>NC_053496.1:151840894-152475345 GCF_905171775.1 Rana temporaria
TAGCGCCCATGGCTGTGCCTTTTTGCTGTAAATAAAATTGACCATCAAAGGAAAAATAATTATGTGTTAGGCAATAATCAGTACAGTCCAGAATAAAAGATGCCTGTCTGGTATTGATATAAGGGTTTTTTGATAGAAAATGCCTAATGGCGGAAAGGCCAAAAGTGTGAGGTATGGAGGTATAAAGTGAACTGACATCCAGGGACATCCACATATAGTCTTTTTCCCATGAATAGGGATTAAGTTGTTCTAGGAGATGTGTGCCATCTCTGATATATGATGGCAAGGCCTGGGCTAAAGGTTGTAGATGGAAATCGATGTATTGTGATAGTCCTGATGTAATGCTGTCCATGGCAGCTATTATGGGTCTACCGGGTGGATCAGTGAGGGCCTTATGAATTTTAGGAATATGGTAAAAATACGGAACCCTATAAAAATCTTTAAGTAGATAAGAGACTTCTGGTTTTTCTAAAATCTGCAAATAGGTTGCATTTTTAATTAGAGTATTAATTTCTATTTTATAGTCAGGGAGAGGATCTCTAGTTAATTTTTTATATGTGGATTGATCAGCCAGCAGGCGATGAGCTTCTTTTAGGTAATCTTCACGATTTTGAATAACTATACCTCCCCCTTTATCCGCTGTTTTTATGATTATATCATTATTAGCAGCAAGAGCAGAGAGAGCTTTTTTCTCACAGGGGGGCAAGAAACCCAAATTAGTTGAATGGGAAGGTGGATGTGCACATAATCTTTTGATATCTGCATATACCATATTATAGAAAGTGGTAATGTGGGGACCTTTTGATTGGTATGGGTAAAAGGAGGATTTAGCTTTTAAAGTGGAATGAACTATTGGCGGTGATGTGAGAGGGTGTTGTGTAAGATTTTCTAATTGATCTTGTGTGCATTCACTATATAGTTCTTCCAATATTTCGATAATGTCATTATCGAATTCGAAAGAGCAATCAAAAACCTCTGATGTTGTAGGAATCAATACATAGGAATAAATAGAATCAGTTTGTTTTTTCTTTTGTATTTCGAAGAACCGTTTAAGAGTGAGATTCCTTATGTATTTGTTCAAATCTTTAAACAACAAATAAGGATCTGGTTTAGATGATGGAGCAAAATTTAGTCCTCTACTGAGCAAGGTGGTTTCTTCTGACGTAAGGACATGGTTAGAGAGGTTAAAGATTTTAACTGTTTTCGTAACTTGGGGCATTCTCCTGTAGGTAATTTCCTGACATCTAGTTCCTACAATTAGTATCTTACAAGACACCTGGATAGTTCCTGGCTGGCCCAGCCCTTTACATACCCACGGTAATTGGACATGTTCAATTAACAGAGGGCCTATTGTGGCCTTTAATCAGACAAGAGATAAAAGGAACCTCGTTTAATATTCACACACACCTGGTATTATTATCTAATTAACGCAGTCCAACTAAATGTGATCTTCAAACAGGAGAAGGAAATTCTTTTAATTGAATGAGGGGATACTTCTTATCAGAAAATATATTGTACTCTACCTAAAAAATGGTATGCAGCTATCCTTGGACAGAGTAGTCATACCAGTATGCTAAGGGCCCCTGCTGTTTCCAGCTTCCCTTCAGAACAGAAGGACAATGTGACTAATTGAATTAACACATGACACCTGTAATTGGTTCCCAAGACAGCAGATGCTTGCACAGTAGTGGCCCTGCCATAATCAGTCCAATACAACTTATACATTAATATTTTTCCCAATGGTTCCCCTGGTACAAATATGAAATTCAACATTTCTATAACAGTACCCCCTCAAGTTCATTATTGAACTCATATCCTCCTTCAATGATCCGGTACCCACCCACAAGGGCCCAGAAGCCCCGACCCTTCCCCCACCACCACTGCGACCTCTTCCTTTCTTGAACTTGCCGTAACTCATCAAGGTAGACTTGAGACAGTCCTGGTGCCTTTGAGACTTCCGATCCAAACCCTGAGTGTCTGTACTGCAATGTTTCATCGCCCCTCTGCATTGGAGGAGTGGAATTCCAACATTGATGGCGGGATCCTTATATATTTAGTCCTGTATCTTGGAAAGATGGTGTTCTGATTGTCACCATTGAAACGGACCGCGAGGCAGCACTTTTCCAGCATGGTGAAGAAGGGTTTCGGAGTGTCTTATTCATGGCACGTTTGTCTTCCAAAAAAAGATGACTTGGTTGTCGTTGTTTCTTCAGGTGGTGGTTGGGTGGGCCTCCAGACAGTCATGTTTGAATACAAAAGGAGAAAGGAGAACAACAGTGTACAGTTATTGGAGGAATGTCAGACAGGAGCGTGGGGTGGCCTTTATGATTATAAAGCCGTAGGTAGACTAGGGGAGATATGATTAAACCTTTTTGTTTTTACAATTTAACAAATTATTAAGGGGTGTACCATCGTCCTAGTATTGTGAGATAAATTAAGGGGTCTCAAGGATTCCCCAATGAACCCTGGGATTCCAGTGAATAAATGTGGGCAGGGAGGACTATACCGGTACTTGATAATTAGCTTCAAAAGCCTGAGTAGTTCATGTTTAAGAAAATGTTTATTCACATATACACATTGAAGACATAAATAAATAAAATTACATCACATTAAAAACATTACAAGTATACAAACTTGACCACAATCAGGTCACCGGTTGTGCAATCCCCATTTAACAGACGGGGTAAAATATCGGTGAGAAAATTGAAATCATGAGACCAATAGTCTCGAGTCTCGACTAGTTTCGCTTTCGCTTCGTCAGGAGACGGTCTAAAAACATAACATAAAACAAATATCAAACATTAGAAATAACAAAATTGTTATTCATAATGGGGGTCTTTTGTGTAGAAAGACTACCCGAAAGGTATTGTAATACATGAAGGGGAATTTTTTGTCAAATCATGTCTCCTACCTGGAGGCACAGAGGTCCCCTGTTCACAGAGGGGGGGGGGTTTCCAGATGGACGGTAAGTCAGTGGGTCACACGTGCACCAAGACCAAGTCTAATGAAACAGACCTGGATAATAAAACGATAACTAATGAGTTGATTACGTAAGTAAATCTAATAGAAAAAAGGAGCTCTGAAAGGTACAGAGTGTCACGTGCAGTAATGCGAGTCCCAAAAAATGGGAGGGGGGGAAAAAAAGGGAAAAGAAAAAAAAAAGGGGGGAGGAGAAAAAAGGGGGGGGGGGAAGGGGGGGGGGAAGGGGAAAAAAAGGGGGAAAAAATATAAAATATCAAATCCAGTTAAAAGCCTACAGAGAAGTGCATATGTTTGTGCCTGGAGGTCGTGGTGAAACACCCAGAGTGAGAGTGAGTAGAATGGGGCAAAGGAAAAAGAAAAGTGAGAGGGGAGAAAAGGAAAGGGAAGGGGGGGGGGGGGGGGGGGGGGGGGGGGGGGGGGGGAACAAAACAGGAGGGACAGGAAGAGGGAGGATGTTAGAAGGGGGAGAGAGGAGGGGAGGACAAAATTAAAAGAATGCAAGGAAGGGAACGGAAAGGAAGGGGGGGGAGAGAAAAAAAGTGGGAGGGAAGAAACGGTGGTGTGGGGGGAAGGGGAAAAGGAGGAGGAGAGGGGAGAGGAAAAGAAAGGTAGGTTGGAAAGGGGGAGGGAGGGGGGGAAAGAGGGGGTGGGGGGAGAAGTGAAAAAGAAGGGGGGGGAGGAGAGGGGGAAGGGGAAAAGGGGGAAGAAAGAAATGTGGGGAAGGGGAGGGGGGGAAAAGGTAGGATATAAAGAGGAAAAGGAATTTATGTGAAGGGGGTGGGGGGTTGGAAAACACCATGGGGGGAGGGAAAAGGGGAACATGCGGATAAGTGAAGATCCAGTGCTATACGGCCGTAGCCGAAAGGGTGCCATAAATAAAGATGGTGAAAGTGTCATAAAAAGTAGCCAGAACATGCACCATAGAATATATAGTGTGAGTGAAATAAAATCACAGTGTGCTGAAAACGAGACGAACATTAAGTCCAAATCCCAAGGAAGGGTTATATAAAGTCTGATATAGTGTTAGTGTTGAATACCTGTGTGCCCAAATGGGCATAAAATATTAAGGGGATTGTGGGTCCCAGGACATAGGAGTCCTGTGAATCAGATCAATGCTCGCAGTAATGGCCAGATAAACAAGCCAATGCAGAGGACTGGCAATGGTGCACCAAGACCAAGTCTAATGAAACAGACCTGGATAATAAAACGATAACTAATGAGTTGATTACGTAAGTAAATCTAATAGAAAAAAGGAGCTCTGAAAGGTACAGAGTGTCACGTGCAGTAATGCGAGTCCCAAAAAATGGGAGGGGGGGAAAAGGGAAAAGAAAAAAAAAAGGGGGGCGGAGAAAAAAGGGGGGGGGGGAAGGGGGGGGGAAGGGGAAAAAAAGGGGGAAAAAATATAAAATACCAAATCCAGGTAAAAGCCTACAGAGAAGTGCATATGTTTGTGCCTGGAGGTCGTGGTGAAACACCCAGAGTGAGAGTGAGTAGAATGGGGCAAAGGAAAAAGAAAAGTGAGAGGGGAGAAAAGGAAAGGGAAGGGGGGGAGAGGGGGGAGGGGGGGAGGGAGGGGGAACAAAACAGGAGGGACAGGAAGAGGGAGGATGTTAGAAGGGGGAGAGAGGAGGGGAGGACAAAATTAAAAGAATGCAAGGAAGGGAACGGAAAGGAAGGGGGGGAGAGAAAAAAAGTGGGAGGGAAGAAACGGTGGTGTGGGGGGAAGGGGAAAAGGAGGAGGAGAGGGGAGAGGAAAAGAAAGGTAGGTTGGAAAGGGGGAGGGAGGGGGGGAAAGAGGGGGTGGGGGAGAAGTGAAAAAGAAGGGGGGGGAGGAGAGGGGGAAGGGGAAAAGGGGGAAGAAAGAAATGTGGGGAAGGGGAGGGGGGGAAAAGGTAGGATATAAAGAGGAAAAGGAATTTATGTGAAGGGGGTGGGGGGTTGGAAAACACCATGGGGGGAGGGAAAAGGGGAACATGCGGATAAGTGAAGATCCAGTGCTATACGGCCGTAGCCGAAAGGGTGCCATAAATAAAGATGGTGAAAGTGTCATAAAAAGTAGCCAGAACATGCACCATAGAATATATAGTGTGAGTGAAATAAAATCACAGTGTGCTGAAAACGAGACGAACATTAAGTCCAAATCCCAAGGAAGGGTTATATAAAGTCTGATATAGTGTTAGTGTTGAATACCTGTGTGCCCAAATGGGCATAAAATATTAAGGGGATTGTGGGTCCCAGGACATAGGAGTCCTGTGAATCAGATCAATGCTCGCAGTAATGGCCAGATAAACAAGCCAATGCAGAGGACTGGCAATGGTTCAGTTGCCAGTCTGTGGGGATAACCAGAGAGCGAGCCTAGTAAAACAAGAGATGGTGGTAAAGGATTAGGGGATTGGTATCCATATCTAGCCATCCAGTGCTCAATATTGTCTGGTACTTACTTTTAGTTGTGAAGGTGTGCATATGTCCTGGGACCTGGCTCCTGTGCACGATTGGGTACGATTAGAACAATTGAATAAGGAAATTATTATTAAAAAACAAGCAAAATTCGTGAAAGATAAACTGGCCTTTTCTGAAGGCTATGCCTACAAATGGACAGATCATCCAAAAATAGGTCGTAGAGGACCCCTACGAGGGCATCCTCCATCTAGACATACAACTGCTAATTCTGAATCTGATTCCTCTGTCTCTTCGTCCCGATCCTCCAATCCAGGTACACGATTACAGGGCCCAGCAACAACTAATGGTACCCGCAAACGTCCTTACTGGACCTGGATTTTTTAGACCTGACCAAACAACTGAAGATAGACACCTTTGTACGCAAGGGATCTCTGACCACTCCCATACCGGACACGCCCCTTCCCAATCAACACCTATCCCAACCAATCTAAATATCATCAACCTGACACCAACAGTCCTATCTATCGATGAGATATCGGTACTGCAATTGGGATTAGGCTTTTGCCCTACTGATCCTATAAACGTGACGGAAACAATTAAAGACTTGTACCTTTTTGCCCGCAATTTGACTTTTAATTTTATTTTTGACAAAGACCGCCAGAATCTTGCATTGGAACGTGAACTTACTGAACGTACCAAAGACTTTACGATAAAGGAATTTAGGGCATTAAGAGATTTGATGCTGTTGTATGACGAGGGTTGCACCGATGACCTCCCGACGCCCCCGGCTGGTGGTGTCCTCGGAGCCACTGGTGCACCCCCGGCTACACCTACTGGATTAATTACCCCTGGTCCAAATAAATTGAAAAACTTCAAGCCTAGTTCCAGTAAATTTCCAGACTTGATGACCTGTCCGGCCATCTGGTCGTTCTTACAACAGACCATCAAGGACCTTAAACGTAGTCGATGGCAATCTTTTCACCCTAACCTAACCTCAAACCAACAAAAGGCCCTATCCCGATTGCAAAAACGTAATGACGTGGTCGTGAAACCGGCCGATAAAGGCGGTAATATTGTCATCATGACACATGACCAGTATCTCTCTATGTGCTATGATGTACTGGACAACCAAACATGGTATGAGCCCATCCCGGAGGGCAACATTCAGTTATATGTCAATGAATTCATTGACATTTGTACTGCAGCCTTCTGGGGCGGTTTCATAGATAAAGATACGTTGAACTATCTGATTCCTAAACATCCTCGAACCCCCACGTTTTACACACTGCCTAAAACACACAAACGATTGACGCGACCCCCTGGTCGCCCAATCGTCTCTGGAATAGGGTCTTTGACAGACCATGCGAGCAAATTTGTAGATTTTTTTTTAATTTCCCATGTACAGAGTCTTCCATCATATATTCGTGATACCTCAGACCTTTTATGCCACCTGGAGGGGATCCAGGTCCCTCCGGACTCCCTGCTCGTGGCTATTGATGTGGAGGCGTTGTACTCCAGCATCCCCCATGAGCAGGGAGTACGGACGGCCAGATCCTTCCTCATGGAGGAAGAACACACATTGTGGCCCCGCAATGAATTTATCCTTAAGCTTCTAACTTTCATCCTCACTAGGAATTATTTTTTATTTGAAAACCAGCATTTTTTGCAATGCCAGGGAGTGGCTATGGGCACTTCCTGTGCACCTTCTTACGCAAATTTATTTTTGGGTGCCTGGGAACGCAAGATTTTCTCTAATGAGGATTACGATACCTATCTCCAACATGTCACATGTTGGTATCGTTTTATAGATGATGTATTTATGATTTGGACAGGCAGTAGCCAACTATTGCAGGAATTCATTAATTTGCTCAACCAAAATACTGACAACTTGTTTTTTACCTACACCTTTGATGATTCTCGGATCCCATACCTGGATCTGACAATCATCAAGGATCTAGAAGGTACGATTGTTACGGATATTTTCCGCAAACCGACGGCGGGAAACACTCTATTACACGCCTCCAGTGCCCATCCACATTCCCTTATACAAAGTATACCCTACGCGCAATATCTACGCTTGCGGAGAAACTGCACATTAGATATAGATTTTTGCACCCAAGCTAATGCATTACGGGAACACCTCTTATTGAGAGGGTATACTCGATCAACCCTCAGAAGGGCCTTCAATAGGGCCAAGGCTCGAACTAGATCTTCCCTATTATTCCAACCACCTCGAGCAAGTAGACCCTATACTGCCAAGGTGATCACGAAGTTCTCTGCGCATCATGACCAACTGCGGTCAATCCTGGGGAAACACTGGCACTTATTGAGTGACCACCCCATTCTCCACAAACATGTACGGCCTAATCCAGAGCTAGTATTCCGTAGAGCTAATGCCCTCAAAAGTCGCCTGACAAGCAGCCATTATAAACCACCCAAATTGAAAGTAGTAGGCCCCAGGGGCACATCGAGATCTGGGTCCTGTCCCCGCTGTCCTTGGATACTTCCTGGTCACAAATACATCTTACCAAACGGGGAATTATTTGCCCCACACTTCTCGGTTGACTGCGGCACTACTGGAGTCATCTACCTCATGATTTGCGAATGCCATGCATTTTATGTAGGAAAAACAATAAGGGAACTACGCCAACGTATAGGTGATCACCTATACCACTCAACAAATGGCAAATTAACAACTATTGGCCGACACATAGGGCTCTACCATAGATTTAATATGAATGCTATTAAGTTCTTTGTTTTGGAGGTAGTACCCTTGGATATACGAGGGGGCGACAGAGACAAAACGCTACTTCAGCGTGAATGCCTCTGGATCGAAAGACTGGGGGCCACTGTGTTCCCCGGCCTGAATGAAATGAACTCATTCAAACCATTCCTCTGATGGAATGGACCTGGATTGGGACCCTGCCCCCCTATTGGGGACAGGGGGCCAATCAGGGTCCTTCCACACAGTTGACCCGTCCTGACATGGACAGCAATTTGTCTAGGCAGCAGCATGCGATTCGCAACTTGAATTCCCCCTACCGGGGTCAGAAAGATACAAATATATTGCTTTCTGACATGCTGTCTATGCCTAGTCAGTTGCCCTCTAATGTCACCTAAATACTATCTTTGTTTCTGTTTCTATTTTTGAGGTAACATACTGTTTGTAGAAATGTCTTGCAACCAATCTCCTGGTATACAGGAGACTGCTTTATATGTTTAAAGACTAAATGTGGCTGTAATGCTATATAAACCTTGCAAATGCAATGTGTACAAATTGTAAATTATATCTATGATTGCTGATGTATTTGATCATCCTATACTACATTGTCCATCATGTCTCCATACCTGAAATGTCCCCTGTATCCCTGTAGCTGGGATGCCCAGATCCCTCCTTTCCATTACCCCTCCCTTCCTATTTCTCCTTTCCTCCCTCCCCCCCATCCCCTTGTCCATCTATGCCCTTGCTCCACTCTAGAATATCATTTTATTCATTTTAAGTAACTACTGTTAGTGGTATGCATCTGTGCCTCTAGAATTAATATCCTCTGTCCCCACGCTCCATTATGCACTCTCTGCGACGAGCCGCATGTATATTGACCTACATCTATACATTTTAGCCTTCCCACACACTTAGACCAAGCGACTAGAGGCTTCATTTACATAAGGTGACGCCCATCGGCGGTCACCATGAGATTAGCGTCTGATCCCGCCCTCCCTACATGCTGTGTCAGTCAGCCTATGCATGAGTAGGCGGTGGCCATCCTGGTCGGCGCCTCCTCCGGCCACACGTAAAGCGGGCTTCTAATTGGATAGCTGAACTATCAGTTCAGATCTATCCACACAGCCAGAGGCAATCACGCCGCTCTGTGACCCCGCCCCACACGTCAGCACACTCTCTGCGTCCAGGAGCCTTTCCTGATTGAGACGCAGACAGGGAACTATTTAAATGCAGCTCTCAGCAAGACACAGTGCACAGGAGCCAGGTCCCAGGACATATGCACACCTTCACAACTAAAAGTAAGTACCAGACAATATTGAGCACTGGATGGCTAGATATGGATACCAATCCCCTAATCCTTTACCACCATCTCTTGTTTTACTAGGCTCGCTCTCTGGTTATCCCCACAGACTGGCAACTGAACCATTGCCAGTCCTCTGCATTGGCTTGTTTATCTGGCCATTACTGCGAGCATTGATCTGATTCACAGGACTCCTATGTCCTGGGACCCACAATCCCCTTAATATTTTATGCCCATTTGGGCACACAGGTATTCAACACTAACACTATATCAGACTTTATATAACCCTTCCTTGGGATTTGGGCTTAATGTTCGTCTCGTTTTCAGCACACTGTGATTTTATTTCACTCACACTATATATTCTATGGTGCATGTTCTGGCTACTTTTTATGACACTTTCACCATCTTTATTTATGGCACCCTTTCGGCTACGGCCGTATAGCACTGGATCTTCACTTATCCGCATGTTCCCCTTTTCCCTCCCCCCATGGCGTTTTCCAACCCCCACCCCCTTCACATAAATTCCTTTTCCTCTTTATATCCTACCTTTTCCCCCCCCCCCCCCCCCCCTTCCCCACATTTCTTTCTTCCCCCTTTTCCCCTTCCCCCTCTCCTCCCCCCCTTCTTTTTCACTTCTCCCCCACCCCCTCTTTCCCCCCCCCCTCCCTCCCCCTTTCCAACCTACCTTTCTTTTCCTCTCCCCTCTCCTCCTCCTTTTCCCCTTCCCCCCCACACCACCGTTTCTTCCCTCCCACTTTTTTCTCTCCCCCCCTTCCTTTCCGTTCCCTTCCTTGCATTCTTTTAATTTTGTCCTCCCCTCCTCTCTCCCCCTTCTAACATCCTCCCTCTTCCTGTCCCTCCTGTTTTGTTCCCCCTCTCCCCCCTTTCCCTTTTCTCCCCTCTCACTTTCCCTTTTCCTTTGCCCCATTCTACTCACTCTCACTCTGGGTGTTTCACCATGACCTCCAGGCACAAACATATGCACTTCTCTGTAGGCTTTTACCTGTATTTGGTATTTTGTATTTTTTCCCCCTTTTTTCCCCCCCCCCCCCTTTCCCCCCCCCTTTTTTTTTTCTCCCCCCCCCCCCCCTTTTTTTTTTTTTTCCCCCCTCCCATTTTTTGGGACTCACATTACTGCACGTGACACTCTGTACCTTTCAGAGCTCCTTTTTTCTATTAGATTTACTTACGTAATCAACTCATTAGTTATCGTTTTATTATCCAGGTCTGTTTCATTAGACTTGGTCTTGGTGCACGTGTGACCCACTGACTTACCGTCCATCTGGAAACCCCCCCCCCCCTCTGGGAACAGGGGACCTCTGTGCCTCCAGGTAGGAGACATGATTTGACAAAAAATTCCCCTTCACGTATTACAATACCTTTCGGGTAGTCTTTCTACACAAAAGACCCCCATTATGAATAACAATTTTGTTGTTTCTAATGTTTGATATTTGTTTTATGTTATGTTTTTAGACCGTCTCCTGACGAAGCGAAAGCGAAACTAGTCGAGACTCGAGACTATTGGTCTCATGATTTCAATTTTCTCACCGATATTTTACCCCGTCTGTTAAATGGGGATTGCACAACCGGTGACCTGATTGTGGTCAAGTTTGTATACTTGTAATGTTTTTAATGTGATGTAATTTTATTTATTTTTGTCTTCAATGTGTATATGTGAATAAACATTTTCTTAAACATGAACTACTCAGGCTTTTGAAGCTAATTATCAAGTACCGGTATAGTCCTCCCTGCCCACATTTATTCACTGGAATCCCAGGGTTCATTGTAGACTAGGGGAGGTAGAATTACTTTAAGACATGAAAACCTGGATGTCCAGGGATACTTTGGTCAAATGGGTGTACCATATGGCCCTGGTGGGCAGGAATGCTCACGCGCCTTAAAACAAAATATGACTGAAGTTCTAGTTACATTATCCTGAGAAGATGTATGATAGAAGCCAACAATAACATAATATTAAAGGAGGAAAGGAAGAGAGGTGAGTAATGAAAAAGAATATGGAGAGTAGAAAAAAAACATAAAAAATAAAACTACAGATTTAATGCTGCTCCAACCAAGCTCTCCAGTTTAGATTCCACTTTCGATTGTTAAAGAGCATTGAATCGGTATTCAAAAAACGTAATAAAAAATAAAAATAGAACATTGTTCTGTTCAAAAAAACGACTCCTCTCTCCTACTAGTAATTGGTGGTATTTTTGCTGGTCAGGTACACAGATAATAACGAGAGAGAGATGATTTATATTTGTAGAATTTGGGTAAACCTGACCGCACGTTATTATTACAAATTGAAGAGGCTTATTCCTAGATCAACAGGAAAAAATATAGTTCTAGGGTCCTCTCTTAAAAAAAAAATTGACTCTTCTGCCCTATTGGTGTTCAACAGGTGAACATGATCATGGTCACTTAACAATGTACAAGTCGGGTTAAAAACATAAACAATGAAAATATTAAAAAGGAGCGGCTAAACAATGGTTGCCAACAAACTTTGTAGACTTTAGTCAAACCCGACTGTACTTCTTACTAAAAAAAATTTAGAGGCTCTTCCCCAAACCAAAGAATAATAATAAAAAATAATAATATATAGTTCTCCAATAAAAGGGCAATTAAAAACAATGCCTTATTTATTCTTTTCTCTCCAGGTCTATGCACTACTCCCCCCTTCAGGTGGAAAAAGTTCAAACCTTTTGGAACCTTTCTCACCTGAAAAAAAAAAAATAACTAAAATAAAAAATAATAATGAAAAACGTAAAAAAATTAAAAGTAAAAAAATTATAACCATAACCCTTCAGGGAGAAAAATGAGGGAAAAAAATAAAAATTAAACCTGACAACAATAGAAATAAAAAAATTACTAAAAAAATTACACGAACATGATAAAAATTTAAACTAGGAGTATTAAAAAAAAAAAATACGGTACATTTGTACTGGTCTGGATTGGAACAGGCTTCTTCAGAAATTTGTTTCTGAGTTAGTGGCTTTTCCTTGAGAGAAGATACCTCGTTGAGGTGCACATTCTCCTGATAGTAATGCACATCATTACTTGCATCAGGGAGAGCAGTAGAGCTACACAGATTAGGACAACAACAGGGTGGAGCAAAATGTTTAGGAAAGCTGACGCGTTAGGACTATACCCAAATATACTTTCCCACCAGGAAATCTTAGCGTCTTCCTCTAAAGCGTGGGATACTTGGATCAACTTATTTTGATCATGGGTGAGTCGTATAGTGGCTTGTTTCTCAGCATCTCTCAGCACATTTAATATTTCATCCTGTTGTCCAAAATCTACCAGCCAAGCCTTTAACTCAGCCCCAAATCCCAGAGGAAGTTTCTGTAGATGTATGGGGGTGTCAGGTTAGATATCAAGCCTTTTTTCTGGGGTAACAGGGGTTCGTCCTTGTGTCCCGGATATATCTATTCCCAGGACCAGGGAAGATGTACAGTAGACTCCCTGAGGTAATGTACCCCGTTGAGTACAGTTCAACCCGTAGGCAGAATATAGGGCATCATTGGACATTCGATACCAGCACCACTACCCTTGGCCCAAGTATTTTACATAAGGTTGGGACAATTCCTCGGCATCCAGGAGACACGACCCACCCTTGTGCCAGCATTGTTGTCTCATGATCCTATCCTGTTTCCCTTGTGTTTAGGCTACTCAGGACAACACCTCCTGTTCCTAAGGCAGTATCTATTAGGTCTCTCTTTGCTCTAATGGGGGAATATTCTAGCCCCCCCATATGTCCAGCCAGGCGCTACCCTTTCCACACCTAGGTGTCCAAAAAAAAAAAAATATATATATATATATATATATATATATATATATATATATATATATATATATTTTATCCAGGAAGCCTACCCTACCTCCACCTAAAATGTTCTCTCAGCCAGCTCCATGTCCGATAATTCCCAGCAGTTATTACGTTTGTTCCACCCCCTCCCCTTAGCTTATAACCTCCTTGAGACAGGCCTTTTTATTCACGCCTTTCACAAACTGTTGGCACCATTTAAATCCTGTTGCCCAAAGTTTAACTACCTATCTTTGACTTCCTCCCCGAATCCCAACGGAAGTTTCAGTAAGTGCAAAGGGGATGTCAGGTTTGCTTATAAACCTTTCTTCAGGGCAACTCGGGGTGTAACCCGGGGTTCCGTCTATATCCATCCCAAGGACAAGAGAATAGGTACAATAGACTCCCCAAGGTAGTGTACCCTGTTGAGTACAATTCAACCTAATGCTGACAACAGTGCATCACTAGACCAGCACCCATACCCCAGCATTCGGTATTGAGTACAACAGCACATATACCATTGAAACAATGACAAAACCCACAAAAACTCCATCCTTGTGACTTGATTTTAGTGACCATGCCCCACTACCACCTGGTAGGTCCAAGGAACACCCTAGTTCCATGACTAACACCCCATCGGTATCCTCTAGGACAAAGAAACAAAACTCGCCTATGTCCTAAATTATACCTAGGTGTTTCCTCCCCCGTAATGATCTCCCCATCCAGAACCCACAGTGAAATACCTTCCCAACATTCCTCCTTCACCACCGTGTATTGACCTGGAATGCAAAAGACATCATGGTCACACTTCTGACAGGGGGAAATATCAACCTGCTCTCAGCTTCCGTACCCTCTGATCACCTGTGGGTCACTTAGCCCCAAATGCACCAAGATAGAATCCCCAGTCAGTAAGCTCATTGATGCCAACATATCTACAGACCGAGTCTGCACTTCCGTATATGGGAACATACAGCACCTCATCTCTCACAATAAAAAAACCAGTACAACCCATCCCGGCATTTGACTACCATTTTGGATTAGTGTAAGCGACGAGTTTTGTCAAAGTCTTACTGAGTGGTGATGCTAACTCCTCAGGCTACCGCCCATCATACAGAGATTTGTATAATCAGCCTGATACTGGTCAATAACTCTGCCTGTCCCTGCATGTACGCCAGAGCCACTGACATATTTTCGTCCTATACCCTATCACACTCTCTTCCAACCTCTTATCATGGTCGATAAAATCTTGAGCCATATTAAACTGGGTATTTATGTAACTTTGTTGCATGTTGTCACAACTGTCACCAATCTCTCCGAGCAACCAAGTCGTGCTTATTGTCTGAAGCCATGGCTGCGGGTCTGTTCTTCAGGAGACCGCTGTCCACTCTATTACTAACACCCATCCCAGCTCCTATTCCCCCTATATAGAGCTGAATACACCCCTCCTCTGTTGGGTTACTCCTCAGAAATAAGCGTCCTGCGTGAACCTTATGCTGTGTCTGCACATCTCTGGGAGAAAGCCACTGGTCACTTAACAATCACTTGATTCAGTGTATACTCAGCACATACAGGGTAATAGTCTTATCAACCACTGTAAGATGTTGCAGCGCCATGTGGTGAAGACATACTGTACCCTCTTAGCCAGCGTTTATTCCCTTTAATTAACAGGGCATGTTCCTGTATGTAGTTACTGGCATTACTCGTGCAGGGATTCAACCTCTCAGGTGAGACATCAACTAGGTGTACCTCTCCCATGTCCAGTAACCGAAAGCTTCTTTATAGGACTGCTAAGCTTGAGACACTGCCTCTACGAGAAAGTTTTCACCCCATTGATGTATCACCTGGCACCCTCTAGTTTGGCCAACAGACACCTTATTATGCATAGGTGCCAGTCTCCTGGGTACCTGTACCACATACCTTGATGTCATACTAGTCACCCATTCCAACATTTCTTTCAATTCCTGTCTGGACTCACAACCCTCAGAACAGGATGGACTCCAGGGTGTAACCTAGTAGAGTCCGATAAAATAGTACACAAATTGACCGTGATATATGCACAAAGTTCCGTCCCTGCCCTTAGGGATGAGAATAGAACAAGTTGGATTTACCTAACCCTTCCCTGATATGTAGCCCAGGGCCTCCCAATGTGTTCCTGATTATCTCCAGCTCTATAGTGATTACGGTACCCAATGACCCATCTCCCACTCCCAAGACAGTCGCCATTGAGCCTCTCTTTATTATGGGAAATAGTCTGGATACCCGGATTGAAAACCACCTGCCACCAGGTACACCCAATCCCTCATAGAGGCTGCACACTTTCTCCCTCTTCTATCAATTCAGTAGTTAAACTATGTGATCCTTCACCCCTACAAAACAACTGCCTTCGCCATTCAGACAGGACTCCCATGAAAGACAGTCTAGTGCCACCCTGGGGCACTGATATTCTTGGCATGCAAGTCATAAACCACCAGTTAGGGTACACAAGTAATCTAGGACAGGAAGGACACCTATGGATATTAACTGAGGAGAATACTGCATGCCCACATATATATTGGAAGTAAGGGCCCTTGGAACAGCCAAGAGCTGGTATCACCCCATGCGCTCTTCCTGCACCCCTTTTCTCCCGACACAACCCTGAACTATACAATACAAGGCCAGACCTATGCACTTTCAACACGTATGCCACCAGGCAGGCCCTCGTACTATATGTCTGCCGGTAAATCTAAAAGAAATTGGAAAGCAAGAATTGCATAATGTGTATCCAGCTCAAGGGAACGGGTGTTACCAGGCATAACTGACCAATCGACTAAGAAAAATCCCTTGTAGCACTTAGGCGCCGGGATCACTGAACAGTAGGGGATACACGAGCCGACACACACAGCTATTCATTAGGCAATAGGTAAGAAATAACCACCCCAACTGACAAAAATAAACTCTAGGAGAAAATAGTGTCGCATGGTGACACGGAAGGGAACAGTTGTGAACTTTTGGGGACATACAGATAGCTAGGGACATTAGCATACCTTAGCCTGAGGCAATGCAACTTTGTACAGCCAGGCTTAACAGGGGGGGGGGGGGGGTTTAAGAAGTCCTAAAAACACAAGTCTGGCCAAAGTAACATCAGGATTTTACCTATTAGATCTATGGAACTACACGTGTCAGCATGGCTGATCTTCGGTAATAAGAAAACAGATATGCCACGGATCTATGGCCGATCCATTTCAACCTCTGGAGACTACCCCAAAAACCACATGTAACCCCCACTAGGTGGTCCAAAAACATAGCCAAATGGACTGACCACTAGACGTTCCAACTAGATAATGGTCATGAAAACCTAAACCTTGTGAAACCCGACCGACTAACCAACATAAAGATTTCCTCTTATTCTGAAATCCTGAAAACCCAGTTATCGATTCTGAGGGATAAAACACAAAATAAAAGTTAGTAATAAACATTCAATTTTTTCTTAACCTGGAAACAAAAAACATGGTTATATATCTGTAACAAGACATTAGCATATGAAACACAAATATACATTACATTATATTACATAAACCGTGCACTTTTTTTTTGTTTAAAATACCAAAAATTGTTGAGCTCAACTTTTCATCAATATGTATTACTATAATACATATTGATGCCATATGGATTTTTATTCTATGGTATACCAATAATTCCCCCCTAAAAAATGTATTCACCATGGTTAAAAATGAGCAGTTTTAAAACAAACACATTTTTTATAAGTTTCCCTTTTGTCTTGCAAGACAGTCATACTTCACCTATCTGAGTACATTGGAAAACTTCAAAAAGTTTCTTCTATGGAAACAAAGATTACCGTTAATACAAAAATATACACATATACACACATATATACCTACATACACACACACACACATATATGAGGAATTTTACTTTTTTGTTTTATTTTTCAATCGGCTCACTCAATTTGCATGACAATATTGCTGTTCACACACTCTCACAGAATAGAAGGGGGGGTCATTCGGGCTGTCAGCACTGAGTCAGCAGCTGAGAACACACGTCACCCACTCTCAGTTTGACTTGTGTCAAGGAAAGAGAGGGGGGGTGGTTGCTCTGAACTATAGAACACCATTCCCAAAAATTAAACCTTAACCAACACCAAACAAATCCTCATGCCATCACACACAACCTCACAATCCATGGATCTCACACATTTCCGCACAACACATTTAGCTAGGTCAAATATGACCTCAAGATCTTACATAGATCCGCCTGTTCTATATCCTACTTAAACCCATAACCTCTGTTTATCACTTCAAGGTTTAGGCTCTCTGGGAATGTGGATTCCCTATTAAAAATACTCACCTCATCAGTTCTGTTATCCTACCATCCCTGTGCTCCAAGCATCTCGCGATGGGAGTCTAGCGATTCCCATCATTTATATATTTCCCAACCCAAGGTCCATATTTATCTATCATTTCTTCCCTCGGAGTCAAGTGGTAAGGTTCCCCACGGTAATTCCGTTTTGAAGCGATTCGATTTCCCATCCTTTTACGAATGTAGGACCTTGAGCTGTTCCCGCAACCCTTATAGGGCGCTTATTCCAAAGCTAGCTACACTTTGACATGATTGGGTCGGTGGGTACCTCCCCCGTCCACCTTTACCGATTTTTTTTCACTACTTGCCAGAACAATCCATGTACTGATTATAGTCCTTCAAAAAATTAGCCCGGAGATTTTCCAAACCAAATGGCTCAACCTCCCCGCGGACTTTCCAAAGTATTCTAAAATAAATGCTTACTGTACCACAGGGCTTCCCAAGCGTTAAGCTTGATTAGACCCTATGATGGCTTGTACTACAGGAGGCAATTATAACTGACGAACACCTAATTACACTATGATTTTTTTCCAGTTACAATATAGCCAGTGTTTCCAGATTCAATTACACCGCTTACCATCCCCAGTTATATGTTTAAACAGAGGAATAGATTCAGTGTGATTTTAGTCTCCGTTTCCACTGATGCGATTTGCCATGCGACTTTGGACCCAAAGTCGCATTACAACTCGCAGCCCATTGATTTCAATAGCACCCACTCCAATCTCACATAGATTGCTGCAGCGACCGATAAAGGTACCTGCACCATTTTGATGCGACTTCTGGATTAAAAATGCATTCAAAGCCACACCACAGTCGCACTACAGCTGCATTTCAAAATTGCACCCTGAATCAGGCCACATTGGAGTTGCACCAGTGGAAACGCATCCCAAAAGCATAGGTGCTGACAAAACTGAAAATTAACATTTGTGAGATGGATAGGGGAGCTTTGTTCAACAAGAAAAAGCTTCATCAAGCACCTACCATGGATTTGGCCTTTATCACAGAATACAGCAACCAGGACCAACACTTGGAAAAGATCTTCAAAAAGTATTGGCCCATTTTGAAAGAGCCCAGAACTTTAGAAGCGTTATTGCCACCACGACCCAGATTCATTTACCGTAGAGCACCAACACTACGAACACACCTTGTCCACAATGTACTTGATCCTCCCAGGGAAGTGAATATTTGTCCAGAACTTGAAGGATTCTACAGATGCCAGAGATGCCTACCGTGCAAAACAAATAAACCCCAGTCTCGGAGAAAAACAACATTCAAGTCCCATGTACCACTGGCGGGGGGGCAACAAAAAGATCCAGGTCTCACAAAATGAGACCCGTTGGATACACAGGTTGGGGTCTCTAGCCCCTAGAGGCCTCAACCTGGATATTGATTTGAACTGCTTTATTTCTAATTTAAATTTTTTTTTTATCACAAGTCACTTCTCTTTGCTGGCCTGCACAGGGTCCTGACTTTATTCATTCATCTATTTCTCCTACTAATGTGGAGGTTTCTTGGACACCGACTATTGGTGGAGGTTCACCAACTGAGTCACATAGGTTTAATAACCACTACACCCACACCTTATTGAATATTAATCATTATAGTGGCGCCATCGCCCCACTGTTTATTTACAAAAGCATAGGTGTTTCACTCACAAAGATTGGCCTAATCTCATTCAAAGGGTCAACTGCCTAGAGGCACACTGGGCCATATTCACAGTCCAGCGGTGTAAATTTGTGCGGGTGTAACGTGTCCGCTCTACGCTACGCCTCTGCAACCCAGACGGGCAAGCGCTGTATTCTCAAAGCACTAGCTCCGTAAGTTGCGGCAGCGTAGCGCGAATCAGCAGGCGCAAGCCTGCCTAATTCAAATTTGGATCAGGGGGGCGTGTTTTTTTTGTAAATCTACTGTGACCCGATGTGATTGCCGAACGGCGCATGCACCGTCCGTGGAACCCCCCAGTGTGCATTGCTCCAAAGCACGCCGCCAGGACGTCATTGATTTCGACGTGAACGTAAATGACGTCCAGCCCCACCCACGGACGACCTACGCAAACTACGTAACCCTTTCAAATTTCGACGCGGGAACGACAGCCATACCCGACCTTGGTACGCCGCACTTATGCCTCATATAGCAGTGGCAACTATACGCCAGGAAAAGCCCAACGTCACTTTACTGCGTTGGCCGGGCGTACGCTCGGGAATTCGCGTATCCAGCCAATCTGCACACTCAACGTGGAATTTGACGGAAGCGCCACCTAGTGGTCAGGTAAAAAAAAAAATGCAGTTACGATCCGACGGTGTAAGAGACCTACGCCTGTCGGATCTAATGGATATCAATGCGTGAACGATTTCTAAGAATCAGGCGACATAAATACGACGGAATTTCTGGCCACTGTCTTCAAGATTCCAAACAGAATCCTTATCCGCACTGACACGCTGCTGCAATTTCATTCTATATATATCTACATTATTCAAAATCAGTCTCATAAACACATTCGCATAAAAAAAAAGAAAAGTTTAAGTTCTGAAAAGTCAGTTTGTTGTTAGGCATTCAGACAGGTTAAAACAAAAACTCTTACCCCAGCTCTGTCTACCATACCCAAAATCATATCTATCCAAACTCTAAACCCTCCACTCACACGGGGCATCATTTTGTCATAGAATAATTAATAACGCACGTACATAATTAATAATCAGAGAAATATTAATATCGCACGTAAATAATTAAAATAAGCTATAAAAACCTTTTTGTCTATATAAAAATTAAAGCAAAGAATAGCGCTGCGAAAAAGAGAAAAATATTACATTTATTGATACAGAGAAAAAACTTGTATTACTCCAATATATACAAACCTAACATAACCGATAACACCTTTAAAACCAAGATGATATCCAAGGCACACAATTATACAAACAGTAAGACTGCTAAAATGGATACATCAGTAAGAAATGACAAGTTACAGGAAAGGAAAAGTTACAGAGATTAATCTTAGGCCCTATCTTAAAATAAGGGGGGGGGAGAGAGAGATGAGAGAGGAAGAAGGAGAGAGAGAGAGAGAGAGAGAGAGAGGAAGAAGGAGAGAGAGAGAAGAGAGAGAGAGAGGAAGAAGGAGAGAGAGAGAAGAGAGAGAGAGAGAGAGAGAGAGAGAGAAGAGAGAGAGAGAAGAGAGAGAGAGAAAGAGAGAGAGATAGAGAAAGAGAGAGAGGATACTTCACCATGGTTCCCAAGTCAGATCATGATCCAGTCTGCCTCTCAGTCAAGCTAGCACTGTTTTTTTATACCCTTCAGATGTAATTTCCCCCCTCTAAGAATTAAAAAACCCTCTAATATGATTGGTTGAATATGTGTCTTTTCAGGATGGCACTTAAGGACTCCCTACCCAGCATTCTCCTGTAGGTAATTTCCTGACATCTAGTTCCTACAATTAGTATCTTACAAGACACCTGGATAGTTCCTGGCTGGCCCAGCCCTTTACATACCCACGGTAATTGGACATGTTCAATTAACACAGGGCCTATTGTGGCCTTCAATCAGACAAGAGATGAAAGGAACCTCGTTTAATATTCACACACACCTGGTATTATTATCTAATTAACACAGTCCAACTAAATGTGATCTTCAAACAGGAGAAGGAAATTCTTTTAATTGAATGAGGGGATACTTCTTATCAGAAAATATATTGTACTCTAACTTAAAAATGGTATGCAGCTATCCTTGGACAGAGTAGTCATACCAGTATGCTAAGGGCCCCTGCTGTTTCCAGCTTCCCTTCAGAACAGAAGGACAATGTGACTAATTGAATTAACACCTGACACCTGTAATTGGTTCCCAAGACAGCAGATGCTTGCACAGTAGTGGCCCTGCCATAATCAGTCCAATACAACTTATACATTAATATTTTTCCCAATGGTTCCCCTGGTACAAATATGAAATTCAACATTTCTATAACAGTGAGTAGCATGTGTGGGTGGGGGAAGGGAATATGTGCCAAGTGTGTGGATCCTCCAACCTGTGAATGTTTTGTGTCCTCCACAGGTGGCCAGGAGATTGCTGGGCCATCAGGCCAGGAGGTTGCTGGGCCATCAGGCCAGGCTGCACCACCCCCACGACAACAGGCTGCAGAAGAGCCCCAAGAATGGCA
The DNA here is from genome assembly GCF_905171775.1 of Rana temporaria. Classification (NCBI taxonomy): domain Eukaryota; kingdom Metazoa; phylum Chordata; class Amphibia; order Anura; family Ranidae; genus Rana; species Rana temporaria. The sequence continues at coordinate 151,862,604 of NC_053496.1, forward strand.
GGAGTCCCCAGGGGAGGGGAGTGGCCACACCTCACCTCAGGAGGAGGTTGAGGGGGAGGAGGATGAGGGGGGGGAGGATGAGGGTGAAGATATGGATATTGCCAGGGAAATCCTTTTGGCTTCGGATGTGGTTCCCCCTGAGGCTGGCAGCAGTCAGGCCACCATCAGGGGTAGCCCCTCCCACTCCTCCCCCAACAGGCCTCCCCCACAAGGGTCTCTCTCTCCCCTCCTCCCAGGCCACAAGACTCAGCTGCAGGCAGGGAGGCTACCCATAAGACCAGGGGGGTGGCCGAGTGTCTGCCGGCCAATCTGCAGAGGGACAATGCCCGGCAGACCCGCCATCTGGGTCAGATCAACCAGACTCTGACCCAGATAGAGGACAGCCTGGGTTCAATTAAGGAGTCACTCACTGATGTGGCCACAACTCCTTTCCTGACATCTAGTTCCTACAATTAGTATCTTACAAGACACCTGGATAGTTCCTGGCTGGCCCAGCCCTTTACATACCCACGGTAATTGGACATGTTCAATTAACACAGGGCCTATTGTGGCCTTCAATCAGACAAGAGATGAAAGGAACCTCGTTTAATATTCACACACACCTGGTATTATTATCTAATTAACACAGTCCAACTAAATGTGATCTTCAAACAGGAGAAGGAAATTCTTTTAATTGAATGAGGGGATACTTCTTATCAGAAAATATATTGTACTCTAACTAAAAAATGGTATGCAGCTATCCTTGGACAGAGTAGTCATACCAGTATGCTAAGGGCCCCTGCTGTTTCCAGCTTCCCTTCAGAACAGAAGGACAATGTGACTAATTGAATTAACACCTGACACCTGTAATTGGTTCCCAAGACAGCAGATGCTTGCACAGTAGTGGCCCTGCCATAATCAGTCCAATACAACTTATACATTAATATTTTTCCCAATGGTTCCCCTGGTACAAATATGAAATTCAACATTTCTATAACAGTGAGTAGCATGTGTGGGTGGGGGAAGGGAATATGTGCCAAGTGTGTGGATCCTCCAACCTGTGAATGTTTTGTGTCCTCCACAGGTGGCCAGGAGATTGCTGGGCCATCAGGCCAGGAGGTTGCTGGGCCATCAGGCCAGGCTGCACCACCCCCACGACAACAGGCTGCAGAAGAGCCCCAAGAATGGCAGGAGTCCCCAGGGGAGGGGAGTGGCCACACCTCACCTCAGGAGGAGGTTGAGGGGGAGGAGGATGAGGGGGGGGGAGGATGAGGGTGAAGATATGGAGATTGCCAGGGAAATCCTTTTGGCTTCGGATGTGGTTCCCCCTGAGGCTGGCAGCAGTCAGGCCACCATCAGGGGTAGCCCCTCCCACTCCTCCCCCAACAGGCCTCCCCCACAAGGGTCTCTCTCTCCCCTCCTCCCAGGCCACAAGACTCAGCTGCAGGCAGGGAGGCTACCCATAAGACCAGGGGGGTGGCCGAGTGTCTGCCGGCCAATCTGCAGAGGGACAATGCCCGGCAGACCCGCCATCTGGGTCAGATCAACCAGACTCTGACCCAGATAGAGGACAGCCTGGGTTCAATTAAGGAGTCACTCACTGATGTGGCCACAACTCCTTGGCGGTCATCACATGCATTTGTGACCTGCAGACCGCCACAACAGGCATGGCCCAGAAGGTGAGTGCCCTGACCCAGGCTGTCCAGGACAACACCCGGGCTGTCCAGGCCAATACGGCTGCCCTCACTCTGGGTCTGAACAGAATTGCAGTGGCCTTGGAGGGCAGGCCAGCAGGAGGACAGTCACCAGGGGAGGCTTCTCCTTCCTCTGCTCATCCCCCCCCAGGAGTCTCCCCTGGTTTGCCGTGGCCGTGGCCGGCCCAGGCGTAGCTCACGCCACCGCCGTTAAGTTTTGGGGTACTTTTGTTTTTTTATTTTTATTTTTTTTTTATTATACTGTACTTATGATTTGTTGTGAATGATGTATGAATGTGGGGGTGACATTCCTGATTAAATAAGGGGTGTCACCCTCAGTTTTGGTGGAGTAGGGATTCCCATGACCAGGGAGAAGTGATCCCAGGTCCGTGTGAAAGGTGTATGAATGCACAGTGACATAATTGGAGCCGTTGCGTGGCGTTACTGCTCCCAAGTACCATTGGGGGTACTTGGATCTAATCCAATTAGATGTGCATGTGATGTGTCTGTGCTAGGGACCACAGTGGGTGTGCATGCATGCATTCTCATTGTGCCATGATTAATGAGTGTGCTTACTGTGCAAAGATGCATTCTGCGAGGCGTCTCCTGGCTGCTGTGCCCTCAGAAGAGGGGGTACCCTCGGTTACTAAAGTCACTAGTATAGTTATGAGCATGGATGCCCCTGGCATGTTGGCATACAGATTGTTGTCCTGCAAGTGTGTGTGCTCAGCTCTTCCTTAATGGTGTTGCTTTAGCTGACATTTACACGGCTGGTGTAAAGTTAGGGCAGCTTTTATAAAGTGTAATTTTACACCATGAAACTAGCAGATGCGCACAGGACGTAATCTACGCCGCACACACTTAATTTTGTGGATCGCCTTTTCTCCCTCATTTGCATCTTTGCCTATCAAAACAGTGGTGTGTCTAGCGTATTTTGCGCTCGAAGAAGCGCCGGTGTAATTTTTTTAGGTAGGACGGAAAAAACTGGATTTCAGGCGTATCTCGTTTTGAGGATACGGCGCAAAGATACGCGCGGTGCATTTTTCAATTACGCCGCGCATCTCGAGATAAGTCGGCGTAAGTGCTTTGTGAATCTGGCCCCCTAGGCCTGGCATTCATAATAGCTGCAACCTCCGCCATAAAGGTGCTTAAAGTCTCATGGGTCAAGTGGGCAGGTTTGGCTTGTAGCAGCATAGCGTCCAAGATTCGTCTGGCAATACCTATAAGTCTCTCCCAGACACCACCCTGTGTGAGGAGTGTGGAGGATTAAAGACCCATGTACATCCTCTGTCTTGGAGAAAGTCTTGCAATTGTGATTCGCTGTCACAAATATTAAGCTCGTTGCAGGCTCCCACAAAGTTTGTTCCTCTGTCAGAAAGGAGCAGTTTTGCTGGGCCACGAATTGAGAAGAATCTCCTCAAAGCATTAATAAAGCTTGATGTTGACATGGCTTCAAGTAGCTCTATGTGAACAGTTCAGGTGCATAAATAAGTGAAAAGAACTGCCCATCGTTTACTGTCCGCGCTGCCTCCTCTAGTGCGACGGGTTAAAACGGACCACGGACCAAATACATCTAAGCCCACATTGGTGAAAGGTGGTTGAGCAATTACTCTGTCATCTGGTAGCTCTGCCATCTTTTAAGTTTGTAATCTTCCTCGCAGTTTGCAACAGATGACACATTTGTGTATAACAGCTGATACCAAGCGCTTGCCACCAAGAATCAAGAAACATGCGGATCTAATTGCACCTTCTGTGACGTGTCGCCCTTGGTGAACTATTTGTTCATGATAGTACCTAACAAGCAGTGTCGCAATGTGGTGATCATAAGGTATAATGACAGGCTGTTTCTCTTCCTCTGAAAGTTCAGCAAGAGACAAACGTCCACCTACTCTCAATAACCCATTATTGTCTAAAAAGGGGCTAAGCCTCCTAAAACAGCTTTGTTTTGGGAATGTCTTTTGTTTTTTGATGCAGTCAATTTCCTTCTGGAAATGTTTGTTTTGAACAGAAGAAATTATAACAGACTTTGCCTGGGCAAGTTCTACTAGATTGACCGGTTCATGGAAACCTTCCCACCTTTTGACCAGATCGCTATTGGTTTCTCTCCGGGAAGGTTTTGGCGACATGGATGAGTCTGGCTAGGGTTTTAACTAATATCTTCCAGCAAGAAAATCTATCAAAGCAATGTGAGTGAAGTGTGGTTTCAGAAGCTTTGGTACTGAAACTCGTAATTTCCGATCTGATTTCAGGGTCAGCTTCGGGCTCTATGAGTGGATAAACATTAGCAGTGTCTATCTGCTCACAGTGTGGTTGGTACAAAAAGGATGGGCCTGAGAACCATATAGAGTTCTGAAGGCATGCTGCTTGAGTAGGTCTAGTGGCATAATCTGCAGGGTTTTGCTCTGTAGATACATAGAACCACTGTCAGGGCCAAAGCGCTGTACTTCCTCCTTTAACACACCAGCGTAGTAGATTGGCTTCCCGGCGGCTAACTGGGCACTTTAGGCGTGTGCGCATATGCATGTGACCTCTCGGGGCCAATCACCAGCGTGACCGCCCTATTTAAACCAGCTCCTGTCAGTAGACAGGTTGCTGGTTTATCGTCAGCTACTTCCTGAACCTGTGTCTCTGGAAACCATTTCCTGTTGGAATTCCGTTCGACTCACCTCTCACCTGGAACCTGACCTCGGATTGCTTCACCACTCTATTGAACTCTTCTGACCCCGACTTCGGCTTGTGACCTGGACTCTGTTGTTGTTTCTCCTGCCCTTGAACCTCTTGGCTTGTGACCCGGATCTGCTGTCTTCTCTGCTCCCCGAACCTTGGCTTGCACCCCGGACTTTCCAGTTTGTTTCTTGGACTCTTTCAGTACCGGTTATCCGGCTTCAGTATCGTTTGTTCCTGTTTCCGTCTGCAGTCACCCAGAAGCACCTGTCATCTACAACCGTCACCGGTCAACGCTTCTCCACTGGCACCGGTACCGCCTCGTGCTTCCGCCACCTGTTCCAAAACTCAGTGGGCGGGCGCGCTTGGTCGTAAAGGTGAACCACCCTTGGCAGTTCGGTCTCGGTGAGTACTTGATTCCTGATAGTATAAACCAGCCGAAAACAAAAAATGTCCGAGACCGACAGGGTGCGTTCACCTTTCGAGACACTTTGCCAGCAGGTGTCCGCGCTTACCGAGGCGGTGCAGAAACTTCAGGAGGGATATGTCCAAGTCGATGGCCGTCTACAACAGTTAACTGGGTCTCCTGGGGTAGCACCCCCACCTGCTGCATCTGCTGTCGGGACTTCCTCATCACAGTCCATTCCCAGTTCAGCTGTCGGATTGATCCACCCGGAACCTCGGGTCCCTCCTCCGGAGCGTTTTTCTGGCGAACGCAGAAAATACCGGGCGTTCAAAAACGCGTGTACTTTATACTTAGACCTCCAGCCTAGAACTTTTTTCTCCGAGGCCGTGAAAGTTGGATTTGTTATTTCCCTCTTGTCCGAAGAACCCCAGGCTTGGGCGCACAGCCTAATGGAAAAACGAAGTCCGATCCTAGATTCACTGGACTCTTTCTTTGATCATATGGCTCAGTTATATGATGACCCGCAGCGTATGGCTTCTGCTGAGACCGTCCTCCATAATCTAACCCAGGGGAGGCGTCCGGTGGAGGATTATACCGCCGAAATCCGCAAATGGTCAGCTGACACCGGCTGGAATGACGCAGCACTAAAATACCGATTCCGCCAGGGACTCTCAGAAACTCTCAAGGATGAGTTGGCAAGAACCGAGGCTCCCGCTTCGTTAGAGGCCTTGATCCAGTCCGCCACCCAGCTGGACCGACGTTTACGAGAACGACGCACTGAGCGCTTCCAGACTTCACGCCCTGCTTGGGTTCCACCCAGGGTAGTTCCAGCTGCATCCCCTCCTGTGGCTCCTCAACACGGCAGTCTTCCAGACCCGGAACCCATGCAACTCGGACTGGTTCGAACCCCTCTCACCAGTGAGGAAAGACTGCGTAGACGCCAGAATAACTTGTGTCTGTATTGCGGTGCCACCGGTCATTTTCTTCACACCTGCCCCATAAGACCGAGTAAGTTCCCGATTCAACCCGTTTTCAACCTTCATGTCTCAAATAGTTCTCAAACTCATCTTGTACTCTTCGTCTCTTTACAACTACCGGAAAAGACCATCCGCCTCCCGGCCATCCTTGATTCAGGGGCATGCAGTAATTTTCTGGACTCCAATTTAGCCCTTAAACTCCACATACCCCTTCGCAATAAGGATCAACGCCTGCAAATACATTTGGCCGATGGCTCTCTTCCTAAATCGGGACTAGTCTCACAGGAAACTGTGCCTCTTCTAGCCATTACCGATTCAGGTCATCAGGAATTTCTACGACTAGATCTCATTCCTTCACCGCTTTTTCCTATTATTTTAGGACTCCCCTGGTTGCAAACACATCAACCTTGCATCGATTGGCTGAAGAAAGAGGTCAACTTTACATCTTCCTTTTGTGCCCAAAACTGCTGCGCACCCACGGTAGCCACCTGTTCAACTGTGGTAACCTCACCTGAACTTCCACCTCACGTCCCCTCTGTTTACCATGAATTTAAAGAAGTTTTTGATAAGCAGCAGGCTGACTCTCTCCCTCCCCATCGGCCTTATGATTGCCCGATTGATCTCTTACCTGGCTCTGAAATACCTTTCGGCCGCATCTTCCCGTTATCTGAAACCGAGCTTGCGGCTCTTAAGGAATACATCGACGAAAACTTACAAAAGAACTTTATCCGACCTTCTTCTTCTCCAGCGGGGGCAGGTATCTTTTTCGTTCATAAGAAAGACGGCTCGTTACGACCCTGTATCGACTACAGAGAACTTAACCGGATCACCATCAAAAATAGGTACCCATTGCCTCTCATACCAGAGCTTTTTCAGAGATTTCGAGATGCCCAGGTGTTTTCCAAATTGGATCTGAGGGGTGCCTACAATCTTGTTAGAATCCGAGTCGGGGATGAATGGAAGACCGCCTTCAGGTCACGGTTCGGTCATTTTGAATATCTCGTCATGCCATTCGGGCTCTGCAATGCCCCGGCCACCTTTCAACATCTGGTCAATGATATCTTTCGTGAGTATTTGGACGATTTTTTAGTTGTATACCTGGACGACATCCTCATTTTTTCCCCTTCTCTTGAGCTTCATAGGCACCACGTCAAGAAAGTTCTTACTATCCTCAGGAAACACAAATTATTTTTGAAAGCCGAAAAATGCGAATTTGAAAGAACGACGATACAGTTTCTAGGTTTTGTCATCTCCACCGGCGGGGTCGCCATGGATCCCCAGAAGATCAAAGCCATCTTAGACTGGCCGACACCAGTGGATAAGAAGGCAGTGCAGCGGTTTATTGGCTTTGCCAATTTCTACCGGCGATTTATCGTCGGGTTTTCTGCCATTGTGATTCCTATCACCAAACTTACCCACCAAGGCAGCCATTTTCACTGGTCGCAGGAGGCTCAGGAAGCTTTTGAGAAACTAAAAAAGATTTTTTCTTCAGCACCTGTCTTACGGCACCCTGATCCAAAGTTGCCCTTTACTTTGGAAGTGGATGCCTCTGAGACAGCCCTAGGAGCCATTCTTTCACAAAGGCAAGGGTTAAAGTCCCTACTCCATCCCGTGGCCTTTGCCTCCAGGAAACTAACAACTCCAGAGAAGAATTATGACGTAGGGGACAGAGAACTCCTCGCTATCAAATTTGCCCTCGAGGAGTGGAGGTACTTGTTAGAAGGAGCAATTCACCCGATTATAATTTTTACGGACCATAAAAATCTCGAGTACTTGCGCTCCGCAAAACGTTTGAGACCTAGACAAGCTCGATGGGCTCTTTTTTTTTTACGATTTAATTTCCATATTACTTATAGGCCTGGTTCGAAAAATGGAAAGGCGGACGCACTTTCCAGGATGTTCCCAGAGACTCCTTGCACAGCGGAACCAAGTACCATCCTGCCTCCTGGAATTTTCTCTTGGTTGCTGAAACTGATCTGTTAAATTCCATCAAAATTGCATCCAGACAAATCTCGGACCCAGTATCATCGTCAATAAAGGAGCGCGATGGCTTATTTTGGCTTCAAGACAGGATCTACGTTCCCACCGAGATCAGGCAATCAGTTCTGAGCACCTTCCACGACCGTAAGTTAGCCGGTCATTTTGGGGCAAGGAAGACCTCTGAACTACTTTCCCGTTATTTTTGGTGGCCAAAATGGAAACAAGACTGTAAAACTTACATTTCTTCATGTGCAATCTGTCAACGCAACAAGGGTCCTAAAACCAAGACCTGGGGGTTACTTAAGCCTCTGCCAGTTCCAGAACGTCCGTGGGCTGATATTGCTCTAGATTTCATCGTAGATTTACCTCCATCGGAGGGCTTCACGACAATCCTGGTAGTCGTGGATCGCCTGTCTAAAATGGCACATTTTCTACCCATGGTTGGAACCCCTTCTGCTGCCGAAACGGCAAAAATTTTCTTCAAAGAAATCGTTAGGCTTCACGGGGTCCCCAAAACTATTGTCTCAGACAGAGGGGTCCAATTTACCTCTAAATTTTGGAGAGAGCTTTTCAGATCCCTGGAAGTCAAAACATGTTTGTCATCGGCCTACCACCCGCAAAGCAACGGGCAAACAGAAAGGACGAACCAAACTCTTGAACAATACCTCAGATGTTTTTGTTCTGCCTCCCAAGATGATTGGTCATCTCTATTGCCCACCGCGGAGTTTGCCTACAATAATTCTGTTCACACTACCACCAACCAAACACCCTTTTTGGCCAATTGCGGTTTTCACCCGGCCTTCCTGCCAGACCCTCTCCCGGAGATACCTGTCCCAGCTGCCCAGGAACGTATAACCACCTTACAGTCTAACTTTCGGAAACTCAGGGATGTAATGCAGCAAGCCCAAGAGGATTATAAGAAATTCTATGATAAGGGAAGGAGGGACTGTCCCTCTTTTGAAATTGGGGAAGAGGTCTGGCTCTCCGCGGCTAATTTGAAGTTGCCAGTTCCTGCCCGGAAGCTAGGTCCGAGATTCATTGGCCCGTTTAGAATCAAACGCAAGATCAACGAAGTAGCTTTTGAACTTTCATTACCCAACTCTTATAGAATCCACCCGGTTTTTCATGCCTCCCTCCTAAAACCTACCATCCCCGACCCTTTTCAGGGAAGGGCAGCTCTTCCTGCACCACCAGTGGAGATTGATGGAGAAGAGGAGTTTGAGGTCGAGGCCATTTTGAGCTGTAGAAAAAAGGGGAGACAACTCCAATACCTGATCAAATGGAGGGGCTACCCTCCAGAAGACAACTCATGGGAACCTTCAAGAAATGTGCATGCCCCTCGGCTAATTCGTGTTTTTCACCAGGAGCATCCGGAGTTGATGGCCAGTTTAGGCGTCCGGAGTCCGCCCCTTGGGGGGGGGCACTGTCAGGGCCAAAGCGCTGTACTTCCTCCTTTAACACACCAGCGTAGTAGATTGGCTTCCCGGCGGCTAACTGGGCACTTTAGGCGTGTGCGCATACGCATGTGACCTCTCGGGGCCAATCACCAGCGTGACCGCCCTATTTAAACCAGCTCCTGTCAGTAGACAGGTTGCTGGTTTATCGTCAGCTACTTCCTGAACCTGTGTCTCTGGAAACCATTTCCTGTTGGAATTCCGTTCGACTCACCTCTCACCTGGAACCTGACCTCGGATTGCTTCACCACTCTATTGAACTCTTCTGACCCCGACTTCGGCTTGTGACCTGGACTCTGTTGTTGTTTCTCCTGCCCTTGAACCTCTTGGCTTGTGACCCGGATCTGCTGTCTTCTCTGCTCCCCGAACCTTGGCTTGCACCCCGGACTTTCCAGTTTGTTTCTTGGACTCTTTCAGTACCGGTTATCCGGCTTCAGTATCGTTTGTTCCTGTTTCCGTCTGCAGTCACCCAGAAGCACCTGTCATCTACAACCGTCACCGGTCAACGCTTCTCCACTGGCACCGGTACCGCCTCGTGCTTCCGCCACCTGTTCCAAAACTCAGTGGGCGGGCGCGCTTGGTCGTAAAGGTGAACCACCCTTGGCAGTTCGGTCTCGGTGAGTACTTGATTCCTGATAACCACTGATCTGGGTGTGTAGATTATATTCACTCTATTGGAGACATACAGATAGAACCTCCTAGTGGTGTTGCAAATGTATCCTAGGACAGTCTTGCTATCAGTGAAGAATTTCACAGCATCAAAGTCAGTGTCTAGTTCATCTGTGATTAGTTCAGACATTTCGACTGCAAGTACAGCAGCACACAACTCTAAACGGGGAATCGCGCGGGCCGGTTTAGGGCTTAATTTGGACTTTCCCATGACAAATCCAACATGACACACATTTTCTGCATCAATTACTTTCAAGCAAGCTACTGCACCTATAGCTGTGGTGGATGCATCTGAGAAGATGCACAGTTCTTTCCTGCAAGCTGATGATAGAGACATGGACACGTAGCAGTTCCCGAACTAAGACCTTACCTCTTATTGTCACAGGTGATACAAATCCTAGGGGATCATAGAGGATATTTACGGTGGATAGAATGCCTCTATGTGTAAAAGGCTTTTCCTCTGAGGAAACTCTGAAAACAAAACTATCTGTTTCTAGATCCATAGGCGTGCGCACAGGGTGTGCCGGGTGTGCCTGGGCACACCCTAATGCACAGGCACATCCATCAACACCCCAGGACTTTTTGCCAGCAGAATCTCTATTTTGGCACCTCTGGTTAATAACAATGGCTGAGCTGCTACTCTGCGATAATTTCATTGGCTGTATAACCTTTGTGAATGCAACCACTGATCGCGGACTGAGCAAGCAGGTGGCCGCATTTTCCAATGCTACTTCTATAGTTCCGGCTACAGCATCCCTGATAGCTGAATATCACTCCGCTGCCTGCTGTCAGGGATGTTGTAGCTGAAACTATAGAAGTAGCTGTGGCAAATCTAGCCACTTCTGGAACACTGGACGTTACATGTCATAGGGTTGTCTGTATTGCATGCTATGTATTCTGCTGGGTCTTATGTGGGCATAGTAATTTGTATGCTGGCAGCCGTAAGCCACTAGCATTCAAGTACTTTGTTTTATGTTGCCCAATCGGTGTTCGGCAGTTTTAAACCGAACTGCCACAACACATAACCCCAGACCCCAGCTATCAACCGACTTTTCCCTCGTGCAGCAATGCCTGATGGGAGAATTATCCAAACTGTTAAGTTCCCCATGTGGTCCTCACTGTATTACCCCTGCTAAATCTGTTTGGCTGTTTGGAAACCCTTTGCATGGGGAATTATATAAATATGGAAGCCTGTGAATAAAAAGTCAGTTGACTCCCAGAGCTGTGTTTCGTCCGGTTACTGGGGGAGATTTGGGACATTGCCTTACTTTTCAGCGCTGACTGTGGATTCACCCTGGTTACCAGCGGAGATCGTGGATCTTAATATTGTACTCCGCTACAATTGGTGGCAAGCGACGGGATCCAACCTTACAGCCGATAAGCGCAATTTGTGCAATGTGAACTACCGATGTAAATGGAGACGGATTATTCTACGCTAAAGCGGCAGACATTAAAGGAACTGCTAGAAGCCAGGGGTAAGGTAGCCAGCAACAAATCCAAAGCTGTACTAATTGCCAAGCTGATGGAGGGAGACAGAGCTCGCAGCGCTACACCACCAGCAGCCATGGAAGAGACCCTCTACCAGAGAGAAATGAGGACCAGGCTGGAATTTTTGCCACAGCCTATATCAGATGCCATGCTGCACATGGTAATGGCAAATGTGCAAGAATACGTGATGGCACACAGTCCGCAGCATACACCGTCTCGAGCAGAATCCACTACTGGGTTACTCTACAATCAGGTAAAACCCAAAATTCCCTATCATGCCTTTAAAATGTTTTGCGAGGAGAAGGATGAGATTGATGGGTATTTACAGGATTTTGAGAGACTGTGTGATTTACATGACTTGGAACGGACGGTATGGGTCCCATTACTAGCAGGCAAGCTGGCAGGTCGGGCAGCAGAAGCATATCGCGCTATACCCAGTGAGGACAGCAAGGATTATGATAAAGTGAAGCGAGCGATATTAGAGAGATATGCCATTACTCCAGAGGCATACCGTCGCAAGTTTAGAAACCTGCGCAAACCAGAGAAGGATTCACATGCTGAATGGGCGCACAGGCTGGACCAAGCTTCCCAAGGGTGGATACAAGCCAGCCAAGCCACTACTATGGAGGAATTGCGACAGTTAATGCTGTTGGAGCAATTCTTCAACGGTTTGTCCCCAGAGGCACAAGTATGGGTGCGAGACAGGAAACCTCTCACCCTAACCGAAGCGGCTCGATTAGCGGATCAGCATTTTGATGCGAGGAGACATCATGGGCCCCTAACCAAGAGTTATCCTCGACCCGCGGGACCACCCAGTACTCTACCACCCCCCGCTCTCACAGCCTCCCCTTTTCATCAATCCCAAGGGACTTTACCACCACCCTCCAGATATAACGGACGTGCCAACATCCAATTCCACACCTGCAAACAGTGGGGACATATGGCACGTGAGTGCACCCAAAACCGGGGCAGACCCGCCTGGAACCAAGGCCGACCGAACCCGGCACCAAGGGCTGCTGCCCATCATTTTTAACGGGAGCCAGCCGCTCAAGAGATGTTGAGCATTCCAGCGGAAGAACCCCTGGGAATCTTGCATGAGGTGATGACAGTCCGAGCCACGGATAACCGGCAGCATCATCGACAGCTAGTGACCTTGGAGGGGAAAGAAGTCCAGGGGCTTCGGGATTCAGGAGCTACTTTAACCTTGATAGCACCCCATTTGGTCCCTGACTCGGCACACACTGGCGGATCCGTGGCAGTACGAGTGGCAGGGGGAGCAGTGTACCGACTACCCACTGCCAAAGTACATTTGGATTGGGGTGTGGGAGGGGGGACGGTAGAAGTGGGCCTCATGCAAAATTTACCAGCAGATGTTGTGCTAGGAAATGACTTGGGCCAGATGACCTCTGCTTTTGTACCCCAGGCTCCATACCAGGAAGCCCATCCAGTGACCACACGGCAACAGGCTCGCATCACGGTTCCACCGACACACTCTGAGGCTCCGGTAAGAGACCATGACCCCCACACGACACGTATGTCCTGGGATACCCCGACTAAGTTTGAGGCCGAGGTGAGGTCAGACCCCACGCTACAGGTATACAGGGACAAGGTACACGCTGATCAGGCTGGGCTAGAGGGGGAGCGGTACACCTGGGAGAAAGGGCTACTTTACCGCATTGCTGAAAGAGGAGTGGGAGGGTCGGCCACAGTAACGACTAAACAGTTAGTGGTTCCCCAGAAGTATAGGCAAGAACTGCTTCGGATTGCCCACGACATTCCCCTGTCTGGGCATCTGGGGATGACACGTACCCGATACAGGTTGACCCACGCTTTCTTCTGGCCAGGGATCTCCAAGGATGTGAGGCAATACTGCACCTCCTGTGACATTTGCCAGCGAGTAGGCAAGCAAGGTGACCGCCACAAAGCCAAGCTATGTCCTCTTCCCATTATTGAAGAACCCTTCAGTAGGGTGGCCGTAGATATAGTGGGGCCCTTACCAAAACCCAGTCCCCCCGGGAAAAGATATATTTTAACTGTAGTGGACTATGCCACCGGTACCCCGAGGCTATAGCCCTCACCAACATTCGTGCCGAAACTGTGGCAGAGGCCTTAATGAAAATATTTTCCAGGTTGGGGTTTCCCCAAGAAATCATATCCGATAGAGGCACCCAGTTTACCGCCAAGGTAACCCAACAACTATGGAAGATATGTGGCATTAAGCCAATAGTAAATTTGGCGTACCACCCCCAGTCCAATGGTCTATGCAAAAGGTTTAATGGTACGCTGAAGCAGATGCTCTGTACATTTGGAGAGGCTCATAAAGACTGGGAGCGCTTTCTACCCCATCTGCTCTTCGCTTATAGAGAGTAGGGATGAGCCGAACATACCCGGGTTCGGTTCGCACCAGAACGGTCGAACAGACCGCGGTTTCGCACGAACATTTAGAACCCCATTGAAGTCTATGGGACTCGAACGTTCGAATTCAAAAACGCTAATTTTAAAGACCAATATGCAAGTTATTGATGGAAAACGTCTTTGAGAACCCGGGTCTTGTCCCAGGGAACATGTATCAATGGAAAAAAAAGTTTTAAAAACTGTAGTTTTTTCTTGAGCAGCGATTTTAATGATGCTTAAAGTGAAAAAAAAATTCCTTTTAAATATGGTACCTGCTGGGTGTCTATAGTAGTGGCACGTGTTTAGAAATGTCCCTGCACAACATGAGATTACTCTCAGAAAAAAGTAATTGAATACTGCTTGCGGCTTTAATGTAATGGTTGTTCCCTGCAATATGGATAAAAATCATTGAAAAAAATAGCATGAGTTTCCCCGCCACCACTCCCCCCAGGTCATTACAAGACCCAGTGCCGATCCTGACCTCCCTGGGGCCCTAAGCAAAATGACATGGCACATTAAAAATGAGAAGCGGGGGGGGGGGGGGGGGGCGCTGACGACAGTGACATGTCACATTAAAGAAAGTTGAGAAGCGGGGGGAGGGGCTGTTCTGCTGTCGGAAATGACTCAGCCAGCGAGATTAGAAGCGGGGTGAGGGGGCGAAAATGACTTCTCACCAGGCGGTGCCTCTAGTAATTTGGGAGGCCCTTTGCAGCTTTGCGGGACCCTAAGCGGCTTGCATAGTGAGCCTATAGCGAGGATCGGCCCTGACAAGACCGTCTGGCCCTATATACTTTGAACAGCAGTATACAGGCATTGCAAACAAGATAAGGACTGTAGGTTTCTTAAGTAGAATCAGAACCATGTCATACTTTGCTCCTGCATATTGCACAATTTCCTAAAGAGACCCTCAACAAACTACATGACACTTGTGCCTGATGAGGCCACTCAGGGCCGTCTTAATAGCATCATGGGGGCAGCCCGGGCTCAAGGACCAGCTGCTTTGGGGAAAGGGCAGGGGCCCCCGGGCAGTGCCCAGGTGTGCCCTCTCATTAAGACAGCCCTGAGGCCACTGATGTTCCAGTGGTGGTGGCCTGTGAGACTGTCCATACAGGCTTGGCCCCCCAAAGTGCACGTGCTGTGTGGCAACAATATGTCAAATATTTTAGGGATGGGGGGGCATTACAATGCCAGATCTTGGCTCAATAAATTATTTTTTGGGGAAAGTAAAATTCTAGAAAAAAGGGGGGTTGCCATCCGGGGCCCCCTTTGAACAAATTCTGTGAAGAACTCCTGTTCTCTGAAGGCCTCCATTATTTCTGCAAGTCAAAATATTCAGAAAAAAAAACAAATGTCAGTCAAGCCTTAGCTTTCTCCCCATATCTAACCCACAAACTCATCCACTAATCATAAAGTCCAAAGATCAAGTTTATTATCGTCGTACTGCACGACCGTTTTCACGACATATTCTACAGACGGCGGACTACGTAACTCACGCAATATCCCTTTATACACTGCGCATGCGTGCAGCTCCGCATGTATCCCCGCCTACGACGATCGTTCGAGTGATTGACACGCCCCTTTTCCGTCGTTCAATGCACGAGTCAGAAGACATGATGGAGGGAAGACAGCAAGCTGCAACCAGGCAGGAGAGAGGACAGGCACACCCCAGGAGGAGCAGGAGTTACAAAGCCACCAACATGAGCTTCGAAGAGATGGTGGCTGTCCTTAAAAAGGAGGACTACGACGGCAAAAGAGGGCCTTACAAGAACCCCAATAAAAAGAAGGCACAGATAATGGAGAAGGTGCAGAGGACTCTCCATGCAAAATTCAGGGTGCAGAGGTCCAGGGAGCAGCTGCGGAAGCGATGGTGTGATCTGAAAATCAGAGAGCAGGACCAGATGAATTAGAAGAGTTCTCAGAAGACGTAAGTAAATTTCATGTGTACTCTGAATATTTGTTTTAATTCTTTTGCGTCATTTGGTTTTCTTTCAGGTTGTGTATATAGACAGTACAAGAATAGATGTTTCAAGGTTCCTGTTTGTGGGCATAATACTTGGTTGTTTATTTATTTTTTAAATGTGTATTTTGTGCGTGTACTCGAGAGAGGAGCCGGACTGCAGGAGTTGGGAGTAGGCAGACCTCCCCCAGAGGCAATTTGCCACCTTTCTCTATGCCCCGGGTGGCAATGGTGGGTGTGTGAGGGGGTCCTATTTGACCCCTATAGTGATATAGTGCTAGATCCAGTACAGTGATGTACGTGATGGGTCACTATAGAAACAGCTCTTGTGAACATATGTACTAGCGTGATGCTATGTGCATATGCTGTGCCATCAAAAATAAATAAATGAATAAATAAATAAATAGATAAATATAACTACCCCAAATGATGTGCTTGTGAAACAATATTCCAAAGTGCTATAAGTGAGTCTATAAACTATTATAAATATACATGCACAAGTGTGCGAACATATAAATAATGAATAATATTATTAATATATAGAAATAATAATAAGGTGCGTTGGTGCCAAAAATTAGTTTTTCACAATTCATGTGCATTCATGCTGCAACACGTCCCCAATTATGGGTAAGCGCCAGTTCACAAATTCCAGTCCAAACAGAAAGTGTTGCTGAGTTTAAATCCTGGTGCTATATTTCATGCATACAGGGTGCTGTCACTTCTTCCACCCGACAAAGATAAGTGCTACCACCACCAACTGCTGAAATGCAAACTCACCAGACCCAGCTGGTAATGTGCCTCAAAAACTTATTCCGTTAAAGTTGGTGAGTCCTCTCAGGATGTTCCTCAATGCCTCAAAGAAACCAAGGGGCTCATCATGGTGAAATATGTTTAAAAATGTATTTATTTAAAATTCATAATAAAAAACTACTCACAAGAGAGGTGCTTTAAAACCAGCACCTGGTGTATTTGGCAGTGTCAGTCTTTTGGACAGCCGCTGACCAGCTTATCGTACGGGTGCGTTCCTGGCTCCTGCTGTACCTGTGGTCTCACTGGTTAAAATTACACACCCCCTTGCGCTGTCCACATAGCTTCTTACGCGTTTCGCAGTTTTGCGTCTTCAGAAAAGCTTTAAACTTTAACGGAATACGTTTTTGAGGCACATTACCAGCTGGGGTCTGGTGAGTTTGCATTTCAGCAGTTGGTGGTGGTAGCACTTATCTTTGTCGGGTGGAAGAAGTGACAGCACCCTGTATGCATGAAATATAGCACCAGGATTTAAACTCAGCAACACTTTCTGTTTGGACTGGAATTTGTGAACTGGCGCTTACCCATAATTGGGGACGTGTTGCAGCATGAATGCACATGAATTGTGAAAAACTAATTTTTGGCACCAACGCACCTTATTATTATTTCTATATATTAATAATATTATTCATTATTTATATGTTTGCACACTTGTGCATGTATATTTATAATAGTTTATAGACTCACTTATAGCACTTTGGAATATTGTTTCACAAGCACATCATTTGGGGTAGTTATATTTATCTATTTATTTATTTATTCATTTATTTATTTTTGATGGCACAGCATATGCACATAGCATCACGCTAGTACATATGTTCACAAGAGCTGTTTCTATAGTGACCCATCACGTACATCACTGTACTGGATCTAGCACTATATCACTATAGGGGTCAAATAGAAAAAAAAAATTTTTTTGGGGTAAACTAAAAAATTTTTTTCTAAAAAAATTTTTTTTTTTGATATCACATTATTATACCAGCGCAGTACCAACACCTTTTTAATTTTTTCACCTAAACCTCATAGAAGGTTTACACAGCACTGCAGCAGGTCAATATAGTATTATTTAGAACTTATTTTTGCGCCGGTGACAATCACTTTTCCTAGATGTGTTATTAACTAGATTTAAATAATCCGACTTAAAGCGGTGGTTCCCCCTTGAAAACAACTTTTTTTTATTCCACTGGCCCCCCACATTACAATCGAATTAAGGCTATTATTTTTTTTTTGCTGCTGTACATACCTTGATACAGCATCTTCACCCGTGCATCCGGGTTGCGAGTCCCGCGGGAGTGGGCGTTCCTCACATGTGTTTGATTGACGTTTTTCCCAAAAACGAGCTCTCCCCCGTCGCGTAAGCCGCGTCACGATTGGCGAAAGGAGCCGAACGGCGATGCGCATGCGCAGTATAGCGCCGACTCGCCGTTCGGCTCCTTTCGCCAACCGTGACGCGGCTTACGCGACAGGGGGGAGCTCGTTTTTCCAAAAAACGTCAATCAAACACATGTGAGGAACGCCCACTCCCGCGGGACTCGCAACCCGGATGCACGGGTGAAGATGCTGTATCAAGGTATGTACAGCAGCAAAAAAAAAATAATAGCCTTAATTCGATTGTAATGTGGGGGGCCAGTGGAATAAAAAAAAGTTGTTTTTAAGGGGGAACCACCGCTTTAAGTCATTATACAGTAAAAGGAGAGTATGCTCAGCGCAGAAGTTGATTACACATATGGACTAACTAGCACAACGGTTGGCATGGCTGATCCGCCCTATAGGCTCGCTATGCAAGCCGCTTAGGGCCCCGCAAATCTGCGAAGGGCCCCCCAAATAACTAGAAGCCCCGCCTAGTAAGAAGTCATTTTCGCCCCCTCACCCTGCTTCTCAACTTGCTGACTGCATGGGAGAAGAGGCAAGAAGTCAGCACCCCTTGCTTCTCAATGTAATGTAAGATGTCATTTCCGACAGCACAACACCCCCTCCCCCCACTTCTCAACTTTTTTTAATGTGACATGTCACTGTTGTCGGCGCCCCCCGCTTCTCATTTTTAATGTGCCATGTCATTTAGCTTTGAGCCCCAGGGAGGTCATGATCGGCACTGAGTGTTGCTCACAACAACAACCTAGTTAGCGTGTCACACAGAGGTGATCCAGTGTATACTTGTTGGTTTTCCAGGTAGGAAACTTGTCCAAAGATAGAGAAATGCAGCAGCTTTGGTAATGGATAAAATCCAGTGTTAAGCTTAGAAGGATTGTAAAAGCAGACAATTGTACTACACTTTTTAAAAAGGATGATTGATATTCCACTTTCAGGCCTCTAATCTTTTTGATTCATCTATCCCTTTTTTTTTACAATCTCATAGGCCGCAAGTAAGCTGCAACAATGGAGCCCACCAACCCCACACCCAGCCAAGCCCCACCCTCGCCGGATGTACAGGAAGTGAACAATGCCACCACATCAGGTCAGTGTCATACAGCACAGCTTCAGTTAATATATGTAGGCCTGCATAATTTTAATACATGTTTTTTCACAAATTTCAGGTGGACGAGCTGTTGGTGGTGGCTTAGACACTTCCAGTGCCCAGGTGCTCGTCGGGGAGATAATGTCCTGCAGGGCACGGATAGAGGACACGAACCTAGCCCTGGAGAACATCATAAGGGTGAATGAGAGGGTGGACCAAGACCTGAAGAACATTCTTGATATTCTGGGGAGGGTTTAAAAAAAAAATATATATATATATATATATATATATATATATATATATATATAAAGATCTAAAAAAAAAATGACACATTTTTAATTGTGATCCAATAAATATAATTTTGGATACTAAAGAATCTCTGGCTTCTTATTATATCAATGCTGCCTAAAAGAACAAATGTAGATTTGTGGTGTTTCCATTGACAATGATGAGTATTTAGTAAAGGAAAATCAACATGACACTATAAGAACGTAGGAGAAAGATAGAATGAACTCAAATTAGAAAAGAAGCAAACCAAGAAAATGACTAGAACAGGGGCAGAAAAATTGGGCCTTAGTCACTGGTGGCGGTGTCACAACACTGCAAACCCCTCACAGATACTGTAATTGGAGCTCAGCAAAGAGACACATGCTAAGTATTGCATTAAAAATTGTTATTAGACGCCCCTGTTAAACAGGGGCAGAAACACTGGGCCTTAGGCACACCAAAACACTGCAAACCCTCAGATACTGTAATTGGAGCGCAGAAAAGAGACACATGCATAGTATTGCATTAAAAATTGTTGTTTGACGCCCCTGTTCAACAGGGACAGAAACATTGGGCCTTAGTCACATCACAACACTGCAACCCCTCAGATACTTCAATTGGAGCGCAGAAAAGAGCCACATGCAAATTATTGCATTAAAAATTGTTATTAGACGCCCCTGTTAAACAGTGGCAGAAACAGTGGGCCTTAGGCACTGGTGGCAGAGCCCAGAACCAAAAATGTTCTTAATAGCTATGAGCAAGATCGGTGAGGAGGAAAAGGATATTCAATCAGCAGCATAACAGGACAGTCACTCAGCATCAGTCTTGACCACTGGGCACTTAAACCCCCTCCCTAACCATTTCAATTTTCAGCTTTCCGTGCTCTCACAATTTGAATGACAATTACTGAGTCATACAGCATTGTACCCGTCTGAAATTTTTGTCATTTTTTTTCACACAAATAGAGCTTTCTTTTGGTGGTATTTGATCACCTCTGCGGTTTTTGTTTTTTGCGCTATAAATGAAAAAAGACTGAAAATTCTGTAAAAAAAATAAATAAATTCTAGTTTAGGTCATATAAGCGGGTTATTTCTCACACACAGCATATGCATACTACAAATGACACCCCAAAACACATTATGCTATTCCTATGGGGAATAGGGGGTTCCACACATGTGAGACTTTTACACAGCGTGGCCACATAGAGAGGGCCAACCTGCAGGGAACACCATCAGGCGTTCTGGAGCACCCAGGCCAATTCTGAGATTTCTCTCCTACATGTAAAAATCATCATGTACTTGCTAAAAAATTACATTGAACCCCCAACCATTATATATGCTTTTTTTTTTTTTTAAAGACCCTAGAGAATACAATGGCGGTTGTTGCAACTTTTTATCTTGCACAGTATTTTCGCAGCAATTTTTGGAACGCGTGTTTTTAAAAAAAAAAAAAGATTTGTGCTTAAAAAAAAAAATCAGTAAAGTTAGCCCAATGTTTTTGCATAGTATGAAAGATGAAGTTACGCTGAGTAAATAGATACCTAACATGTCACCCTTCAAAATTGCACACGCTCGTGGAATTGCGCCAAACTTCGCTACTTGAAAATCCCCATAGGTGACGTATTGCAAGGTATTGGAGTATTGGGGTATTGTGGAGTATTGGGGTATTGTGGAGTATTGAGGTTATTGCGGATTAAGGGGGGTATTGCACAATATGGGGGGTATTGCAGACTGTGGGGGGTATTGCAGAGTGTGGGGGGGTATTGCAGAGTGTAGGGGGTATTGCAGACAGTATGGGGGGTGGTATTGCAGAGTGTGGTGGGGTATTGTAGAGTGTAGGGGGTATTGCAGACAGTATGGGGGGGGGGGGTATTGCAGAGTGTGGTGGGGTATTGTAGAGTGTAGGGGGTATTGCAGACAGTATGGGGGGGTATTGCAGAAGGTGGGGGGGTATTGCAGAGTGTGGGGGGGTATTGTAGAGTGTGGGGGGATATTGCAGACAGTATGGGGGGTATTGCAGAGTATGGGGGGTAATATTGCAGAGTATGGGGGGGTAATATTGCAGAGTATGGGGGGTAATATTGTATAGTATTGCGCAGGGAGGGATGGCTGGATCTGTGACTGCATTTGTCACAGATCCAGCCCACAGTGCTGGATCATTACACAAGACCCAGTGGCGATCCTTACCTCCCTGGGGCCCCAAGCAAAATTACATGGCACATTAAAAATGAGACGCGGGGGGGGGGGGGGGCGCAGGTCACATTAAAGAAAGTTGCGAAGCAGGGGGAGGGGGTGTTCTGCTGTCGGAAATGACTCAGCCAGCGAGTTTAAGAGCGGGGTGAGGGGGCGAAAATGACTTCTTACCAGGCGGGGACTCTAGTACTTTGGGGGCCCCTCACGTCTTTGCGGGGCCCTAAGCGGCTTGCATGGTGAGCCTATAGTGAGGATTGGCCCTGACAAGACCCTTTTTCCCTATATACTTTGAAGAGCAGTATACAGGTGGTGCAAACAAGATAGGGACTGCAGGTTTCTTAAGTAGAATCAGAACCATGTCATACTTTGCTCCTGCATATTGCACAATTTTCTAAAGAGATCCTGAACAAACTACATGACTCTTGTGCCTGATGAGGCCACTGATGTTCCAGTGGTGGTGGCCCGTGAGACTGTCCATACAGGCTTTGCCCCCCAAAGTGCACGTGCTGTGTGGCAACAATATGTCGATTATTTTAGGGGTGGGGGGGCCATTACAATGCCAGATCTTGGCACAATAAATTATTTTTTTGGGGAAGTACAGAGAAAATGGGGGGTTGCCATTCGTGGCCTCCTTTTAACAAATACTGTGAAGAACTCCTGTTCTATGAAGGCCTCCATTATTTATGCACGTCAAAATTTTGCCAAAAACAATAATGTCAGTCAAGCCTTAGCTTCTACCCATATCTAACCCACAAACTCATCCACTGGTCATAAAGTCCAAAACTCAGTTTTCGTATCGTCATACTGCACGATCGTTTCCACGACATATTATACCGACGGCGAACTACGTAACTCACGCAATATCCACAGCGCATGCGGGAAGCTCCGTGTGGATCCCGCCTATGACGATCGTTCTAGCAATTGTCACACCCCTTTTCGGTCGGTCACTGCACTTCACTGAAGGCATGATGGAGGAGAATCAGAGAGAGGAAGCTGCAACCTCAAGTGTAGAGAGAGGCCAGGCACACCCCAGGAGGAGCAGTAAACCAGCCACCAGTCTCAGGTTTGCAGAGCTGGTGGAGATGGTTTCCATTCTGGAGGAATATGATTATGATGGCCAACTAGGGCCTTACCCCAAACAGAATAGGCTGAAGGGGAAGATTATGGACAAGGTGCGGAGGACTCTCCATGAAAAATTCGGGGTGCAGAGGTCCAGGGTTCAGTTAAGTAATAAGTGGTCTGACCTTAAAAGGAGAAATCCAGAGGAGTTGGAGAGAATTAAAAAAGTCCTCATAAGACGTAAGTAATTTTCATGTGTACTCTGAGTATTTATTTTGATTATTTTGCGGCATTTGTGGTATTTATTTCAGGTTCTGTATATATACGGTTCAAAAATAGATGTTTCAAGGTTCATGTTTGTGGGCATAATATTTGGTTGGTCATTCCATTTAAAGGGGAGTTCCACCCACAATTTCACTTTATAAATATAAATACCCCTGTAATACACAAGCTTAATGTATTCTAGTAAAGTTAGTCTGTAAACTAAGGTCCGTTCTGTTAGGTTGTTACAGCATTTAGATAGTTTATAATCTAGAAATAGACCGTGCCCATCTCAAGTGTGGGCATCATGAAGCCAGACTGTATGACTTCCTGGATTTCAGCTTTGCATATCTCGCACATGCTCAGTGCTGCACAAGCAATGTAATAGGTTTCAGTCAGGTTTCAGTCAGGTTTGCAAGGACTACTGGGAAACATGTTGCCTATCCCAGAAACCCTTGCAAATAGCCTTGTGACTTAATAGCCTAGGCTAATAAGGAGGAGGAAGTAATGAAGGATTACAAAATAAAGGTATTTACAAGTAACAAATTAAATAAAAATTGTCCATTCTGAACACTATGAGATTAGGGCATGCAGCACAGACAAACATAAAAAAATGGGTGGAACTCCACTTTAAGTTATTTTTATGTGACAACAATTTTTTATTGAATGTACAGTTGTATTCAAAATTATTCAACCCACACTGAAATTGATTGTTTTGCCCAGTTTGACACTGATGTTGATCATCCTGTCATCCTGCTTACAATTAAATCAAAGAGGCACGTGTAGGTCAGACAAATATAACATAACATTTATAATGAAATAACCACAAATGTCTTTTCTGTGCTCACATCATAATCAGTTTTATCCAACCCCCAATTGACATTCAATCTTAGTACTTAGTACAACATCCTTTTACAGTTATAACAGCTTTTAAACTTGAAGCATAGCTTGACACAAGTGTCTTGCAGCGATCTACGGGTATCTTCGCCCATTCGTCATGGGCAAAAGCCTCCAGCTCAGTCACATTCTTAGGCACGCTGGAACGCAGAAGTGCGACCCAGCGTGGAGCTGCGCTTTTCCCCGCGAATTCGGGGCTATTTAAACTGCCAGAGATGTCGGCAGGGTGTTCGGATATTGTCGTTGGACCCCTGCCGCCATCTGGGACCGCAGAACCCTTCCCAACAAACCCTGGCACTGTTACAGCCTGTGACTCCTGGAGGTCATCTCGCACCAACTCTACAGAAGCTTGGACTCACCATCCTGTATAATCTGACAGTCCTGATATCAACTCAGCACCTCTGCATCCGCATCATTGCCTGGGTATTCAGCTTCCAACAGCCTGGTGAATCCTGGATAAGGATCTGAGTGTACTCCCACTATTCAACCACCTCATAAACAACAGAACCGCAAGTATCTTGTCATCAGTATACAATCTGTCATAGCCTACTATCTGCTCACTGTATCAAGGGACTGTATATACATGACTCACCACTATACATGCAATGTATATCCCATTGTGAGATGAACTGTGTCTTATGGTAGCAACTTGGCATACTGAATCAATCATACATTACTAACTATACTAACCTAAGACCACGCTACTTAAATAGCACTGCTATAACATATTCTTATAGTGACTATTCCCTAATCTAGAGACTGTCTATATAGTTTATTTTCACACGATAAGCTTATGAAGTAATAAGCTGTCCCCTATTCATGTTTGGTCTCCCATGGAGGATATGATGACCTAACCCCAAATTCTCAGTTCAGTTTTGAGAGTTAATTGGTGGTTCAGACCTGATAAGCCTCCGCAGCTGAGATCCAGACCTATTAATAAATTCAGAGAGCAGGGTCATTACATAATATCGGAACCCTCTTTAAACATGGATCCAGCGGAGCTTACTAATCACCTAGTGGGACTTTCACAGAGGGTAGATACCCTAAGTACCTCCATGAACGAACTACATTTAGAGAATGATGCCCTTCGTAACCAAAATTATGCACAAGCCAGAGAGAGACCTGAGCCTAAGGTCTGCCCCCCAGAAACCTTTTCCGGGGATAGGAAAATTTTTCGCCAGTTTATTAGCCTGATGTTTGATTTACGCCCCCGCACCTATTATTCTGATAGGATCAGAATTCTCACCCTAATTTCCTACCTTAAAGGCGAACCCAGAGTTTGGGCCGATGCTTA
This sequence comes from Rana temporaria, assembly GCF_905171775.1. Classification (NCBI taxonomy): domain Eukaryota; kingdom Metazoa; phylum Chordata; class Amphibia; order Anura; family Ranidae; genus Rana; species Rana temporaria. The sequence goes on from NC_053496.1 coordinate 151,887,498, forward strand.
TGTGGAAGAGCATGGGGACCTCCTGGGCGCTTTTGACACCTTCCTGGAAGAGATGTCTTTGCTTTATGAGGACCCCAATAAACAGCTGACTGCAGAGAACTCGATCAGGAATCTCAAACAGGGAAAAAGACATGTGGAAGATTATATATCTGAATTTAAATGTTGGTGCAGAGAGACCCAGTGGTCAGATATTGCATTACGGAACCAATTTCGCTTAGGCTTATTTGAGGCAATGAAAGATGAAATTGCCCGTGTTCAACTTCCGCCATCTTTAGAGGATCTCATGCATCTCTCTGTTGCCATTGACCGTCGCCTTCGCGAGAGGAAGGCTGAACGAGTTAACACATATCTCCCTACACCTCCAAAGAAATCCAGATCACCTCCTAAAGATGTACCGATGGAACTTGGAGCAATTAAAGGACCACTATCCCCAGCAGAAAAACAACGTCGTAGACTCAACAACTTATGTTTATACTGCTCAGCTCCAGACCACGTAGTCTCCAGTTGTCCACTCCTCAAGAGGAATTCAGAAGGTAATTTCTCCCACATAAGTAAACTCAATTCACATAGAACTACCACTAATCAATATATTTTTATCACCCTTACTTTGCAGTGGGATCAAGAAAGGATTACCATTGACGCTATGGTCGACAGCGGAGCCTGTGGCAACTTTATAGATTCAAAGATTGTAGAATCTAATAAAATCCCTTGTATGTTTAAGCAAACTCCTTTGTCACTCACTTTTATTGATGGTTCTAATTCCTCCTCTGGCCCAGTCCTTTCTCAAACTTCTCCCAATAGGTCACCTGTGGGATCGGTCATACAGAGACCCTTGTATTTGACGTTATTTCGTCACCTTTATTCCCAATTGTCCTTGGTTTACCTTGGCTCCTACTCCACCAACCTAGCTTTCAATGGTTTAACAATTCCCTCTCTCTTCACTCGGCATATTGTAAGGAAACCTGTTATCCTATCTACACTATCTCATTCATAGAACCTTCTCTTACTGTTCTCCCAGTTTATCTACAAGATTTTGCAGATGTGTTCAGTAAGACCAACGCAGACATACTCCATCCTCATCGGATTTATGACTGCCCTGTAGATCTTATTGCTGACAGTCCTATTCCGACCGCACGTATTTACCCGTTATCTCAACCAGAACTTGTACATCTCAAGCTTTACCTTGATGAAAACCTCAAGAAAGGGTTCATTAGACCTTCCACTTCTCCTGCAAGTGCAGCAATGTTTTTTGTCAAAAATAAAGATGGCTCACTCCGGCCAATAATTGATTATTGATCTCTCAACAGCATCACTGTAAAGAATCGATATCCTTTACCGCTCATCCCAGAGCTCATCGAACGTCTCCAAACCTCTAAAATCTTCACAAAGTTAGACCTCAGGGGAGCCTATAATTTGATAAGGATCCGTCCAGGAGATGAATGGAAGACCGCATTCAAGACTCGGTATGGCCTATACGAGTACACTGTAATGCCATTTGGTTTATGTAACGCATCTGCAACTTTTCAATGGTTCATTAACGACATCATCCACGACTTACTCGACATTTGTGTTGTAGTTTACTTGGATGACATTTTGATTTATTCTGACACTCCTGAAGAACACACCAAACATGTACGTTGGGTCTTGGCTAGGCTCAGAACACACTCCTTATACGCCAAGCTTGAGAAGTGTGTTTTCAGCCAGTCAACTATTTCCTTCCTAGGATATCTGATTACTCCTAAAGGGATCCAGATGGATCGCTCCAAAGTGGAGTGCATCCTATCTTGGCCAGTTCCCAATTCAAGGAAGGCTCTTCAGCGTTTCCTTGGATTTTCAAACTACTACAGAAAGTTCATCAAGAGTTTTTCAGCAATTGTGAAACCACTGACTAGTTTAACTAGTATAAAGACACCTTTCTCTTGGTCTAATGAAGCTCAAAACTCCTTTGAAACTCTCAAACTCTGTTACACCTCTGCTCCCATCCTTCAACTACCCAATCCACTATACCACTTTACACTGGAGGTTGATGCTTCACATTTCACCTTGGGAGCTGTTCTCTCTCAAAGAGCCACGTTATCAGAGCCTATGCACCCAGTAGCTTTCTACTCAAGGACTTTATCACCAGCTGAAAAGAATTATCCCATTGGGGAAAAGGAACTCCTCGCAATAAAGGATGCATTAAGTAACTGGAGACATCTACTAGAGGGTACTACACACCCTATCACTATCCTTACAGATTATCGCAATTTACAACACCTCAAAACCTGTAAGACCTTGTCCGCTCGCCAAGTTAGGTGGAGCTTATTCTTTGATAGATTTAATTTCTATATCTCTTACGGCCCGGGTACACAAAACATAAAGGCTGACTCCTTGTCCCGCATGTGCGAAGATCAGACTACTGAAATTCCTCCACTCTCCATTATTCCATCAAACAGATTCATTGGGGTTACTACCTCCTTTAGGCAGTTGCTTACTCAACCTCCTTGCAATGATGCCTCCCAATTACCCAAGGGGCTCACAAGACAACCTGACGGAGTATTCACCTTCAATAATAAAATTTACGTTCCACCTAACTTACAACTTCTTCTTCTCAAACAACTCCATGACTCTCCACTGGCTGGTCATCTTGGAATCAGTAAAACCATTCACCTTGTTAAGAGAGACTACTGGTGGCCTCATTTGGCGAAGACAGTTCATGACTATGTTAACTCCTGTGAAATTTGCGCCACCAACAAACATTCAAGAATCCCTCCTTACGGTCTCCTAGCTTCCATCCCAATACCTAACAGACCTTGGGAAGTTATTTCGATGGATTTCATAGTTGATCTTCCCAGGTCGCAGGGTGCGAACACCATCATGGTCACAGTAGACTTATTAACAAAGATGGCTCACTTCATTCCCTAAACAAATTGCCAACATCTTTAGAGACCGCAAATGCTTTTATTAGCCATGTTCTTAAACTCCATGGTCTGCCCTCGTCAATCATTTCAGACCGTGGCTCTCAATTCGTTTCCAAATTCTGGAGAGCTCTTTGTGACGCTTTACAGATTGATCACCGCATGTCCACTGCCTACCACCCTCAAACAAATGGACAAACAGAACGTGTCAACCAGACACTCGAACAATACCTACGTTGTTATTGCACCCATCTACAGGACGACTGGGTTCATTTGCTCCCCCACGCTGAGTTTGCGTATAATAATGCTACCAGCTCTTCTTCCGGATTCTCACCGTTCTACGCTAACTACGGGTTCCATCCCAACAGTCTGCCATCTTCCTTTCTCCCAAAGGATGTTCCCGCAGTTGAACACTATCTCTTAACTCTAAAGAAGACGCTGGGTATAATTCGTTCCAACCTTCAGACTGCCCAACTAAGACAAAAGAGATACTATGACGCCCATAGAACAGTACCCCTACGTACAAAGTCGGTGATTTAGTCTGGCTATCCACCCGAAATTTACGCCTCAAGATACCTTCAAATAAACTTGGACGTCAGTTCACTGGACCCTTCCCAATCTCACATGTAATCAACCCTAATGCTGTTAAGCTACTTCTACCTCCGGATTGGAAGATACATCCCTCATTTCATGTGTCACTTATCAAACCTTTCATATCCAACCCATTCCCTAACAGAATTCCACATCCCCCTCCTCCAGTCGAGGTTCTCGGTGAAACTGAATATGAGGTTGAGAAGATTCTTGACTCAAGGAAACGGGGTTCTTCTCTTCAATATTTGATACGCTGGCAAGGCTACAGTCATCTCAATGACTCCTGGGAGGATTCCTCACACATTCATGCTCCCCGATTCATCAGACAATTTCACCGCAGGTATCCTAATCGACCATCTCCTACTGGGAGCACTGGAGGTGCCCCCTTGAGGAGGGGAGTATGTAACGCCTCTGCCGTTATCCTAGGCAGATCGAGCGCGTCCCCATCTAATTCAAGCAGCCGCGCTCCGTCCGCGTCACTTCCGGTGCGCGGACATTTGCACTTCACGCTGGAACACGGAAGTGCGACCCAGCGTGGAGCTGCGCTTTTCCCCGCGAATTCTGGGCTATTTAAACTGCCAGAGATGTCGGCAGGGTGTTCCAATATTGTCGTTGGACCCCTGCCGCCATCTGGGACCGCAGAACCCTTCCCAACAAACCCTGGCACTGTTACAGCCTGTGTCTCCTGGAGGTCATCTCGCACCAACTCTACAGAAGCTTGGACTCACCATCCTGTATAATCTGACAGTCCTGATATCAACTCAGCACCTCTGCATCCGCATCATTGCCTGGGTATTCAGCTTCCAACAGCCTGGTGAATCCTGGATAAGGATCTGAGTGTACTCCCACTATTCAACCACCTCATAAACAACAGAACCGCAAGTATCTTGTCATCAGTATACAATCTGTCATAGCCTACTATCTGCTCACTGTATCAAGGGACTGTATATACATGACTCACCACTATACATGCAATGTATATCCCATTGTGAGATGAACTGTGTCTTATGGTAGCAACTTGGCATACTGAATCAATCATTCATTACTAACTATACTAACCTGAGACCATGCTACTTAAATAGCACTGCTATAACATATTCTTATAGTGACTATTCCCTAATCTAGAGACTGTCTATATAGTTTATTTTCACACGATAAGCTTATGAAGTAATAAGCTGTCCCCTATTCATGTTTGGTCTCCCATGGAGGATATGATGACCTAACCCCAAATTCTCAGTTCAGTTCAGTTGAAAGGTCCAACGTCTCCCAAGCCTCAGGTTTGTGACGGACTGCATCACATTGTTATCCACTATCTCCTGTTACTGAAGAGAATTCATGGTACCTTGCAGACGCTGAAGCTTCCCTGTACCTGCAGAAGCAAAACAGCCCCAAAGCATGATTGACCCCCAGCCATGCTTCACAGTAGGCAAGGTGTTCTTTTCATCATAGGCCTTGTTCTTCCTCCTCCAAACATAGCGTTGATCCATGGGCCCAAACACTTCTAATTTTGTTTCATCAGTCCAGAGAACACAATCCCCAAACTTCTGTGGTTTGTCCACATGATTTTTGCATACTGCAGTTGAATCTTGTTATTCTTTGGAGACAGCAAGGGTGTGCACCTGGGAGTTCTGGCATGGAGGCCTTCATTATGCAGTGCGAGCCGTATTGTCTTAGCAGAAACTTCAGTACCCACATCTGACAAATCTTTTCTCAGTTCCTCAGCAGTCACAAGGGGACTTTTCTCCACTCTACGCTTCAGGTAGCTCACAGCAGTCGAAGTCAGCATCTTCTTTCTGCCACGACCAGGTCGCGTTTCAACAGTGCCCTTTGCCTTTAATTTGCGAATGATGCTTCCTATGGTGTCTCTTGGTATGTTTAACATCTTTGCAATCTTCTTATAGCCATTGCCCTTCCTGTGAAGAGTAATCACCTCTTCTCTTGTCTTCCCGGACCATTCCCTTGACTTCACCATGTTTGTAACCACACTAGTAAATGTCTAGAAGGAGCCGAGTATCAAAGTCATTTGAAAGCTGCCTGATTGGTGCCTATTAGGCTTTATTGCAGCTCCCTGACATCCACAGGTGTTTTCAAGACCTGATTGAAAACACTTCAATGAACCTCTGTTCTTCAGAGAAGTAGTCTTTAACCACTTGACCACTGGGCACTTAAACACCCTTCCTAACCAGACCAATTTTCAGCTTTCGGTGCTCTCACATTTTGAATGACAATAACTCAGTCATACAACACTATAACCAAATGAAATTTTTGTCCTTTTTTCACACAAATAGAGCTTTCTTTTGGTGGTATTTGATCACCTCTGCGGTTTTTATTTTTTTCGCTAGTAATGAAAAAATAACGAAAATTTTGTAAAAAAATGAATTTTTCTTCATTTCTATCATAACATTTTGCAAAAAAGTAATTTTTCCTCATAAATTTGGCCTAAAAGGTATACTGCTACATATTTTTGGTAAAAAAAAAAAGTCTGGGTGAAAGTTATAGGGTCTACAAGCTATGGTACCAATTTCTGAAAATTGAACAATTTGATCACACCTGAAGTACTGACAGCTTCTCTCATTTCTTGAGACCCTAACAAGCCAGTAAAGTACAAATACCCCCCAAATGACCCCTTTTTGGGAAGTAGACATTCCAAGGTAGTTAGTAAGAGGCATAGTTAGTTTTTTGAAGTTGTCATTTGTTCCCACAATTATTTTCAAAATTAGGATTTTTTTATTTTTTTATTTTTTTCACACCATATTGTCATTATAACAGGTTATTTCTCTCACATGGCATGTATATTCCACAAATGACACCACAAAATATATTCTGCTGCTCCTCCTGAGTATGGCGATACCACATATGTGAGACTTTTACACAGCCCGGCCACATACAGAGGCCCAACACTGAAGTAGCAACGTCAAGCATTCTAGGAGCATAAATTACACATCTAATCTCTCAACCACCTATTACACTTTTGAAGGCCCTGGAGCACCAGGACAATGGAAACGCCCACAAAGTGACCCCATTTTGGAAAGCTAACACCCCAACGTATAATCTATGAGGCATAATGAGTCTTTTGAACAGTTTATTTTTCTGCTGATGTTTTTGGAAAATGTGGAAAAAAAATGAAAATGCATTTTTTTTACACAAAGTTGTCCATTTATAGGATATTTCCAACACATAGCATGTACATAGCAAAAGTTACACCCCAAAATATATTCTGCTGCTCCTCCTGAGTATGGCGATACCACATGTGTGAGACTTTTACATAGCGTGGCCACATAGAGACCCAACATCCAAGAAGCACCATCAGGTGTTTTAGGGACACAAATTACACATCCAATTTCCTTACAATCTATCACATTTTTGAAGGCCCTTCATATTTCTAACACAGCATGTACATACCAAGAATTACACCCTAAAATACATTCTGCTGAGTAATGGGTAAAAAAAAGGATTACCTGTGGCTTTAGTAGTGCAATTGTGCACAGGAGGAGAGCCCTGATCCAGGCAGCAGGCAGGGACGTGGTCAGCGACAGTGAATGGAATTGTCCAGGCAGCAGGCAGGAATATTGTCCATAGTCGGTACAGGCAGGGATACAGTCCAGGGCCAGTGCAAGTAGAAACATTGCCAGCAGTGCCAAAATATTGGTCCTGGTAGTAAGCAGGAACATGGTCCAAGTAGCAGGCCAGGAAAGAATGGGGACAGGGGTAGAGGCTTCTCCCACCCAAATCTCTTTGAAGCCTCCCGGCAACCAGACCCTAATCTGGGAATGAGAAAACTAAAAATTTAGTTTTTTCATCCAGAAAAACAATTCTGGAGCCCCTCACATATGTGAGACCCCTGTGTTCCCACTAGCATAGCAGGGTAAAAGATCAATCCAAGGGGCAGGCAAAAAGAGTGGTCAAACAGTCCATGGTCAGTTCCAGAGCGGGCAGAAGTAGGTACAGTTTAGCGTTAGGCAGAAGCGTAGTCGTATAACAGGCCAGGGTCAGTTCCAGAGCAGGCAGAGGTAGGTACAGTTTAGCGTTGGGCAGAAGAGTAGTCGTATAACAAGCCAGGGTCAGTTCCAGAGCAGGCAGAGTAGGTATAGTTTAGCGTTGGGCAGAAGCGTAGTCGTATAACAGGCCAGGGTCAGTTCAGGAGCAGGCAGCGGTATGTACAGTGGCATAAGAGGTGTGGCCGTAAATGACAATTACATTTACCATACTTTCCTAATAATCTAGTAAAGTATGGTAACGGCGGAAACATTGACTCAAACAAAGGCCTGGTTGGGAAGGACAATCAGGGCAATAATATGTAGTGTCTTTTCTAGTTCCTCCTTTGGTGCACACCCGGCATCTCTTCTGACGTTTTCGGCCTGATTCATGGGGGGGGATTTTCTCAATAAAGTGTCGTTCATGGAGTCTGCTCACGCAATCAGAGCGAATGTCATCTGGTGAGTCTTCAGAGTACAAAAGGCAGGAGATAATTTCTTCTTGGTAATAAAGATAAGATAAGGGGGTCCTTGTAGATTTACGGTAAATGACATAAGTGTTGTAAATGGCCAAACTGAAAAGATATATGGAGACTTTTTTATACCAATGGCGGCTTTTTCTTGTGGGAAGGTATGGTTCGAGCATCTGATCATTGAAATCGACTCCGCCCATGAACAAATTATAGTCTTGAACACATGCCGGTTTTTGGACAGGGCCGTTTCTTCTGAGGATTTCCACGTGGGTGTCATCATCGTTGAGAGCATGTGGACGTTTCGCTTGTCCCTCCACCGGATAGCCAATACTTCTTCATTCCGCAAAGACGCCGTCTCCCCTTTTTGCAGTCTTTCCCTAACGAGACTTTGCGGGAAACCCTTCCTATTGGGTCGCACTGTACCACACGCTGGAGTGCCCATCCGGTGAAGGTTGCGGAAGAGGGGCAAGCTTGTATAGAAATTATCCACATAAAGGTGGTAACCCTTTCCAAGGAGTGGATATACAAGCTCCCAAACAATCTTTCCGCTGTCTCCAATATATTCTGGACATTCAGGGGGATGCAGTTGGATGTCCTTCCCTTCGTACACCCGGAAGGCGTAGACGTACCCCGTGACCCGGTCACATAGCTTGTAGAGCTTAACCCCATATCGGGACCTTTTGTTTGGGATATACTGCTTGATGCCAAGCCTGCCTGTGAAGTGGACCAATGACTCATCCACGGAAATATTTTGGTCGGGGACAAATAACGGGAAATTTCTCAGAGAAAAAATTTAGAAGTGGCCGAATTTTAAATAATTTGTCGTGTGATGGGTCATTTCGGGGAGGGCACTGGGTGTTGTCGTTGTAATGGAGGAAACGCATTATCATGTGGTATCTTGTTCTTGACATAGTGGATGAAAAGATTGGCATGTGGTGGATAGGTTTTTTGGACCAATATGCGTATGATTCATTTTTTTTTGAGATCCCCATGTTAAACGTTAGGCCTAAAAATAATTTAAATTCCTCCACTGTCAATGCTCTCCATTTATAGGGACGGGCGTAACTTGAATCAGGGTTGTCTCTTATGAATTGCTGTGCATAGAGGTTGCACTGGGCCACGATGGAGGATAATAGGTCTTGGGTAAAAACTAAATGAAAAAAATCAATAGGGACAAAGTTCTCTGTGTTCACCTTAACACCTGGCTGGGCGGTGAAAGGGGGGATGTTTGCTGCTCCTGAATTGGGGGGAAGCCAAATAGGGTTTTCAAGGGCATAGGGAAGGCTGGCATGGGTCCTAACCCTTTGGGGCTTAGATGACACTGTGCTGGTTCTTGGCCGTTGCTGCAGTGGTACTTCATTTCTTCTGGATGGCACTGAGCTTCTAGTTGATGCCACTGCATTTCTGGTGGATCGCACTGAGCTGCTAGTTGATGCCACTGCATTTCTGGTGGATGGCACTGAGCTGCTAGTTGATGCCACTGCATTTCTGGTGGATGGCACTGAGCTGCTAGTTGATGCCACTGCATTTCTGGTGGATGGCACTGAGCTGCTAGTTGATGCCACTGCATTTCTGGTGGATCGCACTGAGCTGCTGGTTGACGCCACAGCGCTACTTGTGGTAGCCTGCTGCTCCATGTCAATACGTCTTTGTTTCATGGGAACACTTGGCTCTTCCTCTGAATCTGTAGAAGACCCACTGCTTACAACCGGTTCATATTCTGAATCAGAATCAGCTCCCCGCTGCTCTCGTCGGTCAAGCACATATGTTCGTATGCCTGCTGAGTGGTAAAAAACCTGACAGACAGACGGCACTGACAGACACTAGCAGCACCAATGGGCACTGAAGTGGCAGAGGTGGCACTGGTGGGGACTGTAGAGCACTGTAGTGCCACTGATGAGCACTGATGGACACTGGCAGCACCGATGAGCACTGTAGTGGCACTGGGCACGGTAGTGGCACTGACGGACACTGGTGGCACTGATGAGCACTGTAGTGGCACTGGTGGCACCGATGAGCACTGTAGTGGCACTGGTGTGGCACTGATGAGCACTGGCAGCACCAATGAGCACTGTAGTGGCACTGGGCACGGTATTGGCACTGATAGAGCACTGGCGGCACTGATGAGTACTGTAGTGGCACTGGTGCGGCACTGACAGACACTAGCAGCACCAATGGGCACTGAAGTGGCAGAGGTGGCACTGGTGGGGACTGTAGTGGCACTGGTGGGGACTGTAGTGGCACTGGTGGCACAGATGGGGACTGTAGGGGCACTGGTGGGGACTGTAGTGGCACTGGTGGCACAGATTGTGACTGTAGGGGCACTGATGGGTAGTGGTAGTGGCACTGTGTGGCACTGCTGGGCACAATATAGATGTCACTCACTTGAAAAAATCCCTTCTCTCCTCACACGCTGTATCGGTGTGAGGAGAGAAGAGAAGAAGACCTCAGGATGACCTTTTTTTGTTTACATTGATCTGCTCCCTCATTGGAGGGAGCGATCAGGTGGTGAAGAGCCGCTATCATTGGCTCTTCACCGTGATCCGTGTAGCGTTGGATCCCCTGAACCCGGCGAATATGTACACTCCCGCCAGCGCGTCTCAGGGGACGCGCAAACGAGCAAGTGCACGAGGACGTCCCAGGTACGTCCTGTCACAACAACTAGACCGCGCTGTAGCAGTATTTTTGCTATAGCGCGGTCGGCAAGTGGTTAAGGGCTTGAATAATTGTGTAAATGAAGAATTCACAAAATAAACATTTACTACTGTATTACAAAACCAATTGATGTCATTTTAGTTGCATATGGTTCTTTAAGAAGTCCTTGTAGGATTTCATTCTGAATACAATTACAAATGTACACTAAATTCACTTACACCCTTTACAGCATTGGGGGGGTTGAATAATTTTCAACACAACTGTAGATGTGTTATTAACTAGATTTAAATAATCCAACTCACGTCAATATACAGTATAAGGAGAGTATGCTGAGCGCAGAAGTTGATTACACATATGGACTCAGTAGCACAATGGTTGGCATGGCCGATCCGGCCTATAGTCTCACTATGCGAGCCGCTTAGGGCCCCTCAAAGCTGTGAAGGGCCCCCCAAATAAGGAGCCACGTGCAAAGTATTGCATCAAAAATTTGTATCAGACGCCCCTTTTTTCAAAGGGGCAGAAACATTTGGCCTTAGGCACAACACAACACTGCAACCCCTCCCAATATCTTTAATTGGAGCACAACAAGGAGGGACGTGCAAAGTATTGCATCAAAAATTGTTATTAAGCGCCCCTGTTAAAAAGGGGCAGAAAAATTAGGCCTTAGGCACTGGTGGCAGAGCCCAGAAATACAAAATTTCTTTCTATTAAACAACACCCGCACAGTAAGAGCGACTGCGTTCAGGTCCTATGTAACAAAATAGTCGCAGTCACACCAACTGCGTTGAGGTGGTATTAAACAACAACCGCACAGTAAGAACGACTGCGGTCAAGTGTTATGTAACAAAATAGTCGCAGTCACACCAACTGCGTTGAGGTGGTATTAAACAGCAACCGCACAGTAAGAGCGACTGCGCTCAAGTGCTATGTAACCAAATAGTCGCAGTCACACCAACTGCGTTGAGGTGGTATTAAACAGCAACCGCACAGTAAGAACGACTGCAGTCAAGTGTTATGTAACGAAATAGTCGCAGTCACACAAACTGCGTTGAGGTGGTATTAAACAGCAACCGCACAGTAAGAGCGACTGCGCTTAAGTGTTATGTAACAAAATAGTCGCAGTCACACCAACTGCGTTTAGGTGGTATTAAACAGCACCCGCACAGTAAGAGCGACTGCGTTCAGGTCCTATGTAACAAAATAGTCGCAGTCACAACAAATGCGTTCAGGTGGTATTAAACAACACCCGCACAGTAAGAGCGACTGCGTTCAGGTCCTATGTAACAAAATAGTCGCAGTCACACCAACTGCGTTCAGGTGGTATTAAACAACACCCGCACAGTAAGAGCGACTGCGTTCAGGTCCTATGTAACAAAATAGTCGCAGTCACACCAACTGCGTTCAGGTGGTATTAAACAACACCCGCACAGTAAGAGCGACTGCGTTCAGGTCCTATGTAACAAAATAGTCGCAGTCACACCAACTGCGTTCAGGTGGTATTAAACAGCAACCACACAGTAAGAACGACTGCGGTCAAGTGTTATGTAACAAAATAGTCGCAGTCACACCAACTGCGTTGAGGTGGTATTAAACAGCAACCGCACAGTAAGAACGACTGCGGTCAAGTGTTATGTAACAAAATAGTCGCAGTCACACGTCGTTTGCGTAAGTGAATCGTGAATGGCGCTGGACGCCATTCACGTTCACTTTGAAGCAAATGACGTCCTTGCGATGTCATTTGCCGCAATGCACGTCGGGAAAGTTTCCCGATGGAGCATGCGCTTTACGATCGGCGCGGGAACGCGCCTAATTTAAATGATTCCCGGGATCATTTACATTGCACGCGCTTACGCCGGGCAATTTTGCCGGCGCGCCCTCGCAATTTACGGAGCTACTGCTCCGTGAATCGAGGGCATCGCAAAATATTTGCGTGGGCGCAGGGCAAAATCGTTGCCCTGTGCCTCCGCAAATAAAGTGCAAGTGGTACCTGAATCTGGGCCACTGTGTCTCTATCTATCTCTCTCTCTCTATCTAACTGTCTCTCTGAGGCCTTGTACTCACGAGCAGACATGTCCGATGAAACCGGTCCGTGGACTGTTTTCATCGGACATGTCTGCCCAGGGACTTCTGTTCGATGGCTGTACACACCATCGAACAGAAGTCCGCGCGTAAACAATACGCGGGGCGTGTCCGCGGTGTCGCCACGTCGATGATGCGGTGTCGCCGCGACAATGACGCCGCGACGTGGGCGGGCCTGCCTTTTAAATGCTTCCACGCATGCGTCGAAGTCATTCGACGCATGCGAGGGATGGCGGGCGGCCGGACATGTACGGTAGGTCTGTACAGACGACCGTACATGTCCGGGCGGACAGGTTTCCAGCGGACTGTTTTAAAGCAAGTCCAGGAAACAGTTGTCCGCTGGAAACCTGTCCGATCCGCCCGAAAATGGTCCGCTCGGGCCTACACACGGCCAAACATGTCTGCTGAAACTGGTCCGCGGACCAGTTTCAGCAGACATGTTTGGTCGTGAGTACGGGGCCTGACTTGTCTCTAACAAAGCCGGAACACACTACACGAGGCCGCCGTGCAGGCTGCCTTTTATAGTGTGGGGCGTGTACTAATCCCCCTGAGCCATAATTGGCCAAAGCCACCCTGGCTTTGTCCAATTATGGCTCTTCATTTTTGGCGCGCTGTGATTGGCCAAGCATGCGGGACATACAGCATGCTTGGCCAATCATCAGCGCTCAACGCCGCAGTGAATTATGGGACATTTTACGTCACTCGAATTTGGCGCGAATGACCCGTTTTGTTTGGGTTTCGTCGAACGATCAAACGACCAATGTTCGAGTCGAACATACGTTCGTATCGAACGCGAAGCTCATCCCTAATAGAGAGGTACCCCAAGAGTCAACAGGGTTTTCCCCTTTTGAATTACTGTTTGGGAGAAGGGTGCGAGGGCCACTAGACCTAATTAGAGAGCATTGAGAGGGGGAGAGTAGCCCATACGGAACCCCTATTGTATCCTACGTACTGGAGTTCAGGGAACCCAGGCTGTGCGCACCAACCTCCGGGCGGCCCAAGAACGTCAGCGCCGCTGGTACGATAGGGGAGCCAGAGACCACAGCTTTCAGGTGGGACAAAAGGTTTTGATTTTAAAACCGGTCCGCACAGACAAGCTGCAGGCCATCTGGCAAGGACCATACCAGGTGGTGGAACAGAGATGTGACACCACCTATGTGATTGGCCCCTGCTCAGGGGTAGGGGAGAGACGCATGCTCCATGTGAACATGCTCAAACCATACCATGAGAGGATAGAGGACGTGGCCGCCATATGCGCTTCCGCCTCGGAGGATCAGGAGAATCTGCCACTACCTGACCTCTTAGAACAGGAGGGACAGACGGCCCAGGTACAAGAGCTGATTGTAGCTAAAGGGGCTACCTTCTCAAATTTACCTGGGTACACTCCGCTTGCCACTCACCGAGTCGACACCCCGGGACAGCTACCTATGTGGCAAACCCCATATCGTGTCCCTAAAGCAGTCAGGACGCATATGAAGACTGAGATTGACGAGATGTTGCAGCTAGGGGTTATCGAACCTTCCGATAGCCCCTGGGCATCGCCGGTAGTGCTGGTACCAAAGAAGGACGGCACAACACGTTTCTGTGTCGACTACCGGAGGCTAAATGACAAAACGGTGTCTGATGCCTAACCGATGCCCCGGATAGACGAGCTGCTGGATAAGATGGCACAGGGCCAGTATCTCACTACCATTGACTTATGTAAGGGATACTGGCAGATTCCACTGGCCGAGGAGGCCATCCCCAAGTCGGCGTTTGTCACCCCGTTTGGCCTGTATCAATTTCGGGTCATGCCATTCGGGATGAAGAACGCTCCGGCAACTTTTCAGCGGATGGTCGATCGGTTATTGGACGGATTCCAGGAATACGCATGTGCCTATTTAGACGACATTGCCATATTTAGCCAGACCTGGGCAGAGCACCTACAACACATAGGGGCCATTCTAGATCGTATTGGAGAGGCAGGGTTAACACTGAAACCCAGCAAGTGTCATATAGGGATGGCCGAAGTGCAGTACTTGGGCCACCGGGTGGGGAGCGGGCGACAGAAACCCGAACCAGCTAAAGTTGAAGCCGTAGCTAAATGGCCCACCCCCAGGACGAAAACCCAAGTGCTAGCGTTTCTAGGTACCGCGGGGTACTATAGAAAATTCGTACCCAATTATAGTGCCCTGGCCAAACCCTTAACTGACTTGACATGCAAGAACCTGCCCCGACAGGTTGTCTGGGCCCCAGAGTGTGATCAGGCATTCCAACAACTAAAGACTGCTCTAACTAATGCCCCTGTACTTGCTGCTCCTGATCCAACTAAAAGATTTCTGGTCCACACAGACGCTTCAATGTTCGGATTGGGAGCAGTGCTGAGCCAAGTGGGAGCCGATGGTGGAGAACACCCCGTAGCTTACCTGATCTGAAAGTTATTGCCACGAGAAGTAAGCTACGCCGCCATTGAGAAGGAATGCCTGGCCGTGGTGTGGGCCCTCAAAAAGTTGCAGCCATATTTGTATGGACAACCTTTTTCGCTACTCACAGATCACAACCCGTTGGTGTGGCTAAACCGTGTGGCGGGAGACAATGCCCGGCTGCTGCGCTGGAGTTTGGCGCTGCAGACGTTTGACTTTACAATACACTACCGACCAGGGAAGCAAAACGGTAACGCCGACGGGTTATCTAGACAAACTGAACTTGAAAAGTGATCTGTGAGTGCTTCCCCGGACATCCCCAAGCCGATCCGTTGGGATCAGACTGTGTATGCCGGCTTGGTTCTGGGGGAGCATTGTGGCAAACCTAGCCACTTCTGGAACACTGGACGTTACATGTTATAGGGTTGTCTGTATTGCATGCTATGTATTCTGCTGGGTCTTATGTGGGCATAGTAATTTGTATGCTGGCAGCCGTAAGCCACTAGCATTCAAGTACTTTGTTTTATGTTGCCCAATCGGTGTTCGGCAGTTTTAAACCGAACTTCCACAACACATAACCCCAGACCCCAGCTATCAACCGACTTTTCCCTCGTGCAGCAATGCCTGATGGGAGAATTATCCAAACTGTTAAGTTCCCCATGTGGTCCTCACTGTATTACCCCTGCTAAATCTGTTTGGCTGTTTGGAAGCCCCTTGCATGGGGAATTATATAAATATGGAAGCCTGTGAATAAAAAGTCAGTTGACTCCCAGAGCTGTGTTTCGTCCGGTTACTGGGGGAGATTTGGGACATTGCCTTACTTTTCAGCGCTGACTGTGGATTCACCCTGGTTACCAGCAGAGATCGTGGATCCTAATATTGTACTCCACTACAGTAGCATCAGCGCTGGATTAACCCCACTGATTTTGTCATCTGATCGTTCTAAAGTACCAGCCCTGCCAGCTCCCAGCATGGGGCTTCCGCAGCCCACAAGTGTCCTTTCCTGACAAGAAAACAATTCCAAGATCGTCACAGGCAGAGGAGGAGGATGTAACTTTTTCCTCCCTGCTCTGCCTCCGAGTGCCCCGCCTCTTGGCTTCTGCCCTGCAGTGAGTTTCGAGTCTGCCAACAATCAAGGAGGACCTGCCAGGACATGGGACTTAGGAGATGTCACTGGTAAGAGAGTGGGAGCACAGACTCTGGCAGTGTGTGTACAGCAGGCAGGGAGGGAGAGAGGATGTCCTCTCCTGCAGTGCAAGTCACACTGTATGTGTGTGTGTGGAGGACCAGGAAAACTGCTGAGAAATGGGAGTCCAGCCTGCTATGCTGGGATTTGTAGTTCCATTGAGGGGAGGGCAATATACAGGGGAAGGGGGCTGGTCATATAGAGTAAAATAATCTGTGTTGTGAGGGGCTGCTATGGCTGACCTGACCCCTGTGGCAGTGCATCCTTAAAGGGCGCACGGGCGCCGCCCCCTCTCTCCTGCCACCTGTCTACCACTATAGATAGATTCATGCATTGCATGAATCAATCTATCTATGGTCGCCGCTGCTGCCCCCATTCAGGTGCCCAGCCCCTTTTTCGGCGCCGGGCACCTGAATTACAGCGGCAGCATATTTTTTGGAAGCACCGGATTAGAGCCAAAGGCTCTAATAGGCGTCCAAAAGGGTGAACAGCAGGCACCCTGCTGGGCGCTCGCTGTTCACTCAGCGTTGTGTTAGGAAAGCAAATGAATTTTCGCTTTCCTAACACTGAACCGCCTCTCAGTCAATCAGGTGCTCAGGTCTGTTACCTGTCACCTGATTGGCTGAAACGACAGGCGCAGAGGACAGGAGAAGACATCGAGGAGCGTGGAGGACACCTCTGCCCCATCGAGACAAGGTAAGTGCTGGGTGGGGGATGCACACTGGCAGCATTTGATGGGCACACTGGCAGCAATTGATGGGCACAGTAGCGGCAATTGATGGGCACAATGGCTGCGTTTGATGGCACCGTGGTGGCAATTGATGGGCACAGTAGCTGTATTGGATGGGCACAGTGGCTGCATTTGATGGCACTATGACGGCAATTGATGGGCACAGTAGCTGTATTTGATGGCACAGTGGCTGCATTTAATGGCACCATGACGGCAATTGATGGGCACAGTAGCTGCATTTGATTGGCACAGTGGCTTCAATTTGATAGGTTTTCTTTTCAGTTTGTTCGCGCACCCCCAAAAATTTGGAGCACCAGCTGTCACTGTCCCCTTCTAGAAATACTTATTGTCTGGTTTAAAGGGAAACTCTGCAGACTCTGAGGTAAAAGGGAACTCTGATGTAAGTGGGATCTCAGTGGACTCTGTGGTAGCCAGAGACCCCCTCACATCAGAGCCCCCCCCCTTTACATCACAGTTTGAAGAGCTCCCTTTTGTGTCATAGCCCCCCCTTACAGTGTATATAAAGGGGGGATTTGATGAAAGTGGGGAAATCCTGATATAAGAGGAATTTTGGGGACTCTAGTGACCTAAGATCCCCTTATATGACAGTTCCCCTTTACACCACAGCATTCTTTAAATCAGGTTTCCCAGTTTAAAGGGGAACTCTGGGGACTCTGATGTAAAAGGGGAAACTGTGAGATAAGATGTAACACTATTGATTCTGGTGTAAGGAGGAATGCTGTGGACTCTGATGTAATGGAGGACTTTGAGGGGCATATGACATATGTAGGGGCATATTCACAAATGCTTTGATTTCTGAAGAGCGATACGCAAACAAATTGCTCTTCTTAGAGCATTTTAGAGGTGGAAAGGAGGTGTTGTATCGCCTCCACACCACCTGGTTTAATCCCTTGAACTCCACACTGCACACAGTTGCGGGGAGCTTGCAAAGTGCCGTCATTCACTTGATTGGGTCAAAGTCAACGAGTGCTGCACCTGCTGAAAGCAAAAAGGGGTATAATTGCAGCTGCTGCATTTGCCTCTACAGCTAAAAGGTGGTAGCGGTTGAGGGGTGGTAAAAAGAAATGGCTCAGCTGCAGAGTTTTCCTGCCCCTCAACCACTAGTGTAAACAATTAAATGTTTTAATAAATAAGTGTTTTATTTTCATTTTTTAACATTGATAAGTGATAACATTAATAAAAATGCTTTAATGCATTTTAAAATGTTTGTTCACATTTATTTATAAGGGAGTGTATATATATATATATATATATATATATATATATATATATATATATTTAAAAAAATATATACACACACGTGTGTTTGAGCTTTGGGGTGCACACCCTAATGCAATAGGCTGCGCACGCCTATGTCTAGATCCCAACTTAGGCCTAGGCCTTTCTGCAGGGGAAGGGTGTCTGTACCTAGGCAAAGATCTTTAAGGTCCTTAGCTCTGTCTGCTACAGGGAAGGCTTCCATTACTTTTTGGCTGTTGGAGGCGATTTTATGAAGACGCAGGTTGGATTCTGTCAGCATTTGCTTTGCTTTACTGAGGATGTAAATTGCATCTTTAGGTGTGCTAGCAGAAGCGAGTCCATCATCTACATAGGAATGTCTCAATACAAAGTGTTTGGCTTCTTGTCCATAGCACTCTGCATTTTCTTGGGCAGCCTTTTGCATGCAGTATATAGCAACAGCAGGAGAGGGGCTATTGCCAAATACATGCATTTTCATTCTGTACTCGATAATTTCTTTGTCTAAGTCATTGTCTTTGTACCAGAGAAAACATAGAAAGTCCCTGTGGTCTTCTCTGACGAGAAAGCAATAAAACATTTGTTGCACATCTGCTGTGAAAGCAATGGGCTCTTTTCTGAAGCGCATCAGAACACCTAGCAAAGTATTGTTTAGGTCAGGGCCACTTAACAGTACGTCATTTAAAGACACTCCTTTATACTCTGCGCTAGAATCAAAAACAATTCTAATTTGGTTAGGTTTGTGTGGATGGTAAACACCAAACATTGGTAGATACCAGTGTTCCCTGTCTGTCTCAAGTGGTCCTGCAACTTCAACGTGATCATTGTCTAGCATCCCTTTAATGAATTCAATAATATCTCTTTTCACTTCTGGCTTTCTCTGCAGTGTTTTGCTGAGTGAATGCAAACGCTTCATGGCTTGCTCCCTGTTACTAGGCAAAACACGTCTGGGTGTGCGAAAGGGGAGAGGGGCCACCCAACTGTGATTGTGATCTTGGTAAGCCTCTCTATCCATAATCTGCAAGAAGGTCTGATCCTCTATAGAGAGGGTCTGTTTATCATCATCTTTCGTTTTCTGGAATACTGTAATCCCTAGATTGTCTGTTTCAATGTTGGAATTGACTTCTTCTTCTTCTACCATGTAGTGTGGAAAAGTCACAGTGTTGTGTTGACCTGCCAAGACTTTCCTTGACAATGAAGCTGTTGTGACAGGGACTGAGAAGGGATGTGCGTCCATTTGTTAACACATACATCTTCAAAGTGCTAATGTTGTCAGGCCGGTGCGCTGTCCCCAGGCAAACTTCTCCTACAATGACGCATCCCAGGTCCAGTCTCTGTGCATAGGGAGCATTATAAGGTCCATTGATTTGCTGGCGCACCTTGTGTACCTGAAGGATGTCTCTCTCAAGAAGTAGAAGGATAGAAACATCGGGGATAAGGTGAAAAATTGAGCGGAGGTGAGGGTGGTGATTGGCTACTTCTGGAGAGGGAATTTCAGTTTTGTCATCAGGTATCATGCCACACTCTATTAAGGTAGGAAGTGGGAACTGCACTCTTATTAAAGGATTCAATGGTAAAGTCAGTAGCTCTTCTCCCTGTGGTTTCAATTGTCCCTGCACATGTCCTTAGAGTGTATGGAACTGCACTTGCCTTAAGGTTAAAGATGTCAAAGAAACCTGACTTTGGAAGAGATCTGTTGCTCTGTTCATCTAGCACTGCCCTTGCTCTCTTGCCAGTGGGATACACAGTCACTAAACAGATTTTAGAGCATGATCGTGCACTCTTGCCTTGTCCACATACTTCAGTGCAATTAGACATTACTGAGGAGAGTGGGGTCTCTTGTTGCTCCCTGCCCTGATCTTTCCTGGGTTCTACAGTCTCTAGTGGGGCAGGAGCAGGGCCTGGGTGTAAAGCTGCAATGTGTCTCTCACTGCCACATTCTGTACATTCTATTGCTCTTCTCATCCTTTTAGGATCCTCGGCTGACTCGGTACCAAGCCATTTTATCATTAAATTAATAAAAATAATGCCTTTAATCTGGTGTGCCGGCCGGTACACAAATTCCAGACACCCGTCCTGCTGGGGGATCTTATTAAAGCCAGAGGTGACGACAGCGCACCGCTCCACCCTACGTCCGCTTCGTAATATCTTACTTCTTCCAGGGGCACGGGCAGCGCGCTGTGTCACCTCCATTTATAACCACATCAATAAAACCAACCTCGTTCTGGTTCTCAACCACCTCCCGATCATGCGCAGTATCGTGCAAGTCAGGCTCCAATACAAATTAAGCCAAGCCTCGCTCTGAATCTAAACTTCCTTCCGGAAATGCGCTGTAATAGGCGGAACGGGCTCCAACATGGCTCCCGGCGTCGCAGACAGTGCAAAACATCCATGTTGAGAAACAATAGGTGGCATATCAACGAAAGTTTAAAACAAGAAAATCTGCATCCGTTATCTATTATGACAACGCGCACAGATACAAAAATTTAAAATCATATATATACAAAAGGACTAGATGAACCCTACTCTCAACTGCCTCTATTTACTGGGAATAAACCCAGTAATAAGGCAGCAGCATTCCCTCACGGGTGAAACAACACCACATGGACAATGTCAGTATTGAGTTAAACAGCATCCACTATACTCCCCAAGGAAACATTGGATGCTGAAAGATTATTAATTAATATCAAATGTAATCAATCTGTACATGTAAATAGATTAATTAAAAAGCCTATGCAGATAAATCAGGATTAACCTGATCTAGCACAATACCAGAAAACCGATATTAATAATTGGTATAGATCACCCACACATAGACCGAACACTCGGTATCATGTGTGAACATTCAGAAATTGCCAACGGTGCCAAGTGGCCTGGCTATAAAAGTTAATATAAATCCACCACACGTCAACCAGACTACTGGTTTCATGTGTGGGAATTCAAAAATGCCTAAAAGGCCAAGGTCTTTAACCTTTACCAATAGGGTCAAAGACAAAAACCTGATATTTTGTTATTTATTGAAAAATTTCAGATTAATAGTGTCCTACATATGAGGTGGTGGTGAAACCAACTCCATATACGTTCAACACCGTCCAAACTCGATATACTGTACATATATGTGATCCATGTCTGACATAGTCACAAACTACTATCAAAATCGTATTATAGGTGAACCCTACATCCCAAATTAAAGGAATATGAAAAATGTATAAAATATATATACTGTACATTGAGCGAGAGCCACAAGCTCAATGACAGTGTATATAGGGTCTATACCTAATGGGACCACAAACTCCCATCAAGGACCACAATAATAGTGAACCCAACATCCCAAATTGGGGAAATATAAAAATACGACTGCAAAATGTATTCCGTGAGTAGGTGATGAACCAGAACCAGGAATGGTGACACATATGTAATACAAACAAAATATTAATGAAAAATAATACATAATCCACCCAAGTAAAATAAAAACAAATAAATAAGGTGCACACATATAAAACATGTTACAAGACGATTCTGTACATGTTAGAAAAAAAGGGGAAACCCATAATTAACTACCACCTATCATAATGTGAATAATCAGGAATTGTTAATAAAGGCGTTCATGTCGGTGTCAACGTTTAACCCGAATGGCACATATGTTTTTAATCTGTATATCCAGGCCATTTCTTGCCTGGATATCTCCCTCACGAGAGAACTGCTCCTCCAATGGGGTTTGTACTTGTCTATCCCCATATAGAGGGTTTTTGATCGATCTCTGTGGTGTACCTCATCATAATGTCTGGAGACTGAATGATCTTTAAAGCCCCTTCTGATGTTACCAATGTGTTTGTTTAATCTCACTTTTAGGGCCCTTTTAGTTCTCCATATATATTGAAGCCCTCACAGGCACTGGATGAGGTATACCACCCCCTCAGAGGATATACAGAAAAAAAAAACTCCTGCGCACGGGTGGATTGTTCAACAGTTAATCAGTGTTCCGCATGGAAATTTCCACAAATGTCAAAAATGGTAACAGTGGCCTTGCTGCCCTTCATGGACGGGGAGCATCCTAACAGAGAAAAAAAAAGAAAAAGAAAGGCGCACCAGCCTAGTGTGTTACCATTGACAATTTATTAAATAAAAGAGGTGATAAAAAACTACTCACAAGAGAATCGGTAAAACAGGCTTGTCAACAACGATGTGGTAGATACCCCTCGAACCACACTCCAGAATAGGGGGGATAGAGGTGTGTCACTGCCGGCTGACGCGTTTCGAGGCGACAAGGACCTCTTCATCAGAGCCCAGCAGTGAAGACCCTTTCACAGTCACCACCTATATATACATGCACATGTGAGTGGACCACACCCACCGTCAGCCACAGGGGACCTCCCAGGGGCCATCCAGACTCCTCCCAATAAATAATAATGGGAAGTCCCAGATACTACACACAAATCGAGGAGTGAAAATAATAATAGTAGTAATAATAGTAACAACAGACCAATGAATGAATAAAAAATACAAAATAAATACAAAATAAATCACTCCTCGATTTGTGTGTAGTATCCGGGACTTCTCATTATTATTTATTGGGAGGAGTCTGGACGGCCCCTGGGAGGTCCCCTGTGGCTGACGGTGGGTGTGGTCCGCTCACATGTGCATGTATATATAGGTGGTGACTGTGAAAGGGTCTTCACTGCTGGGCTCTGATGAAGAGGTCCTTGTCACCTCAAAATGCGTCAGCCGGCAATGACACACCTCTATCCCCCCTATTCTGGAGTGTGGTTCGAGGGGTATCTACCACATCGTTGTTGACAAGCCTGTTTTACCGATTCTCTTGTGAGTAGTTTTTTATCACCTCTTTTATTTAATAAATTGTCAATGGTAACACACTAGGCTGGTGCGCCTTTCTTTTTCCTTTATTTATTTTTTTTCCTTTTTTTTTTTTACCCCCTCAGAGGAGCATGTGATAAATGGCTCCACTTCAAAGGTCCGACCTGTGCTAGTGGATACGAAACTACAGATCTTTCTATCTCTACAGCTATTTAAAGTGCAGACTTGACAGTTCTTACAACGATGAAGCTGTTGGAAGAAAGATCTGGTACAATCCGGGGGGTAAGAAACACTGGAAACAATTTTGTTCCTAAGTGATGAAGCCCCTCTAAAAATCATTTTTCTATATATTGTATACAACATATTTTTAATGCTGCTTTAAGTTGTGATAATTCCATTGAGTATGGACATTTTTGAATTCCAGGCCCAAAGGGTCATTGATACGGTAGGGGTGTTTGACACTAACCCCATATCCACAGATTCGGATGTAACTGGTTTGTTTAAGCGATTAAAGAACCTTACTACATCCGAAATCCACATGCAATGGGATATAGTGTTTTTAGAAACTTATATTAAGGCAGCTATGGTTCCCAGTAGCCTGAGGTGGGAAGTCAGTCCCCAGAAAGGCGAATCAGACCTGGCCAGCTGGTTTAAATATTTTAATGACTCTGGTGTGAGTTTTCTGCGTTTTTTGGAAGAGTGAGAAACTCTCACGTCTTGATATGGAGATTAAAACGGTTAAAGACAAACTGACACCGTTTGTTACTAGTGAGGAGTATAAAGAATGCTCCAAAACTCTTTTGAAAACCCTTGAAAGGGAAGGGAAAGATCAGAAAATTAGGAAAAATATGAAATTCATTAGGGACAAGGAGGACTATCAATCTGGGTTGGTGTTTGCCTGGCAAAATAAATTGGCAACAGACCCAGAGGGTGAGGGTAGGATGGATACCCTTCCCCAAGGTTCTACCCTGTATGGATTGGAGGGTAATCCCACCCCAATTCCGTCAAGGTTGCAGTCCTATTCCTCACCAAGGAGGGATAATCCTAAAAAGACTCATACCAAGCCTCCTAAGAAAGGCACGATTCAACCTTCTTTAGAAAAAAAGTTTAAGAACAATCACAAATGGGACAACCAATTTCGGGGTCCTCAATCAATGCCCCCTCCACCAAGGGATGGTGGAGACCTCCATAATCTGTACAGGGTAATTACCAGGGTGGCCCTTCTCAGCATTATGCTAATAGAGGGAGCCATGAATATGGTTCCCCCGGTACAATATTTGTTTTCCTTTGTCAGACATGGAAGGTCCCATAGGCTAGAGGCTATGGGTATGACCCCCCAAGGACATACTATGATATGCAGTCAGTTATGGATATCATGGTCAATACAGACCGGACCCATATTTTGAGTCTGATGGTGGTCAAAGACATCAGAACTGGGGTTTTCCCTGGAACACTCAAGGCCAAAGAAGGCCTATAGAGTTAAGAGAGGAACAAGAGGGGGGAGGCGCGTTCAATCAGCTAAAGAGAAAAAGAGTGTAGGGGCTGGGATATATAATCTCAGCAAACAGGAATTAACAGATCCTGAGAAAAGACTGTTAGATAAGGGTCTGAAGTTTGCTCCACCTAAGAGTCTGAGCAAATTTCAGACATTTATGGACATACATAAGTATGTGCGTGAACTTAATATCAAACACTACATGATGACTAATGCGAATGTGGTAGCGACAACGGCGGACGCAGAGTTTCAACATTCTGGTCTGTCAAACGCTTCACTGTTTAACCCCCCTGGCTCTTTGACTCCTCCCCTCGGAGTCTTCAGAGACGTGGTACTTCAGGACTTAGAGGACATCAGGGTCAAAAAGGTTAAAATGCAGCGAGACTTGGAAGTTGGCCTTGATTCGTTATGTCAGAATAAATCTCTGATAATCAGGCCAGCCAACAAGGGTGGAGGCATTGTTGTCCTGGATCGTTGTGACTTTCTGAAGGAATTGCATCGTATAGTGGGAGACAGTGAAACCTATACCCCCCTCAATAGGGATCCGGTTGTGAAGTATAAAAAGGAGCTAGAACGCATTGTTGAGACGTGCCTGCATAAGGATATTCTCACAAAAAAAGAGAGGTTATATTTGGTCCCTAGTGCACCACGCACACCGATCATTTACTACCTTCCAAAGGTTCACAAGAACCTTACTTGCCCCCCGGGACGAGCGATCGTGAGTGGCATCGATTCGGTTACATCCCGGGTGGGCAATGGGGGCTAAATATGCCCCCAGCCTCGCCAACCTGTTTATGACCAAGTGGGAGGAGGACGTCATTGATTCTCAGAGGAGACCGGAGGTGGTCTTGTGGGTACGTTATATCAATGACGTCCTCCTCCTGTGGCGAGGTAGTGAGCCAGATCTACAAACCTTTATGTCATTCCTCAATCAGAACAACAGGGGTATCAGATTTCATTTTGAGGCAAGTAAGGAATAAATCAACTTCTTGGACCTTACTTTTAGGGTAAAAGATGGGAGATTTGTTACGTCTAGGGTTGAGCGAACCCGAACTGTAAAGTTCAGGTTCGGTACGGACTTTGGGTTTTTCCCGAACCCGGACCCGAACCCGAATAATTGAAAAAAGTTCGGGTCCGGGATCGGAGTTCGGGAAAAAAAATGTGCGGAGGTCCCCGCAAATTCAATAACCAGACCCTTTAGGTCTGGTATGGATATTATGGGGAACCCCGCCGTCAATTAAAAAAAAAATGACGTGCGGTTCCCGGTAAATATCCATAAGGGATGGATATTAAGGGAAACCCCGCCGTCAATTTAAAACAAAAATGACGTGCGGTTCCCCCTAAATATCCATAACCAGACCCATTATCCGAGCACGTTGACCTGGCCGGCCGCAGAAAAGAGGGGGGGACAGAGTGCGGCCCCCCCCCCTCTCCTGAACCGCACCAGGCCACATGCCCTCAACATGGGGAGGATGTCCCCATGTTGATGGGGACAAGGGTCTCAACCCCACAACCCTTGCCCGGTGGTTGTGGGGGTCTGCGGGTGGGAGGTTTATCAGAATCTGGAAGACCCCTTTAACAAAGGGGACCCCCAGATCCTGACCCCCCCCTGTGTGAAATGGTAATGGGGTACACTGTACCTCTACCATTTCACGAAGGAAGTGAAAAGTATTGTAAAAAAAACACACTGACACCGTAGAATAAAGTCCTTTATTAAAAAAAACTCCAGCGCTGAAAAATCCACTCGTTCCCGGCTTCCAGCGTTGTCCTCATCCTGCGACGGTGATCTCCCACGATGAGAAGATCCTGCGGCGTCCATGTCATCTTCGATCCATCGCTCAGAAGATCCATCCGGAGCGCAGCATCCCCGACCTCCTCATCGCCGGACACAGCCCAGCGGAATGACGCGCTGGGGCTGTGTGACATTACTTATATAGAAGAGGCAGGGGCACCCGTCACGTGACCCCGCCCCCTCTGACGTACCCTCTGCTACGTCACTGGCGAAGCCCGGCTTCCCTCTTTTTGGGCTTCCCCAGTGACGTAGCAGAGGGTACGTCAGAGGGGGCGGGGTCACGTGACGGGTGCCCCTGCCTCCTCTATATAAGTAATGTCACACAGCCCCAGCGCGTCATTCCGCTGGGCTGTGTCCGGCGATGAGGAGGTCGGGGATGCTGCGGGTCGCCATCCATAATTCTGTGGCCCCTTACACAGCTTCAGACATGGTTCCCCTGGAGTTGTGGGGGTTGTTGCAGGCTGAATTTGGGAATTATGGGGCCTTTACACCAATAAGCAAACTAGTCTATTTTGTGTCAAATAGATTTGTGTCAAAAAGGGTGTTTGACATCTGGCACCCCTTGCAGGTGTATTGCGTTCCCCCCCCCCCCCTAATGGCCTACCAGAAAATGACACACAATCATTCCGACCCCTTCATTTTTCTATCTTGTCCCCATCCTGTTTTGCCACTACTGTCTATTGATATGATTTTATTATTTTGGACATTCCCTTTGAATTTATAACACTAGTAACATCAATTTGACATCATTATTAGATTATACTAAATTCTTATAAAAATGACATACCTGGCTCCATGGGTCACAATTGGGGTCCTCCAGGAACTCTTGCTCTTCCTCCGAGCTTGCCTGCTCTTGTCTGCAGGGAACACTGGAGGATTGGCTGCTGGGAAGCTGGGAGCTACCTCTTGGGGGAAGGGTAGACAGGGATGCCCTGGTCTCAATATGGTTGTCCAGGAACTGCAGCTGACTGTAGTACCACAGGGTAGGTTTATATATATGGACTCAGCTGCAGCCCCAGACCTCATTGAGGCCAGGACTTGGACCCGTTGGGCCCTGTAGGTGCCCCTGATGGAATTTATTTTGTTCTTGACGGTGTCTCTTGTGGCGTGGGGGACCCTTGTTTTAACAAATTCCAGCATGCTCTCCTTTGCTTTTTCCCTGGCATCTTTGTTTTTATTAATTGTCTTTTTTGTTTGCCACAGAACAGGATGTTCTTTCCATTTCTGAATAAATTCAGTCATGAAGTCTGCTTCCTTGAAGGGATCCATTATTTCTGCAAATCAAACATATAAACAAAAACCTAATGTCAGTCAAGCCACTACTACTAATAAGCTTTCTCACCATATCTAGCCCACAAACTCATTCCCTGTTCACTATAAAAAACTGTAAAATTAAGTTACGTACCGTCGTTTGAAACGATCGTGACTTCCGCCTTCTTCAACAGACTCTGCACGCCACTTTCAAACACGTCGGATCCCTTTTTACAGTACTCACGCGTGACGCTCCGCACGACACCCCGCCCCTGACGTTCGGAATCGTCTTTTCCACGCCCCTTCTCTGTCGTTTTGAGAGGAAGATAGATGATGGATCAAATGGAGTACAATGTGGCTTCTAGCTCAAGCCAGGAGGCAGGCCAGGCCCAACCAGCCAGAAGAACCAGGCAGCGGTGCAGAGCCTCCAACATGTCATTCCATGAAATGGTGGAGATGGTCATCATATTTAGGAGGGAGGACTATGATGCCAAACATGGCCCGTACAGGCATCCCAATAAAGTGAAGGCCGCAATTATGGAGAAGGTCATCAAGAGGCTCCATCGTAAGTTTGGTAAACGCAGGAGCAGAGAGCAACTGCGTAAAAGATGGTCCGACCTCAAAAAAAGAGAACCCCAGCAGCTTGCAAAAATAAAAAGAGTCATTAGAAGAAGAAGTAAGTAATTTTCATGTGTATTAATTATTTGGGTGTGTTCTTTGTGCCATGTGGTTTTTCTTTCAGGTTGGCCAGAATTTTTATTATGATTGTGGGCACCAGATTTTGTCGTCGGAGTCGTCGTTCATTCGCTGACTTTAAATACGAAAAGACGATCTTTGTGAGAAATGGCATCATGCCTAGTTGGCTTGGGCAAAGGGGAGTTCAATCACTGTTTCAGACAAAAAGATAGTTTTTTTTATTATTTAGGATCGAACGAACGACAACTCCTAGGACCAATTATTCGACCCACAAACATAAAAGTTGTGACATCTGTTTGGTTTGAGGTGACATCAATTGTGGAATGTATATAGATGTGTTTCTAACTAGATTTGAACCAGAAATAATACCTTAATATCCCGAAAAAGGAGCATTTGCTCAGCAGTTGTTTACACATGTGGACTCAGTAGCACAATTCTTTGTCACAACAACAACCTATGTCGGGTGTCACACAGAGGTGAGCAGATCCAGTGGATACTTGGTTAGCTTCCATGAAGAAAATGACACCAAATCTACCGAGATTTTAAAGTGCATTGTGAAGGGCTACAATACTGATCTTGGGTTTTAGAAGGGTTTTTAAAAACAACAATAGTCACATTTTTTTAAAGGAACAAGCTAGTTTGTTTGACTTTCAGGCCTCTAGAATGTTTGAATCTCATGTTTACCCTTTCTTCAATCTCGTAGGGCACAATGAAGCAGCAAGGCAGGAGGCAGAACAACAACAAGCCACACCCCCGAGGGATGTAGACGAAGGGGAACCTGCCACAACATCAGGTAAAGTATCATATACCACTGCTTCAGGTAATGTAGATGTAGGCCTACATAATTGTAATACATGTTTTGGTCCCACATTTCAAGAACAAATCGTGCTGGTGAGGGACTTGACACCTATAGTGCCCAGCTCCTCATCGCAGAGGTCTTGGCGTGCAGGGCACAAGTGGAAGACATCCGTCTTGCCTCCCACGAAATTCGGCACAAAGCCAAAACGCTGGAACGCCAGATGAAAAATTTAATAAATGTTTTGGGGAGGGTTTAATTTTTTGGGGGACTTTTTTTCTTTTTTGTGTATAAAAGCCGTGATTTTAGATGTGGAAAAATGAAAAAAAGACCAAAAAAATAAAAAAAATATTGATTCTTTTTGATAAATGAAAAAAAGACCAAAAAAATAAAAAAAATATTGATTCTATTTTTGCTAAATGAAAAAAAGACCAAAAAAATAAAAAAAATATTGATTCTATTTTTGATAAATGAAAAAAAGACCAAAAAAAAATAAAAAAAATATTGATTCTATTTTTGCAAAATGAAAAAAAGACCAAAAAAATAAAAATAATATTGATTCTATTTTTGATAAATGAAAAAAAGACCAAAAAAATAAAAAAAATATTGATTCTATTTTTGAAAAATGAAAAAAAGACCAAAAAAATAAAAAAAATAATGATTCTATTTGTGAAAAATGAAAAAAAGACCAAAAAAAGAAAAAAAAAAAAAAAGATATTTGCTATGTAAAAAATAAACATATTTGTAAGATCAAAAATGTGTGGCGAGTTCTTTGTATCAATGCTGACTCATTAAATAACTCAGGTATATTTTGTTTGGTAAAGATTGACAATGATGGGTATTTAGTACATCCCAAACACATGGCTCTATGAGAACCTAGGAAAAAGCTACAATACACAAAATTCCAAACCAAAATTAAAAAACAACGAAATACACTGTTTATTCCATAAAAAAGAAGATTTTATTTTTTAACCAAGATCGGGCCTTGCAATGGCCCCCCTCCCCATAAAATAATCCACATAGGATTGACGCACTGCACGTGCGGTTTGGGGGGCCAAGCCTGTATGGCTAGGCTCACGGCCCGGTTCCGGAGCCACAACATCTGCCTCATCAGGCAATACCGTTAGGTATGTTGATGAATGTCTTTTTAAAAAATTATGTAGAAAGCAATAGCTTAGGATTACGTGATTCCACTTGTATTCCGCAAGGTTGATTGCAGTTAAAAACAATCTGAATCGGCTGGCCAGGATTCCAAAGGCATTCTCTACCACACGTCTTGCCCTGGCCAGCCGATAGTTAAAGACCCTCCTCTCAGGGGTGAGGGTGCGTTGGGGAAATGGCCTCATTAGGTGGGGACCCAATCCAAATGCCTCATCTGCTACAAACACGAAGGGCAGACCCTCTTCGTTCTCCTCCGCAGGTGGCAATCCTAGGTCCTCCGACTGAAGCCGTTGGGCGAACTCCGTCTCCGCAAAGACACCGCCGTCCGACATCCGGCCATTTTTCCCAACATCAACGTACATGAACTCATAATTGGCAGACACCACCGCCATCAGCACAACGCTGTGGAACCCCTTGTAGTTGAAAAAATGGGATCCACAATGGGGTGGGGGCACAATGCGGATGTGCTTGCCATCAATGGCTCCTCCACAGTTCGGAAAGTTCCAACGCTGGGAGAAGTCCGCTGCCACAGTCTGCCATTCCTGTGGCGTGGTGGGGAACTGTATAGAAAAATAAGAAAAAATACATTCAAACAAACATTGTGAACAGAATATCTCAAAACATTCAAGGGATCCCAATATCAAAAAATCATGTCATTTCATATTCCCAAAGAATATGGGATCACTTGGAAGATTAATCACCCCCTCTGATGTGCAATAAAAAACATTAGGGGGAGGGGGGGCCCGAGATGAGTTTGTGACCTGACAAACAACCCCCAAAAAAATTAGTAAAAAAATAATATTTTCACAAGATATTAGAAAAAAATTGTGGGAGGGGGGGGTGGGACTACAATAGAGGCCACAAATAAAGGGGGATATAGGCACTAGGCTAGGTGGGTTTGGCCCCAAAATAGAATGCTGGACAGGTTGACTAACTAAAAGATACATGTAGGGAAAAAATTATTTTGAAAAAAAGCATACAGGGAGAAAAAGTTTACATTATCACCATATTACAAACAGGTTAATTAGGGAGTGTTTTTGTTTAAAAAAAAAGGCAGACAATATAGACATATAGTTTGGGCATTGAAAGGACACCACTTACCTTAACATAGTCCTCCTGCAGAACCTGAATGATGGCAGAACAGGTCTCCGGGATTATGAGGCCCAGAGCCTGGGGGGAGATGCCCGTCGAGAACTTCAAGTCCTGCAGACTTCTCCCTGTTGCAAGGTAGCGCAACGTAGCAACTAGCCGCTGCTCAGCAGTGATGGCTTCCCGAATATTGGTGTCCTGCCTGGTGATATAAGGCGACACCAAAGCCAACAGCTGCTGAAATACGGGGTCAGACATCCTAAGAAAATTCCTGAAATCATCAGGGTTATTTTCTCGGAGCTCCCGCAGCAGAGGCATATGACAGAACTGGTCCCTGCGTAGCAACCAGTTCTTGGTCCACAACCTCCTCCTCACCCTGTTCATGGACCGTTGCCGGGAAATCCTAACAACAAGCACAGCACGATCTCGGCGACGAGTTCGTACCCGCAACATGGCTAGAAAACGGTTGTCAAATCAGATCGGACTCAAAATTACGCCCTGAAGTACAGAATGGCCTCTGAAGAACGACCTGCAAAACAGCACCGTGCACACAAGAACGCACTGCCGAAACAAATACATTCTAAATACAAGCACTGTATCACAGATCCGACGACAAATACACAAACGTACGTCAGAAAACTAAATTTAAAGCACAAACACTAAAAAGCACGAATCGTCTCTCACCAAACTTTTACTAACACGCAGCAACACGATATTAGCAAAAGAGGCCGTCTTCCGCATGGAAACGACCCTTTATAGTGACGTCGTACGTGCTTGACGGAACCACGCTTTGATAGAGCTTTTTACAAAAGCGATGGTGTGTATGCTACGTCGTTTTGCAAAATGACGTTTCCAAAACGTCGTTTTTTTTTCAACACAGAAAACGTCGTTTTTTTACATCGCATAAAACGACCATGTGTACGCGGCATTAGAGCTATTAGAGAAGTAAATAGATCATCACTACTTACAGAGAGAGTCCATCAAATGGATAATAAAATATCTATACCTTTTATAACGACCTTTTCTGTACAACACCGGAGGTTCTAACAATTGATCCAAAAACACTAGCACATACTAGGAAGTGACCAGGTTCTCATAAGTATATTGCCTGAGAGACCACAAATCATTTTTAGAGGTGCTTCATCACTTGGGAACAAAATTGCTCCCAGGGTTTCTGACCCCCCCGGATTGTACCAGATCTTTCTTCCAACAGCTTGTTGGATATCATCGTTGTAAGAACTGTCAAGTCTGCACTTTAAATAGCTGTAGGGATAGAAAGATCTGTATTTTCGTATCCACTAGCACAGGTTGGACCTTTGAAGTTGAGCCATTTATCACATGCTCCTCCTAGGGGGTGGTATACCTCATCCAGTGCCCGTGTGAGCTTCAATATATAGGGAAAACTAAAAGGGCCCTGAAAGTGAGATTAAACAAACACATTGGTAACATCAGAAGGGGCTTTAAAGATCATTCAGTCTCCAGACATTATAATGAGGTACACCACAGAGATCCATCAAAAACCCTCTATATGGGGATAGACAAGTACAAACCCCATTTGAGGGGCAGTTCTCTCGTGAGGGAGATATCCAGGCAAGAAATGGCCTGGATATACAGAATAAAAACATATGTGCTGTAACAGGAGTCCCTTTTGGGCACAGATTGAGCCAGGAAATAATGGACATATGTTGGATTGTTTTAGCATGGACAGTAATCCACAATGCATTCCTTAATGTCTGCAAAGAATATTCTGACTCTACCGGTCAATAATGACTCATTCCTCTGTGTAGCACAGGCTGTTGAGGTGGTAATTGAGTCTGTACTGGGGTGAGGTGGATTTGAGCTTGGTAGACAGCCTGGCTCCTGAAAGACCTTTCATTAAGTATGCTAATACTGTTTTATGGGTGGAATGTGACTTCTCAGCTGTAGTAATTAAGTCATGTTAAATCGGTGCCAAGACCTCTGTCATAGAAATGTGTATTCTGCAAGTGAATCACTTATTGTTGGAGACGGAATGTCTGGGAAATAATTAGCTCAACGGGATGTCATTGTCTAAGAGAGTGTGTATTGAAGTGATGTGTGGGTGGAGTTCTTTGTTCCTTTGATTACTGTAATATGTTGTACTGTATATAAGACTGAGAGTTACCATTAAAAGTGTTCATTCATTTTGAAACCAGAGACCGGAGCTTGTGTTGTCTCGGTTATTCTGGGAAATGGGATGGATGGTTGGAGTGTCAGATAAGCTGTCGTGTGGCTGATGGAATGGGAATATCGTAAACGGTGGTGACCGTTACAATTGTTGGCTAGCAGTGGGATAATTCCATCACCAGAAGAACAGCTACAAGGACACAGGACAATGGAGTCTTAGTATGCACGGCTGAAGCGCTCCACCCTCAAGGACTTACTGGAGAGCCGGGGCAGACCGGCCAGCAACCGTAAGAAAATGGACATAAAGAGGTTCTGCAGCAGCAGAAGTCACAGCGGCACCAACTGAAAGTAGAAAAATACATTTTGCTGCTTTTAAACTGAAGGGGAGATTGATGGGTACCTTGCTGATTTTGAACGGCAATGTGCCCTACACCGGGTGCCCACAGAGGAATGGGTTACTATTTTGTCTGGGAAATTGTCCGGCCGGGCCAGTGAAGTGTTCGGGGCCATCCCAGACAAGGATATTATGAACTATGGACTGGTAAAAGAAGTACTTTTGGCCAGGTATGCCGTCACACTAGAGTCATACCAGAGGCGGTTCCGAGAGCAAGCAGACTGGAGACTCATATACCGAGTGGGCATGCCGCCTGCACTGCATCCCACTGGGTTGATGGATGCCAAGCAGAATCCGGGGAAGAGGTGCTGCAGGTGCTCCTGCTGGAACACTTCTTTGAAAAACTGTCCCTGGAAGTCAGAGAGTGGGTCCGGGACCGAAAACCTTTCTCCTTGTCTGAAGCAGCTCGCCTGGCAGACGAATCCACAGACGCCCGCAAACTGGATAACTCTGTGGTCAAGACAACTGCTCGAGTGGATTATCGATCAGCGGCACCCCCGCCGGCTATTGCCTACAAACCCCAGTCAGACCGTCTTACAGCACCACCTCCAGCGGCCACTTATCCTCAGCAGCTTAGGTTCAACTCCCAGGGCTACTCACAACCCATCAAGTGTTTTGGGTGTAAACAACCAGGGCACAAAAAGTCAGACTGTCCCTTGAATCCAGCCAGGCAGTCACAGTCATGGAGACAGCCAGCAAGGGGAAACCCCCACACACCCATGCCGGCGGCCCACTGCGTTGAGGAGGAAGAACATTGGGGCGTCCTGTACGAGGCTGATCCAGTACAAGCAGCTAACCGGGACAACAGGCAGCAACACAGGCAGACTGTCTGGGTCAATGGAAAGGTAGCCAATGGGCTACGTGATACTGGGGCCACCATGACCCTGCTACAGAAGAAC
Organism: Rana temporaria; assembly: GCF_905171775.1. Lineage (NCBI taxonomy): Eukaryota > Metazoa > Chordata > Amphibia > Anura > Ranidae > Rana > Rana temporaria. The sequence continues at coordinate 151,922,275 of NC_053496.1, forward strand.
CTCTTTTCCAGAGAGCCAGCACACCGGAGACACGGTAGCCGTAAGAGTGGCGGGAGGCACCGTCTTCCATCTGCCTGTTGCCCGTGTTCACCTGGATTGGGGGGTTGGTTCAGGACACGTGAATGTGGGGGTGATGAAAGATTTGCCAACGGATGAACTACTGGGGAATGATTTGGCCCCCTTGTTTCTGCTTACGCCCTGATGGGCCCTGATGAAGCCAACCCAGTGACTACCCGTGCCCAGGGCCGTGATGCTGGAACCGGCCCGCTTGCTGCTGAGACCCAGGTAAGACTATCTTCCCCGACATGTACCATAGATCAGGCGCCCCTGTGCTGGGATACCCCAGAGGCATTCGGGAGGGAAACCCGGGGGCACCCGACCTTACAGAAGTATAGGGCTAAGGCAGATACTCAGGAAAAGGGAATAGATGGGGAGCTGTATGAATGGGTGGGGGGCAGACTGTATAGGATCCCTAAGCCAGCCCAGAGAAGCAAGGCCCCTTCACAGAAAAGACAGCTGGTGGTACCTAAAAAATACCAGCTGGAGATTCTGCGAATCGGGCATGATCTTCCACTAGCAGGACATCTAGAGTCCCGTCGCACAGCCCATAGGATTACACAGAATTTCTTTTGGCCCAATATTAACCAGGATGTGCGACAATACTGCAAAACGTGTGACACATGCCAACGGGTAGGTAAGAGGGGGGACCACCCTAAGGCTAGACTTATGTCTATGCCTATTATTGGGGAGCCCTTTTACCGCATAGCTGTTGACATTGTGAGTCCCTTGGCCAGGCCTAGTCCATCCGTAGTGGACTATGCCACCCGTTACCCAGAGGCAGTAGCAACATTGAAGCAGAGACAGTAGCTGATGCCCTGGTTAAGATATTCACTAGAGTGGGGTTCCCTCAGGAGATCCTCTCTGACCAGGGAACCCAGTTTACCGCGGTGCTCACCCAGCAGTTGTGGAATGTGTGCAATGCCCCTGCTTAGCTCGCCTTACCACCCCAGACTAATGGTCTCTGCGAGCGCTTTAACGGGACCCTCAAGCAAATGCTGAGGACCTTTTCCGATGCTTGCAGAGACTGGGAGAGATTTCTGCCTCACCTGCTATTTGCATACAGAGAGGTACCCCAGGAATCTACTGGTTTCTCTCCGTTCGAGTTGCTCTATGGGAGAAGGGTCCGCGGACCCCTCGATCTCATTAGAGGACACTGGGAGGGAGAGACAGAACAGGAGGGGACCCCCATAGTGCCCTATGTTCTGGAACTCAGGGACCGCATGGAGCAACAGTCTCTGATGGTAAGCCCAGGGGAGACAGAAGAGATGGTATGATCGGGGGGCCCGACAGTGTATCTTCCAGGTTGGGCAGAAGGTCTTAGTGCTCAAACCGGTGAAGACCGACAAGATGCAGGCATCCTGGCAAGGCCCATATAAAGTAGTAGCCCAGGTATGTGATACTACATATGTTATTGCCAGTTGTGCAGATGAAAGAATCCAGTGGACCTTTCATGTGAACATGCTGAAGGAGTATCAGGAACGGCAGCAGGATGTCGCTGCCATATGTGCCCCTGCTGCGGACGACTAAGAAAATTGACCCCTCCCGGATTTACTAGAGAGAGACCCCCAGACTGATCTCATTAGCCTTGTACATCTAGGGGACCGGTTAAGTCCCACAAAGAAGGAACAGGCTAAGCGGCTTCTGTGGGAGAAACAGGCAACTTTCTCCCAAAAACCGGGCTATACGACTCTGGCTGTGCATAAGGTCTAGACCCCTGGACAAGCACCCCTTCGACAGGCCCCTTACCGTATCCCTGAATCAGTCCGAGAAGGAATGCGGAAGGAGATACAGGAGATGATTCAGTTAGGAGTCATTGAGCCCTCTGACAGCCCTTGGGCCTCGCCTGTAGTCCTAGTGCCTAAGAAAGACGGGACTACCCGGTTCTGTGTGGACTACAGGCGCCTCAATGAGAAGACCACCACTGACGCCTACCCGATGCCCCGGGTAGACGAACTGCTAGATTGTATAGCCAGGGGACGTTATTTAACTACAATCGACCTGTGTAAAGGTTATTGGCAGATTCCCCTGGACGAGGATGCTATCCCCAAGTCAGCATTTGTTACCCCATTCGGCCTGTACCAGTCTAAGGTCATGCCATTCGGGATGAAAAACGCCCCTAGAAGAAAGAAAGTCACCGCTCCAGGTGGGTCTACTATATGGTCATGCACTGGTACAGGATTCCAAGGGTGCTGGCGGTGCACTAGGCAAGCATAAAGGTTGAATGAAGGATGGATGGCCGCACTCCAAAAACCGTACAGGTTGTCTTTTATTAAACAAACAGCAAAAGCATTACCAGATCACAGCAACAGAAACAGGGGACAGCCGACGTTTCGCACAAAATCAGTGCTTATTCAGCCATAAGCTGTTTCTGTTGCTGTGATCTGGTAATGCTTTTGCTGTTTGTTTAATAAAAGACAACCTGTACGGTTTTTGGAGTGCGGCCATCCATCCTTCATTCAACCTTTATGAAAAACGCCCCGGCGACCTTCCAACGTATGGTGGATAGGCTTCTCGACGGCTTCCAGGATTTTGCTTGTGCATACCTGGATGACATTGCGATCTACAGTGAGTCTTGGGAGAAGCACCTGGTTCACGTAGGGGTGGTGCTGGACAAGATTCAGACCGCCGGCCTGACCTTGAAACCAGACAAGTGCCATCTAGGTATGGCAGGGGTGCAGTACCTGGGACACAGAATATGGTGTGGGAACCAGAGACCAGAGCCAGCCAAGGTAGAGGCAGTAGCTAACTGGCCCACAGTTGGGGACTGCAGGGTACTACCGACGTTTTGTCCCCGACTATAGTGCCATCGCCAAACCCCTGACTGACCTGATGAAAAAGAATTTACCTAGGCAGGTCCTGTGGTCTCCAGCTTGTGAAGCCCTCAAGCAAGCACTGGTAAATGCCCCTGTCCTGGCTGCTCCAGCACCTAACAGTCGTTTCCTTCTTCAATGTTTGGACTGGGGGCGGTGCTGAGCCAAATCGGAGAGGGTGGAGGAGAACACCCTGTCGCATACCTGAGCAGAAAACTACTCCCCCAGGAAGTGAGCTATGCGGCAGTGGAGAAGGAGTGTTTGGCCTTGGTTTGGGTCCTTTAGAAGTTGAACCCTTACCTGTACGGACAGAAATTTTCATTAGTCACCGACCACAACCCATTGGTGTGGCTTAACCGGGTCTCAGGAGACAATGGCAGGTTGCTGCGGTGGAGCTTAGCCCTGCAACCTTACAACTTCACCATCAGCTACTGACCCAGTAAGCAAAATGGCAATGCTGATGGGTTATCCTGGCAAACAGACGTCATCCCAGCCTCCTAGTTCCGGACATCCCCAAGTTGACCCGAAAAGGATCAAGCCGGGTCTGCTGGAGTGTTCCACAAGGAGGGAGCCATGTAACAGGAGTCACTTTTGGGCACAGATTGAGCCAGGAAATAAGGGACATATGTTGGATTGTTTTAGCATGGACAGTAATCCACAATGCATTCCTTAATGTCTGCAAATAATATTCTGAGCTAGATTCAGGTAGCTCTGCGTATCGTTGAGCGGGCGTAGCGCATCTCATATGCGCTACGCCGATGTAACTCTGAGAGGCAAGAGCAGTATTCACAAAGCACTTGCTCCCTAAGTTACGGCGGCGTAGCGTAAATGGGCCGGCGTAAGCCCGCCTAATTCAAATTTGGAAGGTAGTGGGCGTGTTGTATTAAAATGAACCGTGACCCCATGACTGGCCGAACGAACGGCGCATGCTCAGAATCACGTCGCATATACTCCCTGAGAAAAGACGGCTCAATGCGTACGACGTGAACGTAACCTACGCCCAGCCCCATTCACGTACGACTTATGTAAACAACGTAAAATACGACGGCTGTTCCAACGTCCATACCCTAACATGACTTACCCCTGCTTTAGGTGGGATAACTTGACGTTGGACGTACGCCTTATGTAAACGGCATAGCTTACTGCGGGCACAAGTACGTTCGTGAATCAGCGTATCTAGGTCAATTACATATTCAACGCGGAAATCAATGGAAGCGCCCCTAGCGGCCAGCGTAAATATGCACCCAAGATACAATGGCGTAGGAGACTTATGTCGGTCAGATGGAGCCAGAATTCAGGCGTATCTGGTTTCAAGAATACGGCGCATAGATACGACGGCGCATCCGTGGAGAAGATACGTCGGCGTAAGTCCTACGTGAATCTGGCTCTCTGACTCTAACGGTCAATAATGACTCATTCCTCTGTGTAGCACAGGCTGTTGAGATGGTAATTGAGGACCATTGTAACGGCTACCCAGGTAGTGAGAGGGTATCAGCCGTTGGAGACGTCCTTTTTCCTGGTGTTGCGATATGCAAGTACAGCTGGTATCCCCATCCACGAGATCTAGAGAGGGGGTCAGGTTCCGCTGTGACAGGAGCAGAATACTAGTCCCATGGAAAGCCCTTTCAAGGACGAGACGAGGCTACGTTTGAAGGGTCAAGTAGACTGATTTTAATGGTACATACACCTAGCTTATATGTGGTTACACTGTTACAGGAACAATGACAATCTCTGCCCCCCCTCACACAGTGGGGGGGCTACAATACAGACACTTTGAAATAATTACATCTCCTTGAATTACTCACTTAGTCAGGATCTAGCCACTTCGGCACTGAGACCCACCTGATCAGACACCTTCCTTTCTCAATAGAATTCAATTAACCTTTAGAACAATAAACACTCACAGATCATTCCATCAGCATACACCTGACAGAAGACTGCTAACTTGAACAATACACAAAATAGTCAATTAACTAAGAAGGGACATTAGAATTTTAGCAGTTAAAGAGTCCCTCTACAATTAACCCTTTGTAGGCCTCACTGTAGGATTATCATCGATGTTCAGGCAGAATACATAGTTCCATTACACTGCTCCCCTTTTGTGGAACACTCCGGCAGACCCGGATTGATCCTTTTCGGGTCAACTTGGGGATGTCCGGTCTGCTGTTAGGGTAAAAGTTCCGTTTGCCTGGACAGTCCATCGGCATTCCCATTGAATCTGCCAGGGCGGTATTGGATAAAAAAATTGTAGGGTTGTAGGGCCAAGCTCCATCTTAGCAAGCGACCATTATCCCCAGCTACTCGGTTCAGCCATACTAGTGGGTTATGGTCCGTGATCAGGGTGAATTCCTGACCATACAGGTAGGGTGTGAGCTTCTTTAAAGCCCAAACCAGGGCTAAACATTCCTTTTCCACGGCCGCGTAGCTCACTTCCCTGGGTAATAGTTTTCTACTCAGGTACGCAACAGGGTGTTCTCCTCCGTCCTCCCCGATCTGGCTTAGAACTGCCCCCAGTCCGTACATGGACGCATCTGTATGAACGACAAATCTTTTGTTAGGGACGGGGGCAGATAGAACAGGTGCGTTGATCAATGCTTGTTTCAAGGTTTGGAATGCTGTTTCACAGGCGGGAGACCACAGGACTACTCTAGGCAAATTCTTCTTGGTCAAATCCGTCAGGGGTCTGGCAATGGTACTGTAGTCAGGGACAAATTTTCTGTAATACCCCGCTGTCCCTAAGAATGCCAGTACCTGGGTCTTAGTGTGGGGAGTTGGCCAATTGGCTACAGCCTCAACCTTAGCGGGTTCGGGTCGTTGTTTCCCACACCCCACTCTGTGTCCCAAGTACTGGACTTCTGCCATCCCGAAATTACATTTTTCTGGCTTCAGGGTTAGGCCGGCGGCCCTAATCTGATCCAGTACAGCCTCAACATGCCTCAAGTGTTCCCCCCAAGTCTCACTATAGATTTCAATGTCATCCAGGTACGCGCAAGCAAAATCCTGGAAGCCATCAAGGAGGCGGTCCACTAAGCGCTGAAATGTGGCTGGGGCGTTCTTCATCCCAAATGGCATGACCTTGAACTGGAATAAGCCAAATGGGGTGACAAATGCCGACTTAGGGATAGCCTCCTTGGACAGGGGAATCTGCCAATACCCTTTGCACAGATCGATTGTGGTCAGAAAGCGTCCCCTGGCAATACGATCTAATAGCTCGTCTACTCGGGGCATGGGGTAGGCATCGGTCACTGTTCTGTCATTGAGGCGTCGGTAATCGACACAGAATCGGGTTGTTCCGTCCTTTTTGGGTACTAGGACAACGGGCGAGGCCCAGGGGCTGTCAGATGGTTTTATGATCCCCAGTCTTAACATTTCTTGTATTTCCTTCCTCATCTCCTCTTTTACTGCCTCAGGGATTCTGTAGGGAGTCTGTCTGAGAGGGTTTTGTCCTGGGGTCTCTACGTAGTGAGTCGCTAAGAGAGTGTACCCGGGCTCCTGGGAAAATGTCAGCCCTTTCTCAGTTATCAATTGTCGCATCTGTCCCTTTTCTGCGGGAGGTAACCGCTCCCCTAGCTGTATCGTATTGAGCAGAGTTTTAGGTTTCAAGTCGGCTAATAGATCTGGGATGGGTAAGCTGTCAGGGTCTTCAGTGGCTGGGATACATATGGCTGCTACATCCTCTGGTCTTTCTTGATACTCTTTTAATAAGTTTACATGAAAGGACTTCTGGACCCTTTCATCTTGGCTGCTGGCAATTACATATGTAGTATCGCAGACTTGCGCTACTACTTTGTAAGGGCCCTGCCATGAGGTCTGGAGCTTATTCCCTTTGACAGGCCTAAGCACCAGCACCTTCTGGCCCACTTAAAACGTTCTCTGACGGGCGCCCCGGTCGTACCAGTGTTTCTGTTGTCCCTGGGCCGTTTGGAGATGGTCCCGTGCCATCCGAGCTAACTGTTCCATGCGGTCACGCATTTCCAGCACATATGGCACGATGGGGACACCTTCATGTTCTGTCTCGCCCTCCCAGTGCTCCCGGATGAGGTCGAGGGGGCCTCGCACTCTCCGTCCATAGAGCAGCTCGAAGGGGGAGAACCCTGTGGATTCCTGCGGTACCTCTCGATAGGCAAACAATAGATGAGGCAAAAATCGCTCCCAGCATCTGTATTCCGCCGTAAAGGCCCGCCTCAATTGCTTGAGGGTACCATTAAAGCGTTCACAGAGACCGTTGGTCTGAGGGTGGTACGGTGAACTAAGCAGGGTCTTAATACCGCAGACCTTCCATAACTGTTGGGTTAGGTCTGCAGTAAACTGGGTCCCTCGGTCGGACAGGATTTCCTGAGGGAACCCCACTCGGGTAAATATCCCGACGAGCGCACTGGCAACAGTGTCCGCCTGGATATTCGTCAGAGCGACGGCCTCCGGGTAGCGGGTAGCATAGTCTACTACGGTAAGAATATATTTCTTACCCGAGGGACTGGGGTTAGGTAGAGGTCCACTAGGTCGACTGCTACCCTGCTAAACGGTTCCTCGATCACGGGCATAGGTGACAGTCGAGCCTTAGGGTGGTCCCCTCTTTTTCCCACCCGTTGGCAAAATCCTGGAAGCCATCAAGGAGGCGGTCCACTAAGCGCTGAAATGTGGCTGGGGCGTTCTTCATCCCAAATGGCATGACCTTGAACTGGAATAAGCCAAATGGGGTGACAAATGCCGACTTAGGGATAGCCTCCTTGGACAGGGGAATCTGCCAATACCCTTTGCACAGATCGATTGTGGTCAGAAAGCGTCCCCTGGCAATACGATCTAATAGCTCGTCTACTCGGGGCATGGGGTAGGCATCGGTCACTGTTCTGTCATTGAGGCGTCGGTAATCGACACAGAATCGGGTTGTTCCGTCCTTTTTGGGTACTAGGACAACGGGCGAGGCCCAGGGGCTGTCAGATGGTTTTATGATCCCCAGTCTTAACATTTCTTGTATTTCCTTCCTCATCTCCTCTTTTACTGCCTCAGGGATTCTGTAGGGAGTCTGTCTGAGAGGGTTTTGTCCTGGGGTCTCTACGTAGTGAGTCGCTAAGAGAGTGTACCCGGGCTCCTGGGAAAATGTCAGCCCTTTCTCAGTTATCAATTGTCGCATCTGTCCCTTTTCTGCGGGAGGTAACCGCTCCCCTAGCTGTATCGTATTGAGCAGAGTTTTAGGTTTCAAGTCGGCTAATAGATCTGGGATGGGTAAGCTGTCAGGGTCTTCAGTGGCTGGGATACATATGGCTGCTACATCCTCTGGTCTTTCTTGATACTCTTTTAATAAGTTTACATGAAAGGACTTCTGGACCCTTTCATCTTGGCTGCTGGCAATTACATATGTAGTATCGCAGACTTGCGCTACTACTTTGTAAGGGCCCTGCCATGAGGTCTGGAGCTTATTCCCTTTGACAGGCCTAAGCACCAGCACCTTCTGGCCCACTTGAAACGTTCTCTGATGGGCGCCCCGGTCGTACCAGTGTTTCTGTTGTCCCTGGGCCGTTTGGAGATGGTCCCGTGCCATCCGAGCTAACTGTTCCATGCGGTCACGCATTTCCAGCACATATGGCACGATGGGGACACCTTCATGTTCTGTCTCGCCCTCCCAGTGCTCCCGGATGAGGTCGAGGGGGCCTCGCACTCTCCGTCCATAGAGCAGCTCGAAGGGGGAGAACCCTGTGGATTCCTGCGGTACCTCTCGATAGGCAAACAATAGATGAGGCAAAAATCGCTCCCAGCATCTGTATTCCGCCGTAAAGGCCCGCCTCAATTGCTTGAGGGTACCATTAAAGCGTTCACAGAGACCGTTGGTCTGAGGGTGGTACGGTGAACTAAGCAGGGTCTTAATACCGCAGACCTTCCATAACTGTTGGGTTAGGTCTGCAGTAAACTGGGTCCCTCGGTCGGACAGGATTTCCTGAGGGAACCCCACTCGGGTAAATATCCCGACGAGCGCACTGGCAACAGTGTCCGCCTGGATATTCGTCAGAGCGACGGCCTCCGGGTAGCGGGTAGCATAGTCTACTACGGTAAGAATATATTTCTTACCCGAGGGACTGGGGTTAGGTAGAGGTCCACTAGGTCGACTGCTACCCTGCTAAACGGTTCCTCGATCACGGGCATAGGTGACAGTCGAGCCTTAGGGTGGTCCCCTCTTTTTCCTACCCGTTGGCAAAATCCTGGAAGCCATCAAGGAGGCGGTCCACTAAGCGCTGAAATGTGGCTGGGGCGTTCTTCATCCCAAATGGCATGACCTTGAACTGGAATAAGCCAAATGGGGTGACAAATGCCGACTTAGGGATAGCCTCCTTGGACAGGGGAATCTGCCAATACCCTTTGCACAGATCGATTGTGGTCAGAAAGCGTCCCCTGGCAATACGATCTAATAGCTCGTCTACTCGGGGCATGGGGTAGGCATCGGTCACTGTTCTGTCATTGAGGCGTCGGTAATCGACACAGAATCGGGTTGTTCCGTCCTTTTTGGGTACTAGGACAACGGGCGAGGCCCAGGGGCTGTCAGATGGTTTTATGATCCCCAGTCTTAACATTTCTTGTATTTCCTTCCTCATCTCCTCTTTTACTGCCTCAGGGATTCTGTAGGGAGTCTGTCTGAGAGGGTTTTGTCCTGGGGTCTCTACGTAGTGAGTCGCTAAGAGAGTGTACCCGGGCTCCTGGGAAAATGTCAGCCCTTTCTCAGTTATCAATTGTCGCATCTGTCCCTTTTCTGCGGGAGGTAACCGCTCCCCTAGCTGTATCGTATTGAGCAGAGTTTTAGGTTTCAAGTCGGCTAATAGATCTGGGATGGGTAAGCTGTCAGGGTCTTCAGTGGCTGGGATACATATGGCTGCTACATCCTCTGGTCTTTCTTGATACTCTTTTAATAAGTTTACATGAAAGGACTTCTGGACCCTTTCATCTTGGCTGCTGGCAATTACATATGTAGTATCGCAGACTTGCGCTACTACTTTGTAAGGGCCCTGCCATGAGGTCTGGAGCTTATTCCCTTTGACAGGCCTAAGCACCAGCACCTTCTGGCCCACTTGAAACGTTCTCTGACGGGCGCCCCGGTCGTACCAGTGTTTCTGTTGTCCCTGGGCCGTTTGGAGATGGTCCCGTGCCATCCGAGCTAACTGTTCAATGCGGTCACGCATTTCCAGCACATATGGCACGATGGGGACACCTTCATGTTCTGTCTCGCCCTCCCAGTGCTCCCGGATGAGGTCGAGGGGGCCTCGCACTCTCCGTCCATAGAGCAGCTCGAAGGGGGAGAACCCTGTGGATTCCTGCGGTACCTCTCGATAGGCAAACAATAGATGAGGCAAAAATCGCTCCCAGCATCTGTATTCCGCCGTAAAGGCCCGCCTCAATTGCTTGAGGGTACCATTAAAGCGTTCACAGAGACCGTTGGTCTGAGGGTGGTACGGTGAACTAAGCAGGGTCTTAATACCGCAGACCTTCCATAACTGTTGGGTTAGGTCTGCAGTAAACTGGGTCCCTCGGTCGGACAGGATTTCCTGAGGGAACCCCACTCGGGTAAATATCCCGACGAGCGCACTGGCAACAGTGTCCGCCTGGATATTCGTCAGAGCGACGGCCTCCGGGTAGCGGGTAGCATAGTCTACTACGGTAAGAATATATTTCTTACCCGAGGGACTGGGGTTAGGTAGAGGTCCACTAGGTCGACTGCTACCCTGCTAAACGGTTCCTCGATCACGGGCATAGGTGACAGTCGAGCCTTAGGGTGGTCCCCTCTTTTTCCTACCCGTTGGCATACGTCACAGGTGCTGCAGTAACGTCGCACATCCTTCGAGATTCCCGGCCAAAAGAAAGTCTGGGTGATCCTGTAGGTGGTGCGGTTACCCCCTAGGTGCCCTGCAAACGGAATGTCGTGGCCGATTCGGAGAAGTTCCAACCGGTACTTTCTGGGTACCACTAGTTGGCGCTTTTGCGAAGGGACACCGCCTCTCTTTCTGCCTTCGGTCAATCTGTATAACCTGTCAACATCCCATATAAAATGTTCCCGCTCATCCCCTCTACTGTCTGCTAATTCTCGATACTTTTGAAAGGTGGAGTCCTCCCTAGTTTCCCTCCCAAATTCCTCTGGGGTGTCCCAAGCTATGGGTCTCTCTACCGTAGTGGGGTTACATGTCAGTTCTTGGCTTACCTGGGTCTCCTGGCCTGTTGTAGGATCATCTGTGATACGGGTCTGTGAGCGGGTGGTCACGGGGCAAGCCGCAGCAGGTGTAGGTAAATATGCCGAAGTCAGAGGGCCAATGTCGTTGCCCAGCACAACCTCGGCAGGTAGGTTGTCCATGATACCAACTGTGGTCTTTCCTGACCCGACTCCCCAGTCTAGATACACCCGGGCGGTGGGTAAGCAGAATACAGCGCCCCCTGCGACCCGGATGGCAACTGTGCGAGTAGACACGTTCTCTGGCTTTACCAGATGTTTTTGAATCAAAGTGATAGTAGCCCCGGTATCTCTTAAGCCTTGTGCTACTTGTCCATTCACCTGTACCTCCTGACGGTGATGCTGACGGTTATCTGGAGAGGCAGCTTGTATTGGGTCTGCCTCATACAAAATTCCCAGACATTCCTCCGGGCCCCCCTCGGTCTCCAGGCAGTGGGCCGCAGAGGGACGTGATGGAGTGACCTCTGTGTTGGGTGTTGTGCGTCTCCAGTTGTTATTTGTAGCTCTCAGAGGGCAATAACGAGCAATATGTCCCATGTTGCTGCAGTGATGGCACGTCACCCTAGACGAATCCCGGGGGTAGTTGTTAGGCCCCTGAGGACGTGGTGGTCCTGGTGGGACTGGAGCCCAAAACTCTGGGCGTGGGGTGACAGTTGGAGTACGTGGTTCCCCCTTATGAGCCAGCCGTGTAGTACCCTGGCTTACTTTCCTTGTACTCATCTGCTAGCCGAGCCGCCTCGTTTAAGTTAGTGGGACGGCGATCTCGTACCCAGTCTTGTATGTCTGCGGCCAGGTCTTGGAAGAAATGTTCCATTAGAAACAGCTGCAATACTTCCTCCCCGGTGTTGGCCTTGCACCCTTGGACCCAATGGGATGCCACCCTTTGTAACTGGTTGGCCCATTCCACCGCCTTCTTCTTGGACTCCCGGAAGCGACGGCGGTAGGCTTCTGGAGTTACGGCATATCGGGTTAGCAGTGCCTTTTTAACTTGCTGATATTGCAAAATATCCTCTGGAGCGAGAGCCTGAAAGGCTTCGTTGGCTTTGCCCGACAATTTCCCCGACAAAATAGTGACCCATTGGTCTGGTGGTACCTGGTGTAGTGAGCACTGCCTCTCAAAATCCATCTATTTCCTCCTCACTTTCTACAAAAGTTTTAAATGCAGTGGACGGTATTTTCTTTCCTGTAGCAGCAGGTGGGGAGTAGGAGCTGCATGTGTAATGGGCTGTCTCACTCTTACCAGTTCCAGTTCTTGTCCCCTCTTCGTTTGTATCTCCTCCCTTGCTTCCCGGAACAGCTGGTTTATTAGTTCCACGGACGTTTCTGGATACAAGGATAATCTTCGCTGTACAATCCCAGTAATTACATCTTCTTCGCTGACCGTGCAAGGGGCTCCGTTCCTTCCATGGATCCATCCATTTCGTCCAGCTCCAGCAGGTCAGCTATCAGCTCCCTCTGTGGTCTGTTACTGGCACTCCTACCACGACTCTCCAATAGATCTTTTAGCGTGGACCTTTTCAGCCTGGCGTAGTGAGACTCCATTCAGCACTTGCTCTTTGGATAAAAGGACCATCCCGCTGCTGCCAACCAATGTAACGGCTACCCAGGTAGTGAGAGGGTATCAGCCGTTGGAGACGTCCTTTTCCCTGGTGTTGCGATATGCAAGTACAGCTGGTATCCCCATCCACGAGATCTAGAGAGGGGGTCAGGTTCCGCTGTGACAGGAGCAGAATACTAGTCCCATGGAAGGCCCTTTCAAGGACGAGACGAGGCTACGTTTGAAATGTCAAGTAGACTGATTTTAATGGTACATACACCTAGCTTATATGTGGTTACACTGTTACAGGAACAATGACAATCTCCGCCCCCTCACACAGTGGGGGGGCTTCAATACAGACACTTTGAAATAATGACATCTCCTTGAATTACTCACTTAGTCAGGATCTAGCCACTTTGGCACCGAGACCCACCTGATCAGACACCTTCCTTTCTCAATAGAATTCAATTAACCTTTAGAACAATAAACACTCACAGATCATCCCATCAGCGTACACCTGACAGAAGACTGCTAACTTGAACAATACACAAAAGAGTCAATTAACTAAGAAGGGACATTAGAATTTTAGCAGTTAAAGAGTCCCTCTACAATTAACCCTTTGTAGGCCTCACTGTAGGATTATCATCGATGTTCAGGCAGAATACATAGTTCCATTACAGCCATATTCTCAAAGAAGTTACGCCGGCGTATATGGAGATGCGCGGCGTAAGTGTAAAGATGCGCCGTCCTATCTATGCGCCGTAGTTACAGAACCAGATCCGCCAGAAACAAGTCTTCTCCCGTCCGTCTTAACTTGTTTAAGTTTACGCAGCGTAGACGTATATTTCCGCTGATGGCATTCTACACTGCCATAGAATTAGTATTCAAATATGCAAATGATGTATATGTGCTGATTCCCGAAACTACGCGCGATCGGTGTAGGCTACGCGCTGTGCACGTAAGACGAATGGCCGGCTTAAAGTTACCCCTCATAAAGCACAGGTAACTTTGCTCCAGACCTGAGTAAGTCAGCTTGAAAGCAAATACAGCAGCACCATCCCGGACGAGCTGAGCAACCACACTTATAGGACAACACATTCGTATGCCAACATGCCAGGGGCAGGCGTGGTCTTAGCACTACTAGTGTGTGCAGAGGCCGAGGCGCATAGAAGGAGGAGGGCACGTAGGAGGGCATGTGAGAGGATATACCCACCGCGCATTAGCCTCTTTGGCATGCGTGATTTGGAGGTGTATCGCCGTTTCAGATTCAGCCCTGATGCCATCCTGGAAATTACCAGAGACCTGCAGGATGACATCACCAGCCCAAAAAAACGCTCACATGCAGTGCAGCCACTGGTGAAGGTCCTGGCAACACTGCATTTCCTGGCCACTGGTTCTTTTCAAAGAACAAGTGGAGACGTGGCTGGGATATCACAAACCAGCATGAGCAGATGTGTGCACCAGGCTTCCCCGCAATCCTCAGACGCATGTCCCACCACATCATCAAACCCACCCAGGAGGACCTGCGGCTGAAGGCAATGCGTGAGTTCTGCCTAATTGACGGATTCCCACGCACCGTGGGGGCCATTGATTGCACCCATGTGGCACTACAGCCCCCCATGAGACAGAGCACATATACCGCAATAGGAAGCATTGGCATTCAATCAATGTCCAGGTGATAGTGGATGCCCATGGCCTCATATAGCACGTCCGTGCCAAACACCCAGGGTCCAGCCATGACAGCTTCATATTCCGTCAAAGCGACATCCCAAGACAATTCGAACAGAACATGTATGGGGACAGCTGGCTGGTTGGTGAGTGACATGGGTGTCAGGTATGACTGTCCCCCCCATGATGCAGACATCACGAGGGGCACATGCATGACTAACATCCTCCTGTCTTTTCCCTTCCAGGTGACTCTGCATATGCACTTGGACCCCATCTTATGACTCCATTCCGGAACCCCCAAACCCCAGGAGAGAGAAGATACAATGCTGCACACGCACGTACCCGTGGAGTGGTGGAACACACATTTGGCCTCCTGAAGTCCCGTTTCCGATGCCTGGATAAGACTGGGGGTACCCTGTTGTATTCCCCAAACTTTGTGTGCCAGATCATCGCTGCATGTTGCGTGCTGCACAACTTTGCAGTGAGAAAGGGCCTGGAGATTGACATACGTGATGACCTGACCCCCGACCCAGACAATCCCCCCCTAACCGAGGGTACCCCATCTGCTGATGGTACAGCAGTCAGGAGATGTCTCATGGAATGAATCTTTGAACGTTAAACACACACATTAAACATGGCACAATGAGAATGCACGCATGCACACCACTGTGGTCCCTAGCACACACACCCCACATCCACATCACATTGGATTAGACCGCATGGTACTAAGGAGCAGCAACGCCGCGTCAAGGCCCCAATGATGTTGCTGTCCATTCATACGCCATTCATACGGACCTGGGGAGAACTTATCCCCAGCGCCCGAGGGTGACACCCCTTACTGGCAGGAGTGTCACCCCCCCCCCCACATTCACACACTATTCACACTGTACTTTGCACGACTGCCTGTGTGCAGCACCCAAAAATAAAAAAGCTCTTAATCAGAGTAAATAATATAAAAAAAGCTCTTAATCAGAGCAAACATAATTATAAAAATAGATCACTTGCCCCGGCGCAGGCTACGCCTGTTGCCCAGGTTCCTGGCCCTCACTTGCCTGGGGGGAGCCTCAGTTGGGGGGGGTGGGCCATCAGGTGGAGGAGCATCCCCAGGTGGAGGAGCATCCCCAGGTGGAGGAACATCCCCAGGTGGACGAACATCCCCAGGTGGAGGAGCATAACCAGGTCCCTCCCTGGCTGCCTGTCTGCCCTCTAAAGCCACCGCTATGCGGATGAGCACATTCTCCAGGGAAGCTGTCTGGGCCTCCTGGGAAGCTGTCTGGGCCTGAACAGCCACTCGCAGGCACCTGACCTCCCCCACAAGTTCAGCTGGGGTATTCTGAAGCTCCCCCAGGCTGGTGACTGTGGCTGCGCTGTTTCCAGCCACATCTTGGAGAGCATCCGGTACTGCTCCCGAGGAGGCCAGGCTGTCAGATAGGCGCCTCAAGTCTACCACGATTTCCCCCATATGGCGGCTTTGTTGGTCCTGCTGCCTGGCCAGATTTTCATGCAGCACTCCTGCCACACCCCTTGTCTTGTGGGTCCCCTTCCTGGGGACAGAAGTGTCTGGGGCCCTTGCATAGGGGGAGAACCTTGAGGGGCTGGAGATGAGGGGGATGGGACGGGAGGGACTGGAGAGGGTGTTGGAGGACCCTGAGGGGCTGGAGATGTGGTGGGTTTGGGATGGTCCTGCCACCACATGAGATTCATCCAAAAAGAGGAACACCTCCTGATCGTTGTGGACCACCTCTTCATGGACCACCTCCTCATGGACGACCTCCTCAACCACCTCCTGCGCGGAGGACTGCCCACTCCCCTCCACCAAGGCCTGTTGGCTTCCCAGGGGGTCAGCCACAGAAGCAGGATGCTCAGGGGATGATGGCGTGGGACGGCCACTGGTAGCATCAGATGGCCCAGCTACCTCCTGCACACCTGTGGATGACACAAAAAATTCACATGTTGGTGGACCCACACACTTGTCACATGTCCCCCCCCCCCAAACATGCTACACACCAGATAGAAGATAAAACACACTTACCTGTCCTCATGGGCGGCTCACTTGAGTCGTGGCCCTCCAGGCCCTCCACCTGCTCCCTCTGAAGGCATCTGGCAATCACCTGCTCCTCTTCAGTGAGCCGAATAGTACAGGGTGGCCCCCCTCCAGTGCCCCTGGAATGCTTAGTAATGGTGGCCATCTTATTCCTCACCACACCCTGCAGGTCATTCATTTTTTTCTCAATGTCCTGGGGGGTCCTGACCTCATGGCCTAAGGCATTCACCTGGGCAGTAACTCTCCGAAGGATCTCCTCCTTTTTGGTCTTGCTGGTGCTGCCACTGTCTGCACCATGGAGGCGAGAATCATATCTCTCCATGGCAGAGACAATGATGGCCCTCTCATCTTGGGTGAAATTTTTTTTCCTTCTCTCCTTCCTGGGTCCAGGCATAGCAAAGTTAAAGCTCCAAATCTCACACCACCAACAGAAATAAATGTAGTCACTTTGCACTCGTTGGGCGCATGTGGTGACGCTTTTATGCACTGGGCCGGCCCAACTCAGCGGGGAGTTACGCCTAATGTTGGTTTGCGCATGCGCAGAGGGCGGGGCACGTCCGGCGCATGCTCCGTTCGGTCTGGACATAATTTGCATGGGGTCACGGTTCATTAGAATGCTTCACGCCCACATCCCTCCTACCGTCACTTGCGCCGGCTTACGCCGACACATTTAAGTTACGCGAGCGCATCGTAGGACGCATGTGGTCCGGGAATATGGGACAGCTCTCTCCAAGTTAAGCAGGTGTAGCGCATCTGAGATGCGCTACGCCTTACTAAATATGCGCCGATCTACGAGAATATGGCCCTGAGTCTGTACTGGGGTGAGGTGGATTTGAGCTTGGTAGACAGCCTGGCTCCTGAAAGACCTTTCATTAAATATGCTAATACTGTTTTATGGGTGGAATGTGACTTCTCAGCTGTAGTAATTAGGTCATGCTAAATCGGTGCCAAGACCTCTGTCATAGAAATGTGTATTCTGCAGGTGAATCACTTATTTTCGGAGATGGAATGTCTGGGGAATAATTAGCTCAACGGGATGTCATTGTCTAAGAGAGTGTGTATTGAAGTGATGTGTGGGTGGAGAGTTCTTTGTTCCTTTGATTACTGTAATATGTTGTACTGTATATAAGACTGAGAGTTACCATTAAAAGTGTTCATTCATTTTGAAACCAGAGACCGGAGCTTGTGTTGTCTCGGTTATTCTGGGAAATGGGATGGATGGTTGGAGTGTCAGATAAGCTGTCGTGTGGCTGATGGAATGGGAATATCGTAAACGGTGGTGACCGTTACATGTGCCATTCGGGTTAAACGTTGACACCGACGTGAACGCCTTTATTAACAATTCCTGATTATTCACATTATGATAGGTGGTGGTTAATTATGGGTTTCCCCTTTTTTTCTAACATGTACAGAATCGTCTTGTAACATGTTTTATATGTGTGCACCTTATTTATTTGTTTTTATTTTACTTGGGTGGATTATGTATTATTTTTCATTAATATTTTGTTTGTATTACATATGTGTCACTATTCCTGGTTCTGGTTCATCACCCACTCACGGAATACATTTAGAAGTCTTATTTTTATATTTCCCCAATTTGGGATGTTGGGTTCACTATTATTGTGGTCCTTGATGGGAGTTTGTGGTCCCATTAGGTATAGACCATATATACACTGGCATTGAGCTTGTGGCTCTCGCTCAATGTACAGTATATATTTTATTAATTTTTCATATTCCTTTAATTTAGGATGTAGGGTTCACCTATAATACGATTTTTGATAGGAGTTTGTGACTATGTCAGACATGGATCACATACTGTATATGTATATCGAGTTTGAACAGTGTTGAACGTATATGGAGTTGGTTTCACCACCACCTCACTATTAATCTGAAATTTTTAAAAAAATAACAAAATATCAGGTCGGTGTCTTTGACCCTATTGGTAAAGGTTAAAGACCTTGGCCTTTTAGGCATTTTTGAGTTCCCACACATGAGACCAGTAGTCTGGTTGACGTGTGTTGGATTTATATTAACTTTTATAGCCAGGCCACTTGGCACCGTAGGCAATTACTGAATTTTTACACATGATACCGAGTGTTTGGTATATGTGTGGGTGATCTATACCAATTATTAATATCGGTTTTCTGGTATTGTGCTAGATCAGGTTAATCCTGATTTATCTGCATAGGCTTTTTAATGAATCTATTTACATGTACAGATTAATTAAATTTTATATTAATTAATAATCTTTCAGCATCCAATATTTCCTTGGGGAGTATAGTGGATTCTGTTTAACTCAATACTGACATTGTCCATGTGGTGTCGTTTCACCTGTGAGGGAATGCTGCTGCCTTATCACTGGGTTTATTCCCAGTAAATAGAGGCAGTTGAGAGTAGGGTTCATCTAGTACCTTTATATATATGATTTTAAATTTTTGTATCTGTGCACATTGTCATAATAGATAACGGATGCAGATTTTCTTGTTTTAAACCTCCGTTGATACGCCACCTATTGTTTCTCAACATGGATGTTTTGTGTTGTCTGTGGCGCCGGGAGCCATGTTGGAGCCCGTTCCGCCTATTACTGTGCATGTCCGGAAGGAAGTTTTGATTCAGAGCGAGGCTTGGCTTCATTTGTATTGGAGCCTGACTTGCACGATACTGCGCATGACCGGGAGGTGGTTGAGAACCAGAACGAGGTTGGTTTTATTGATGTAAAACAAAGTACTAAAGTGATCTTTGAACGAGTGTTCAAAGGATGAAGTGATAAAATAGCGCTGGGGAGTGGTTAAATCCAGTCCAAACAATGTGTAATGTGGGAGAGAAAATAATGTGATGTGCTAGGTACTCTTAAAACAGGTGTTAGTGCACCCTACACCGATCAAAGAAATCACCCAGGTAAATGTGGATTACTCCCCCCTCTGGGGTGCAGGCTTACCACAGAGAGAAACGTTGTCTCTCAATCACACCATCCAATATTCCTCCAGACACTGACAGGGTTAGTCTCAGCAAAGGTACATAAAAAAACAAAAAGACACAGAGATAGTGTAATATTGTTAAGGAATGTCCCCCCTCATGAGTTTAAGAGCAAGCCTATTAGTAATGCCCGTACAGAGTCAATGATGTAAATGAACATGTAAAAACAAAACCGTTCACCGCTGTCACCGCCGTCCTCCACCCACAGTGGCTAAGCACACACTATATAAAAAAGTGTAGGTGCTTGTGGGAATGTGTTATCTTCCATAAAAAACAATGTAAGATAGTAGAAGGGATAGGGTAATTGTCCCATATTGGTAATTACTGGAAATTATTCAATGGTACCAAGCTGGATATTGCTCATGCTCACGGAACAAATAGATGAGCTCTGCAATTAAATGCAAAGGAGAAATGCTAAAATGAGGGTTATAGAATACGATAAAAATATACTTGAAATATAAAAAGGGGTAAAAAGTATATTCGTTGACACATAGCGTGTGGTGCAACAATGTATCATATAAAAATAGTGTTTAAAGATCACTAGCATGGTAGACCTGCATATTGGGGGAGAGTGTGAGATATGTAAAACAAGGCGGGGGGATTAGGGTTAATAGTCACTGATAAAACAGTTTATGTCTAAATCCACATTCAACCCTTTTGGCAACAATGTATCGGCTGTATAAATCCATTCGGCTTCACGTTTAGACAGCTCTCTCACAATGTTGGATCCTCTCCATGAGGATCCAATGTGGTCTATCCCCCAAAATGTCAAACCTGCGGGGTTGCGATCATGATGCAACTTAAAGTGCAGTGATACGTTATGATCTTTATATCCCAGTTTAATGTTTGCCACATGTTCAGCAATTCTGACTTTTAGTGCCCTTTTGGTTCGTCCAATGTACATTAATTTGCAGGGACACTCCAGCATATAGACCACATGGGTCGTATTGCAGGTAATAAAAGCTTTGACTTGAACTGCATGTTATTAGATGTAGAGGTAAAATTCTCGATGGCACCTCTTAATCTGTCGGCTTCTCTGCATGGCAGACACTTCTTACAGGGAAAGAAACAATCTTTATCCCAAATAGACGGAGGTTTTTTAGGGGGATCCAGTACCTTTTTTACGATCTTATCGCCGAAACTGATAGCCTTCCTATAAATGAACCCTGGCTTGGAAGGAAGTACTGAGTTGAGGATTTTGTCCAAAAAGAGTATGTGCCAGTGGTTTTTGAATATCCTTTCTACCTCTTTGTATTGGCTGTGATAACCTGAGATGAAGCTCCATTCGTGTATATTATTTCTGGGGATAAGGGTTTTAGTGACGGCTAGACAACTTGCTCTTGGTATAGCTGATAATTCATCAATAATTTTCTCCAGGTGGTTGTCACTGTACCCTTTTTCTATGAATTTCCCTTTCAATACATGGGCTTGTGTTTTAAAATCAACATCATCTGTGCAGTTGCGTCTCACGCGCATTAACTGACCTTTAGGTATGTTCTTCAGCCACATAGGGTGATGTCCGCTTTGCATAGGTAGGTAGCTGTTACAGTCCGTTGGTTTAAAATAAACATTGGTACTCAACAAGTTCCCATTTCTAAAAATATTAAGATCAAGGATACTCTGTTGGTTATATTCACTAGTTAGATGAAAATTGCAAGTGTTTGTATTTAATTCCTTTAAAAAGTTTTCCAACGGTAAAAGGGAACCAGCCCAGATAAAAAACAAATCATCTATGTACCTACGATAAAATATCAACTCATTACGTAACACATTAAAAACGGTTTTATCCTCCCACTCTGCCATAAAAAGATTCGCTATACTGGGGGCAAATTTAGCCCCCATAGCGACGCCCTTCTTCTGTGATTAAAAACATCCGTTGTACCAAAAGTAGTTGTGTCTTAAGCAAAAATCCAAACAGTTACGTAAAAAGACTTTCAAAGTGTGTGTAATGTCTTCTCTTCTAGAGAGGGCCCAATTAAGTGCTAACAGGGCATCATCATGTTGAATGACTGTATACAAAGATGATACATCAGCTGTTACTAAAAATACGTCTTGTAGTCCGGCCAGATCTATCCCTTGTAATTGTATAAGTAACCCTTTGTGTCTCTTAGATAAGCTTTGGTTATAGATACACTTTTTTGGAGATAGTGGTCTAAGAATTGACCCAAACGGGATGAGACTGATCCTATCCCATTCACTATGGGTCTAGCAGGCGGGTGTCGTATGTCCTTATGGATTTTCGGTAGTGTGTAAATAGTAGGTATACGGCTACTACCAAGTACCTCTTTTCTCTACTCGAGATAGCATAAGTACGGTAGCCAGACTGCACTAAGGTCTGTAAATTTTGCTCATATTGCGGAGTGGGATCTTTCTTCAATTTAGAATACGTTTCGGTATCGGTAAGCATGTCCATCATTTGTGTATGATAAAACTCCTTGCTTAAAATAACCACACCTCCCCCTTTGTCTGCTGGTCTAATTACAATGTCGTTCCTCTTCTCCAGAAGTTCGATCCCGTCCCTTATATGTCTGGGATTGACATTCTTTTTGGGTTTGACATGTTCTAGATCCCGGAGTAGAAGGCCTTTGAAAACTTCCAGCGGTTGGTTTGTTCCTACCAAAGGGTTAACTAGTGACTTGTTTCTCAGGCCACTGTCTGTTGGTGGTGCCGGTATTCTATTAGTATCACTCGGATTTTTATTGAGAAAATATTTCTTCATGTTCAATTTTCTAGTGTATTTATGAATATCGATAAAAACTTTAAATTTGTTTATTGGACGGTTCAATCCGCATTTAAGCCCCAAATTTAAAATATTGGTCTCCTTATCAGTTAAAACAGTGTCGGTAAGGTTAAAAATCCCTCCTAATTGTAGTCCCTCAGTCTTCTTTTTTTGTTGTTCCTTTGTCCGTCTGCCGGCTCTACACCCTCTGGATCTCTTCTCCAGGGACCTGGTTGGGGTACTCTCTCCAGATCTGAATATGGCTGATCTCTCCATTGTGGGTCCCTGTATGTTGATCCCTGATTGGGGTCCCTGTATTGGGTTTGTTGTTGAGGATGTGTGGGGGGTCTTCCCCTCTGGCCCGACGCTCCTCTGCCCCTTTTCTACCATCCCCGGCCTCTCCCTAAAAAAGGACGGGATGACTGGTACCTTGGTCCATTTTCCTCCTCTCGCAGAGGTTCGTATCTATTATACACGGGTACTTGGTGGTATCCCTCGGCTGAGGGTGGTCTTTGATTGTAGTTGGATGGCCCTGAATTTCTACCCTTCCCTCTTGTTTGATTAGAGTCATTTCTCAAAGGGGTAGAGTGATTGATGGGTGCATATGTGGGTCCAGGATTTCTACCATTCACCTGTTGTACCGCTATACTGGTGATTGGCTGGGATCCCACATTAATAGGTTCCTGTTGCGTTTCCATGTGATTTGCTTCATTATCCCTTGTTTCCGTAGTGTTAGTTTGTTGCCAAAGGTAGATAGAGTTAGATCTAAAATCCCCCAAATCTCGATGTAACTTCTTGATCTTAGTTTTTTGGGTTTCTTTATCTACCTTTTCTAATCTTTTCTTAATACGGTTATTAAAGTCAATCACCTGTTGGGTATCTTTAATAGGGTCCAACAAAGCCTGTAGTTCGTTAATCTTTGCTTCCAGCTTGGTCATCTTTCTTTTCTTTCTCCTTAAAATTAGGTCTTGTAGTTTAAGACCAACTCCATTGAAAAACTCCAGCCATTCAGTCATGGAGTCTCTGTCATCTAGTCCATCCTGGGGTATTACTTCCCATCTAAGACTTCTTATAATAATTTGTTCCTTAAGATATTGCTCAAGAGTACATATATCCCACCAGGTCCTAACTTGTTTTTCAAGTATATTGCCCAAAGTGGTTAGAGTGGTATTGTAATTGGTTTGTGCAGTAGTCTGTTCATTTACTGTAAATATAGTGTTCACATCCAGGTTCCTGTCACTTAAAAAACGTAATGCATCCATGGCAGCCATGGAAAATTATATAGATATAAAAATAAATATATATGGGAAAGGATATGTAAAAGGTGCAAGAAAAAGGCCTATAATTGCACTTCCGGCGCCAGGGAACAATGTATCAACTATTCCAAAGTGGGAGTGGAAAGGGTGTGAAACATCAAGTAAAGAAGATACCAGTCAATAAAGACAAGGTATTATCCTAAAAGCAGCTGTTTAAAAATGGAATAAAAAAATCCCATTAAAAGGTATAAAACAAAGTATCAAAGTGATCTTTGAACGAGTGTTCAAAGGATGAAGTGATAAAACAGTGCTGGGGAGTGGTGAAATCCAGTCCAAACAATGTGTAATGTGGGAGAGAAAATTATGTGATGTGCTAGGTACTCTTAAAACAGGTGTTAGTGCACCCTACACTAATCAAAGAAATCACCCAGGTAAATGTGGATTACTCTCCCCTCTGGGGTGCAGGCTTACCACAGAGAGAAATGTTGTCTCTCAATCACACCATCCAATATTCCTCCAGACACTGACAGGGTTAGTCTCAGCAAAGGTACATAAAAACACAAAAAGACACAGAGATAGTGTGATATTGTTAAGGAATGTTTTATTGATCTGGTTATAAATAGAGGTGACACAGAGCGCCGCCCGTGCCCCTGGAAGAAGTAAGATATTACGAAACGGACGTAGGGCGGAGCGGTGCACTGTCGTCACCTCTGGCTACAAAAAGATCCCCCAGCAGGGCGGGTGTCTGGAATTTGTGTATCGGCCGGCACACCAGATTAAAGGCATTATTTTTCTGCTATGTTGTAAGTGCAATACAACCCCTTTTTTTTAAAAAAAAATTATACTTTTAATGCGCTATGTGGAGCTGTCATTATCTTTTTCATGTTGGGTACTCTTACTGGTGATTTGCAACTTTACGCTGGATAAGATCAACTGATTTAAAGATTGTGGTAGCCTGAGCTGCATTGTGGAGAGCGAGACTTCTAACTACACGCACTTAATGATCCCCTGTCATAAGGGATCAAGGCAAGTCGGTAAGGAGCCACCATTATTCACTGGTGGAGGATTCATCACTCTTTTGTTTGGACACATTTTTTATTAGATTGTGGATCCTGACACAGAGCACGGGTGCAAAGTATTCATGATACAGCACTTATGGACTATAATTTTGCATATAAATTCCTAATATAGCATTTATATATATTTGAATTTTATGTCAATTGTTTTTGTTTTTTTGCTATGTATCACCATTGGCACATGTTTATTGGTTTTATGGCGATTCAGTTTTTTTTTATTTATTCAATTAACAGTGACATATTTGTCACGTTATCATAGGTCATTGGTCACATATTTATATATCACTGATTTTGTTCCTTTGACATGCTTAATTAAGTGATTTTTTTTATTTAGCTTTCACTTGGTTAAGGGGTAGTGCGATTTATTTATTTTTTTATCTCTTTGCTCTTGTACCGATTGTTTACATGCTAATCGCAGCTCCCAAATTTAATATACTGTAATTTGTGTTATAGGTGTAGTATTTTTAGCGCAGTTTTTTTTCCATTTTTCTATATAGTGTAATGATACCCAGTCATCCTGGACACAAGAAGTAAAACAACGGATGTATTGTTCTAGGGTCTGATTAGTTCTCTCCGTCTGCCCATTAGTTTGTGGGTGGTAAGCAGAAGAGAATAAGAGTTCAATCTGTAGGGTCTCGCACAAGGCCTTCCAAAATCTGGATGTGAACTGGACACCGCGATCAGACACGATATTTGCAAGGACTCCATGGAGTCTGACAATTTCTTTATAAACACCCGAGCGGTTTCTGCAGCTGATGGTGTACTCTTTAGGGGAATGAAATGAGCCATCTTTGATAAGCGATCTACTACCACAAAGATAGCGGTACATTCTTCAGATGGTGGAAGATCAACTATAAAATCCATAGCAATCATCTGCCACTGTCTGTCAGGTATAGGCAGAGGTCCAAATAATCCCCAAGCTTTGTTACGGGAGCTTTTACTCTGGATGCAGGTGGTGCATGCATTTACAGTCTTTCTCCAACCCTGGCCACCAAAATGAGCGTTGTACAAGTTCGACAGTCTTATGAACCCCAACATGGCCTGCTAAAGGATGGTCATGACAAACCCCCAAGATCATTGCTCGAACCTCTTTAGGTACAAAAATCTGCTTACCCCTCCATAATAGTCCATTCTTTGCTTGTAGTGTGACCCCTGGAGGACTGGGTGTTTCTGCAGAAGCTTGCCGTAACTGAGACAAAAGGTCCGTGTGTAATAGCAGGAAGTTTCCAGCCGGTAAAATGGTATCTGGCATTAGGGTGTCTCTTGGATCTTCGAACATGCGCGACAACGCATCAGACTTGGTGTTCTTTGATCCGGGCCTGTATGTAATATGGAATGAGAATCTTGAGAAAAAGAGAGCCCAGCGAGCTTGGCATGGTTTGAGGCGTTTAGCGGATCACAGATACTCAAGATTCTTATGATCCGTGTAGATCAGAATTGGATGGCCGCTCACTCCAGCAAGTATTTCCATTCCTCCAACGCGGCTTTGATCGCCAAAAGTTCCCGATCCCCTACATCGTAGTTTCTTTCAGCTGACGTGAGTTTGCGTGAAAAGAATGGCACTGGATGGGTCACTTCCTCAAGGCCTTGACGTTGTGATAGAATGGCCCCAACTGCACTTTCTGAAGCATCCACCTCCACAATATAGTGCAAGTAAGAGTCTGGGTGACTTAGAACAGGAGCAATGGTAAATCGTCTCTTCAACATTTCAAAAGTGGCTTGAGCCTCAGAAGTCCAACAGAAACGGATACCTTGTTTGGTCAGCTGTGTAATAGGGTAAATGATAGCGGAAAAGTTCTTGATAAATTTGCGATAAAAATTGGCAAAGCCCACAAAGCGTTGTATTCCCTTCTTGTCTGTGGGGGCTGGCCAATCTAGTATCGCTGAGACTTTCTGTGGGTCCATCTTGATCCCTTCGGTCGAAATGATCAGACCTAAGAACTGGATGTTCTGTTGCTCAAAGACGCATTTTTCGAAAATATCCAGAAAGTCTTTGAAAATTTTGTTAATAAAGTACTGGAAGGTGGCAGGGGCATTACAAAGGCCAAATGGCATAACTCGATATTCAAATCGGGTACGGAAGGCAGTTTTCCATTCATCCCCTTCTCGTATGCGAACCAGGTTATAGGCCCCTCTTAAATCCAGCTTGGTAAAGATGCTTGCTGATTTGAGTTCAGGGACTAGAGGAAGGGGATAGCGATTCTTCACTGTTATTTTATTTAGGTCACGGTAGTCCACACATGGTCTTAGTGGATCATCCTTCTTTCTACGAAAAATATACCAGCAACGGCCGGTGAGGTAGAGGGACGGATGAATCCTTTCTGCAGGTTCTCATCAATATAGTCCTTCAAAACCCCTGATTCTTGTTCAGATAAAGGAAAGATGCGCCCAAAAGTAATCTCGGCCCCGGGAAGGAGCTCAATGGGGCAGTTATAAGGTCTGTGTGGAGGAAGGGTGTCTGCTCCTCGTTTGCTAAAAACATCCAGGTATTCGTGGTAAGAATCCGGAACTACTTGACATAATTCAGGGTCTGTGTCCATACACAGCAGGGTAGCAGGTGAGGGTGGTGAAGTTTCCAAACAGTGTCTCTGGCAATATGGTGACTGGAACTTGACACTTCCGGATTCCCAGTCTATCTGTGGGTTGTAGGCCTGAAGCCAGGGTAGGCCCAGGATGACGGGAAATAAGGGTGAAGAGGGTGGGGTCTCCTTGGTTACCAGTCCAGATTTAATGTGAGACCCATCGGCCAAGAGTACAGTGAGTCCCTGTTCTCTGGTTTGTAGTGGAATGTGCAAAATTGTGGATAAATACTGCGCAAATCTTAAGTTAAATGAACATGAAATGAGATCACCTGCACATATGGCTGTGTCAGCCCTGCAGTTTCCCAACGTTTGTTTCTGTGTACTCTCCACCTTCAGATAAATAGGTCTCCAGCAAGTATCTTAGCAGTGGATGGCCTGTGTAGGTCCATGAGGCTCCCTTTCAGCGCCTGGACGGCGCTGAAAGGGAGCCTCATGGACCTACACAGGCCATCCACTGCTGAGATACTTGCTGGAGACCTATTTATCTGAAGGTGGAGAGTACACAGAAACAAACGTTGGGAAACTGCAGGGCTGACACAGCCATATGCACAGGTGATCTCATTAGAGATCTATGGAGTCGGTAAGCAGATAGATAATAGGAGGTGGAGGCTCTCTTGTCTATCTTGCTATCGGACATTTTCTTCCTGGGATCACTTCTGTCTGCACATTTCTTCAATTTATTTTGGACTCACATGGGATTTGAATTTTTTTATGGACTAATTTTTTTAATTTTAATTTCATACTGTCACTGATTTTATTCACTATATCGGTATCACGTTTGAATATTATCTTTTTGGCACAGGTGTTGTCATATTGTGTACATTATTTATAATAGCACTAACACAATATGTGTTAATTTGGTTATGCAGCGCAGCAAACTTACTTTTATATTGTAGAGGAATGTGTTGCTGAGCTGCGAAGGACTGGTCAATGAAACAGTTACACTCTCCAGAATAGATAATAGCGGTCACTGATACAGTGCTTCCTGGCAGCTGGAAGGAAACAGGCAGAGCGATATGTGCTGAGCTGGCAGACAAGGCAGGCCGTGTTGACCGGTTGAGTGAAGAAAGGGAAAGACACTTACGCAGCTTGGCAGGACAGGTACGTACAAAGTGACCCGCATCTCCACAGTACAGGCATAGACTATTTACTCGTCGGCGTTGGCGTTCTTCTGGAGTCAATGAAGAACGAATCAGGCCCAATTGCATAGGTTCAGGCATCTCTGGAGTAGGGAAAGCAGAGTTTCCAGGAGCCGGGTTAGGAGGAGCAGGGATCTTGGGTAACGTCCAGGTTGGGCGGAAGTGCTGTGTGGTTCTTTCAGACCTGCGTTCTCATAGGCGGCCGTCAATCTGAATAGACAGAGTGATTAGGGCTTCCAGAGAGCTTGGCACCCCGACCCGAGCGAGCTCATCCTTCAGACTTTCAGAGAGACCTAAACGAAATTGATGATGCAGGGCTGCATCATTCCAACTGGTGTCTGCACTCCAGCGTCTAAAGTCAGTGGCATAGTCCTCGGCCGCTCTATGGCCTTGCTGGACTGCATGAAGAGCGGCTTCAGCAGTGGTGGTACGATGTGGGTAGTCATAAATCAGTGCCATGGCGCCAAAGAACATTTGCATGGTCTTTAGTTGTGCGTTGTTCTCTTCTAACAGCCGGTGGGCCCAGGACTGCGGTTCCCCTAGGAGGAGAGAAATTATAAATCCCACCTTGGTGGCTTCCAGGGAAAAAGTCTGTGGCTGAAGAGCAAAGTAGAGCTGACAGGCATTGCGGAAGGCTCTAAATTTACTCTGATCACCGGA
Organism: Rana temporaria; assembly: GCF_905171775.1. NCBI lineage: Eukaryota > Metazoa > Chordata > Amphibia > Anura > Ranidae > Rana > Rana temporaria. The sequence goes on from NC_053496.1 coordinate 151,951,008, forward strand.
AAACCTCTCAGGGGGTAACATCATTACTGTATGGTTGGCTGAAGGTAACTCAAGGTAACAGCAAGCTGGATCAGAATCAGAAGTCACACAGGAAACAGGAACTGACACAGAAGCTGCAGACCAAACAGCAAGGAACCTCTGTAGGAGCCTTGCTTAAATAGCCTGCCTGAATTCAGTATTAGTGACAGGTGTGTGTCTTAAAGTGCTAGTATGCATGCGTGCATGCAAGGCGCTTACATGGAAAGCCTGTCTTCCCTGACACATGGTCAGGAATCAGTTAAATTAAAAACATACAGGTAAATGTACCTGGAAATAAGTCCTCAACCCGATAAATCTGGTGTATTATCGTTCATCGTAACGATCGTTACGACTGAGCTACGTGATCTTGGGTGGTTTCTGAGATTACTCTGCCCTTCTTCTGGCATTATCTTCACCAGCACACATGGCGGAGGTTGTGAGGCCTCTACAGCTGCAACGGGGCATCGGCGCCCAATAAAACAAAAGGCCACAGCTTTGTCTTTTGAAGAGATGGGGCTGGATTCAAGAAGCAATTGCGCCTGTGTAACCATAGTTACACAGGCGCAATTGCTTACTTGCCCCGGCGTAACGAATGCTCCAGATTCAGGAACCTCGTTACGCCGACTGCAGCCTAAGATATGTGCGGCATAAGGCTCTTATGTCCGCATATCTTAGGCTGCATTCTTGTGATGGCCGCTAGGTGGCGTTCCCGTTGTGCTCAGCGTATAGTATGCAAATTGCATACTAACGCCGATTCACAACATTGCGCGAGCCCTGCGTACGCAGTTTACGTTGTTTCCGTACGGCGTCTTACGTATACCCGTCGTTCCCGCGTCGCGAAATTTCAAATTTACGTAGTTTGCGTAAGTGATTCGTGAATGGCGCTGGACGCCATTCACGTTCACTTTGAAGCAAATGACGTCCTTGCGACGTCATTTGCCGCAATGCACGTCGGGAAAGTTTCCCGACGGAGCATGCGCTCTACGATTGCCGCGGGAACGCGCCTAATTTAAATGATTCCCGCCCCCTACGGGATCATTTAAATTGCGCGCGCTTACGCCGGGCATTTTGCCGGCGTGCCCACGCAATTTACGGAGCTACTGCTCCGTGAATCAAGGGCAGCGCAGTCATTTTGCGGGGGCGCAGGGCAAAAACGTTGCCCTGCGCCTCCTTAAAAAATGCACAATTGTACTTGAATCTAGCCCATGGTCACCATGGTGCAGATTTTGGAAAGAAAGGATTATGATGGCAGAATAGCAAATTATCCAAGCATGGTGTACAACGTTCCAAGGAAAAGATAAGGAAAAGGTTATCAGACCTAAAGCTGAAAGACCAAGAACAACATTAAAAAAGGTAATTAACATGTATTATTTAAAGTGGAGTTCCACCCAAAAATTGAACTTCCGCTTTAGGTGACAGGTCCTCTCTAATAGAGCCAATCAAGTGACATGTCCTCTCTAATAGAGCCAATAAATGTGACAGGTCCTTTCTAATGTGACCAGTCAGGTGACAGATCCTCTCTAATAAAGCCAATCAGGTGACAGGTCCTCTCTAATAGAGCCAAACAAGTGACAGGTCCTCTCTAATAAAGCCAATCAAGTGACAGATCCTCTCTAATAGAGCCAAACAAGCGACAGGTCCTCTCCAATAGAGCCAATCAAGTGACAGTGTGAAGGAATGTGATAATCATAAAAATTCCTATTCTCTATGCATCTTTTCTATACTATAAAGTCTATATTGTTTTTTGTATGTACACAACTGCTTTAAAAGTCCTTACTCAAAAGTAGCCCCTAGGAACACCCCCTCCCACAGAGTCAAGCTAAAGATGGCATCTGCTCCCTACTCCCACGCATCAGAAGAATGAGGAAATAGGAGACTGGACAAGTGATGAGCAAGCTTCAGCCAATCAGATGTGCTTTTTAGACTCACATTAACATAATAGTGACGTATAGTGCTATGTGTAAAGAGCTTGGTACTGCCTGTAATAAAATATAGATAAGGAAGTGCTTGAACTGAACAGATGTGTCAGTGAGTTACTCCCGGCGTGCACGCAAATCTACACTTTACAATTCAGAACATCAGTACTTGAAGTGATTGTAGCTGTATTAGTGCAATTGTGACAGAGAAAATTGAGTACTGTCCGTGATCAAACAAGGAAATGGTTAAAGAACTTAAAAGTGAAACGCACTAAAAGTGGACAGAATGTTATGTTAGTATTATTAAGGAGGTTTGTTGAATGGGAGACATTATGAAGAGGAGAATAGGTTCTCAAGCAGTTAAAAAGTTCTCTACAGTAGCAAAAGTATGTGGCTTGAAGGACAGTGTTGCTAGGTTACAGCGGAGGAGTGGCGTTTGCTGATAAAAGAACAAAGAGGCGTTCTGTGTGATAATGGATTATTGGATGTAGCGGAATCTTGGTTTAAAGTTGCCAAAGCATTGCATGCTGAAAGACGGATAGAGGAGGAGGTGAAGACAGATCGAGATTGTTTTGTGTATGTTTACCACAAACCTGTTAATTTTTCCCTTCCACCGCCCTACAGAATTTGGAACAGAGGAGGGGAGGGACAACCCTGCCCTCCACCTAACGCCCAGTTTCTTCCCACTACCCCGGCTCAAGTACAACCCACTGTGACAACTTCCTGTGGCAGCTATCTTAGTGCACCCATGCCCTCACTTCCTGCCCAGCCCAGTGCACTTCCTCCAGGCAGCCATCTTAGTGCACCCACATCCTCACTTCCTGCAGGCGGCCATCTTGGTATACACCCAGAAGGCCCAACCAAGGCCTATACCCAGTTCTCACTGTTTTAAAACAGTATGGTTCCTACCACACTCCTGTCTTCCCCAATATGAAGTGCCACCTTCACAGGCCGGATACATTAATGATGAAGAAGTGTCTGAGTGGGAAGACGAACAGCAAGCATTAAGGCCAACCGCTGATTTAACACCCAATCCGGCTCTGGACTCACAGTTCCGAGTGAATATCGAACGTATGCTGGCAACCTAAAAGAACAGTGCTCCTTGTCATCCCCCGCCCCAACACCAGTCTCAGTTGCCAGAAGGGGCACAGGTGATGTATGTTGCTTTTACCCCATCACAAGCAGCGGACTTAGTGACAAGTCTACCTGACCCAGAGAAACAGCCAATGCCCTTCTACCGCAGGATGGTGCAGATACAAGAAACTTACTCAGCTGATTGGAGAGATTTGATCAGCTTATGCCAAATTAAAGCACAACATGTCTTTTGGCCAGTCATGCAGGCGGTCTTTAATGATGGCTGCCTGACAAGTGCCACTTCCTATTCTTCGGGTGTGGAGTTCTGCGCCCAACTCCACGATTGGGCAAAGGAGAAATTGGCGGATCAGACTACCACAATCCCAGATTTTATCTAAGATAAAGGGGAGTCTGTGGAGAAGTATCATGCCAGACTTACACAGGCCTTTGAGGACATGGGCTTCTCTCACTATGAAAAGGCACACACACGTTATCAACTGCTTTTGTCTCAGGGCTCAGAGAGGATATCAGAAAAGGCCTGATGGTAGCTCGCTCTGAATACCGCCCTATGAAGATGTCCGATCTACTGTTGGTAGCCAGAGGTATAGAAACCAAAAAAGGGAAAAAAACAACGCCCCTCATGGTAGCCCAGGATGAAGACCCTGTAACGGAATGACTTCATATTACAGGATCTTGAGATTGCAAGTTGTTGGTTAATGTTGACCCAACCGGTCAATAGTGACTCATTTCTCTGTGTAGACTGTTGACATGCTAATTGAGTCTGCTTCTGAAAGACCTCTCATTGTGTGATGCTGCTTTGTGTGAATTCTATTGACATAAGATGTGGAATGGAACTTGTCAAGTTGTATGCGGAGACAGAATGTCTGTCTAAGGCCGCGTACACACGACCGAGAAATTCGTCGGGCGAAACACATCGTTTTCCCCGTCGAGTTCCTTGTTAGGCTTGTCGAGAAACTCGACAAGCTTGCTTTGCGTACACACGTAAAAGACCAAATCTCGTCGTTCTCAAATGCGGTCACGTTCACCAAGTACGACGGCACTATAAAGGGGAAGTACGATTCCTTTGGCGCCACCCTTGGGTAAGTGAAGATTCGCGCTTTTCAGTCTTCGTGCTTTCAGATTGATCTCTGCCGTTCAGTTTGTGCTTGTGGGTTCGTATCTTGTCTATCGGGACGTGTGGTCAAGTCGTATTGTTTTACATTGCGGTCCTGTCCGCGTGTTTTTGATTTTCAGGTCGTTCTTCATAGGTCTTGCTGTTCTTCAGTGCGGTCTGTTTAGTGCAATTCTGATTAGACGTTCGTTTCTAGCCTTGTAGCCATGTTGCAGGCACCTCGTCGTCGTCGGCTTCGTGCTGTGCAAGCTATGTGTGTAGGTCTGTTTGTTTTAGACCTAGACGATGAGTCCATGAACAGGGCGAGGAGGCGTTCATGGACCAAGAATTGGTTGCTCCGTAGGAACCAATTCTCTCATATGCCTTTGCTGCGGGAGCTTCAGGAAAATAATCCTGCTGATTACAGGAATTTCCTGAGGATGTCTGATCCCGTATTTCAGCACCTGTTGGCTTTGGTGTCCCCCTATATTACCAGGGAGGACACCATTATGCGGGAGTCTATCAGTGCTGAGCAGAGGCTAGTTGCCACGTTACGTTATCTGTCAACTGGGAGAAGCCTTCAGGACTTAAAGTTCTCGATGGGCATCTCCCCCCAGGCTCTGGGCCTCATCATTCCTGACACCTGCTCTGCCATCATCCAGGTTCTGCAGGAGGAATATATGAGGGTAAGTTTTCTCCTTTAATATCCCATTTTATGTCTATAATGTATGCTAATGTATTGTAGTTATCTCCTCCTTCCCTAATTACCATGTTTGGAATATGCTGTGAATGTCCCCTTTGCCCCCATGCATGCTGTAAACTTTTTGGCCTACATGCCTATTTCCCTTCACTTACCTCCCCAGCATGCTATCCTGGGCCCCAACCTACCTAGCCTAGTCACTTCCCAATGTATTGTGTTATATCCATTGTAATGTTCCCCCCCTCCCCTCCAAAATGTGTTGTAAAGTCTGTTCACCAATATTATATATATATTTTTTTGTACTCCCAAACTCATCTAGCCCTTCCCTCCAAAATGTGTTGTAAAGTCTATGTTCACCAATATTATATATATATTTTTTTGTACTCCCAAACTCATCTAGCCCTCTGTTACGGAACCATGAACCAGACGTACAACAAGAGATAAGTGAAAATAAGAAGGCTTTATTGAAAATCAAGCTGTAAAGCAAAAGTCCAACGGATGGTGAAACCAGAGGTCAGGAACCAGAAGGGTAGTCAGACGAAGCCAGGATCAGGAACCAGCAGGGAAGTCAGACGAAGCCAGGATCAGGAACCAGCAGGGAAGTCAGACGAAGCCAGGATCAGGAACCAGCAGGGAAGTCAGACGAAGCCAGGATCAGAACCAGAAGCAGCAGCAGTCTTAGAAGCATGTGCACACAGGAGGACCAAGCAAGGAACTGAAGTCACAGACCTCCTATATATGTGAGCCAGGCATCCAGCTCCTCCCAGTGGGAAGGAGGAGCCGCAGGGTGGGAGGCTACAAGAGACCTAGAAACCAAGATGGCCGCCAGCACATGTCAAACGAAGGAGACAGGAGAGAGGTAAGACCATGACACCCTCCCCTCCAAAATGTGTTGTAAAGTCTATGTTCACCAATATTATATATATTTTTTTGTACTCCCAAACTTATCTAGCCCTCCCCTCCAAAATGTGTTGTAAAGTCTATGTTCACTAATATTATATATTTTTTTTTGTACTCCCAAACTCATCTAGCCCCACCCAAAACTTGGGCACTGGCCCATCAGAGGGGGTGTTTAATGTGCTAATTGTGTAAATATATTTAGGTATAATATGCTAGTTCCAAGAAATGTTAGAATGCTTATAATGTCTTTGTATAATCTGCTTGCAAGGTTATGTGGATAATTTTTTTTTTATTTTTTTTTCTTCCACAGCTTCCGTCCACGCCACAGGAGTGGCAGTCTGTGGCATTGGACTTCCAGACCCGGTGGAACTTCCCCAACTGCGGGGGAGCCATCGACGGGAAGCACGGCCGCATCGTGCCTCCACCCCGTTCTGGTTCCCAGTTCTACAATTATAAGGGGTTCAACAGTATTGTGCTGATGGCGGTGGCACAGTACGAATTCCTTTTTGTGGATGTCGGGATGAATGGACGGATTTCGGATGGGGGAGCCTTCAGGCAAACGGAGTTTGCGCTTCGCCTTCAAGAGGAGGATCAGTCATTGCCACCGGATGACCAGAATATTGAAGGCCTGCCGTTCGTATTTTTGGCTGATGAAGCGTTTGCCCTGGGATCCCATCTTATGAGGCCATTCCCTCAGCGTACCCTCACCCCAGAGAGGAGGATGTTCAACTACCGGCTGGCCAGAGCCCGGAGAGTGGTGGAGAACGCCTTCGGGATAATGGCCAGCCGGTTCCGCCTTTTTCTGACGTCCTTACATATGGCGGAGTACAAGTGGAATGTCATAATATTTGCTTGCTGCATTTTACATAACTTTTTGCGGAGACAATCTCCAACCTATCTGGCCCCGGTTGGGCCCAAGGCTGCACTTTTCAACACTGAAGAAACTTTGCCGAGCCTTGAACCTGGCCATACAGGATTGCCCCCCCAGAGTGCCCGTGAAGTCCGGGACAAATATATGGACTACTTCATACCATCCCAAGGCAATTTGCCATAATTTCTTTCTAAAAAAAAAAAATTTAATTCTTTGTGAAAAACTTGTCTCGCTTGTGTTGATTTTAGCTGTTTACTAATTTTAACTATTGTTCTACATGTAGTGTCAAGTGTATTTTCCTTATCAACTATCAAACATTTCCCAGGTGACCCCAAAACAAAACACATGTAAAGTTATCGGTATTTTAAGCAAAACCCCACACACTTTTTTCAATATACAAATATCTTTATTTTTTTCACATAATCAGGTTTTTGTACAAACAATTTCACATTTTTGAGAATTTTTTTTGTCTTATTTATTTGAAAAATATAGGGCCAGATCCACAAAGAGCCGCCGTAACTTAAATATATTTTCGGCTGTGTAACTTAAATCCGTCCGGCGCAAGGCGTTCCTATTTTCATGGGGCGAGTCCCATTTAAATTAGGCGCGCTCCCGCGCCTGACGTACTGCGCATGCTCACGACGTAATTTTCCCGACGTGCATAGCGTGGTTTTACGTTACGCCGAGTTTTGTGAATCGCGCCGGGTAAAAAAAGTTGCGTCGAAAAAAAAAAAGATACGGCGGAAAAAAAAAAAAAATAACAGCGTCGCGGGTAAGAAGGGTCTACTTTTACAAGGTGTAAACAGTTTACACTTTGTAAAAGCAGCCCTAATTTTACACATACAACTTAATACTTACGGAGAAAAAACGAAGCGTAAAAGCTTCGTGGATCTCCGTAAGTGCTAATTTGCATACCCGAAGCGGCATTTTCGACTCGAAATGCCCCCAGCTGCGGATGCGGTACTGCATCCTAAGATCCGGCAGTGTAAGTCCCTTACACATGTCAGATCTTCTGCCTATCTTTTGAAAACTGATTCTGTGGATCAGTTCCAAAGATAGAAACAGGGATACGCCGGCGTATCCCTTTTGAGGATCTGGCCCATAATTTCTTTTTATTTTTTTTGGTCTTTTTTAATTTTAAAAATATAATTTTATTTATTATTTTTTTATTTGAAAACAATTTGTTTTTAGGTTTTTTGGTCTTTTGGATTATAAAAAAAATGTCTTTTTGATTATAAAAATATAACAATTAGTTTGTATTTTTTTTGTCTTTTTGATTATAAAAATATAACAATTAGTTTGTATTTTTTTTTGGTCTTTTTGATTAAAAAAAAAAAAATTATCTTTTTTTTTTGGATTATAAAAATTTTTAACCCACAAAATCAAACCCTCCCCAGAACATCAATTATATTTTTAAGCTTGATTTCCACCCTTCTTGTCCTCTGGTTAATGTCTCTGTTCGTACGTTGAATGTCCTCAATCTCCTCCCTGCAGGCCTGGATATCCGAAATCATCAGATGTGCGCTGAAGCTATCAAAGCCGCCACCAGCTCCTGAAATGTGTGACCAACCCATGTATCAAAATTATGCAGGGCTACATCTAGATTAGCTGAAGCTGTTTTATATGTTACTTTACCGGATGTGGTGGCAGGCTGCTCATCATCACCATGCCTCGGGGGTGTGGCTTGGGTGCTAACTTGCTGCTCCCGTGTTGAAGCTTCATGACGCACTACGAGAATGAAGAAAATGGAGGCCTGAAAGAGGAATATGATTCACTTTAGACAATTTGTGGGACTATTGATGTTTATAACAACCCCTCTGGGCAGAACACAGGATTGTAGGCATTCCCAAAGATCATGAACTTTCTTGTACCTTTGGTCTAGTTTTAAACATGTAAGCAAACCAAGTATACACTGGATCACCTCACCTCTGTGTGAACCCCTAAATGGGTTATTCTTGTGGCCAACAATTATGCAAATGAGTCCACATGTGTCACCAACTGCTGAGCAGACTCTCCTTTTACTGTATATTGTATTTTTTTACAGTAAGAGAATTTAGTTAAGAACACATCTACATTAATTCCACAATTGATCTCACTTTAAATTTTAAAAAATTTCACAAGTGTCATGGTTGTGGGCACAATATTTGGTCGTAGGAGTCGTCGCTCCGAATGTACGACGACTTTTACGACAAATTATTGGGCTCAAAAACATGAAATACATACAGTACAACCTGAAAGAAAAAGCACATGGCGCCAAAACAAAACACCAAAAAAATTACACATGAAAATTACTTACTTCTTCTAATAACTCTCCTGATCCTGCTCATTTGGTCAGGCTCCCGCAGTTTTAGGTCCGACCACCTTTTCCTTATCTGCTCTGTAGATCTTCTGACCCCAAATTTGCGATGGAGACTCCTCACCACCTTCTCCATTATTTCTGCCTTGACCTTGTTGGGGTACCTGTATGGGCTATGCCTCCCATCGTAGTCCTCCGCTTTGAAGATGAGGACCATCTCCACCATTTCTTCAAAGCTCATGTTGGTGGCCTTAAATCTCCTTCTCCTGGAGATCTCTCCTTCTGCCTGGCCTGGCTCCTGTTGTGCTGCCATATTTTTTAGCATGTGCTCCCAGATAAAAAAAAGAATGAAAAGGGGCGGGGAAAGGACTACACCGTGAACGTCAGGGGTGGGGAGACGTGCGTAGAGTCACACATGCGCGTGTATAAAGGGATACCACGTGAGTGAAAGGGGCGTTCAGTTTGTGGAAGACGGCGGAGATAACGATTGGGTCAGACGACGGTATGTAACTACATTTTAAAGGTTATTAGTAGGGCTGTGCAAATTAACTTTTAATTAATCGATTAATCTTAAATTTTTTTGATCGATCAAAATCTTTTTGATCGATTAAAATTCTTTTGATTGGTACTCACCTCTCCGCTGGCTTCTGGGCCTTCAGGGAGTTCGGTCGGAGATCCAGTAACGTCACGGACACCGGCGGAGCTTGCCGTGTCCATCTGAAGGGCTCCTTTGCTGTGCCTTCATATCTGCATGCAGGCGGGACCTTACTATCTGCCACACGCAAGGCCTGTTACACTTCCCTCTATCAACCTGGGATTCTACAACCATCCACTGGGAGTTGTGATAGTTCCCTTCATGGGACATCTACATGCCGACGGACTGATGTTAACCTCTCCTCATCTGGATTCAGCAGTGGTATCGTTGTACACATTTTTATACCAGTATCTTACTTAGCTACATGTTTTTATGACTATATAAAAGGGTGCAAAAAGAACGGCCTACAATTGCACTTCCGGCGCCAAGGAGGCTAAGTACCTCAACCCAAGTGTGTTAGAGGTGGAAAGATAAATGTGAATAATAAAAGCTATGTAAGCTGTGAATTTTAAAAGGTATGCCAGTGTTGCCAGATGGCAGCTATTTTTAAAAATGGTAAACCATTTCCAAGTATAAACTAGTAGAATCAATAAAACGTGAACAGGTGTTCAAATTGATAAAAACAGCGCTAATATGTGGATAATCATCCAAATAAATAAATAAAATAATGGAACCTGAATGACCTGCGGATTCGAGGCCACGTCCTGACGCGTTTCGTCACTTCTGACTTCAACTGAGGGCGAGTTGAAGTCGGAAGTGACGAAACGCGTCAGGGCGTGGCTACACAGCGCTACACAGGAAGTCTATGTGCGTTCCACCGCGCTCCACTGTCTTCCAATCGCATTCAGGACACAGCATACCATCGCTAGCGGCCCCTGTGGACGGGAGGACACCAGTGAGAGGCGGTAAAGTCGTTTTCTTGGTTTTATCATTCATAATCACTGTACGGGCATACACTAGGGGCTTGTCATCCAGCTTGGCTAATGGGCTGTTGTGTAGACAATACTGTACTATGATTATACTATTGTTTTTTTGTCTCCACATATGACCCTGCTTCGGTATTAACCCATACAGTACCAGTTTGATCTGAAGGTTTGAAAACAAAAAACAAGATCCAGAGCGTTTTTTGTTTTGTGGTAAGCACACATCCCAGTTGTTTCTTGGGACTTATTCACACTATTGGTGCAATATCTGGTGCCAGGTGCACATATACCAGTTATAGATCACCCTCCACATCATCAGTATCATTCAGGTTCCATTATTTTATTTATTTATTTGGATGATTATCCACATATTAGCGCTGTTTTTATCAATTTGAACACCTGTTCACGTTTTATTGATTCTACTAGTTTATGTTTTTATGACTGCTTTTGGTACCGTTTGGTATTACTCGCACCATTTTTACAGTTTATGTAGCCACATCGATTTTATCTCCAGTGCAATATTTATTTGGTTACCTACTTGAAGACTATAACAGTTTTAATGCTATTCCCATCGAGCGCTGCCTTTGTGTGTTTTTTGTATCCTGCTATCCATTTTTACAGTTGTTGGATGATGCACTAGGAATCGGCCTGCAAGGAGATCAGCTAAAAGTAGTTGGATCTGTATGTGCGTTATAATTAATCGAAATTAGTCGATTAAAAAAAATAACGATTAATCGAACACAAACATTTTAATCAGTAACAGCCCTAGTTATTAGTGATCGGATGAGTTTGTGGGCTACATATGGTGATAACCTAGGAGAAAGCTACATTAAACATTTTAGGAAATGGCCCGCTATAGTGCCGTCGTACGTAACCCGCGCTTTGCTTCAGCATTTTGCTAAAACTATGGTGTGTGGGCAATGTCGTTTCTCAGGATGTATTTTGCAAACACGTCATTTTTTACATGATGCAAATGGTCGCTTTTATGTCTTGAACAAACTAGATCGTAGTGCTTTTCTGACGTTTCATCCACAAATGAGGAGGATCTAGGCCTTATTAGTTAGACACAACTGGTCATCTTTTTCATATGAACTGACCCAACATATGATCTGCTAATTCCTCCTTGTCGTTTGCGCGACGAAAGAGAAGGGGCGGGGAAACATCGAATTCTTAAATCATGGGCGGACGACGTGTGCGTACGTCCGACCGGGGTGCGGAAGGAAGACGTTTGAACGACAAGCGTGTAGGTATGCTTTGAACTTGGGACAGCAGTGGCCTATTCAGGAAAGACAGACATTTAAGGGCTAGACGGTGATAAAGAGTACTCGAGTTTCTAGACTGTAAATTGACATTATTGTTTTTTCCTTTGTTTTTGTCTGGCAGAAATGAACCGGTTTAACAAAAAAGAATTTCTGGAAGTCTTCATCGACAAGTGGAGAGACCAGCCAGTTCTGTGGGCCACAAAAGACCCTAGGTCCTGTAATAAAGATCTGTGGAAAGCAGCACTGGAGAGCCTGCTCCCACATGTGCGCAGACAGGTGGGGCCTGATGTGACTGCTGAGCAGTTGGAGACTAAAATTGGGACATTGAGAGGCTCCTACAGGAAAGAACGCATCAAGGTCTTGAATTCTATGAGGTCTGGAGCTGGAGCAGGGCAGGTATATGTACCAAAGTTGTGGTACTACAGCAGACTGACCTTTCTGGATGACCACCTGGAAGTAAGGGAGTCACTTTCCAGCCTTCTTCCCAGAAGACAGAGTGTAAGAAGAAGGTCCAGCCAATCTGATGCCAATCTGATGCTCTGTCTGTAGATGAGCCCTCTCAGCAGCCTTCCATCCTGGAGGAAGAGCCGGATTTGGCTGTCTGGAGCCAGGTATAGTACTTTCAATGTGCAAATGTGTGGGGTTTAAATGTTGTTAAATAGATGTTAAGATGTTAAAGGTATAAAAAAGGTCTAGCTAAATGTTTTTTACATATCATTAGTCAGTATTGGCCACTAATGTTTCGGAGAAAATAATACAAACTGCAGGGGTCAGAATGATTGGCTTATCAATTTCTTGAAAAACAGTTTGCAACAGTCATGAGCTGAAAATTGTGTGTGATTTTTGAACACAAAAGTAAAACTGTACCTTTTTTTACTACACAGGAGGAAAACAGCCAGCGGGAGGTACAGGAAAGTGCCAGGCAAGAGGGCAGGGTGAGTGGCACAGAAGAGGTGGCAGGGCCACGTTTATTGGAGGAGGTTGCAGGCCCAATTGGCTTGGAGGAGGGGGCACGCCCAAGTGCCTTGGAGGAGGTGGCAGGCCCAAGTGGCTTGGAGGAGGTGGCTGGGCCCAGTAGCAGCACTAGGTGTCAGGTGCCTCCACTACGCCTTCAACCCAGAAGGGCCGTGAGGGATACAAGGGTACGTGAGGCATCACTGGCCCTCATTCGCGAGGCACAGGCCAGCCTCCAGCAGCCTGCCACCTCTCAGGAGGGCTTTGTCACGGTGGTGTTGGCTAAAATGGAGAGAATGACTGAGGACCAGTGCCTCCTCTTTGAGGGACTCCTCCTAACCTTGGCTAATAAGGGGGTGAGGGGTCTTCTCACTGAGGAGACAGTCAATTGTTCGCATGGCCATCCTCAGCCACCAGCTACCTCACAACCTCCTCCTTCTTCCTCTTCTTCTCCTCTACTTCTTCTCCTCCTCCTTCCTCTTCTTCTCCTCCTCCTCCTGCTCCTCCTTCTTCTTCTCCTCCTCCTGCTCCTCCTTCTTCTCCTCCTTCCTCTTCTCCTCCACCACCTTCTTCTACTCCTCCTCCTGGCACGAGTACTACCCCTGTGGCACCACCTCCAGCCAGGCAGAAGAGGAAGGCTGCTGAGAAGGTTAAAGAGCAGGCTGCAGGGAAGCCACCAAGGAAGGCCTTGAGGAAAATCAAAAAGTGACACCCTTGCTTCCATGTGGTGTGCCAGAGGGCAGTCTGCTGTACTACCACAACCTGGTGACATCTGCCTGCCCTGCTCCAGTTTGTGACCTCTGGGAGTCCAAGACCTTGACGCGTTCCTTCCTGGATGAGCCTCTCAAGTCCCAATTTTTAGCTATAATTGCTCAGCAGTCACATCAGGCCCCACCTGCCTGGTCACAAATGGCAGCAAGCTATCCAGTGCTGCCTTGTGGTCATTTTATTTCTATTTATAACCAAAATAAATGGTATTTTTCGAGTTTACAGTTCATACTTGTCCGTGTTTTTACTACAAAAAATAATGTAGCTTGTGAGAAGGCAGGTAAAGTTTTTAAATAATTATAAAGGTGTAATTAGAAAGGGACAGATGAGATAAGACCAAACAATAATGTTTCAATGGGGGTAACTTGACACCCAAAAACAACGAGATGATTAGAAATTTTACTAAACAAAAAAAAAGGTAAAAATGAAGATCAGGATTTGAAATACAGGACCAAAAAAAGGGGAGAAACAAATTAAACAAAATAATTATGAGATCAGCCAGAAAAAGGTTTCACAAACTTTGTCAGAACTCTGTGTGAATATCAGTAGCAAAATATAAAAAAAGACTGGTGCTGTTTTGTGCCATTCTAATATTTCTTGTAAAGCGCTGCAAATAAACGATGCAATAATGTTGGCAGCGTGACGAATTTGCTATCTCCATTACAAACGCTACTTTTACCAAGGGTGTTCTCCAGTCTCCTACTTTTATCTCAGCATGCGCGGGTTTCTTAGCATACACACGACCAAGTTTCTCGTCGGGAAAACAGCCCGGCGAGAAACTCGTCGAGCCAAATTCGACTCCCGTCGAGAAAATAGAGAACCTGCTCTCTTTTTGGCTCGATGAGTTTCCCGACGGGTTTCTCCGCGAAAAGTGTACACACGACCAGTTTTCTCGGCAGAATACGTCTCCCATCGAGTTTCTTGCTAGCGTACCATTAAAGATGTCTTGCATTTGAAACCAGAACAAGTCTCGTTATTCTGGGAAAAGGGATGTCTGTTGGATGGTTGGAGTGTCCGATAAGCTGTCGTGGGTTGATGGAAGGTCGTAAACGGTGGTGACGGTTACAGTGGTGGCACAGCAGTGGGATTATTCCATCGTCAGAAGGACGGCTACAAGGACACAGGACAATGGAGACGGTGTATGAACGGCTGAAGCTCTCTTCCCTCAAAGACTTACTGGAGAGCCGGGGCAAATCGGCCTGCAACCGTAAGAGAAGGGACATTATTGCAGAGCTTGTCCAAATGGATAGAGCTGAAAGGCCCAGCATTACAGAAAGGCCCAGCATAACAGACAGGACACCCGAGGAAGAATTTTTTGACCGGGCTGTTAAACGTGGACTGGCACAGTATGGACCTAATCCTCCACCGGAGATCATAGACCGGGTTATAGCGGCTGTGGATGCCACTTGGCTACAGCAAAGAGGTGCTGCAGCAGCAGAAGTCACAGCAGCACCAACTGAATAGAGGGGAGAGGTACAGATGCCAGTCACCATGGAAGTGGAGTTCCAGGGAGCCGGGGCAGTTGGCCCCTCTCTCCAGCAACAAGCTGTGGTGGTAAAGCTTTTACTCCCAGCTGAATCACTGGCGGCAGGGCAGGATGCTACTGGCTGCTGCACACAACTGCAGCTTGAGCTGACATCGGGGGATGGGACTGTGGTCTCCCTTCACAGCAACACAGCGGAAGAGCTGGCAACAGAGCAGAGTGCCACAAGCCTCTGCTCTCACCTAGCAGGAGAGGAAGTTCCTGTGAGAGTGGATGGGACTGTGGTCTCCACTCAAAGCAACCCAGTGGGAGAGCTGGCAACAGAGCAGAGTGCCACAATCCTCTGCTCTCAACTAGCAGGAGAGGGAGTTCCTGTGGGAGTGGATGGGACTGTGGTCTCCACTCAAAGCAACCCAGTGGGAGAGCTGGCAACAGAGCAGAGTGCCACAAGCCTCTGCTCTCAACTAGCAGGAGAGGGAGTTCCTGTGGGAGTGGATGGGACTGTGGTCTCCACTCAAAGCAACCCAGCGGAAGAGCTGACAACAGAGAAGAGTGCCACAAGCCTCTGCTCTCAACTAACGGAAGAGAGAGTTCCTGAGGCAGTGGATGGGACTTCAGTCTTCACTGACACAACCCCAGAAAATGGTGCGTCACCGAGACAGGAGGATGTCGGCTTTGCTTTGCAAGCACCGGAGGATTTTCACTTACCACCAGTTGGCCCAGATCCCCAACAGCATGATGTACTGAGCCCAGTCACCCTGTCTTCTCTGCAGCAGCTGAAAGGACTCCAGGGAGAAGGGCCAGTCCAGGCCTCTCCCCAGCGGCAGGCAGGTTCTCTGAGAGAGGCAGAGGTTGGCGGGGTGAGTAATGCTCTGTTTGGAGCAATTTATTTGGGGTACGGTATGGATACCAGCATTGGAGGACTGGAACTACTGACTAACTTCGGAGTCAACCCGTCTGGGGAGAGATGTAACGGAATGACCCGTGACAAACAGAGACTTTGGAAGGATGAGGGGTACTCCTGTGCCAGCGTCACTAATAACTCTTGTGTCTAGGGTCACCATGTGTCCCTTTTGGGCATAGGGTGACTGAGAAATATTAATTAGAAATTACAGGATGGGACATTACTGATAGTTCATATTACAGGATCTTGAGATATTGCAAGTTGTTGGTTAATGTTGATCCAACCGGTCAATAGTGACTCATTTCTCTGTGTAGACTGTTGACATGCTAATTGAGTCTGCTTCTGAAAGACCTCTCATTGTGTGATGCTGCTTTGTGTGAATTCTATTGACATAAGATGTGGAATGGAACTTTTCAAGCTGTATTTGGAGACAGAACGTCTGTCTAAGATGTGGAATGTGTCTTTTCAGGTGTATTGAAGCCCCAGTGTGTGATGAGGGGGGTGGAGAGTCTCTTTGTTCCTTTCATGCTTGAACTGTATAAAACCCTGAGAGCGTACCATTAACCACTTGGTTTCCAGCCCATAGTCAAAAGACGTCCTGTTTTTAAAGATGGATATCTCAGTAACGGCAGCAGCTGCTACCACAACTGAGGTATCCATCTTTAGTGCCGACGGTCCTGTACACGATAACGGTGGTCTCCGCGGCGGATTCGCCGCGAGATCGCCGTTATCGGTGGCGGGAGAGGGGCCCCCCCCTCCCGCCGCTGTCCCGCGCCCTCCGCCGCTTACCGGAGCCGTCGGTAGCGGCGGAGGAGATCGGGACCGTTCGGCAGCTGAGCGGGGTTACGAGTGAAGGAAAAATCTCCTTCACCCGTCCCCATAGCTCTGCTGGGCGGAAGTGACGTCAAAACGTCAGTCCCGCCCAGCGTCTTAAAGCAACATTTTTTTTTTGTCATTTGAAAAAATGACATTTCCAATTCTTGCATTTTAGTCTAAATATGAGATCTGAGGTCTTTTTGACCCCAGATCTCATATTTAAGAGGACCTGTCATGCTTTTTTCTATTACAAGGGATGTTTACATTCCTTATAATAGGAATAAAAGTGATCAAATATATATATATTTTTTTCAGTGTAAAAAGTAATAAAATAAATAAAAAGAAATAAGAAAACAAACATTTTTTTAAAGCGACCCATCCCGACGAGCTCGCGCGCAGAAGCGAACGCTTACGCGAGTACCGACCGCATATGAAAACGGTGTTCAAATCACACAAGTGAGGTATCGCCGCGATCGTTAGAGCGAGAGCAATAATTATAGCCCTAGGCCTACTCTGTAGCTCAAAAAATGCAACCTGTAGAATTTTTTAAACGTCGCCTATCGAGATTTTTAAGGGTGAAAGTTTGACGCCATGCCACGAGCGGGCGCAATTTTTAAGCATGACATGATGGGTATCATTTTACTCGGCGTAACATTATCTTTCACAATATATAAAAATTTGGAAAAATTTATTGTTGTCTTATTTTTTAATTCAAAAAAGTGTTTTTTTTTCCAAAAAAGGTGCGCTTGTAAGACCGCTGCGCAAATACGGTGTGACAAAAAGTATTGCAATGACTGCCATTTTATTCTCTAGGGTGTTAGAAAAAAAATATATATAATGTTTGGGGGTTTTAAGTAATATTCTAGCAAAAAAAACTGTTTTAGTCTCGTAAACACTGAATCTGAAAAACAGGCTCAGTAACGAAGTGGTTAAAGATGTCTTGCATTTGAAACCAGAACACAGAGCAAGTCTCGTTATTCTGGGAAATGGGATGTCTGATGTCTGTTGGATGGTTGGAGTGTCCGATAAGCTGTCATAGTTGATGGAAGGTCGTAAACGGTGGTGACTGTTACAGACCCCACCTACACTTGTCCACCACCACTGTCCAATTTCCGGGAAAGGATCACCTGCGACAACTGTGGGAAACGGGGTCACTTCAGATGAGAACGTAGAGCCCCAAGACATCCCAGACAAGACAGGGACCCCCGTGAAGGGCAACGTGGATATCAACAACCACCATCACTACGCCCAAACTCTCGCTAGGAAATGGGCAGGCCCGAGTCACACCTTATTGCAGTGTTCTTGAATGGGACTGGGGGACCCCTTGCAAAGGTCATGTTACCTATACAGGGAAGACCTACCACCTTTCTCGTTGACTCAGGTGCAGCCAGGAGCGTCTTGAGGGCTGAGGACCTGCCTGCTAATTCATTCCTTTCCAATATTGATGTTTCCTGTGTGAGTGTGGATGGGGTGCCCCACTCCAGTCCAATTACTGAGCCACTCCAAGTGGGGACATTTCCTGATTTGCTTGCCAGATTTGTGGTGTCCTCTACATGTCCCATTAATTTGCTGGAAGCTGATGTGCTGTCCAGACTACAGGCCTCAATCATTTTCACACCTGAAGGAGGAGTGAAGCTACATACTCCCCTATTCTTAGAAGACTCATCTGCCTTGTGTTCTCTGCCTCTCATGATGATACTTCATGAAGCAATAACTCCAAGTTCAATACCATAAGAAGTACTTGACAGAATCCCTGCGTGCATATGGTCCTCAGAACCGGAAGACAACGGTCATTTGAAAGTACCACCTGTTTTAGTTAAGCTCAAAGAGGGTGCATCATTGCCCAGGAAAACCACAATACCCCTTGAAGCCAGCTCAATCTGCAGCTATCTCAAAACAGGTTGAGACCCTTGTGTCCAATGGAGCACTTGTGAAGAAACTGACCCCAAGAGGAGATCCAGAGAAATACAGAATGGTACAAGACCTCCGAGCAGTTAACGAAGCCACAGTGTTGGACAGCCCAAATCCACACACCTTATTATCAGGT
This sequence comes from Rana temporaria, assembly GCF_905171775.1. Lineage (NCBI taxonomy): Eukaryota > Metazoa > Chordata > Amphibia > Anura > Ranidae > Rana > Rana temporaria. The sequence goes on from NC_053496.1 coordinate 151,969,646, forward strand.
ATACCTCCAATGGCTGAGTACTTTCACTGTAGTGGACCTGGCAAATGCATTCTACAGTGTTCCCCTGCATCCCTCCTGCAGGTACCTCTTCGCTTTCTCCCATGACAAAAAAAAGCAGTACGCCTGGGTAGTTATGCCACAAGGGGTGCAAAACTCTCAGAGCCAGTTTGCCAAAGCCATAGCCTCTATACTTGATACATGGTAAAAAGAACATCCTGCAGTGACTCTTCTCATATATGTGGATGACTTTCTCCTTTGCGCAGATGACCAATCCGCTGCAGAAGAAAATTCAGAAAGTCTACTATGCTACCTTGCGGAACAAGGCTGTAAAGTCTCCACAGCCAAAGTACAGTGGTGTTCCAAAACAGTCACCTTTTTGGGCCACTGATTTTCCAAGGGCACAAGACATATCACATCAGACCGAGTGGCTGCAATCCAGGATATTTCCCAACCACAAGCAGCTAAACAACTGCATGCCTTTCTTGGACTCATATCTTACTGCAGGGCATGGATCCCTGATGCATCGATCCTCATGCAATCACTCTATGATGCTCTTAAGTTTGTGCCATTTACCTTGTCAAACGAGGCCCTGGACAATTTTACTCTGCTGAAGCAAGTAATATCCACCGCTCCTGCTTTGGGCCTCCCAGATTATGGAATACCCTTTAAACTATTTGTCGGAAAGAAAAGGCCACAGGGGTCCTAGCTCAATCACATGGAGGCCGGACTAGACCCATTTGGTACTATTAATGCCGCTTAGACCTCGTGGCTAGGGGTGGCCCTTCCCGCTTAAGAGCAGTCTTTGCTGCCCAAGCACTGCAGGACAAAACTTCAGAGCTCGTTTTAGCACACCCCCTGCTTCTTCTGGCAGTGCATGACATTGCTGCCATCCTGAATCAGGTGCAACCGCGCCACCTGTCCACCGCCAGACATCTTTGGTTTCAAAGCTCCCTCCTCCTTTCTGACAATGTGACCCTCCAAAGGTGTCTCACTCTCAACCACTCTTCTGCCATTTTTCGAGGGGGGACATGAAGGAGGTGAATAAGGAGATGTAGAAGGTGAAGAAAAAGACCCCTGTACTGATCCACATGACCTCTGAATTTGAAATTCTACAAGCAGGAGCATTACCACCAACTGTATCTGCTCAGGAAGCGGAGCTCCAAGCTACAGCATGTAAGATAGTAGAAGGTAAAAGAGCCAACATTTACACAGACTCAAGGTATGCCCTGGAAGCGGCTTGTGCCTCTCTAATAGAGCCAATCATGTGACAGGTCCTCTCCTAATAGACCCAATAAAAGTGACAGGTCCTCTCTAACGTGACCAGTCAAGTCCAGGTCCTCTCTAATAGAGCCAAACAAGTGGCATGCCCTCTCTAATAGAGTCAAACAAGTGGCATGTCCTCTCTAATAGAGACAATCAAGTGACAGCCTGACAGGACCTCTCCAATAGAGCAAAACAGGTGACAGGTCCTCTCTAATTGAGCCAATAAGGTGACAGGTCCTCTCCAATAGAGCCAATCGCGTGAGAGGTCCTCTCTAATAGCGCCAAACAGGTTACAGGTCCTCTCTAATAGAACTAATAAAAGTGGAAGAGCCTCTCTAATGTGACCAGTCAGGTGACAGGTCCTCCCTAATAGAGCCAAACGAGTGACAGATCCTCTCTAATAGAGCCAAACAAGTGACAGGTCCTTTCTAATAGAGCAAAACAGGTAACAGGTCCTCTCTAATAAAGCCAATCAAGTGATAGGTCCTCTCTAATGTGACCAGTCAGGTCCAGGTCCTGTCTAATAGAGCCAATCAAGTGATAGGTCTTTTCTAATGTGACCAGTCAGGTGACAGTCCCCCTCTAATATAACCAATCAGCTGAGAGGCTTGCTCTGGTCAGGTGTTAAGATCCACCGTAATACGTGACGAGTAGACGCTGAGCGTGTTGTGTTGTTGCAGGTCTCAGTAACAGGTCCTCTCTGTAATATGGCTGACCAGGTGATATACAATATAAGAGAGGCTCACAGGACCCATTTCACACGAGTTTCCCATAACTTTCCCATATAAGCTCTCATGTTTCACTTATGTACAGTTGACCGTTCGGTCCCCGCCCCTCTATAAGAATGGACCCGCCGACAGGTCCTCTTTACCCCAGCTCGCCCTTTTCCGTCATGGCGCCACCGGCCTCGGTCCCGCCCCGGAAGCGGTCATTCTCAGCTTCCCGCCCCGCGGGACGTGTCTTCTGGTTCCGGCGGCCCCCGGTTCCGGCTCCTCGGTGTCTCCTGATGGCGGAGGTGCGCGCGGGTCCCGCCGCTTCCGGTAGCGGGTCCGTCTCCCCGTCCCTGCCCCCCCCTCCCCCGGCCGCTCCCCCCGGCAGCCTCCCGCCTCTGCCCCCCGCCCCCCCTCCGCCCGGACCCGCCCCCCCCAGAGAGGGCTCCGCCAGCAGTAGTTCGTCCGGCTCCGGGTCCGGTTCTGCCCGGGAGGGCTGGCTCTTCAAATGGACCAATTACATCAAAGGATATCAGAGACGATGGTTCGTCCTCAGCAACGGCCTGCTCTCCTACTACCGGTATGTGGCCTGCTGGGGGGATGGAGGGCCCCTTTAACTTCCCACTCTAGGAGGGCTACACCGAGATTGCACAGTCATAGCACTACAAAACACTTCCGCTCCATGTTATTGGGAAGAGGAGAGGGTTCATGTAGTCCCGATCTATAGGGATGGCACTACAAAACATCTTTTCTTATGCTCATCCTTAAAACATGGGGTGGAGGTGATTTGTTGTCTTCTAGTGTGACAACATTCCCTGTTCTGTCACTTTGCAGGAGTGTTTTCTCCATAGAACAGGACTACAGAACACCCTCCCCTATCGTACGATGCAGTGACAGGGGGGGGCGGGGGCCTATCCCTTGCATTTAGGTGTGTAGTCTTAAATTACAAATCATTAGGACTACAGAACACCTCCACTCCATGTTATTGGGAAAGGGAGAGGGGTTCTGTAGTCCTGATCTATGGTGTCAACTCTACCTGTACTGTAGCTATGGAGGAGTGTTGACACCATAGATCAGGACTACAGAACACCTTTCCCTATGCTTTATTACATGAGGTGGAGGTGCTCTGTAGTCCCATTTTAGTGTGACAGTACTCCCTGTACTGTCACTTTGCTTGAGTGGTTTCACCATAGATTAGGACTACAGAACACCTTCCCCCTGCCCTCTTTACAATAACATAAGGTGGAGGTGCTCTGTAGTCCCGTTCTAGTATGACAGCATTCCCTGCATTGTAACTTTGCATGCGTTTTTCACCATAGATCAGGTCTACAGAGCACCTTTTCCCTATCCTCTTTACAATAACAAGGTGGAGGTGTGCCAACAATTCCTAAAACAAGAAGTGTGTTACCTGCCCATAATACACTTCCCTTATTAGGAGTTGTCAGGACTATAGAACACCTCCACTCCATGTTATTGAGGAAAGGGGGAGATCTGTAGCCCTGATCTAGGGTGACAACACTACCAGTGCTTTAGCTGGGAAGGGGGGGTTGTCACCATATAGTAGGACTACAGAACACCTTAATTTCTCCTCTTCCCAGTAACACGGGGTGGAAGTGCTCTGTAGTCCAATTCTAGGGTGACAACACTCCCCATACTGTAGCTGTGGAGGAGTGTTTACACTTTAGAGCAGGACTACAGAACACCTCTCTGTCGCCTCTTCGTAACATATGGTGGAGGTGTTCTGTAGTACACCAATTCTTAATATAGGAAGTGTTACCTGATGATTCTACCCATACTACCCTATATTAAGAATTGTTAGGACTACAGAACACTTTCACCCCTATGGTTTAGTGAGAAGGGGGGGGGGGGGGGTGGGTGGCGTCTTCTGCTTTAGAGTGACAACATTCCCTGTTCCGTGGCTATGGAGGAGTGGTGACACTGTATAGTAGAACTACAGAATCCTTTCCTCAGCATCAAGAGGTGGGGGTGTTTTGTAGTCCAACAAGTTTTTATAACTGCAGAGTGAACAGGTAGTTATTGGCTCACAGGATTTATGGCAGAATCGGCTTTATTTTTTTATTTTTTTAGCAGTTGGACTCTGCTGATTCCTGCTGCAGTGTTTGACCCCTGTGAGCGGCTAGCTGCACTCCCTGAGCCCGTAGACATCAGTGACAGGTCGTGGGGGTGGGGCCCGTAGACTTCAGTGACAGGTCGTGGCGGTGTGTCCCGTGGCAGGTGACAGGTCGTGGTCGTGGCGGTGGGTCCCGTAGACTTCAGTGACAGGTCTGTGGGGGGAGGGGGCCCGTAGACTTAAGTGACAGGTCGTGGCGGTGGGTCACGTAGACTTAAGTGACAGGTCGTGGCGGTGGGGCCCGTAGACTTAAGTGACAGGTGTGTGGGGGGGAGGGGGCCCGTAGACTTAAGTGACAGGTCGTGGCGGTGGGGCCTGTAGACTTAAGTGACAGGTCGTGGCGGTGGGGCCCGTAGACTTAAGTGACAGGTCGTGGCGGTGGGGCCCGTAGACTTAAGTGACAGGTCGTGGCGGTGGGTCACGTAGACTTAAGTGACAGGTCGTGGCGGTGGGTCCCGTAGACTTAAGTGACAGGTCGTGGCGGTGGGTCCCGTAGACTTAAGTGACAGGTCGTGGCGGTGGGTCCCGTAGACTTAAGTGACAGGTCGTGGCGGTGGGTCCCGTAGACTTAAGTGACAGGTCGTGGCGGTGGGTCACGTAGACTTAAGTGACAGGTCGTGGCGGTGGGTCTCGTAGACTTCAGTGGCAGGTCTGTGGGGGGAGGGGGCCCGTAGACTTAAGTGACAGGTCGTGGTGTTGGGTCCCGTAGACTTAAGTGACAGGTCGTGGCAGTGGGGCCCGTAGACTCCAGTGACAGGTCTGTGGGGGCCCGTAGACTCCAGTGACAGGTCTGTGGGGGCCCGTAGACTCCAGTGACAGGTCTGTGGGGGCCCGTAGACTCCAGTGACAGGTCTGTGGGGGGAGGGGGCCCGTAGACTCCAGTGACAGGTCTGTGGGGGGAGGGGGCCCGTAGACTCCAGTGACAGGTCTGTGGGGGGAGGGGGCCCGTAGACTCCAGTGACAGGTCTGTGGGGGGAGGGGGCCCGTAGACTCCAGTGACAGGTCGGTCGGTGGGGGCCCCGTAGACTCCAGTGACGGGACACGTGATGTAAACACAATCTCAGGGATCGTTTTTTTTTTTTTTTACCTGTTTGCAAAATTTTACAACAAAATATAAAACGCTTTTGTATATTTTTTTAAAAAAATTTGGTCTTTTTTATTTTGTTTATAACAACAAATACAAACCGCAGAGGTGATCAAAAAGAAAGCTCTGAAAGAAAGCTCTTTTTTTCGCTTATATCGCAAAAAATAAAAAACAGAGTCACGAATAAATACCACCAAAAGAAAGCTCTATTTGTGTGAACAAAATTATAAAAATGTTATTTGGGTACAGTGTAGCATGACCGCACGATTGTCATTGGAAGTGCGAGAGCGCTGAAAATTGGTCTGGGTAGGAAGGGGGCGAAAATGCCCAGTATTGATGTGGTTAAGTACCCAGTAAGAAAGTTTATAAGGGAATTCATTTATACTGGGACTACAGATCCCATGAGGCATTGCTCTTTACACATTCACAAGTTCTCAGGCACTTGCTGACATGTATGGAAGATGTGCTGCACAGTTGTTTACTGACATGTATGAACAGTGTACTGTATAGTCTTTTTTTTCTGTAAAAAGACTATATAATGTGCAGTGTGTCTCCGTGTTTAAATTTATGGTAGTAACAGTTTTTTTTTTCTATTGGTAGTTCCTTCTGTTTCTCTCCTTCCTTTTTTTTTTTTTTCCTCCAGGGGACTGATTGCACAATTTATACCCACACATCCATTACTCAGCTTGACTTTTACATATGATAGCCTAGTCCACACCATGACTTCAGCTGAAATGTAAAAACAGGAAGTTCTCTGCGAGAAAGTGGGAAGCTATGATGAACCGCAGTTTTTCTGCCCTAGGAGAACAGACCACCTAAAAGGAGTATATCGGAGGTTCTCCACTGACTCCTTTTTAGATTTTTTTTTTTTTAGGAATCCAATTATGAGGTCAACTCCATTTTTCGTAGATTTGTTCTTGAAAGGGGAGTTCCACCCACAATTTCACTTTTTAAATATAAATACCCCTGTAATACACAAGCTTAATGTAGTCTAGTAAAGTTAGTCTGTAAACTAAGGTCCGTTTTGTTAGGTTGTTAGAGCATTTAGTTAGTTTATAATCTAGAAATAGACCGTGGGCATCATGAAGCCAGACTGTATGACTTCCTGCATTTCAGACTTGCAGATCTCGCACATGCTCAGTGCTGCACAAGCGATGTAAAAGGTTTCAGTCAGGTTTCCATAGCAACGGGAATGTCAGAGGAAGTTGCCGCCCCTTCTCTATACAAATAGGCTATTTGCAAGGACTACTGGGATACATGATGCCTATCCCAGAAACCCTTGCGAATAGCCTTGTGACTTAATAGCCTAGGCTAATAAGGAGGAGGAAGTAATGAAGGATTACAAAATAAAGGTATTTACAAGCAACAAAATAAATAAAAATTGTCCATTCTGAACACTATGAGATTAGGGCACGCAGCACAGACAAACATAAAAAAATGGGTGGAACTCCACTTTAAGTTTTGGGGGACACTTTCCTACAGTCGTAGCTGGTTGGTCCTTTTAGTATCCGGTGTGCAGAGGGACAGATTGTTGGTGACTGAATGTTCCTGAATGTCAAGCAGATATTAACAATACAAAACAGTTCTCCAATTATTAACATGATAATAAATGTATGTGTGTGTGTGTGTATATATAAATAGTTCAAAATTATTCAACCCCCCCACTGAAATTGATTGTTTTGGCCAGTTTGACATTGATTTTGATCATTCAGTCATCCTGCTTACAATTAAATCAAAGAGGCACGTGTAGGTCAGACAAATATAACATAACATTTATAATGAAATAACCACAAATGTCTTTTCTGTGCTCACATCATTATCAGTTTTATTCAACCCCCACGTGACATTCAATCTTGGTACTTAGTACAACATCCTTTTACAGTTATAACAGCTTTTAAACGTGAAGCATAGCTTGACACAAGTGTCTTGCAGCGATCTACGGGTATCTTCGCCCATTCGTCATGGGCAAAAGCCTCCAGTTCAGTCACATTCTTAGGCTTGCGCACTGCAACTGCTTTCTTTAAGTCCCACCAGAGGTTCTCAATCGGATTTAAGTCTGGTGACTGCGATGGCCACTCCAAAATGTTCCAGCCTTTAATCTGCAACCATGCTCTAGTGGACTTGGAGGTATGCTTGGGATCATTGTCCTGTTGAAAGGTCCAACATCTCCCAAGCCTCAGGTTTGTGACGAACTGCATCACATTGTCATCCAATATCTCCTGGTACTGAAGAGAATTCATGGTACCTTGCACACGCTGAAGCTTCCCTGTACCTGCAGAAGCAAAACGGCCCCAAAGCATGATTGACCCCCGCCATGCTTCACAGTAGGCAAGGTGTTCTTTTCATTTTAGACCTTGTTCTTCCTCCTCCAAACAGTTGATCCATGGGCCCAAACAGTTCTAATTTTGTTTCATCAGTCCACAGAACACAATCCCAAAACTTCTGTGGTTTGTCCACATGACTTTTGGCATACTGCAGTCGACTCTTCTTATTCTTTGGAGACAGCAAGGGGGTGCGCTTGGGAGTTCTGGCATGGAGGCCTTCATTACGCAGTGTGCGCCGTATTGTCTGAGCAGAAACTTCAGTACCCACATCTGACAAATCTTTTCTCAGTTCCTCAGCAGTCACATGGGGACTTTTCTCCACTCTACGCTTCAGGTAGCGCACAGCAGTCGAAGTCAGCATCTTCTTTCTGCCACGACCAGGTAGCGTTTCAACAGTGCCCTTTGCCTTGAATTTGCGAATGATGCTTCCTATGGTGTCTCTTGGTATGTTTAACATCTTTGCAATCTTCTTATAGCCATTGCCCTTCCTGTGAAGAGTAATCACCTCTTCTCTTGTCTTCCTGGACCATTCTCTTGACTTCACCATGTTTGTAACCACACCAGTTAGGGCTCTTTCACACGTCAGCTCAGTTTTTTAGATCAGTTTTTTTTTCATCAGTTGATCCGTTTTTCCATCCGTTTTTTTTTTTTTGGGGGGGCTTTCTCGGCTACAGTGCCTGCCGCCGAGAATGTGTTTTTAGCACGACGGCATCGCGCTGATTCTCGGCGACAGGGTGCCGACATCTCGCACTCGCTGGAATAGTAAAAGCACATTCCAGCAAGCACGTCATAGAAGCGACGGGAGATCCGACTTGGATTCCCGCCAATTCTACACGTGTGCGGCGTTTGGTATAAATCCCTCAGGAAAAAGTCCCCGCCGGATTTTAAATAAAAATCCGGCATGGGTTCCCCCCTCAGGAGCATACCGGGCCCTTAGGTCTGGTATGGGTTGTAAGGAGACCCCCCCTACGCCGAAAAAACGGCGTAGGGGGGTCCCCCTACAATCCATACCAGACCCGTATCCAAAGCACGCTACCCGGCCGGCCAGGAAAGGAGTGGGGACGAGCGAGCGCCCCCCCCCTCCTGAGCCGTACCGGGCTGCATGCCCTCAACATGGGGGGGGTTGGGTGCTGTCCCCATGTTGATGAGGACAGGGCCCCTTCCCGACAACCCTGGCCGTTGGTTGTCGGGGTATGCGGGCGGGAGGCTTATCGGAATCTGGGAGCCCCCTTTAATAAGGGGGCCCCCAGATACCGGCCCCCACCCTAAGTGAATGGATATGGGGTACATCGTACCCCTACCCATTCACCTGGAGGCAAAAAGTTAAAGTTAATAAACACGACACAAGGGTTTTTAAAATAATTTATTAGTCTGCTCCGGAGGCCCCCCCCTGTCTTCTTTATTGGCTCTTTCACCAGGGGGGGCTTCTTCTTTGACGTCTTCGGGTGGGGGCCGTTCTTCTTAGCCGCCGTCTGGTTCTCTTCCACCGCCGGGGGGGTCGCTTTTATAGACATCAAAGAAGAGGATCACACAGTGACGTCACCACGCAAGGAGTAGGGCTCCTGTTATGCCGGCCGGCAACTTTGTCAGATTATTTTAATCGCTCATATTGTGAGTACCTTTTATCTTTTTTTAAATAAAAGTTACTGTCTCAGAGTTACGCTATGTGCGCTTTTCTCTTCATTCATACATTCTAAACGGTAGGGGTGTTGAATATAATCGTTGCATCGATGCATCGAGATTCGGGGGCCCCCGATTCTGCATCGATGCATGTGACCCCAATAATCGATGTCGGTGACGTCATCCCGACTTGCCCCGCCCCTCCCGGGAGAGCGCTCCGAGCGTGTGTTTTAAAATGCTCGTTTTGCAATACATGCTGCTATAATCCATTCAGGGGACACTGCTGCGTGTGCTTTTTAAAATATACTGTGTTTCATTCCTATATTTCTGTCTGTATATTCCCCTTATGTGACTGCACGCTCTGGCCCGCCTCTCACCTCCCACGTGTCTCCTGAAGTCAGCCCCGCCAGCCTCTCTTCTCATCTGATGGCTACAGTACAGACGGTGGGCGGGGCTGAGAACTCCCACTGATGTCGGGAAAGAGGAGAACGAGAGGCAAGAGGCGGGCTGTACAGGACAGAGTCACGTGCGGAATATAGAGCATACACAGACAGAAATGCAGGTATGAGAAGCTTTATATATTTTAAAAAGCACATGCAGCAGTGGACATTTAATGGTTTAGAACGGCATGTATTTCAAAACGGGTACTCTTAGTTACAGCTGTATTCTTTTTCCTACATGTGCTCTGTGTTGACATTACCCTGATCTCCTAAATTTGCACATTCCATTGTGTTAACTCCTAGTGTGCTGGAATGTGTGAACTTGGGAATCCAGGGTAATTTCAACACAGACACAGTACAGGGAACTTCACAGGGCTGTTTGCTGTGGATTATAATCTCTCCTGACCTCCCAGCACCACATGTGTATATGTCTGTATCCTGTAGTGCACCGGATTAGTGCACTACTTATAGCGGAGTTCCACCGTTTTTTAGTTTAGTAAAAGTCACCAGCTACAAAAAAAGTGTAGCTGGTGACTTCAATTAAACTGACACTTACCTGTCCCTCAGTCCAGCGATGCGGCCGCACAGAGTCCCATACCTTTCCCCGCTCCTCTCCTCAACCCCGCCATATCTACTGTGGGCACCCGGCCATGATAGCTTACGGCTTCATGGCCAGGCGCGCACTGTTATCTGCCATTGGCCAGACAATCTTCTGGGACCTGTGTCCCAGAAGATTGCTGGCAAGGAGGAGCCACCTAGGGCGACAGGAGGAGTCACCTAGGCAGCTGTGACAAAAAGTCCCATTAAAAATGGCAGGGGGCGAGGAGTGCTTAAAGCAGAAGTTCCACTTTTGGGTGGAACTCCACTTTAAGGGAATGAGTTTATTTTTATTTAAAAGCAGAGTTCAGTAAAAAAATAAGTTATTAAAAGTCAGCAGCTTCAAAAAACAGTGTATCTTCTGACTTTTAATAAAAAGACACTCAGCTGTCCCACAATCCAGCGACGTGGCCACCCGAACCCTCCATTCTGTCCATGGCGCTGGCAATACTACTGTGGGCATCCGGCTGTGACAGCTTGCAGCTTCACAGCCAGGTGCACATGTCTCACTGCGCTGTCCTGCATAGCTGGACAATCTTCTGGGACCTGTGATGTGTCTCAGAAGATTACGGGGATGAAGGGCCACCTAGGCGGCCCAAGCGGAAGTGAGAGCTCGTTGGTAATCTTGATGCATCGTGATGCATCGCGGAATCGAATCGAATCGAATCGTTGACCAGATAATCGTAATCGAATCGAATCGTGAGACCGGTGAAGATGCGCACTTCTACTAAACGGGGGAGTTGGAAACCTAGTACTTAGGGGACGGAGGACTTCACACCGCAAGGAGCCAAGGACCTAGGCTGGGTTATAGCCATCTGCCTGTCATTGTTCTCTTCTGGTAAGCAGCCATTCTGGCTGGTAGAGGGTCACCGTACGGTTAGGTTCACTGGGTGGTGTGGACTGCATGCAATAACCAATTCCAGGGCATTACGCAGAGGGGAGGAAGGACCCCCTACTACAAGGAGAAGGGCCTGGGCTGGGTCATAGCCAAACGCCTTAACCATTCACCTTCTGGTAAGCGGCCACTGTTATTGGTGATGGGTCACGTATGCACATTTATGGATAGCTGTCACTAGGTGGTGTGGACCTTAGACACTATTGTTAGGATCTGTCCCAGTATCACGCTATGTGCGCTCTCTGTTTTATTTTCATACAAACACGGTGGAGCTGAGGACAACGGTTTCAGAGGACGGAGGACTTCCTGGTGCAAACCTCAGGGACAAAAGGCCTAGGCTGGGTTATAGCCATCTGCCCTAACCGCTTGCCTTCTGGTAAGCGGCTTTCTTTGTCATATTTTCCGGGTCATTCTGAGTATGGTGTTTTTGGGTTGCGGATTGGAGGAGCCATCATAGTTCGGAACGATCCGGACTTTCTTATCAATTCCTTTCAATACGGACGCAATACACCCTCATAGATTGTGTATATTTATGGACTGTTAGCTGGGGCGCGGCTTTTTCTTTGTTTTTATATTTTCTTGTGATTCACACGCTAGCTGCTGCCCAGGGTTAGGGGTGGGGTGTCTACTAGCGCGGTTTTTGTTTTTAATTAAAAGAAGAAGCCCCCCCTGGTGAAAGAGCTAATAAAGAAGACAGGGGGGGCCTCCGGAGCAGACTAATAAATTATTTTAAAAGCCCTTGTGTCGTGTTTATTAACTTTAACTTTTTGCCTCCAGGTGAATGGGTAGGGGTACGATGTACCCCATATCCATTCACTTAGGGTGGGGGCCGGTATCTGGGGGCCCCCTTATTAAAGGGGGCTCCCAGATTCCGAAAAGCCTCCCGCCCGCATACCCCGACAACCAACGGCCAGGGTTGTCGGGAAGGGGCCCTGTCCTCATCAACATGGGGACAGGGTGCTCTGGGGTGGGGGGGCCGCAGTGCGCCCCCCCTGCCCCAGAGCACCCAACCCCCGCATGTTTAGGGCATGCAGGCCGGTACGGCTCAGGAGGGGGGGGCGCTCGCTCGTCCCCACTCCTTTCCTGGCCGGCCGGGTAGCGTGCTTTGGATACGGGTCTGGTATGGATTGTAGGGGGGTTCTCCTTACAACCCATACCAGACCTAGGGGGAACCCATGCCGGATTTTTATTTAAAATCTGGCAGGGACTTCCCCCTCAGGATTCATACCAAACGGCGTTAGCGGATCGGATGGTAAACGGATCATCCGTTTTTCGTCCGTTCCGTTTTTTTGACGGAAGAAAAATAGGGTTTTCTTCCGTCCAAAAAAACGGAACTTAACGCAGACGGATGCTAACGGACGTTAGCGGATGCTCATCCGCTAACGGACGTTAACCCATAGGGAAGCATTGCGGTCCGTTAACTGATGTCCAAAAAACGGACGAACGGAACGGACGTGTGAAAGAGCCCTTAGTGTATAGAAGGAGCTGAGTATCAGTCATTTTAAAGCTGCCTAATTGATGCTTAATAGGCTTTATTGCTGCTCCCTGACATCCACAGGTGTTTTCAATACCTGATTGAAAACACTTCAATGAACCTCTGTTCTTCAGAGTGGTAGTCTTTAAGGGGTTGAATAATTGTGTAAATGAAGAATTCACAAAAGAAACATTTACTACTGTATTACAAAACCAATTGATGTCATTTTAGTTGCATATGGTTCTTTAAGAAGTCCTTGTAGGATTTCATTCTGAATACAATTACAAATGTACACTAAATTCCCTAAAATCCTATACAGTATTGGGGGGTTGAATAATTTTGAACACAACTGTGTGTGTGTGTGTGTGTGTGTGTGTATATATATATATGTATATATATATATATATATATATATATATATATATATATATATATATATATATATATATATATATATATATATATATATAAATAAATAAATTAGGGTTGTCCCGATACCACTTTTTTAGGACTGAGTACAAGTACCGATACTTTTTTTTTTTATGTACTCGCCGATACCGAATACCGATACTTTTTTTTAAATGTCCCCCCACATGCCCAGCCATGTCCCCCCCCCCCACATGCCCAGCCATGTCCCCCCCCCACATGCCCAGCCATGTCCCCCCCCCCACATGCCCAGCCATGTCCCCCCCCCCCCCACATGCCCAGCCATGTCCCCCCCCCCCCCCCACATGCCCAGCCATGTCCCCCCCCCCCCCACATGCCCAGCCATGTCCCCCCCCCACATGCCCAGCCATGTCCCCCCACATATCCAGCCATGTCCCCCGGACCTAAATGATGATGCCGCGTTAATCACCGCGCGGGGAACAGATTACAGTCAGCTTTCGTTTGAATAGCTGTTTTCCCTGCCGCGCTGTGTATACACTCCCCCTTGCTCGCGATTGGACAGATCCGTCCAATCCCGAGCAAGGGGGAGTGTCTATGTGCGGCGGGGAAAACAGCTATTCAAACGAAAGCTGACTGTAATGTTCCCCGCGCGGTGATTAACGCGGCGGCTTTTGCGATATACGGCGGCTGCATTGGGGGACTGGGTGTCAAGTATTCTATTTAGGCATCGGTGGTATTTGTGGGAGTACGAGTACTCCTGCAAATACTCGGTATCGGTCCCAATACTGGTATCGGTACAACACACATATATATAATTTTTTTTCTTGTGACCTGGTATCCACTCTCATGCAGTCCCTGTACAGCAGAGCTCATATCTAGGGGAAAAAGAAGGAGCCCAGCAAGTTGGAGAAGAGATCTCCTAGGTGTACTACAGCAGAGAAAAATCATATGCCCTTTCAGACAGCATTGTGCTGTAATTCTCAGGAATGGATGGATAGACATTCAATTCCTGCGTAAAATGCTAAATAAATACATGACCTACAGATGTAGGTCATGTATTTATTCTGCATTTTTCTTGAAGTTGATCTTTAACCCTTTAATTAACATCCGTGTTCCCCGAGGCTCTATTGCATAAATGATATAGATGATGCAGTGCTAATAAAGTCCATATGTAAAAAAACACCATCCGTGAGGAAAAGAAGTGCTGATACAATGAGGACACAAAAGTGATCCTGCGGGTACGATGAACCTCCACCAATTATAAGCAATGGCCGCTCACCTCACGTATAGGGCCCTTTGATAATGGAGGGTCACATGCGCATGAACCAGCGTACACTTATAAGAGGCTCCAAATTAAGTCAGGAACCAAAGGAAAAGCTTAAACCAGTTTCAATCCAGGTACCATACGATCATGTGGAAATAAAAAGCAGGTACATAGTGCTCTCCATATAAAGCGGCAAATTTTAATAAAAGTACATCTGAAAACGTACAAACAAGGCACCAAGTCCCTTCCGTATGGAAGGAGCGTTGTGAGGTCACCCGCGGCCATCACGCTTTCTATTGTTTACATGCTGTATCATCCGGCACTGGACTTGGTGCCTTGTTTGTAAGTTTTCACATCTGCTTTTATTAAATTTGCCATTTTATATGGAGAGCACTATGTACCTGCTTTTTATTTCCACAGGATCGTATGATACCTGGATTGAAACTGCTACTGGTTTAAGCTTTTCCTTCTTCATTTGGATCCTCTTATAAGTGTCCGCTGGTTCATGCCCATGTGACCCTCCATAATCAAAGGGTCCTATACGTGAGGTGAGCGGCCATTGCTTATTATTGGTGGAGGTTCATCGCACCCGCGGGATCACTTGTGTGTCCTCATTGTATCAGCACTTTTTTTCCTCACGAATGGTGTTTTTTACATATGGACTTTATTAGCTCTGCATCAGGGCTCGACAAATCCCGGGCGCCAGGTCGCCATGGCGACTAGAAATGGTGTCCTGGTGACTTGGCTTGGAAGGTGGCGCCATCTGGTGGTGGTCCGTTGGTATTACAAGTTAAGCATTACAAGTTAAACAGCAATTCTAATGTCATTTTTCACTGCCATCTTCCTCCCTCTAATTAGAACCCCCAAACATTATATATATTTTTATCCTAACACCCTAGAGAATAAAATGGCGATCGTTGCAATACTTTCTGTGACGCCGTATTTGCGCAGCGGTCTTACAAGCGCACTTTTTTGGGAAAAAATTACACTTTTTTTTAATTAAAAAATAAGACAACAGTAAAGTTATCCCCTTTTTTTTATATATTATGAAAGATAATGTTACGCCGAGTAAATTCATACCCAACATGTCACGCTTCAAAATTGCGTCCACTCGTGGAATGCCGACAAACCTTTACCCTTTAAAATCTTCATAGGCGACGTTTAAAAAAATCTACAGGTTGCATGTTTTGAGTTACAGAGGAGGACTAGGGCTAGAATTATTGCTCTCGCTCTACCAATCGCGGCGATACCTCACATGTGTGGTTTGAACACTGTTAACATATGCGCTTCTGCGCGCAAGCTCGTTGGGACGGGGTGCGTTTTCTGGCTCCTAACTTTTTTAGCTGGCTCCTAGATTCCAAGCAAATTTGTCAAACCCTGATCTGCATTATATTTACCTTAGGGATTTTTTGATTATTGACCCTGATGTCCAGCTGCTTTTATTAAGGGTCTATTTTATCCATTGCGCTGATTCAATTTCTCATTATTTATAAATGATATAAAGCCGTGGTTCTCAACCTGTCTAGTGCCGTGACCCCTTGATAACATTTCCTAAGTTGTGGGGACCCCTAACAGTAAAGTTATTTTCGTAGTGTGGGTTGTCACCAAGGCAAGACAAGTAATTTCTTTATCGTACATCACGGGACACAGAGCGGCATATTCATTACTATGTGGGTTATATGGAGTACCTTCAGGTGATGGACACTGGCAATCTGAAACAGGAAGTGCCCCTCCCTATATAACCCCCTCCCATAGGAGGAGTACCTTAGTTTTTTCGCCAGTGTCTTAGGTGTTGGTCATGGAATAGCTTTGCCTCCACATCCTTGGGATCAAGGCAGGCTAACCGGATCTGTCCAAGGTGCCTCAGAGCCAAAGTGGACAGTACCCGGGCCCCTAACTAGGGGGTTTTGCCCATAATGCTTCTCTTTCAGAGAGCTGGATCCTGGGCCCAGGACTTAGAACCTTTTGGGGTGCCTAAAGTCCCTGTTTGCCAGGATGCTATATGGGTCCAGGACAGTGGGTTCCTTCAAAGGACCCCAGGGCCTGAAGGTCTAGACGCCACCCACGGAGATGGGGGAAGATTGGACCACTTGCTGTGCAAGGTCCTGCGGCATGGAGCAGGTAAGAAGGGGGGGCCTGCGGGACTTGGTTCGTCAGCAGGCTCTCCAGGGGGATCTTTTGGGGGAGTTTGCCTGAGTATGCACCTGCATTGGCAGTCTGGGGCCACTATGTCTGTGTAAGACAGGATGGTCTGTGTATTTACTCCCCATATGTGTGATCTCCCTGGTCTATGTGTTGCAGGTTCTATCTGGCTGGGCGCTAGGTGGGGTATTAGTGTGTGCCTACTCTTTACCCTGAACTTGGGAGGTGTCTGGGCCTACCTGGAAGTTCTTACCTGGCCGGGTGCCGTGCGGATGTTTCCTCTGTGTCCTGTCCATTTCTCCAGCGTCCCTGCAGCATGCTGCCTCCACTATGGCCCCTCCCGTGACACGGGCACGCGCGCGGGCGCGTGCACAGCGATATATAAAAAAAAAAAACGAAATTCGCGCCGTTTTCAGAGGGGGGGCGGGACGTTGGATCTCATAAGAGGAAGGGCGGCCCTTCCTCTATGCTGTATTAGCTCAGTTTGTTTCTGAGCTCAGGAGAGGAGGACACAGAGCGGCAGCAGTGCAAGCCTGATGCACAGTGGCACCCGGTGGCGCAAGGGAGTATTGCAGTTCTGACAAACAGAACTAGCTTTTCAATCTAGCCTAAACAATTCCTTACAGCAGGTGGATTCTTGCAATTTCTCTTGTGGGGAGACAATGTGATTCCAAAAATCCCAGAAAAAAAAAAATTAATAAAAAAAAAAAAAAATATATATATATATATATATATATATATATATATATATATATATATATATATATAATTGAAAAAAGAAAAGAAAAAGGGGGAACACCTACAGGTCTCCCAATTGGGTTTTTTGGGCATTAGTTGTTCACTACTGTCCCCTTAAAACCGCATAGTTTTTTCTCCTACCTACATCAGTTGGTTGTTGTAAGTAGGGGTACCTCGGTATTGTACCATGGCTTCCAAAGCATCAGGATCAGGGGAAATGGCAAGAGGTGCCAGAGGACAAAAGGGTTCCCCCTCAGATTCTGAAGGTTCGAGTCGGGATATGCCTGTACTCTCCCCACAAATTATTCCAGTAGTGGGTGCCTTGGTTGAGCCATTAGGGGCGTCTGGTGCTGAGGCTAGATCAGATCCACCCAACCCTGTGTTTGTCACAGAGGAAATGCTAGCCCTTTCCTTAGGGGGACTAGAGAAGAGATTGGCAACTATGATAGTCAATTCCATGTCGGGCAAGAAGCGGACTAGGTCTCCGTCACCTGGGGGTGTACCCCCAGATGCTGAGGTTCTCTCCCTTGGAGAATTAGAAGCTCAGGAAAATCATTCAGACCAGGACCATGAGGGTTCAGGGAATGAGGAGTCTACTTATGAGGAGCCAGTCTCGGCCTCCCATGCAGAGAGCTTGTGGATTCAGTCATTGACAGACATGGTCCGCCTGGCATTTAAGTTGCCCTTACCGGAGCCTCAGGCTTCGGCGGTATCATCCTTAGGTTCATTGAAAGCGCCTTTGAGCAACGCTGTTTTTCCGGTCCATCCTCTTTTAGAGGAACTGATCTTTCAGGATTGGATACGACCAGATAGAATCTTTTTACCACCTAAAAGATTTTCCATCATCTACCCTATGGAAGAAAAATTTTCCAAGAAGTGGGCTCTCCCAGCCATCTCTTGTGTAAATAAATCTTTAACTTGCCCGGTGGAAAACATACAGATGTTTAAAGAACCGGTGGATAAGCGTTTTGAGACGCTTTTAAAGGCATCCTTTGCTACAGCAGGTGCAGTGATACAGCCAGCAGTGGCTGCTATTGGGGTTTGTCAGGCGTTAACAGACCAGACAAAACAGATGCTTAAAGACATTCCCAGCAGGCAGAAGAATTATCGGATATTCCTAGAGCCCTGTGCTTTGCGGTGGATGCTATAAAGGACTCCATTCAGCAGGCGTCTCGTTTGTCACTATTTTTAGTACACATGAGAAGGCTCTTATGGTTAAAGAACTGGGCGGCTGAGCCCCCATGCAAAAAACTTCTGGCAGGTTTTCCCTTCCATGGAGGTCGACTCTTCGGAGAGGATCTAGATAAATATATTCAGACTATATCGAGTGGCAAAAGTACCCTTTTACCAGTCAAAAAGAAGTTTCGGGGACCTGCGTTTAAAAGGCAGCTCTCCCCTATTCCGGGGCCCTCCATTTCCAGGCAGTATCGACGACCTCCTGCGAGATCAAACTTTAGCAATAAGTCGCAGGGACAGGCCTCTGGGGGCAAGAAGCAGTGGTATCGTAAGCCAGCAAAGCCAGCCCCTAAATCTGCCTTATGAAGGGGCGCCCCCACCCACAAAGGTGGGGGGAAGGCTTCGTCTTTTTGCGGAGGTTTGGGAAGCCGATATCCCCGACAGATGGGTCCGGTCTTCCGTGGCCACAGGCTACAGATTAGAGTTTCTAGAGTTTCCTCCACCTCATTATCAGGAGTCAAGGGTACCGAACGATCCAACAAAAAAGGCCTCTTTACTGGCGGCGTTGGATCATCTGCTTTGCCAGGGCGTGATAGTAGAGGTACCAGCCCAAGAGCAAGGGCTAGGGTTCTACTCCAATCTGTTTACCGTTCCAAAGCCCAACAGCGATGTCAGGCCAATTTTGGACCTAAAGGGTTTAAACGTTTACCTAAGGGTTCGTTCTTTCCGGATGGAATCTGTTCGGTCTGTAGCCGCCGCACTCCAGAAGGACGACTTTCTGGCGTCCATAGACATAAAGGATGCTTACCTTCATGTGCCAATTTTTCAGCCACATCAAAGATTTCTCCGCTTCACGGTGGCCCAGCGTCATTTCCAATTTGTGGCGCTCCCTTTCGGGCTGGCTACGGCCCCCCGGGTATTCACGAAAATCCTAGCTCCGATCCTAGCCAGTCTAAGGATCCAAGGGGTCACGGTCCTAGCCTACCTGGACGACCTCCTAGTCATAGATCACTCGTCTCCTTGCCTGGAACGAGCAGTGGCCCTCACGGTCCAGTACCTCGAGAGGTTCGGTTGGATCCTAAACCGAGAAAAATCAGCATTCCAACCCACAAGACGGTTGGAATACCTCGGCATGACATTAGACACAGAGCAGCAAAGAGTGTTCCTGCCTCTGGTAAAGGTCGAGGCCATCAAAGACTTGATACATCTGGTTCTAAGCAAAAGAGAACCAACTATTCGCCTATGTATGCGACTACTAGGCAAACTAGTGGCCACGTTCGAGGCGGTACCTTACGCTCAAAGCCACACTCGCATCCTACAGGCAGCCATTCTGTCAGCATGGAGCAAGAGGCCACAGGCCTTGGAATTTCCTTTGCCACTCTCATCAAGAGTTCGGCAAAGTCTGTGCTGGTGGTTAAATCCTCAGAATCTACTGAAGGGAAAATCTTTCAGCCCCGTGGCCTGGAAGATAGTGACCACAGATGCCAGCCTGAGGGGCTGGGGAGCGATCTTGGATGGTTGCACTCGCCAAGGTACTTGGGCACAGGCGGAGAGGCAGTTGCCCATCAATATCTTGGAGCTCAGAGCTGCTCGGCTAGCCCTCGAGGCTTGGACAGCCAAATTGCAGGGGTTCCCGGTGAGGATACAATCGGACAATGCCACAGCTGTGGCATATATAAACCACCAAGGGGGGACCAAGAGTCAGGCAGCTCAGAGAGAGGTGAGCTTGATTTTCCTGTGGGCAGAAGCTCATGTGCCCTGCATATCGGCAATATTCATTCCCGGGGTGGACAACCTGCAGGCGGACTTCTTGAGTCATCAGACTCTGTCGCCAGGGGAATGGTCTCTGCATCCACAAATTTTTCAGGTAATCTGCCAGAGGTGGGGGATGCCGGACGTGGATGTCATGGCATCGAGATTCAACAAGAAGCTAGACAGGTTCATGTCCCGGACACGGGACCCTATGGCCTGCGGAGCCGATGCGTTGGTTTGCCCTTGGCATCAGTTCAAACTCCTATATGCCTTTCCCCCGCTACAGTTGCTACCCTGCCTGTTACGCAGGATCAGGGTGGAGCACAAACCAGTCATCCTGGTAGCTCCAGCATGGCCCAGGAGGGCATGGTACTCACTAATCATAAAGATGGCAGTGGGAGACCCTTGGACGCTTCCTCTACGGCCAGACCTACTCTCGCAAGGCCCGATCCTCCACCCTGCATTACGGCGTCAAAATTTGACGGCCTGGCGGCTGAATCCCTGATTCTCAGGGGTAGAGGGCTGTCTAGGCAGGTAATCTCTACCCTGATCAGGGCTAGAAAGCCGGTCTCCAGGGTGATTTATTACAGGGTCTGGAAGGCCTACGTAGGCTGGTGTGAGTCCAAGAAATGGCTTTCCCGCAAGTATACCATTGATCGAGTGTTAAGTTTTCTCCAGCTAGGAGTGGATAAAGGCCTGGCATTAAGCACAATCAAAGGACAGATTTCAGCTTTGTCAGTGTGGTTTCAGAGGCCGCTGGCCACCCACTCGCTGGTTAAGACCTTCATACAGGGGGTCTTACGTATTAATCCTCCGGTTAAGTCACCACTTTATAGCTATGATTAAGCATTGACACTCAATGCGAAACGCGTCAGCTGTTTATCCCACTGTGTGCTGATATCTGTAGTGCATTTTTTCCTGTACCCAATAAAGGGCATGTCTTTTTTTCAAGTTACTGGAGTGCGGCTGTCCATATCCTTATTGTTTTTGCACATCCTGTGCATTGCCAGCACCCATCTGCTTCTGAGTGGACATCAATTACCCTAGTGAGCTCACCTGGAGCGGCAGCTCTCTTACCTGTCTGCAGAAACAACCTTTTGAGCCGTTGGCTGAGATTCCTTTGGTTTTACTGACAAGGAAGTTGGTATTTCTGGTCGCAATAGTTTCCGCCAGAAGAGTGGCAGAATTGGCAGCCTTATCTTGTAAGGAGCCATATCTTATTCTGCATAAGGACAGGGTGGTTCTCCGTCCTCATCCTTCCTTTCTACCAAAGGTTATATCCAGTTTTCACCTGAACCAGGATTTGGTACTACCATCCTTCTTTCCGAAGCCTACTTCCAGAAAGGAAGGGTTGCTGCATACCTTGGATATTGTCAGGGCCATGAAGGCCTATCTTAAAGCTACAGAGAAGATTCGGAAAACAGATGTGTTGTTCATTTTGCCAGATGGGCCCAAGAAAGGGCAGGCAGCTGCAAAATCCACCATCTCGAGATGGATTAAACAGTTAATTACTCAGGCCTACGGCTTGAAGAGGTTGCCTCCTCCTTTGTCAGTAAAGGCTCATTCTACCAGGGCCATGGGCGCCTCCTGGGCAGCACACCATCAGATCTCTATGGCTCAAGTATGCAAAGCGGCAACCTGGTCTTCAGTCCACACGTTTACTAAATTTTACCAGGTGGACGTAAGAAGGAATACAGATACAGCCTTTGGGCAGGCAGTGCTGCAGGCTGCGATTTAAGACCCTCAGAATCGGGGGCACCCTTGAGTTAAAATTTAAGTTTAATTTTTCTCGACTAAGTTGGATTTATTATTATTATTTGAGTATACCTCTAAATTAAATCCTTTGTCTTGGGAAGATGTCTCCCTCCCCTCATTAAAAGCATTGCTTTGGGACATCCCACATAGTAATGAATATGCCGCTCTGTGTCCCGTGATGTACGATAAAGAAAAAGGGATTTTTAATACAGCTTACCTGTAAAATCCTTTTCTTGGAGTACATCACGGGACACAGAGCTCCCACCCCTCTTTTGGGGAACATTTTGGGAGGCATACTGCTTGCTACAAAACTGAGGTACTCCTCCTATGGGAGGGGCTTATATAGGGAAGGGCACTTCCTGTTTGAGATTGCCAGTGTCCATCACCTGAAGGTACTCCATATAACCCACATAGTAATGAATATGCCGCTCTGTGTCCCGTGATGTACTCCAAGAAAAGGATTTTACAGGTAAGCTGTATTAAAAATCCCTTTTTGCGGCCCTAACCCACGGACATTTAGCGCTCCCTGAGTCCCTTCCACTCGTACAGTATTAAAACCCCTTATGGTACATTTTAGGATGTACCACTTTCTTTGTTCTCCTTCTTCTTCTTTTTTTTTTTTTTTTTTTCCTTTCATCTCTCTCTATCCTAATTTCTTGTTTTTTTTTTTTCCCTCATCCCTCTCTCTAGCCGTTTTCTTGTTCTTTCGCTTATTCTTTCTCTTTGTTCCTCCGCCTCTTTTCCTCTCCCTTCCATGTATTCTGTATTTTTATTCCTTCTCTTACTCCTTGGTGGGGGGGGGGGGGGGGGATGAGTGGCAGTGCTGGGGGGAGTTCTGATCAGCCAACTTGGGTGCTCTTGATCAAGGTCATTTGCTGATCTGAGAACCTTAGTGGAGACTTTTAATGGCAACTATAATCACAGCTAGTGTTACTCACTGTGTTTCCGACTTTGTGGTGTCTCGTAGCAGTTACATCCATGCCAAAATCAGGAGATTGGGGCCCCTCCAGCCCCTCCCACTTCCCTATCCTCACCAGTCAGCTGACCTCTAGTCTCTGCCCCCCAGCCATGCCATGAACTGAATGGGTGGCTGCAGAGAGGCTGAGTGGGCGGCCGCGGGCTCTAGGGACAGCCCTGCTGGGCGGCCACAAAAAGGCTGGGAGAGCAGTGCAGGCTTCAAGAACAGCCCAGGATTCGGTGACCCCTGGCAAATCATCATTTGACCCCCGAGGGGGTCCCGACCCCCAGGTTGAGAACCACTGATATAAAGGTTGGAATAAATAGTTCAGTGTTTTCTGATGATACAAAGCTAAACCAGGCAATAACTTCACAACAGGATACAGAAACTTTACAGAAAGACCTTGATAACATAGAAGGGTGGAAACTAAATGGCGGCAGATGAAGTTTAACCAGACACTTACCCCCCTTCCTGCCCATTGCAAATTTCAGCTTTCAGCGCTGTCGCTGTTTAAATGACAATTGCGTGGTCATGCTACACTGGAAAAAAGTTTTATAATTTTGTTCCCACAAATAGAGCTTCCTTTTTATTTTTTGCTAAACAAATACACAAAGACAGTAAAATTTGAAAAAAAAAGTTATTTTTTATTCTTGTTTTCGTTATAAAATGTTGTATATAAGTACGTTTTCTCCTTCACTGATGGGCACTGATAAGGTGGTATGGATGAGGTGGCACTGACATGCGGCACTGATGGGCACTCATGGGGGGCACTGATAGGCGACACTGGGCACTAAAAGGCTGCACTGATGGGTACTTATGAATGGCACTGATAGGCGGCACTTATATGCATCACTGATAGATGGCACTGATAAGCATCCCTTGTAGCACTGGCAGGCATTGTGGGTGGGCACTGATTGGCACAGATTGGCATTCCCCTGGTGGTCCAGTGGGGTGGCCATCCCTGGTGGTCCATTCCGGCATCCTGGTGGTCATGGGCGGACATACGTGGGGGGGCTGCGCTGGTAAACAATCAGTGCAGCCCCCCCCCCCCTGTCAGGAGAGCAGACGATTGGCTCTTTTCTGTTCGCGTCTTTACCAAGATCAGTGTAGTGGTGTGTCAGACTGACATGACACACTGATCGTCGCGACTGTTATCCTGCTGGACGTCATCTGATGTCCAGTCAGGATAACGCAACCACCGCCCAGCCGTCATTCTGCTATAAGCCGGGTGGGAAGTAGTTAAAGGAGTTGTAAAGGCAGAAGGTTTATCTTAAAGCATTTTATGTATTAACCACTTAAGGACCGCCTAACGCCGATATACGTCAGCAGGCTGGCATGGCTGGGCACAGACACGTACCTGTACGTCGCCTTTAAGAGCCCAGCCGTAGGTCACGTGCGCGGGACCCGGTCCAAAGCTTCGTGGCCGGACCCGCGGACCTGATCGCCGCCGGTGTCCCGTGTGTAAACACACCATCCCCGTTCTTCTCTGACAGTGACACTGATCGTCCGTTCCCTGATTTAGGGAACGACGATCAGTTATGTCACGCCTACAGCTACGCCCCCCCTACAGTAAGAATCACTCCCTTAGGGCACACTTAACCCCTTAGCGCCACCTAGTGGTTAACCCCTTCACTGCCATTGTTATTTTTATAGCACTTTTCGCTGTGAAAATGACAATGGTCCTAAAAATGTGTCAAGTGTCCAATGTGTCCGCCATAATGTCGCAGTCACGAAAATTTTTTTTTTTTATAAAAATGCCATAAAACTATCCCCTATTTTGTAAACGCTATAACTTTTGCGCAAACCAATCAATAAATGCTTATTGCGATTTTTTTTTTTTTTTTTTTTTTTTATTGATTTTTTTTACCAAAAATAAGTAGAAGAATACGTATCGGCCTAAACTGAGGAAAACAATGTTTTTTTAGATATTTTTGGGGGATATTTATTATAGCAAAAAGTAAAATTATAGAATTTTATTTTTCAAAATTGTCACTTTATTTTTGTTTATAGCATAACAAATATAAAAACCGCAGAGGTGATCAAATACCACCAAACGAAAGCTCTATTTGTGGGGAAAAAAGGAGGCCAATTTTGTTTGGGAGCCACTTTGCAGGACATCGCAATTGTCAGTTAAAGCGACGCAGTGCGGAATCGCAAAAAGAGGCAAGGTCCTTAACCTGCATAACGGTCCGGGTCTTAAGGGGTAAAGTAAATTTTTGTAGATTGTAAAGGTTCGAATTTTTTTTTAGATAACAAACATGTCATACTTGCCTCCACTGTGCAGCTCGTTTTGCACAGCCGTTTTCTGCGGTCCACCAGCGGCTCCTCCCCACATCAGAAAACACCCTAGGAGAAGCACTCTCCTGGGGGGGGGTTACCTTGCAGGCACGATCCCGAGTCCATCATAGCCGCTGAATGCAGGAGTTTGCCCTGCCCCCAGGTGCCCATGTCATTGGATTTGATTGACAACAGTGGGAGTCAATGTCTGCGCTGCTATCAATCCAATCAAGAGCCGAGAACCCCCGGGCAGAGAGACCGCGCGTCCTCGCTGTGGGACATTCTAGGGCTCAGGTGAGTAAAACTGAGGGGGCTAGGGGGTCGGTGACTGTCAGAAATTTACAGGAGGGTTTACAACCCCTTCAAGATAATAAACCTTCTGTGTATAGCAGCACCCCCTAATTACTTACCTGAGCCCCATTATTTTTTCAGCGATGTCCACGAGTTTCGAAGCCATCCAGGACACTCCTTATTGGCTGAGATACAGCATGAATAACTTGTATAGTGCTACAAATGCGAACTGAATTGCCTCAAGGTGCTTTTTGCAGCCAGTATCTGCTTGGCTGGTGCGGTCGTTTACCCCGTAGGATCTCGACACGCTTGGAACACACATTTGTACACATATACTGGGCCAATTTGGACAAGATCCAATTAACCTACGAGCATGTCTTTGGAAGGTGGGAGGAAACCCACGCAAACTCCAGGCAGGTGGTGTCGTGGTCGGATTCAAACCAACAACCCTTTTGCTGCTAGGTGAAAGTGCTAACCACTACACCAGTGTGCTGCCATACAGAAGCAACGCCATTGGCTTGACAGCTGTGGGAGTCAATTATGGGAGAGAGGATGTAGGACCAGGTCGGGACTTTGTGTCTGAATAGATACACAGAGCTCTGACTCGGCTCCAGTGCTCCCATAGAGAGCTGCTGGCTGAGGGGGCACTTGATAGGAGGGAAGCGCCAGGCGCAGCAAAGTGGGACCTGAGGAGAGGAGGATCCTGGCTGCTCTGTGCTAATCCAACTGTACAGAGGAGGCAAGTATAAAATGTTTGTTATTTAAAAGAAAAAAAAAAGACTTTACAATCACTTTAATATAAAAAAAATGGAAAGTAATGCACTTGGGGGCTAAAAATATGTACCATATTTGCCGGTGTTTATGGCGATCGGGTGTGTAAGACGACCCCCTAATTTTACAGGTTTTTTTTAAGATTATTTTGCCTGTACTCACCATATAAGACGACCCCCCTTCCAAGGTTTCCGATGCTTCATATTTCTTCCTTCTGGAGCCATATTCTTCTTCCTTCTTGCTGGAGCTGGAGCCAATCACGGCGAGCGATGTATTCTATTAATGAATACAAAGCCTGCTTGGATTGGCAGAGGCTGTATCATCATCAGCCCACGCCTCTCTGACTCTAAGCCAATCCGAGCAGGCTACTGTATGTAGCCTGTTTGGATTGGCAGAGGTTGTTACTCCAATCCAGGCTCTGTATTCATTTGAATAAATCGCTCACCGGGATTGGCTAAGCGGTATATACTGTACGTAGCCGAAGCTACATACAGTATTACTGCACATCCAGCAGGCATCCAAGCAGCCGACCCGGCATATAAGATAACCCTGCTTTTTGGCCAGTTTTATTAAATGTAAAAGGTAGTCTTATACGCCAGCAAATACAGTATGCTAGTTACTGGTTGGGGGAAGACCTTCTGGGGGGATCCAGAATGGAAAAATATCTGGGGTGATGACCGGTAGATGACCGGCTCATCAATGGCATGCAGTGCAAAGCAGCAGGAAGCAAGTTTAGCAGACTATCGGCTTGCATTAAAAATGGTATTTATCGGTACTGAAGAGATAAATCTATAATTCTTCCACTTGACCAGAATCTGTATCTTTCTGTCCAGTTCTGGTCACCAATCCTCAGGAAGGATGTACTAGTACTGGAGGGAGTCCAGAGAGGGACAACAAAGCTAATAAGAGGGCTGGAGGATTTCCAATATGAGGAACGACTACAAACATTAAAGGGTCACTAAAGGAATTTTTTTTTTTAGCTAAATAGCTTCCTTTACCTTGCTGCAGTCCTGGTTTCATGTCCTCATTGTTCGTTTTTGCTTTCATGTTGCTGTAAATCCTCTCTGTTTTGGACACTTCCTGGTTGCCTGTTTCCTGATAACCACAGTGCTGGGAGATTTCTCACGGTGGTCACTAATGTGATTATTGTGTGTAAAACGAAACTGGATTGGTGCTGAGGAGTTTTAGACAAAGTATCACTGATCTCTATTGGCTGACTGCCCTCTAGTGGCTCTCTGTACATCAGAGAACCAGCAAACAACAGCAAAAACGAAACTACACTGCAGGCACATTATATGATTGTTTTTTTATCAATTTTTAATAATTTTTAAAAGGAATCAGTTAACTATTATGTCTCTATGCCCTGTAAACAGTCATTTCAGCAAAAATTTTTTTTTCCTTTAGTGACCCTTTAATCCCTTCCCGCCGAGCATACACAAATATGCAGCCTCGCTGGACTGGGATTTTTTCCATTCGGGCCACATATTTACGCATCTCCCTTTGTTCTAGGAGCGCTTCCCACGGCGCTCTCCCAGGGCAAAGCCTGGGGTCTCATCCAATTTCAGGTCACCTAAACATGGTGATGGCCTCTGATTGGCTATCATGGTGATCAGTCACACTGAAGCCCACCCTCGTTTTTTCTCTCTCTGTAAATGAAGGACAGAGATGCATCGACTCTCTCTATCTCTTTGCAGGGAAAAAAAATAATGCTAAATTAAAAAAATGCCTAGATCAATGTTTGATCTGGATCAATGCCAGGGTTAGTGTTTGGGTCAAGGTCAAAGTCAGTGTTTTATTTTATTTTTTAATTGGTATCGGTGTTGGTGTGTTTTAGGTTGGACAAAAAATAAATAAAACAAAACAAAATGTTGTGCTTTACTGTGGGTACAAACAACAACTAACATATGCGGTTTCGCTGCAGGAGGAGCGGGATAATTTATTTTGGGTGGTTCTTTGGTGGAAGATTATGGTAGTAGCAAGAAATATACAGCTAATTAAAAAAAAAAAAACGCGGTATAATCCACCTGGATGCACAAAGTAATTGTGATGAGATGTACAGTTTTACTAACGCATGTCAAAGTTGCAAAATTGCGCTTGGGCATTAAGATTTGTTTTACCCTTGGGTGCGAAGGGGTTAAACTTACAGTGGAACCTCGGATTACAAGCATAATCCATTCCAGGAGAATGCTCGTAATCCAAAGTACTTGCATATCAAAACGAGTTTCCCCATTGAAGTCAATGGAAACGAAAATAATTTGTTCCGCATTGACTTCAATGGCATGCAATACCGCATGCGGCCAGAGGTGGAGGGGCGCCAGAGAGCCTCGGAAACAGCCGGAAAGGCCCTAGGTCAGTTTGGCTGACCTCGGAACGGAGTATTAACGCGTCTTACCGAGCATTTCCGAATGGCTGGGATAGGCTATGCTCGGGCTCCGGCGCCCCCCCCCACCTCAGGCCAAACGCGTACTGCACACCTCTTTGGCCTGAATCCCTGCTCGTTTTGCGCAAACCGAGTTAGGTTTTTTAAAATACAGTGCTAGTTTTGGCGAAGCGCTCGTTACCCGCAATCCGAGGTTCCACTGTAGTCTGGCCTTGAGGAAGAGATGCTAAACGTCATTGTTGTTTTAAAGAAAAAAAATATGTTTTCAAACACAGCGTAAAAGCAGCCCTGATTCTCCTCAGGTTCTCTGCCAGTGCTCCGGGTTTCTCCCCCCTCCTAAAGTCCACCATAGAAATCCGCTTGCTATAGGGGCACTTGTGGCAGGCTCACTTCTGAGCCGGGATCTGTGTGTCCATACTAGACACTGAGCACATCTTGGACCTGCTGCTTCCTCACTGGCTGTGATTGACATTTCCTTTAACCACTTCCGGAGCGCCCGCTGTCGTTGTATGTCGGTTCTTTGATGTTAAATTAGCTGCCAAAACCCTGTATTTTCTTAAATGGCGGGTGGTCCGCTTTAGAATAAAAGTGGCCTTCCGCAGCGCGGATTCGCCACAAGATCACTTTTATTGGCAGCAGGAGAGGTCCCTCCTGCCGCGTTCCAGTCATCTCTGCCGCTTACTGGAGTGGCGGGGACGATCCGATCCTTTGCCCTCAGAGTCACAAAGTTGACAGAGGGAATGTGGGCCCCCTCTCGACTCGGTGAAGTTGGATGACGAAAGCGACGTCAAACGTCGCTTCTGCTCAACAGCCTTTAAGGGATTTTTTTCATAAAAAGAAAACAAAATGTGTAAATGTGAGATCTGAGGTCTTTTTGATCTCACATTAGGTCTCTGTTTCCACTTGTGCGACTTGTCATGCTACTTGGGACTGAAAAGTCGCATGACAAGTCGTACCCCATGATTTCAAATTAGTACCGTTCATATCTGTGCGACTTCAAAGTAGAACTGGGGAAAAAAATCGATTTTGAATCTTGAATCGAGTTGGGATGACCAAATCCGTATTTTTTTATTTTTTTTTTTTTTTTTTCCCATAGGACCGGCGCTCCGGACTAGGCCGAAGCCGTGGCCTCGCCTAAAAAATCCTCGGAAAGGGCTGCGAGCTGCGGGCAGGATTTTTTAGGCGAGCCTTCGGCCTAGTCCGCTGTCTTCTCCCGGGATCGCGGCAGACTAGGCCCAAGCCGCGGCCTTACCAAAAAAACGCCTGCCCGCAGCTCCTTAGGACCGGCGCGGTGTCCATCAGAAAAAAAAAATTAGATTCAAATCGTGAATCGAGTGTTTTTTTGTGTTATTTGTGTTTTTTTTATTTTAATTAAATTTTTTTTGGGGGCCAAAATCGCCCAGCTCTACTTCAAAGTAGTCCCTGCACTACTTTGGTCCCACTTTGATGCGATTTCAATTGATGCGACCTCAAGAATACACAGGCATTGCTTCACATCACGGTAAAATCAAGCCTGAAGAGGTCCTGTCATGCATTTTTTTTCTCTTCTATTACAAGGGATGTTTACATTCCTTGTAAAAGTTTGGTACAAAAATTTGGTAAAAATAAGTAAAAAAAATCAATAATGTTTTATTTATTTTTTAAAGCGCCCTGTCCCGCCGTGGTCGCGCACAGAAGTGAACGCATATGTAAACAGTGTTCAGATCACATATGTGAGATATCGCTGCGATAATTGGAACAAGAGCAATAATTCTGGCAAAAGACCTCCTCTAACTCAAAACTGGTAACCTGTAAAAAATGTTAAACGTCTCCTATAGAAATTTTTAAGTGTCAGTTTGTCGCCATACCACGAGCAGGCACAATTTTGAACTATGACATGTTGGGTATCAATTTACTCAGCGTAACATTATCTTTCAGAATATAAAAAAAAATAATTGAGCCAATTTTACAGTTTTCTTATTTTTTATTTCTAAAAAGTGTATTTTTTTACCCCAAAAAAAAGCGTTTGTAAAATTAGTTTTGCAAATACGGTTTGACAAAGTATTGCAACGGATGCCATTTTATTCTCTAGGGCAGGGATATGCAATTAGCGTTGCAGAACTACAGCTGTTGCAGAACTACAATTCCCATGAGGCATAGAAAGACTCTGACAGCCACAAGCATGACACCTAGAGGCAGAGGCATGATGGGACTTGTAGTTTTGCAACAGCTGGAGGTCCGCTAATTGCATTTCCCTGCTCTAGGGTGTCTGAAAAATATATATATATATATATATCTAATGTTTGGGGACTCTAATTTGCAAAAAAAATATTTTAACCACTTTGAGCCCCGGCCATAGACAAAAGACGGCCACAAGGTGGCTTTAAAATGCCGGGAGGACGTCTATTGATGTCCTTGGCTCCTCTGGCCACTGGGGGGCGCATGAGGTGCCGATGCTCAAACCTGGCGGCCGCGATGTCCTCCAGGTACCCACGATCGAGTATGTAAACACACAGATCCATGTCCTGTCAGGGAGAGGAAACCGATGCTGTGTCCCTTGTACATAGCAACACAGATCGGTCACCTCCGCCAGTCAGTCCCCTTCCCCCACAGTTAGAATCACTACTAGGAAACACATTTAACCCCCTCCTCGCCCCCTAGTGTTAACCCCTTCAATGCCAGTCACATTTATACAGTAATCAGTGCATATTTATAGCACTGATCGATGTATAAATGTGAATGGTGTCTGATGTGTCCGCCATAATGTAGCAGTCCCAATAAAAATCGCAGATCGCTGCCATTACTAGTAAAAAAAAATTAAAAAAAAAATCATCATTCTGTCCCCCATTTTGTAGGCGCTATAACTTTTGCACAAACCAATCACTATACGCTTATTGCGTTTTTTTTTTTTTTTACTTGTAAACAACAAGTTTGAAAAATAGTCCCGGTCTTTAAGTGGTTAAATGGATCTGTCTTTAGAAAGCAGACATGAGCAGGTTGTCATTAGCCGTACAACCAGCATAGAAGTATTCAAGCTCTCCTGGTCGATGCAGTCTTGGCACATTGTGCAGAGTCATAGTTGGCCTGCTGTTATCATTTAAAATAAATCTCCGACTGACACAGTGAGACCCATGACAGTCGTCATCAATACAGGAGACAGCAACAGCCCATTGACCTCACCTGGTGCCTTTTATCTCTTCACTAGCCTAGTGCCTGCTTGTGTTAACAAACATCTGCATAGCTAATCAGTGAGAAACTTGCACCACTTTAAAAAGCAAGTCTAAGTAGCACGTCAGATCCATCGATCAACCAGTGATGTAATCCAGGAAACAGGTATGCTATTTATAGAACAGGATTTTCTAATGCCTGGCACAAATAATACTTTTATATACTGCCCCTACTTCGTTCCCATACACTTTTATGTACCCAGAAAAGTAGAAATGTAACCCTTAAAGTGATGCTAAAGTCGCTTTAACTGACAATTTTCGCGGTCATGCAATGCTGTACCCAAACATTGCATCAGTTTTTTTTCCCATAAATAGCTTTCTTTTGGTGGTATTTGATCACCGCTGGCGGTTTTTATTTTTTTTGCGCTATAAACCAAAAAAAGAGTTACAATTTTGAAAAAAAAGCAATATCAAATATCCCCTAAATTAAAAAAACAAACGAATTTCATCATCATTTTAGGCCAATATGTATTCTACATATTTTTGCTTAAAAATTGCAGTAAGTGTATGTTAATTGGTTTGCGCAAAAGTTTATAGCATCTACAAACTATGGGAAAGATTTATGGCTTTTTTCTTTTTTTTTTTACTAGTAATGGTGGTGATCTGCAATTTTTAGCGGTATTGCGACGGACAGATCAGAGACTTTTGACACATTTTTGGGACCATTGACATTCATAGAGCGATCAGTGCTATAAATTTTGCACTGATTGCTGTATAAATGTCACTGGCAGGTAAGGGGGTTAACACTGGGGGGGGCGATCAAGGGGTTAACTATGTGTTCCCTCACTGTTCTAACAGGAGACTAACTAGGAGAGAGAGGACAGTTTCCCATTGTGATCTTGACACAGGGTTTCAAGATCTTTGGTATGCAAAGAATTTTCTCTCTGCTCTCAGCTAAAAGTCAAAGTCTGGGCAGTCTGCCAAGTTTTGAAAACCTTCCATCAGTGGAATGTTAAGTCTAAACATTGTATCAATGTGACTTTTACATCAAAGGAATAGACTTCTGTATGTAAATTAGGAACATTTAACCGCTTAAACACCAAAAAAAATTCTGACCGTTCTTTTTAAAGCGGTGGTTCACCCTGCTGAACAACATTTCGGCATAAAATCCGGCATAGTAGCGGCGAGCTACACTATGCCGGTCTTTTACATTTTTTAACCCCGTACTCACTGTTTTAATCGTACATAGACGATTCCGTCTGCCACGGGGAATGGGCGTGCCTATGGAGAGGGAGGATGATTGACGGCCGACTCTGGCACGTCACGCTCCCCGAAGACAGCCGGAGTAGGTCTCGGCTCTTCACGGCGCCTGCGCACAGGCTATGCGCAGGCGCCGTGAAGAGCCAAGCCTATTTCGGCTATTTCCGGAGAAGCGTGACGCGCCAGAGCCGGCCGTCAATCACTTTCCGTCTGGATTGGAACGCCCATTCCCCGTGGGCAGACGGAATTGTCTAGGTCGGATTAAACAGTGAGTACGGGGTTAAAAAAAATGTAAGACCGGCATACTGTAGCTCGCGCTACGATGCCGAATTTTATGATAGAATAAAAAAAAAATTTTTTTTTTTATTCTAGGGTGAACCCCCGCTTTAAGTTAAAATATATATATATATTTTTTTGCTAGAAAATTACTTGGAACCCCCAAACATTGCATATATTTTTTTTAGTAGAGACCCTAGAGAATAAAATGGCAGTTGTTGCAATATTTTATGTCGCACTGTATTTGCGCAGTGGTCTTTCAAATGCGATTTTTTTTTTTTTTTTTTTGGAAAAAAATACTTTAATGAATAATAATAAAAAAATAACCCTAGTGTGTGTGTGTGTGTGTGTGTGTGTATTGTATAATATATATATAATCTCACCCAGGAGAGCCATTCTGCCGCAGTATATCTGTGTGAGCCGGTCGGGAAACATTAAACATGTTATACTTGCCCAGTGCAGTTGGTTTTGCACAGAGCAACTCGGATCCTCCTCTTCTCTGGTCCCTCCCTCCTGCCGAGTGCCCCCACAACAAGCGGCTTGCTATGGGTGCACCTGAGCCGAGCCGCAGCTCCGTGTGTCCATTCGGACACAGAGCCATGGCCCAACCTGCCCCTTCTCTCTGCTCATTGGCTCGCTGACTTTGACAGCAACAGGAGCCAATTGCGCTATAAGGAGGGATTTCTTTTTTTTTTGCTTTCTCTGTTCCTTTGGGGAGATTCCTATTACTTTCTGTATGCGGGGGGGGGGGGGGGGGGGGGGGGGGGGGGGGGGGACTGGGAGGAGGGCCATACAGTTATGCAGTTTCTGGGCTGAAGAAAAGAAAATTGCTTGATCCCACTTTTGTATTTATTTGTATTTATTTCAGGTTGGGTTCTTTTTTCTGCAGTTGCTTGCTCCCATTTATCAGTCCCTACCTAGGAGAGGATAAAATAACCCTCAGACCCTCTGTCCTGGATGCAGTCTTCTGAGTTACACGTTGTAACATCACAGGAGGCCTTCATGCAGGCATGCTGTGATTGCATGCATACTGGGTCGGCTGTGAATGACATAGTAGTGACAGCCGACTCCCAAATGCAAGATTGTGGTACAGAGGAACCCTGCGAAGAATCGGGTGTAAAGAAAAGAGGAGGACCAGGGCTGCTCTGTGCAAAACCACTGCACAAAGCAGGTAAGAATAATGTGTGTTATTTTTTATAAAAAAAAAAAAAACTTTAGTATGACTTTCAGTTCTAAGCATCTTCAACATTAGTCAGTGCAGCTTCTATGCCTGGCCATCCCCATCCTCCTGCCCAATCACAGAAGCCGTTGTATTATTTGAACTCATTCACAAAATACAAAGGCTTCTCTGAATGGGCAGCAGAGCGGAGGGGCAGGCATAGCGCCTCTATGTGCCTGCCTTTTTTCTTACTGCCCCTAAATTTGTCATATATATAAATATTACAGTTAAGTTCAGGCAGGGCTTGACAAAATCTGTGCGCCCGGTCGCAATTGTGACCTGGCGCCCAGGGAAGCTTAGGCCTGCAGAAGGCCGCAAAGCCGCAGTCTCGGTTATCAGGCGGCCCGCCGCGATTGCGCCCGCCGGTTATTGAGGCAAAACAGCAGTTCTAATGTGTTTTTCACTGTTTTCATTGCCATCTCCTTCCCTCTAATTAGAACCCCCAAACATTATTTATATATTTTTTATTCCAACACCCTAGAGAATAAAATGGCGGTTGTTGCAATACTTTCTGTTACACCGTATTTGCGCAGCTTTTAAGCACACTTTTTTTTTATAAAAAAATGTAACAGTAAAGTTAACCCAATTTTTTTTGTTTTATATTGCGAAAGATAATGTTACGCCAAGTAAATTGATACCCAACATGTCACGCTTCGAAATTGGGTCCGCTCGTGGAATGGCAACAAACTTTTACCTTTTTAAAATCTCCATAGGCGACATTTAAAAAATCCTACAGGTTGCATGTTTTGAGTTAGAGTAGGTCTAGGGCTAGAATTCACCACCATATATAGTCCCCACTGTAATATCCACAGACATCTCTCCCCACTGTAATATCCACAGACATCTCTCCCCACTGTAATATCCACAGACATCTCCCCCTACTGTAATATCCACAGACATCTCCCCCCCCCCCCCCCACTGTAATATCCACAGACATCTCCCCCTACTGTAATATCCACAGACATCTCTCCCCACTGTAATATCCACAGACATCTCCCCCTACTGTAATATCCACAGACATCTCTCCCCACTGTAATATCCACAGACATCTCCCCCTACTGTAATATCCACAGACATCTCCCCCCCCCCACTGTAATATCCACAGACATCTCCCCCCCCACTGTAATATCCAGACATCTCCCCCCCCACTGTAATATCCACAGACATCTCCCCCCCCACTGTAATATCCACAGACATCTCCCCCCCACTGTAATATCCACAGACATCTCCCCCCCCCCACTGTAATATCCACAGACATCTCCCCCCCCACTGTAATATCCACAGACATCTCCCCCCCCCACTGTAATATCCACAGACATCTCCCCCCCCACTGTAATATCCACAGACATCTCCCCCCCACT
The DNA here is from genome assembly GCF_905171775.1 of Rana temporaria. NCBI lineage: Eukaryota > Metazoa > Chordata > Amphibia > Anura > Ranidae > Rana > Rana temporaria. Next base: position 152,005,337 of record NC_053496.1, read on the forward strand.
GTAATATCCACAGACATCTCCCCCCCCACTGTAATATCCACAGACATCTCCCCCCCCACTGTAATATCCACAGACATCTCCCCCCCACTGTAATATCCACAGACATCTCCCCCCCCCCACTGTAATATCCACAGACATCTCCCCCCCCCACTGTAATATCCACAGACATCTCCCCCCCCCACTGTAATATCCACAGACATCTCCCCCCCCCACTGTAATATCCACAGACATCTCCCCCCCCACTGTAATATCCACAGACATCTCCCCCCCCACTGTAATATCCACAGACATCTCCCCCCCCCCACTGTAATATCCACAGACATCTCCCCCCCACTGTAATATCCACAGACATCTCCCCCCCACTGTAATATATCCACAGACATCTCCCCCCACTGTAATATCCACAGACATCTCTCCCCCCACTGTAATATCCACAGACATCTCCCCCCCACTGTAATATCCACAGACATCTCCCCCCCACTGTAATATCCACAGACATCTCCCCCCCACTGTAATATCCACAGACATCTCCCCCCCACTGTAATATCCACAGACATCTCCCCCCCCACTGTAATATCCACAGACATCTCCCCCCCCCCACTGTAATATCCACAGACATCTCCCCCCCACTGTAATATCCACAGACATCTCCCCCCCACTGTAATATCCACAGACATCTCCCCCCCCACTGTAATATCCACAGACATCTCCCCCCCACTGTAATATCCACAGACATCTCCCCCCCCCCCACTGTAATATCCAGACATCTCCCCCCCCCACTGTAATATCCAGACATCTCCCCCCCCCCCCCCACTGTAATATCCACAGACATCTCCCCCCCCCACTGTAATATCCACAGACATCTCCCCCCCCCACTGTAATATCCACAGACATCCCCCCCACTGTAATATCCACAGACATCTCCCCCCCCCCACTGTAATATCCACAGACATCCCCCCCACTGTAATATCCACAGACATCTCCCCCCCCCCCACTGTAATATCCACAGACATCTCCCCCCCCCCCCACTGTAATATCCACAGACATCTCCCCCCCCCCCACTGTAATATCCACAGACATCTCCCCCCCCCCACTGTAATATGGTCCACAGACATCTCCCCCCACTGTAATATGGTCCACAGACATCTCCAACCCCCCCCCCCACTGGAATATGGTCCACAGACATCACCCCCCACCCACTGGAATATGGTCCACAGACCTCTCCCCCCACCCCCACTGGAATATGGTCCACAGACATCTCCAAACCCCCCCCCCCCACTGGAATATGGTCCACAGACCTCTCCCCCCACCCCCCACTGTAATATGGTCCACAGACCTCCCCCCCCCCCCACTGTAATATGGTCCACAGACCTCTCCCCCCCCACTGTAATATGGTCCACAGACATCTCCCCACCCCTCCCACTGGAATATGGTCCACAGACCTCTTCCCCCCCCCCCACTGGAATATGGTCCACAGACATCTCCAAACCACCCCCCCCCCCCCCCGGAATATGGTCCACAGACATCTCCCCCCCCCCCCCACTGGAATATGGTCCACAGACATCTCCCCCCCCCCACTGGAATATGGTCCACAGACATCTCCCCCATCCCCCCACTGGAATATGGTCCACAGACCTCTCCCCCCCCCCCCCACTGGAATATGGTCCGAATATGGTCCACAGACATCTCCAAACCCCCCCCCCCCCCCCCCACTGGAATATGGTCCACAGACATCTCCCCCCCCCCCACTGGAATATGGTCCACAGACATCTCCCCCACCCCCCCACTGGAATATGGTCCACAGACCTCTCCCCCCCCACTGTAGTATGGTCCACAGACCTCTCTCCCCCCCCACTGTAATATGGTCCCACAGACCTCTCTCCCCCCCCCCCCCCACTGGAATATGGTCCACAGACATCTCCCCCACCCCCCCCCCACTGTAAAATGGTCCACAGACATCTCCCCCCCCCCCCCCCACTGGAATATGGTCCACAGACCTCTCCCCCCACCCCCCCCCCCCCACTGGAATATGGTCCACAGACCTCTCCCCCCCACTGTAATATGGTCCACAGACCTCTCCCCCCCCCCCCCACTGGAATATGGTCCACAGACATCTCCAACCCCCCCCCCCCCCACTGGAATATGGTCCACAGACATCTCCCCCCACCCCCCCACTGTAATATGGTCCACAGACCTCTCCCCCCACTGTAATATGGTCCACAGACCTCCCCCCACTGGAATATGGTCCACAGACCTCTCCCCCCCCCCACTGGAATATGGTCCACAGACATCTCCCCCCACCCCCCCACTGGAATATGGTCCACAGACATCTCCCCCACCCCCCCACTGTAATATGGTCCACAGACATCTCCCCCACCCCCCCCCCCACTGTAATATGGTCCACAGACCTCTCCCCCCACTGTAATATGGTCCACAGACCTCTCCCCCCCCCCCACTGGAATATGGTCCACAGACCTCTCCTCTCCCCCCCCCCCCCCCACTGAATATGGTCCACAGACCTCTCCCCCCACTGGAATATGGTCCACAGACATCTCCAAACCCCCCCCCCCCCACTGGAATATGGTCCACAGACATCTCCCCCCCCCCCCCCCCCCCCACTGTAATATGGTCCACAGACCTCTCCCCCCCACTGTAATATGGTCCACAGACATCTCCCCCCACCCCCCCCCCCCCACTGGAATATGGTCCACAGACATCCCCCCCCACTGGAATATGGTCCACAGACATCCCACCCCCCCCCCCCCCACTGTAATATGGTCCACAGACCTCTCCCCCCACTGGAATATGGTCCACAGACATCTCCCCCCACCCCCCCCCCCCCCCCCCCACTGGAATATGGTCCACAGACATCTCCCCCCCACCCCCCCACTGTAATATGGTCCACAGACCTCTCTCCCCACTGTAATATGGTCCACAGACCCCCCCCCCCCACTGGAATATGGTCCACAGACATCTCCAACCCCCCCCCCTCCCCACTGAAATATGGTCCACAGACATGTCCAAACCCCCCCCCCCCCCACTGGAATATGGTCCACAGACATCTCCCCCCACCCCCCCACTGTAATATGGTCCACAGACCTCTCCCCCCACTGTAATATGGTCCACAGACATCTCCCCCCCACCCCCCCCACTGGAATATGGTCCACAGACATCTCCCCCCCACCCCCCCCACTGTAATATGGTCCACAGACATCTCCCACCCCCCCACTGTAATATGGTCCACAGACATTCCCCCCCCCCCCCCCCCCACTGTAATATGGTCCACATCTCACCAACTGTATAGGAAGATTAGTGCTTGCTTAGTCTTACCTGAGAAGCCGGCCGAACACTAACAGTTGAGGCTGATTGATGACGTCACCGTTCCGCTCTAGGCTCACCTAGGCCGCCCCGGGTGGACCAAGATGGGCGCTGCTCCGGGTGCCTTTCCTATGGTCGAGGCAGCAGCGGATCACGTGGTGTGCCGATCCGCATATGGTGACCTGTTCGAAAAAAATTAACGATTAATCGAGGAATTAATCTTTAATTTCCACAGTCATATATATATTCCTCAATAGCTACAGAGTACACATTGTGTATACCAATCTCTTTTGCAAATCCGGTTATTACCATGTAAAAGACGAACACTATTTTTCACTTTTTGCTATAATATCCAATAAAAAATTCCTTCGGCAGTTTAGGCCATTTTTTCCCTACATATTTTTGGTAAAAAAATGCGATAAGTGTATATTAATTGGTTTACACAAAAGTTATAGCGTCTACAAAATAGAGGATATATTTATGTAATTTTTATTATTATATATATATTTTTTTTTAGTAGTAATGGCGGTGATCAGCGTTTATCGGGATTGTGGCGGACAGTTCGTACACTTTTGACACTTTTTTTTTGGAACTGGTGACATTTATACAGCGATCAGAGCTAAAAATAGCCATTGGTTACTGTATAAATGTCACTGGCAGGTAAGGGGTTAACACTAGGGGACGATCAAGGGGTTACGTGTTCCCTGGTAGGTGTTTCTAACTGTGGGGGGAATGTACTGACAGGGAGTAGAGAGATCGCTGTTCCTGATCAATAGGAACAGCAGATCTCTCTCCTCTCCCTGACAGAATGAGGATCTGTCTGTTTACATTGACAGATCCCCCTTCTGGCTCTTTGAGGAGCATTCAGGCGCCCCTATAGCCCTTAAAGCGTCCGCCACACAGCTACAGCGATTCCCCCAGGGGAGCCAACCTGCTGCCGTATAACGATGACGGCTGGTTGGCAAGTAGTTAAAGCGGATGTCTGCTGAAAAAAAAAATATTAAAAGCCAGCAGCTACAAATACTGCAGCTGCTGACTTTTAATATTAGGATACTTACCTGTCCTGGAGTCCAGCGACGTCCGCAGCAGAGGACGAGCGAACGCTCGTCACTCTGCTTCCCCCCCCCCCCCCCCCGGCCATCCTCGGTGAGGGAACCACAAAGTGAAGCGCTCCGGCTTCACTGCCCGGTTCCCTACGGCGCATGCGTGAGTCGCGCTACGCCTGCCGATTGGCTTCTGCTGTGTACTGGGAGCCGAGTGTTCCCAGAACACAAGGGGGGGGGGGGCGGGAGGTGACGTCATGCCCGCAGTCTGCTCGAGACTGTGTGGCCGGAAGTGGGTGCAAATACCTGTCTTTAGACAGGTATCTGCACCCCCCTCCCCCTGAAAGGTGTCAAATGTGACACCGGAGGGGGGAGGGTTCCGATCAGCGGGAGTTCCACTTTAGGGTGGAGCTCCGCTTTAAGTACACGTGTGATTCTTGTTTACAGACAGTATTTTCTTGTCCTGAAGTTTAGCTTTAAAGAGTATGTTAACCCAACATTTCATATTCCTGATGTGTATCTATCTGTACCATGTACTTGTATGAAAAAGTATCCTGTTCTCTTTGTATCGCTTCCCTTGTGTGAAATCCCTGGTGTTTATTAGGGCTTTATCTTCACCGGTCTCACGATTCGATGCGATTACGATTATCAAGATTCGGCATCACGATTGCAGCGCAAGTGCGCATGGCTCTCCCCCCCAAAATACTAAAGGAGATGATCAGAGACTGCAGACATGCTACAGGAGATGATCAGAGACTGCAGACATGCTACAGGAGATGATCAGAGACTGCAGACATGCTACAGGAGATGATCAGAGACTGCAGACATGCTACAGGAGATGATCAGAGACTGCAGACATGCTACAGGAGATGATCAGAGACTGCAGACATGCTACAGGAGATGATCAGAGACTGCAGACATGCTACAGGAGATGATCAGAGACTGCAGACATGCTACAGGAGATGGTCTATATTTCTCCTCCATACAGCCCAGTCCCTGCAGTGACAATGACTTATCACAGGTGACACATCAGATTCCACTACATGCCCATACCCCCCCTGTGTCCCCGGATAACAGCAGCCCCTCCTCCTCTGTACTTACATGCTGTTCTGCGCACACAGGATGATTGGAGGGAACAATGAGGAAAATACATGATTTTGCCTGTGCATTTTCAGTGTGTTTTTATGTACTGACATTAAAAATGCACAGATGACAATGAACCCTCAATAAAAATATCAGTCCAGCAAGGACTACCGTGTTATTTATTTTCTATTACAATTCCCAAGTCCTCGCTGTACTGATATTTTTTTTATTGAGGGTTCATTGTCATCTGTGCATTTTTAAAGGGTGTAAATAGGGTGAAACTCCCCTTTAAAAAGTGCTCCGGAATACACACACGGCTGCTGAGGGGTCACTCAGGACTCTGGGATTAGATTCCACAACTGACAGCCCTGTGAGTTTCACTGCACTGCACATTCCAGCACACTAGGAGTTAACACAGTGGAATGTGCAAAGCAAAGAAATGTCAGGACAGGCAGAGCACGTGTAGGAGTCAGACTGCTGATAAAAATACCTGTGATAATAAATGCTGTTATAATTAAGTGGCCACTGCTGTAATGTGCTTTTTAAAACATATGCAGAATCATACCTCTTGTCTCTTCGTGTGTATATTACATTCCCCTCATGTGACTCCTGCTCGGACCTGCCTCTCATCTCTCCTGATGTCCGTTCTCAGCCCCGCCCATCGTCTTTAGCTAAAGCAGTGTTTCTCAATTCCAGTCCTCAGGCCCCCCAACAGGTCAGGTTTTCAGGATTTCCATTATTTTGCACAGGTGATTTGATCAGTTTCACTGCCTTAGTAATCACCACAGCCTTTTCATCTGAGGGAAAACCTGACCTGTTGGGGGGGCCTGAGGACTGGAATTGAGAAACACTGAGCTAAAGTAACAGATCACAAGAGAGGCGGGCGGGGCTGACATCAGAAGAGACTTTGAGACGAGGGATGTGAGAGGACAGAGGAAGAGAGAGGCGGGCCGGACCATGGAGTCACATGATCGCATGTACAGTTACTACACACGGAGCTACGAGGTATGAATCTACATATATTTAAAAAAAGCACACACAACGCTGGCCACTTAATGGATTACAAAGCGCATTTATTACAAAAAAAAAACATTTTAAAAGACCTGCTCGGAGCGATCTCCCGGGAGGGGCAAGTCGGGATGACGTCACCCGACATCGATTATTGGGGTCGCATGCATCGATGCCGCATTGGGGGGCCCCGAATCGCGATGCATCGATTATATTCAACACCCCTAGTGTTTATGCCAGTCCCTATGCTTTCCTATTAAGGCGGAGTCCCACTTCCTCCTTCCGCCCAGGGACCGCTTAGGCGATACGTCATATCGCCTTTTGGCGGCCCCTCACTGTAGGCGATCACCTTGGATACATGACCAGGTCCCAGGCGATCGCCTGTCCACTCAGGTAGCGCAGCGCCGCTCGCGCATGCACAGTGAGTGCCGGCCGTGAAGCCGAAAGATGTCACGGCCGGGTGCCCACAGTTAGAATGGAGACGCCAGCAGAGAGGGGGGTCGAGGAGGGGAGCGTCGCTGGACAGTGGATCAGGTAAGTGTATGTTTATTAAAAGCCAGCAGCTATGCTTTTTGTAGCTGCGGACTTTTAATAAACCAAAAAAGGCTGGAACTCCGCTTTAAAGAGGAATTGCAGTCTGCTCATATAATTTTATAATTTGTAATAAAAACATCTTTGCCATTCTAAAGCTTCCCTCCAACCACTTTGCACATTTTATATATACTGTAATTCTGTACTTGCCAAATATGCTGAAGAAATCTCCCTCCACTGAGTCTGACTGCATCCATTTTAACTGTGGGCAGCTGAAGCTGCTGCCTGTTCACTTCCTGGATTTACACAGACACCCAAAAGGCACACCTCCAGCTCTGCAGCCCTGCAGCTTTCATTGGGCTCACCCCCCCCCCCCTCCATACCTGACAATCTCTCATGAGAGAGAGCGCTGTGCATGTCATAAGACTATTCTTTTTTTTTTTTTTTTTTCAAGACAAGAAACCAGAAGTGGGCTGTAAAAGGTATTTGCTGGCAGAAAAAAAAAATGTTTTACTATTTAAAGTTTAAATGACAAGGGCAGAAGATTTAGTAGATGGAAAGTTGAAAAAAATACTGAAGGTCTGCTTTAAAAACTGACCACACTAGGTATAAGAGCACATTGTGTTTAGTTCTTGAGCTGTGCTGGGAACTCTGTGTGCTTTCCTTCAAGGATTAGACTTGCACAGGCCCTGCACAGCCATTCACTGAGATCAGTGTTCTCCTTTTTCTCCTCCCCCAGCTCTCTGAGCTCCATATGCGGCTGAGAACAGAGGTTATGTGACTAATTATGATTTTTTTTTTTTTATATGTATACATGTTTTTCCTTTTGAGTTCTAGTGTAAACTGAATAGGTTGACTAAGCCCTGTGGGCAGGGCAAAACGTGTCAATGGGTGTGGCCTTGGAGGATGCTAGACTGCGGCTGCGTTTCATTAATTTACTTGGCATATGAACTGTTTAGGAGTGCAGCATTTGAGTTAGATTATTATTTTGGGTGTATTATACACAGATCTGTTGGTGGTGATGGTAACTTTAACCACTTAAAGTGGTTGTAAACCCCACTTTTTGACTTTTACCTACAGATAAGCCTATAATAAGGCTTACCTGTAGGTATAAAGAATATCTCCTAAACCTGTAAGGTTTAGGAGATATTCCCCTCGCAATGCGCCGCTGATTGCAGCGGCGCATGCGCAGGGGGGATCCTTGGCTAAAGTGCCGGCCCTTGCCGGAATGAAATCTCCCGCGCACATGTGCGGGAGTGACGACATCGCCGCTCCAGCCAATCGCAGCGCTGGAGCGGCGATACCCGGAAAGACATGCCGGAGCAAGATGATATCTCGCTCGGCGTGGACCAGGTAAGTTCCCTACACCTTGTTTTAAGGTAAGTATTTCATAATGAGCTAGTATGCAGTGCATTCTAGCTCATTATGGCTTTTGCTTTCCCCCCTTCCAAGCCAAGTCGCCAGGACCCCATTTCTAGTCGCCATGGCGACCTGGCGCCCGGGATTTGTCGAGCCCTGCCCTAAACTGCTGGGTACTCTAGTATAGATCTGATCAGGTATCGATCCGTTGAGATACTATACCACTAAGGGGGGTGTATGCTTTGCGTGTGGGTGTAAGCGTTACTGGCACTAACCTAACGCTGCCTGGGGCGACGTAGACCCTGACTGACGCTAAAATGTAATTGATATCACCCGCCGGGCGATCAGGGGGTTAAACCTTTATTGGGTTATATACGGCGGGTGCCCTGATGCTATAAACAGCAAACTACCTAACCAGCATCAACCGTAACACTTATACGGTGATCACTGGTGAAAGGGTGAACTCTAGGGGCAATCGGGGGTTAAAACCTTTATTTAGAAAATGTATGGGGGTACCTAACGCTTTAAAAACCTGGTGGCAAACCTCAAAAAATAACTGGCTACCTAGCAGCACCAGCGACACTAATACAGCGATCAGAAAAACGATTGCTTGGTGACACTGGCAATAGGGGGTGAAAGTGTTGACTAGGGGGGCGATCAAGGGGTTAAACCTTTATTAGGGGGGGTAGGGGGCTATCCTGAACCTAAAGGAGCTACTGCCCTGCAACTTTTTACTGTCACAAATGACACTAAATGCAGTGATCAGTAAATAAATGATCACTGCAATCCGTGACACTGTGACTGGGGGGCTGGGGGGATTTGTGTGCCTATGTGTAACTGTGTTAGTGTGCTGTTTGGTGCAACTCACTTGTGATGTCTTCTCTCCTCTCGCCGGACGAAAACACCGCCAGGAGGAGAGAGGACATCACTTCCTCTGCCTGTGTTTACATTACACAGGCAGAGGCGGAAGGTGATTCGCTGGGAGCGATCGCGAGGGGGTGGCCAGACACGAACAGCCGCCCCCTCATCCCGGATCGCTCCCACAGCAAACGGGACCGCACGTACAGGTACGTTGATGTGCCATTCTGCCGACGTAAATGTACATACGGCGGTCCTTAAGTGGTTAAAGGGGTAGTAAACGCTGTAATTTTACCTACAGGTAAGCTTATAATAAAGCTTATAATTAAGCAAGCTTAATTGCGTTTCTCTCATTCTAAAAATGTAGATAGCTTGGCTCCCATGCTGAAACTTGGGCTTCAGAACTTTTAAGTCACTGACCATGAACAATTGTGACCTTTCTGTACTTCACAGTATACACTTTGTACCTGGCCGCCTCCCTTTTTCCACATCAGAGACAGCAATTGTAACAGATCTCCAATAGATACTTCCTTTTTGTGACTTATCTGTTGGCTTTGGTTGCATACCTTATATTGCCATGGGAGATTCACATGTAACAGTGTTTTTGCTTACTGGTGCACTCTTCATAATGTTGCCTAAACTTATCACTTGGTGACAGTAATTGAAAGAAATCAACCTTGGTCTATGACAGGAAGGGGACATCTCTGACAAAACATGGTACAGCAGTAGACTGAACCATGCTCTACTTGGACAAATCCCAGGTGCCAGGTCACCATGGCAACTAGAAATTGCGTCCTGGCGCCTGGGCTTTTGTTAGCCCATTCACTGTTGGCACCAGGTGTTTCTGCATTTCACAGGAGGGGTGCGCCCGCCCACCTGGCTGCAGTCTCACTGTCTCCCATAAAATTCGAACACTGGGTCCCGCCAATCATTGGAGCAAATGACAGGAGAGAGATCTGCAAGGTAATTTTTATGGAATATGTATTATAGCAGAGTGTGTGTGTGTGTGTGTGTGTGTGTGTGTGTATGTATGTATGTATGTATGTGTTTATATATATATATATATATATATATATATATATATATATATAAAATATATATATATATATATATATTATATATATAGATATATAAATATATTTATATATATATTTTATATATATATTTTATATATATATTTTATATATATATTTTATATATATATTTTATATATATTTTTTTATTATATTTTTATATATATTTTATATATATATTTTATATATATTTTATATATATATTTTATATATATTTTATATATATATTTTATATATATTTTATATATATATTTTTATATATATTTTATATATATATTTTATATATATATATATTTTATATATTATATATATATATATTTTATATATATATATTATATATATATATATATATATATTTATATATATATATATATATATATTTATTTATATATATTATATATATTATATATATATATATTTATATTATATATATATATATATATTATTTATATATATATATTTATTTATATTTATATATATAATATATATATATATATATATATATTTTATATATATATTTTATATATATATATATATATATTTTATATATATATATATATATATATATATATATTTTATATATATTATATATTTTATATATATATATATATTTTATATATATATATATATTTTATATATATATATATATTTATATTATATATATATATTTTATATATATATATATATTTTATATATAATTATATTTATATATATATATATAATGTGTGTGTATATATATATATATATATATATATGTATATTAGTGTGTACATTTTTTTTTTCTTTGTTTTATAATGCAAAAAAATGAAAAACCCCAGTGGTAATCAAATGCCACCAAAAAAGCTTTATTTGTGTTAAATTAATTGTATTTGTGTACAGTATTGCATGACCCCGCAATTGTCAAAGCGCCATATTATAGCATAAAAGCTATATTAAAAAAAAAAAAACTGGCTTCTTACTATTTTAGCTGGCTCATAGCTTCAAAGCTAATCTTCTCAAGCCCTGCTGTACACCCAAAAAAAGGACAAATTTGGTTTGGGTAGAGTTTCTCATGAGTCTGACTGATTGATTGACAACTATACAGTGCATAATAGTGCTTCATTACAAATTAGATTGTTTAGGAAGGCATTTGCATTGTATAGTTTTGATGGAATATAAAGAAGACTGTTCAGTCAGAGGTTGGCATGTACAGCTAGATTGAAACATTTGTGTTCTTGTACAGATCGAAGGCAGAGATGCGTCACACATGCCGTGGCACAATCAACCTCGCCACGGCCAACATTTCGGTAGAGGACTCCTGTAACTTTGTGATCTCGAATGGGGGAGCCCAGACCTACCATTTAAAAGCCAGCTCAGAAGTGGAGCGCCAGAGGTGGATCACCGCTTTAGAACTGGCTAAGGCGCGGGCGGTGAAGATGCAGGCGGAATCAGGTGAGGTGAAACGCCAACGTAGATCTCCTGTACAGACCATTACTGTTGGAAATTTATGAAGTTAACTGATAAGTTCGGCTTCGGGAATCTCTCTTACATGTTACACCCGTTTTTAGGGTGTAACATGTTTCCGATTCTGCAGTGGCTCGGTGATTAGAGCCTCTGTGTGACAGCAGTATAGGGAGAAGTTGCCCTGTACCAGCTGTCACTTTTTGAAGAGCGCGTAATGCGGGGCTCTGGCCACATCATTCATTAATTCAGAGTTCTGTGAATTGTTGAAATACAAGTGCCGACATCCTTTGCGGCGGTCGGCTTGTATTTCTCAATGAACTACCACAATGCTGTTGAGCGCTCTGTAGTTTTATTTGATTTATTCCTCGTCAGTATGATGTATGGCAGTCTGCAGGAGACTGCATGGCACGGATCTGCTGATCACTGGTGCAATGCTTTCCAGGCTCAAAAAAAAAACGTAAATGCAAATTTTTTGTTTTTAAGGTGAACTCTACTTTAAATGGATCTTTTGCACAGGTCACTTCTCACCTTTTTCCTTCTGGTAATGCTAAATTTCAGGCCGTCATGTTGAGCCTTGACGTTCAGTCCTTGGCCCTTTGATTGCCAAGACATGTAGGACATTATTATTTTGGACCAGCTTAGTCCAAATAAACTATTGCAAATTCACTAAAACCTGGACTGTGATTACATTTTGTTAGTTTGTATACAGATAGTTGAAGGCTTAGAAACTCCGTCATGATTTCTGTGTTCAGTTTGGGAGATTTCTCCTCACTTTTGAGTACTGTTGGCAGGGCAGAATAGAAAGTGATGGGTTCTTTCTCTGATGGGAAGAGAAATGGCAAATTAAAATAAGATTTTATTTTTATTGCTCTTGCTCTGTCTTCCTCTGCTTCTATTTCTAAAAAAGTGCTGCTATAGTTATTCAGGAGTGGAGATTAAGATTATTATCCAAATAATGTTCCCTGGTTAGAAACCAAAAATCAACTGTGACTGGTTTTCTTTTGTACGCTGTTCTCATTTTGTCTGACTTTGTTTTTACCTAATAACCTAATGCCTGCCCTCCAATTCTGACAGATGATTCTGGTGACGAGAACCCTAGTTTCTCAGGCGGACAAGGCAGAGATTCACAGCACACTTCGGGCTTTGTCAGGCAAGGTGGAAGATCTGGGCACGTGCAAATGATCTTATTGCAAAGCACGGCACCGCTTTGCAGCGCTCTCTGAGTGAGCTGGAGAGTCTTCGCCTTCCTCAAGACAGTTCGGACAAGATCAAGCAGGTTAACGAACGAGCGGACACTCTTCGGATCACCTCTAACGCCATGGATAAACGTGAGTGCTTTAGATATATTAGGCTTGGTAAAGATAGTGAGGTGTCATGAATAAGGGCCATGGATCATGGGTTTTTGATGTTTCCATGAGAGATGGATGATGGTGTTCTTGTATAGGACCTGTAAACTCTACCCCAATTCCAGTCAAGTTTACACATTTGAAGACCTTCGTGGCCAAACTGCTTTCAAAGTGACCATAGAATTCAGATTGGTAAATAAGGTAACTGTGTTTTCATTTTCCTTCATAGGCCTGCAGAGACCTTTATGACGCTTGCAGAGAGCCCACAGTAAGCGCTGGCAGAGAGCTCTGCAATATGAGCGAGATCAGCGGCTGCGCCTGGAGGAGACGCTAGAGCAGTTGGCAAAGCAACACAACCACCTGGAACGGGGCATTCCGGGGGGCCACTGTCCTGCCAGCTGAGAGTCGCACTGGGGTCCCTAAAGGTAACAGCAGGGTTTTCTATGGACAGCTTGTAGATTTCCTTACAGTTGGAGGTGCTTTGAGAACACGAGGCTAGTCCAGCTCAGAGGGTAGTGTCTGAGGAACTGGATCAGTGACTGACAACATGGGGTGAATCCTATTTAGAGGGTATTGTGTCTGAGGAACTGGAGAGATGACTGATGTCCTGGAATGGGAATGTTTTGCAGCTGGGTGGATATGTGATGGTTTCCATTTTGTGTTCTCCTAGACCCCTGCGGGACAGGGAAAGGAGACCTCAGTGATGAAGATGATGAGAATGAGTTCTTTGACGCTCCGGAAATCATCAGCAGTCCTTCCCAGGATGGTCTGGGGCACAAGTAAGTAAGGAAAAGTTGAGGGGCTCCAGCAAACGTAAATGGGACTGTAAATGACCACTTAGTAAAACAACCCATTCAGTTTAAAACCGAAATGAAAGGCAAAACATCCAAGTATAGATACAAATAAAAAACTCTAAATATCTTTTTTTCCTATATGTGTTCATGTTTCCTTGGTTCCCAGCTGCATAAGAGCTGGGGGCAGGAAAAGCAACAGCATACCTAGCTTCCCAGTGAAAGGTTGTGCTGGGGGGGCGTGTCAGGACAAGTCTGATCATTTGGAGGAGAGCAGGCTGAGTTCCAAGCTTAGCTAGAGAACTGACCACGCTGTTCTCTCCTGCTTGGTGTGGTCAGCTTTTAATTGGAAAGCAGAGGGACTGTCAGGAACACCAGGGATTTCACAACATGGAAGTGATACAAAGAGATGGTACAGCAAGTACATGGTACAGCAGGCACATATCAGAAATATTAAATGTTGGGGTAACAAATACTTTAACTCCATCTTCCAAAGCATAGCCCTGTTGTGTTCTGTACAGTGCAGACATTCTCCACTATTGAATAGATGCAGATTTAGGGCCCTTTCACACTGCCCTGCGTATATAATTTATGGCGCTTTTCTGGTTCCCAGACTCCCAGTATGCACCTAAAAACATAGACATGTGACTTAAAAAAAGTGCACCAAAAACACAACTGCAGTGCAGTGCTCTTCTTCTTCTCTTTTTTTTATAATTTTTTTTTATGTGTTTTCTATTAATTTCAATGGGAGATGCATTTTTAGTATGCTTTTGTAAAAGTGCACCAAAAATGCAGCATGCAAGACTTTACCAAACACACCGCACCCGCACTGCACTTGTGTGAACAATTCCATGAGATGTAAAGGGAAATATTTTTGTTGTGTAGAAGCGCAGAAAAAACTCATCAGTGTAAAAGGGCCCTCTTATCTTGTATAGGAAAGAAGGACTTAAGTTCTTGGATTATGAATTATATGCAGCTACCTTCAGGTGAATGGACATCGGCTAAAAAACGATATATAGAGCGCACCATATAACCTGTGAGACTCCATTTTTTGCATTGTGTATTTAGGTGATGGACCTTATCTTCTCTGGATTTTGTCTTTGTCTAACCTTTTATAATTTTTACTCAAGCTTCTGTCAAAGGTCTGATTGCTTACTGCCCCTGGGCTATCTATCAGTTTCCAGATCAGTTACCCTCATTGTGTACCTTGGTTACTGTATCCACTATATGGGACATGCCTGTAATGCTTGCGTGCTTCGGACATGTGTAGTTAGCCACAAGATGCTATACAAGTCCAGGGCTGTGATCCATTTCTGTGGTTCCCAGACCATTAGATGGTGGAGTGGTTGTACCAGTTCCTTTAAAAGAACAGTGTGAATGTTTCTATTCAAACCTATTTACAATCCCAGAACCAAATGGGGACATATACATTTTCAGGTGACCAGTCCTTGCTTCTGTCAGGCAAGGGGAATTTTTGACATCAGTAGACCTATACAAGATGCCTATTTACACTTCCCCCATTTTCTCCCTTCGCCTTTCAGGACAGCACCTTGGAGAGAGCGTAGCTCCACCTCTTCACAGGAAACACTGCATGACAACACCCCTTTAAAAAGCAGCTGTTTCCACCATGCCTTCAGTTTTAGTGTTTCCTCCGCCATGGAAGCACTGCTGGGGAACCAGAGGGGCTGTGCTCTCTCCAGGAGGGTTTTGGCAGTACCTTCATTCGTTTGGTTGTCTCTCAGACCAACCCAGCTCCTTCCCGTACGTGAGGGGGGCGCTCCGGTGCCTCTTCCTTCGCCAGCTCACAGGAGTAATGGTCAGTCTGGGGTTGTCCGCCCAGGGTGTTCGGCGGTTGTGCTCACACTGAGTGTCCATGCCAGGTCTCTGCATGGCGGCGCCGAATCCCGGACGACGGGTGACGTCAGTTCCGGTGGGTGGAGACTTCCGGCAGGGCACAGCAGCAATTGGTTCCAGCTGCTGGAACGCAGGAGGAAGAGGCGGGTCATCTGGCCGGGATTTCCTTTCGCTCATAGGAGGAGCTAAGCAAAGGAAAATAAGCTATTTAAAACTCAGTGGCGGCAGCTGCGGTGGTCCATAATGGAGGAAGCTGAACCATCAGCAGCAGTGGCAGGTGCAGGCGCCCAGGTTCCTGGCCAGGCCCAGGTAGGAAAGGTACAGTGGTGCCTCTTTCCTTTTTTTATGACACCTGGGTGTTTTTTTGTTGGTGTTACTAATTAAAACCTGCAGCTGTCTGCTTAAGTATTAATGCTCTAATAGCAGTTCAGCAAGGAGTGAGACTCTGTGGCACATTGGGTGTCGGCTAAAGGGTGCTGTGTGTTCTCTTAATTGATGATTTATTTAACCCTAAAAAAGGGCCTGGGGTTTTTTCTGTTTGTTTCAGAAAGCCACAACTAGAGAGAGAGCAACAGGAAGCAAATGCCCCTCATGCAAAAACCCTTTAAGGGATTCTTGCCCAAAACCACTGTGCAGATCCTGCATTGCGGACCTAGTGAGGGAAGAATCTACACAGGAGTGTAAAGATCTCTTATCCTCTGTAAGAAAAGAGTTGGCAGAGACCCTAGGGACAGTGCGTTCCCTGGTAGAGAAAAAAGGCCAGAGTTCCAGCCAGGAACAGAGTTCTCAATCCAGTCTCCCTCTCTCCACTTCCAGACCAGTGGAGAGTGAGTCTGAGGATGAAAGGGAAGCGTTCCCCCCCTCAACCGTTGATTCGGAGGATGAGGAGGAAGATGAGGCAAGATCCTCTAGGTATAAACTGTCGCTTGAAGAGGTGGACGAATTGCTCAAGGCAATATTTACCACTTTGGAAATCCAAGAGGGAAAACCCCAGTTGTCGGTACATGACAAAATGTATCGGGGTCAGGAAGAAGTTAAACATAGTCTTCCCAGTTCATAAGATCCTAACAGATACTATTAAGAAAGAGTGGAAGGATCCAGAAAAAGGACAGTTTTTTTCCAAAGCCCTCAAAAGAGGGTTTCCTTTTGAGGAAAAGGAAGAGTTGGTTTGGAATAAAAAAAACAAAAATAGATGCTGTCTTCTCCCAAGTATCTAGAAAGACCACTTTAGCTTTCGAGGATATGGGCATCCTTAAGGATGCTATGGACAAAAGGGCAGATGGACTACTGAAGAAAGCCTGGGACTCAGTATTGTCCAATCTGAAACCTGCAATGGCTGCCACGGTTGTTGCCAGGAACATGGAGTGTTGGTTGGAGCAACTTAAAAACCATGTGATAGGCACTTTTAGGAAGGATCTATTGGAATCCTTTCCCACTTTGCTAAAAGCGGTCAAATATATGGCAGACTCTTCAGCAGAATCCATCAGGATGACGGCCAGATCCTCGGCGCTGGTTAACTCAGCGAGAAGAGCCATCTGGCTAAAAACCTGGTCAGGGCACTCTGCCTCCAAAGTAAAATTATGCGGAATTCCCTTTTCAGGAGACCTGATGTTTGGGCCAGAACTAGAGTCTGTCCTAGACAGGACAGCAAATAAGAAAAAAAGCTTTCCCACAAAAGAAGAAAGCGGTGCAGCAAAGGAAAAATTTTCGTCCTTTTCAGCAAACCAATAAAGAAAGAGACCAAACACAGAAAAAGCCCTGGAGTCCTCAGAGAGGAAGAGACAGGAGAGGGGTGCTCTTTAGACCTCCCAAACAAACTTCTAAAAAATAATGACCATCTCCCAGTAGGGGGAAGGTTACAGGACTTCCTTCCAGCTTGGAAAAAAACAAGAAGTCCTTTCGTTCTGAGCCTAATCGGATAGGGGTACCAACTAGAATTCTCAGATTCCTCCAAATCGATTTTACATCACAAATCTACCAAAGGACTGGGAAAAAGCCCTGGCTATGAAGTCTCTTTTGCAAGAACTGATGCAACAGGAAGTTATTTCCCAAGTACCGAAAGATCAGCAGGGGAAAGGGTTTTGTTCCCACATTTTTCTGGTCAAAAAAACATCTGGGAAGTTTCGCCTGATCCTCAATTTGAATATTCTCAACCTGTCCATAAAATACAAAAAATTCAGAATGGACACAATTTTTTCTGTGATGAATCTACTCACCCCGAGTTGTCACATGGCATCGATCGACCTGAGAGATGCATATCTCCATGTTCCAATAGCACCCCAGTCGCAAAACTTTCTGCGGCTAGCAGTCAATCTGGGAGGAGAAGTGTGGCACCTGCAATTTCGGGCCCTGCCTTTCGGGCTTTCCTCTTCTCCCAGAGTGTTCACGAAAGTGATGGCAGAGGCTCTGGAACCCTTGAGGCTGAAGGGAATTCCAATAGTACCTTACTTGGACAATCTACTGCTGTTCGCAGGCTCAAGAGATCAGTTGGAGGCCAATCTGCAAATAACACCGAAAGGGTTTGGGTTGGCTTCTTAACCTCCAAAAATCCAATCTTCTACCATCCCAAAGGGTGAGGTTCTTGGGCTACGAGATAGATTCAGTAAAACAGAGAATTTTTCTCCACCAAGAGAAGATGGAAAAAGTGCAGTCAGCTCTGAAAGCTCTTCAATGCGATTCAGAGATCTCGTTGAGGCAAGCTATGTCCACTCTCGGTCTCTTGACAGCGGCAATTCCTTCGGTTCAGTGGGCCAGATTTATGCCCGTCCTCTGCAGGCAGACATCCTGAAGAATTGGTCCTATCAGGAACCCCTAGAAAAAAGGTTCAAAATAGGACCAAAGACAAAAAAATCACTCTGGTGGTGGAGAAACCAAAGAAACATCTCGAAGGGGCTTCTTTGGAACCCACGAGTAACAACGGATGCGAGTGCATGGAGGTGGGGAGCCCACCTGGAAGAACAGACAACTCAAGGAGTCTGGTCAAAGTCGGAGGCAAGGAGATGCTCGAATTGGAGGGAGTTGAAGGCTATACAGCCAAGTCTTCTCTCTTTTCAGCTAACCCTAACCACTTAAGCCCCGGACCCATATGCTGCCTAAAGACCCAAGGGGTTTTTACAGTTCGGTACTGCGTCGCTTTAACAGACAATTGCGCGGTCATGCGACATGGCTCCCAAACAAAATTGGCGTCCTTTTTTCCCCACAAATAGAGCTTTCTTTTGGTGGTATTTGATCACCTCTGCGGTTTTTATTTTTTGCGCTATAAACAAAAATAGAGCGACAATTTTGAAAAAAATGCAATATTTTTTACTTTTTGCTATAATAATATCCCCAAAAACATATATAAAAAAAATTTCCCTCAGTTTAGGCCGATACGTATTCTTCTACCTATTTTTGGTAAAAAAAATCGCAATAATCGTTTATCGGTTGGTTTGCGCAAAATTTATAGCGTTTACAAAATAGGGGATAGTTTTATTGCATTTTTATTTATTTTTTACTACTAATGGCGGCGATCAGCGATTTTTTTTTCGTGACTGCGACATTATGGCGGACACTTCGGACAATTTTGACACATTTTTGGGACCATTGTCATTTTCACAGCAAAAAATGCATTTAAATTGCATTGTTTATTGTGAAAATGACAGTTGCAGTTTGGGAGTTAAACACAGGGGGCGCTGTAACATTTAGTGTTCACTTGGTGTGTGTTTACTACTGTAGGGGGGTGTGGCTGTAGGACTGACATCATCGATCGAGTCTCCCTAATAAAAGGGATTACTCGATCGATGCGCCGCCATAGTGAAGCACGGGGAAGCCGTGTTTACACACGGCTCTCCCCGTTCTTCAGCTCCGGGGAGCGATCGCGACGGGGCGGCTATAAACGAATAGCTGCGCCGTCCCGGATCGCTCCCGGAGGCTTACCGACCTCCGCATGTAGCGCGGGGGGGGGTCCCGATCGGACCCCCCACCCACGTCAAGCAGATGACGTATAGGTACGTGATTGTGCCTGTCCGTGCCATTCTGCTGACGTATATCTACATGAGGAGGTCGGCAAGTGGCTAAAGAAACAACATGTACAAATATTATTGGACAACATGACAGCGGTAATATATTTAACAAAACAAGGGGGTGCAAGAAGCAGGACATTGATGGACCTAGCCCATCAATCTCTGAGATGGGCAGAAAACAACTTGGCCTCGATATCTGCAGTCCATCTGAAAGGTACAGATAACACTCTAGCAGATCTCCTCAGCAGGAAAGAAGTAAGAGAAGCAGAGTGGTCTCTGAACCAGGAGGTATTCGAGAAAATCATAGAAATGTGGGGGTTTCCTCAGGTGGACCTCTTTGCAAAACAAGAAAATGCAAAGACACTGGCTTTCTTCTCTCTTCAGAGGCAGGATCAAGCTATCGGGATAGATGCGTTGGCCCTCAAGTGGGACTTCCCTTTGTCTTACGCATTCCCCCCGTTCCAACTGGTACCAAGGGTATTGGCAAAATTCAGAGTGGAATCCACAGAACTAATCCTGATAGCCCCCTACTGGGCAAAGAGGCCTTGGTTTGCCACCCTGATGAACCTTTTAGCAAAACCCCCCTGGAGGTTGCCGATCAGGGCAGATCTGTTGTCTCAGAATCAGATTCTTCATCCAGATCCAGGCTATCTCAACCGAACAGCCTGGTTTCTGAAGAACAAATATTAAGACGAAAGGGATTATCAGAAAAACTTGTTAATACCCTCCTGGCAAATAGAAAAAAAGTCACCAGAGCTATATATTTTAAAGTCTGGAAAGTCTATAATAACTGGTGTTCCAGCAAGAACTTTAATTTTAGTAATACTATTTTGGTTCTATAATTTCTTCAAGAAGGATTGTAGAATGGTTTAGCAGCAAGTACCCTCAAGATGCAGGTAGCTGCCTTATTTTTTTTGGAAAAAACCCTGTCAAGGGAACCTTTTTAATAATCGGATTCTTTAGGGCTATGGCAAAGGTAAAGCCTAGACCTATTGTTAGTTTTCCCAAATGGGACTTGTTTTTGGTTCTTCAGGCTCTCACTAAGTCTCCATTTGAACCTATAGAAGAGTCTTCATTAAAATTTTTGACACTCAAAACTATTCTGCTGGTAGCAGTAACTTCTGCTCGAAGAATAAGTGAGTTACAAGCTCTTTCAATTTAAAGAACCTTTTATGAGATGTCTACCAGATAGGCTAGTCTTAAGGACAGACCCAGCTTTCCTGCCAAAAGTATCATCAATCTTTCACCGCACACAGGAGATAATTCTCCCTACCTTTTGCCCCTGTCCTTCGGGTCCGGTGGAAGAAGCCTTCCACACTTTGGACGTCAGGAGGTGTCTTCTAAAGTATCTAGAAGTAACAAAGAATATCAGGAAGTCTCCTTCACTATTCATCCTGATGGAAGGTGCTAACAAGGGCAGTAAGGCTTCTAAGAGTAGAATAAAACAATAGTAGAAAACTACTCACAAGAGTACTGAAATGGTAAGCTTATCAGCAACGTTGTGGTGGATACCTCTCAAACCGCACTCCAAAATAGGGGGGATGTAGAGGTGTGTCACTGCCAGCTGACGTGTTTCGGGGCGTCAAGGGCCTCTTCATCAGAGCTTAGACTGCTAAGCTCTGATGAGGCCCTTGACGCCCCGAAACGCGTCAGCTGGCAGTGACACACCTCTACATCCCCCCTATTTTGGAGTGCGGTTTGAGAGGTATCCACCACAACGTTGCTGATAAGCTTACCATTTCAGTACTCTTGTGAGTAGTTTTCTACTATTGTTTTATTCTATTAAACCTGTCAACGGTAATCACTAGGCTGGTGCGCCTTTCTTTCTTTGCTCTTGTCGTTTTCTACTAGGACACTCCCCATCCACGAAGGGCAGCAAGGCCTCTAGTATCGTTTTTTTGACACTGTTGGTGTGTTCCATGTGGAATGTTGAACAATTTTGGACGGTCCACCCTTGCGCAGGAGCTTATTTTCGTATAGGCTTCCAAGCGTACCCTGGGAAGATGGTTAAAGCAAGCTATTAAAGAGGCAAACATCTCTTTAGGACTGGAACCTCCGGTGGGTATTTTACCTCATTCTACCAGAGCAGTGGCAGCATCATGGGCAGAAAAGGCCGGGGCATCTCCTGAGCAAATCTGCAAGGCGGCCACCTGGTCCAGTTTTTCAACCTTCATAAGGCACTACCGCTTGGATCCGATGTCAGCCTCGGACCAGTCCTTTGGTAGGAAGGTTTTACAGGCAGTGGTCCCATCCTGAAGTAAGTTTCTCGGTTATCCTCTCCAAGGTGCTGTCCTGAAAGGTGAAGGGAGAAAACCTTAGACTTACCAGTGACGGTATTTCTATGACCCTTTCAGGACAGCAGCCTACTTCCCTCCCTTGGTTATCATAAGTAAGATATCATTTGTGGGACTTGGTAATTGTCTGCTTATATCTTCCAGCATGTCGGAGGATTTCTCGGTAACAACTGAAGGCATGGTGGAAGCAGCTTCTTTTTTAAAGGGGCGTTGTCACGCAGTGTTTCCTGTGAAGGTGGAGCTACGCTCTCTCCAAGGTGCTGTCCTGAAAGGCTCGTAGAAATACCGTCGCCGGTAAGTCTAACTAAGGTTTTCCTTCACATACATTTTCCTTCACATCAACGCTTTTTCTGTCATTTTTACTGTGGGGTCCAACACTTTTTTTAAATTTGTAACCCTACAATTTGGCCTCTCCCCTGCACCCCAAGTGTTCAGGAAAGTGATTGCCCTAATTCTGGATCTTCTACCAACCCTTACTAAAGCACTCCTCAGCCACAATCTTGTCAATCCTAGGATGCTGAGAACACCTCAGTTCCTTCGAACTTCGTGCTGCATAATGATTTTTTTTGAAGTCTACCCTCCAGCCCTCACATTGTCTGGAGTACCTGGATCTAATATTGGTCACAGCCCAGGCCAAAGTTTTCTTTCCTTAACTCTCAGGTCAAAACTGCATCTCTAAGTTCACTTCTTGAAGAGGTTCTGGCTTTCCAATTCTGCCCAAGAATTTGGAAAATCATCTCTTCACATGCCATGGAAGGTGATGACAACAAATGCCAGTCTTGCAGACTGTTATGGAGTGTACAGCTCCCTAACTGTACAGGGTAGGAATCAAAACTCTTCATCAACATTCTGAAACTGAGAGCCATCAGGTTGACTGTGCATCACTGGTCTCCCCTTTTGCAGAGTCCTCCTAGGTGGAAACTCCAGGTTCACAAACGAGCTGAACCGATTTGTCGCAATCTCTTATCAAGATTTTTTATTTAGGGAGTTGCTCATATAAATACCCAATTTCAATCTCCTGTGTCAACTTGGGATCGCAGCTTGGTGTGCACTTTAACCCCATATTCCTTTGAGCTGATTGGAGAATTTCCTTTGGAAGACTTGCCATGTAAGATTGCCTTCCTGGTGGCCATTACATGTGCATTTCTGAGTTGGCAGCTTTTCTTTGTTGCATGGTTAGTCTGGTTGATAAAAGAAACAAGTTCATCTAGTTCAACCAATAAAAGGGGGGGGGGGGAATCGTACAATCTTATATGCACAATCCCATACCCACAGTTGGTCCAGAGGAAGGCGAAAACTCTCATTAAAGCACAAATCAAAGAGATGGTGTTGCGCTCCAATAGCATAGAATGGTGTAATTGGTAAAAATTTATAAATAACCAAAATAGTATAATTGATAAATGAATGTGCAAATAGACTGACTAAAAGATAAAAATCGCTATAAATGCTAAGATAAGGTGCATCCAAAGGTGTACTGAATGAATGTGCTAACAGTGCAGATACGATGACTCGGGTATATAAATAAAATCACAACGTAAAGATAATAGTATAATTTTGGTTTTGGGAACAAAGCTCTCATATGTTTGGGTTTGGGAGCCGGAAGGGTTAGGGCGGGTTGGGCTGTTCGGGACTGTTTTTGTGTTTTTTGCACTTTTTCTTAAATGCTGGTACTTGTTGTTGCATGTCTATCTATGGGCCGGACTAGCTGGCCTTGCTACTATGCACCTGATATTATGTATTGCTGGAGCATTGTTATATGTTTCTGACTTACTCCTTAGTGTACGCATCCCTCGTGGTGCGTCGGGCGCCAGTTTCTGGCCACTCCCGGCGTGCGGCGAGAAATGGGTTCCTCCAGCCATACACTACATGCTTTTTCATGTCTAAATTACGTTTTGTGTCGTGGAATGTACGGGGGCTTAATTCAAAAGTGAAAAGATCGTTAATGTTTGAATATTTGGCACATCATAATCCGCATGTGATCCTACTCCAAGAAACCCACCTCCAGGGCTCTAGAGAAATGGCCCTTAAGCGGGCGAAAATCGCTTATGCTCTCCACTCCACATACTCTACTTATGCCAGGGGCACTTCCATCCTTATCGCCAAGTCTGCACCAGTTAGCATTAAACATGTTAAGCTTGATCCTAATGGTTGCTTTGTGATTGTCGTGATAGAATTCATGGGTAAACCATATACGGTAACTAGCTTATATGCTCCGCCCCCATTCACTAAAGTATTCTTTGAGCGGGTAATGAACTTCATATTGGCGATAGCGGAGGGTCCAATATCGATAGCGGGTGACTATAATACAGTATTGGATAATGCCAAAGATAGATTGCGTTGCTCTACACTACCTCCTACCCCCTTGGGATCCTTTTTAACTCAATTTGACTTGGTGGAGGTCTGGAGGTGGAAGCATGCGGATGGGAGGGAGTATTCTTGTCATTCTAAATCTCACGGTACTCTATCCCGTATTGATTTATGTTTGGTCTCGTCAGATCTGTTGAATTCGGTGACTGAGGTCAAGTACCTCCCTAGGGCGGTGTCTGATCATTCCCCTTTGTTGGTGGACCTCGCCCTGGGCACCTCTCCCTCCTCCTATCGAGTGTGGCGGCTGAGCCCGTTATGGTTGGCTGATGAGGTTGTGGTGAACCAGTGTATGACAGAGATGGGTTCTTACTGGGTGACTAACAGGCAGAGCGCCTCAGTTCCGATGGTGTGGGACGCCTTTAAGGCCACCACACGTGGCTCTTTTGCTGTGGCCATTGGTCAGACGCGCAAGGCCTCGCTATCGAGACTGACAGATGCAGGGAGGCTGCTTATTCTGCAACCCCCTCTCCTGAGACACACGCCGCTTGGAAGCATGGGGCCAGGGAACTGGACCTGGTGCTTTTGGAGCGTACTCAGAAGAAGCTGCTGTATTAGAATCAGCGGATCTTTGAGTTTGGGGATAAAAACAGTCGCCTCCTGGCATATCTCTCCAGACCGGACTACCAGCCTTGTAGTATACCTAGGATTAAGGATTCCGGGGGAATTGTAGTAGAACAGAATAAGGAGATCATGGAGGCCTTTGTCACATTTTATTCTTCCCTTTATGCTACTAGAGCACATTACACAATTGTGGAATTGGATGACTATCTTTCTGAAATCTCACTGCCTAGGCTTCAGGCCCAACAGGTGACACTCCTTGACGCTCCTCTGAAGGCTGAGGAAATTGGGGAGGCTATCCAATCCTTTGCCAGAAACAAAACACTGGGATTGGATGGTTTCCCCATCGAGTGGTATATGCAGTACAGGGATCTGCTTGTGCCTCATCTGGGCAGGGTGTATGATTTTGCTATCAGGACGGGGCAGCTGCCGCCTTCTATGTCAGAGGCACTGATTGTCCTCATTCCTAAGCCACACAAGGATCACCTCCTCTGTGAATCTTACAGGCCGATCTCACTCATTAATTTGGACGTAAAAATTCTAGCAAAGGTACTTGCCCGGCGACTGAACACGGTCATTACTACCATTATTGTTGCAGACCAAACCGGGTTCATCCCGGGGCGATCGACCACCATCAACCTACGTAGATTATTCACCAATCTGCAGGCCACCCATGAAGAGATGGGCTCTAGGGCCGCTCTGTCCTTCGAGTCAAATGCCTTATGTGCATCTGTCGAATGGCCTTACCTGCTGGAGGTCCTGGCGAAGTTTGGATTCGGCAATACCTTTATCAGGTGGGTGCAACTACTGTACTCGAAGCCCACTGCTAGACTAAGGGTGAACGCAGCCATATCTGATCCCTTTTCGATAAAGAGAGGCACCAGACAGGGGTGCCCTCTGTCGCCGCTGCTCTTTGCGCTGGCAATAGAGCCTCTGGCGGCGTTGGTGAGGTCCTGCAGGGCTGACGATTGGGGGTCTAGAGGAGAAGGTATCTCTCTACGCTGATGACATGTTAATATACTTGTCGGACCCCCAGTCGTCCCTCCCGGCCCTGCTGGATCTCATTGGGAGGTTTGGCCACTTTTCGGGATTCCAGGTTAATTGGGACAAGTCCATTCTGTTTATGATGGACCAGGCAACGGCGGTCCGGCTACCACCATCTTGTCCACTACAGATGGTCAGCTCCTTCCGATACTTAGGAGTCATAATACAACATCCCATGGCCTCCTATGTCAAAACTAATTTAGACCCCCTCATAGGGCGCATGAAAACTACTTTCAAAACCTGGGCTAATCTTCCATTAACATTACTGGGTAGGATTAATATTTTTAAGATTTTCTTGCCACGATTTCTGTATGTTTTGGGTAATTCGCCAGTGTATGTCACTAAAAATAAATTCAAAGAGATAGATTCCATCCTCACCTCCTTTTTGTGGGGAGGGGGGGCGGTCAGGATTGCCAAGGACACCCTTCAGTTACCAGTACTGGAGGGCGGGTTGGCCCTCCCCTGCCTTCAAACGTATTATATTGCCTCTCAATTGGCCCACATACACTGGTTGTTTTACCCCGAAGCCAACAATGCAGCCACTGCATTGGAGGCAGCCATCCTTACCTCCTATGAATCCCTGCAAAATTTGATTCATCGTATGCCCCTTGGGGGGCGGGAGGGAACGAGTATTATAGCTATGACTCTACGGATTATTAAACTCACTAAATTGCAAATCCCCTCCAGCAGTAATACATACTCACCGAACACTCCACTGTGGGGGAATCCGAACCTTCTGGAATTTTTCCGGAGATCGGATGGGGGATACTGGTCGAAAAGAGGGGTAAAAACTATTTTACATCTGTTCTCAGGCAATGTCTTTTCGTACTTTTGAGGAATTTCGTAGAGACTATAATCTGCCACGCACGGCTTACTTCCTTTACCTACAGATACGCCACACTGCAGCAACGAAGTTTGGCTTTCGTAACATAGTCGTCCAGCTTTCTCGGCTGGAGCGACTACTAACTGACCCCTCGCACACCAAGTTAGTCTCCACATATTATGGGTCTCTCCTGCACACTACGACTCAAAGGCTGAGCAAAGCGGCTGCTAGCTGGAGAGCTGACATCCCTGAGCTGACGGAGGAGATCTGGCAGGAGGTATTGCCCCTCCAGGTCCCCTCTGTCGTTTCGTCCCGTGACAAGGTAATACAGACCAAACTGTTATACAGATCCTACGTCACACCATGCTTACTGTTCAAACTGAGCAGAATCCCCTCAGCGCTATGCTCCCGATGCGGCGCGGCCGATGGCACGTTCTTTCATATGATGTGGGAGTGTGCTCCGATTACAAAGTTCTGGTCGGAGGTCACGGCCTTCATTAGCTCGCTGACGCAGATACCAAATATATGTAATCCTCTGAGGTGTTTACTGGGCCACATTGATGACGAGACTATATCTAAGAATATGCAAACCTTCCTGCGGATAGTACTGTTCTAGTAGGGTTGTCCAGATACCACTTTTTTAGGACCGAGTACAAGTACCGATACTTTTTTCAAGTACTCGCCGATACCGATACTTTTTTTTAAATGTGTCCCCAAATGCAGCCATGTCCCCCCACATATGCAGCCGTGTCCCCCCACATATGCAGCCGTGTCCCCCCACATATGCAGCCGTGTCCCCCCACATATGCAGCCGTGTCCCCCCACATATGCAGCCGTGTCCCCCCACATATGCAGCCATGTCCCCCCTATATGCAGCCATGTCCCCCCTATATCCAGCCGCGTATAGACAAGCAATAGGTGAGAGTGTCATGTGCACGGCACTTGCTAGAGGCATGGTGACCTCACCATAATCTCTTGGAAGCAATAGAACCAGAGTCAATGTATGTTCACATTGATGACGAGACTATATCTAAGAATATGCAAACCTTCCTGCGGATAGTACTGTTCTAGTAGGGTTGTCCCGATACCACTTTTTTAGGACCGAG
Organism: Rana temporaria; assembly: GCF_905171775.1. Lineage (NCBI taxonomy): Eukaryota > Metazoa > Chordata > Amphibia > Anura > Ranidae > Rana > Rana temporaria. Next base: position 152,033,237 of record NC_053496.1, read on the forward strand.
TACAAGTACCGATACTTTTTTTCAAGTACTCGCCGATACCGAATACCGATACTTTTTTTTAAATGTGTCCCCACATATGCAGCCGTGTCCCCCCACATATGCAGCCATGTCCCCCCTATATTCAGCCGCGTATAGACAAGCAATAGGTGAGAGTGTCATGTGCACGGCACTTGCTAGAGGCATGGTGGGCCCATGGAGGCATGGTGACCTCACCATAATCTCTTGGAAGCAATAGAACCAGAGTCAATGTATGTTCCCTTTTTTAGGACAAATTTTTATCTTAACTGGCTTTTTAAGCCATTTGTATTTGAGAAGTGGGGGTTGTGGAAAATCAATTTTCCATTTACACCTGTGGTCCACATTAAGGCCCACTATTGTGCAAAATGTTTAATTCTAAACAACATAATAAGGTATGATAATGCATAATGATGTGTAATGATATAATTCTAAATACTGATTCCTTTTTTACTTACCATGTTTTATTATATATTTTCTCTACATGTAGTCCAAGCTATCCAGCAAAAGTTGCAGTGACAAAGGTTGGAACAAACTATACCAGTTTTGGAGTGTATATAGGAGTCACCTTTTATTCATATAGTTTAAATCAGGGGTATCAAACTGGCGGCCCTCCAGCTGTTGCAAAACTACAAGTCCCATGAGGCATTGCAAGGCTAACAGTTACAAGCATGACTCTCGCAGGCAGAGGCATGATGGGACTTGTAGTTTCGGAACAGCTGGAGGGCCGCCAGTTTGACACCCCTGGTTTAAATCTTAAGAAAAAAACTGTTGCTCCAACCTCTTGAACACTCATGGTAGCAATACAAATATTAACCGCAGATTGTTTTTTTACAATGGTGGTCCATGACAAATATGCTTCAAACACTGCCACATTACACAAAAAAATGTATTTCTTTCGCCGCCTGGTTAAACAGCGTGCGGGGAACATCACAGCTTTCATTTGAATAGCTGTAGTGTTCCCCGCTGCGCCGCGTATAGACACTCCCCCTTGCTCGGGATTGGACAGATCACCCATCCAATCCCGAGCAAGGGGGAGTGTCTATACGCGGCGCGGGAAATACTACAGCTATTCAAATGAAAGCTGTGATGATGTTCCCCACACGCTGTTTAACCAGGCGGCGGCAGCGACGTTGTTGCGGCGGCCGCGGCATTCGTTGCGGCGGCCGCGGAATTCGTTGCGTTGGCGGCGGCAGGCGAGTATCGGATGAGGCATCGGGGGCATTTGCGGGAGTACAAGTACTCCCGCAAATACTCGGTACCGATACTGGTATCGGGACAACCCTACTAAGAAGTCTATAACCTTCCACTGGAAGTCTCCATCCTTACCTACCATTGCCTTCTGGCTCACCACCATCAATCGTGCTATACCGCTGTAAAAGATGACATATGAGGCCAGAGGGTGTCCAAAAAAATTCTTGAAGGTCTGGGGCTTTTGGGTTGATTCCGAGAGCACCATACCTCCTGCTCCTTGAACTTTGACTGATACCTCTGCCCGTTGAATAGATCTAAGTGAGTAAATTAACAATTCTGTTTTTCTCCCACCTTTCTCTGTGTGTTTTTATGAAAATGCTCAATGTGTACCAGCTACCAAAGTTTTGTAAAATGATGTACCGGGCGATGTTCGCCTAGGATGTGCGTTTCTTGTACTGTCTGTTTTGTATGTACAAAAATTTCAAAATAAAAAATGTACCTTTAAAAGGTAATAGTATATGCAGTCACAGAGGAAATCGCAGGATGGTGTTATGCTCTAATCAAAATGAATGACTGGATATAACTGATGTACAACAATGATGGATGAATAAAACAGTGAACTGAATAAGAGTACAAATACATACAAATAGGTGACTGTATAATGCAAGTAAAATCACATCATATAATGGATGGAACCGCAAGATTGTCCAATTGTTACAAAGTGTAAATGGCGCAACTGCGACTCACTGCATATACTATTATCTTTACGTTGTGATTTTATTTATGCACCTGAGTCACCTTATCTGCACTGTTTGCACATTCATTCAGTACACCTTTGGATGCACCTTATCTTAGCATTTATAGCGATTTTTATCTTTGAGTCAGTCTATTTGCATATTTGCACATTCATTTATCAATTATACTATTTTGGTTATTTATACATTTTTACCAATTACACCATTCTATGCTATTGGAGCGCAACACCATCTCTTGATTTTTTCCATGTCTCACTGTAGGTAGTGGTTGGCCCATATGGTAGTTGCCGCACCTTTACCCTCTGCACACAGTTTCCACTGTAGCGCAGGAAAAACTACTTTACCCACCTCATTAAAGCATGATCCAATTTGCTCCAGCGAGGGGAAAAATTCCTTCCTGATCCCCCAAAGAGACAATCGGATGTTCAGTGGATCAACTTTACCTATTTTTGTCTTTTCTTGCTTTGCATTAGAATAAGGTAGTCTTGAGACCAAAACTTTTTTTCTCTTCCGTTCATGGACGGACACAGCAGCATTGACCTTAGGGTTATGTACCTTCGCTCTAGGAGAGACTATGCAGAACTAAAAACAGCACTTTAAGTGTTAAAACACTTCTCTCAGTACAGCACCTCCCAGGGGGCGTGTCCGCCGGGTACATCCCACTTTCTGGAAGCATCCAGCCTCAGTTTTAATCTCCCTAGCGTCAGGAGAGCATGGCCTTTCTGGAGCCCATGTTCTCTGGAGATTTTTTTGCGATTTTTTTTTTTTTTTTTTTTTTTTTTCCTTTATTTGTTTTTGTTCCTGCATTTTTGGATCCTGGGATCTTCTATCAATTGCCGACTGGGTGACAGGCTGGATCTCATTCTTGTAGTCCCCCCATGTTCAGCCATCGAGCGTGTGCCGGTCTTTAGCTAGGCTGTCCACGACATGCCCCGTTGCTCCAGGGGCGGCCGGTGAACTACATTGTTCAGGGCACACATATGACCGGTCTCTATGGCCGTGTCACAGTGTGCCGGGCCGACAGCCATGCCGCAAGCGGACGTTGGTTCTGTCTGGAATGACTCCAGCCGGTGGTCGCAGGATGGGTAAGTAGTATCCCCTTGCTTCGGCAGTTTTTTTTTCGGCTGGTGCATTCCTGGGGAGGTCGACTGAGGGTCCGCCCTGCTTTCCTCTCTCCCTTTCCTCTCCCTTCTTCCCCGTTTCTGGGTGGCGGCTGTGAGGTGGGGGGTCCACCTGGGGGGGGCTCTGCTACTGCCGGGGGGCTGTGCTGCTGTGGGGTACTGTATTTTTTACTGTACTGGTGCTGTGTTGGTTTATTGTGAGGTGCTGTGTCAGTGTCTGCTGTTTGTCACTGTGTGTTTTACACGTGTACGGCTGCCATTTTGCCGGAGCCACGGCTCTATATGTCGGCGGCCATTTTCCTGTAGCCCGCATGCTGTTTTTCCCAAAGCGTCTTTCAGGATAGCACCTTGAGAGATAGTGACTCCTCCCTCTTTCTTAGGAAACACCTTCCAAATCTTTAAGTGGAGGCCACTCCCCAGAACACTCATTTTTTGTGTTTCTTCCGGCCAGAGGGAACATCTTCTTGGGGAGGGAGTCTATATCTATCAGGTACGCCTGGAAGACGGCTCCCCCCCCCCCCCCCCCCCCCCCCCCTTACCTTTTTCTTTTTATGGCATGATGCCATGGAGACGTCCGTCCTACCCGCTCGGCAGTGGTAGTTTTCTGGCTCCCCTTCACTCCATGGTGCTCGGTGAGAGCCAGGAGCGCTCGGTGGTCGCACACGCATGTTTCCGTCGCCATTTTGGCGTAGCCAGAATGGAAGCAGTCGCCGAGTTTTCGCATCATTTCCAGCGCTTCTGCAGGAGGAAGGGGGAGGATAGAGGCTGGGACCTATTTCCGCTTCCGGTCCGGCGCAGCGGCATTATAGGAGTCCGGAAGCGTGCTGCAAGCCACAGGTGGAGCGCTGTCATCTGCAATGGAGAGAGCAGAGTTTTCAGCGGTGGGAACAGGCACAGGCACCAGCAAGACCCCGGCGGGAGACAGCAATGCAAGTCTGCGTTTTTCCCTAAGGGTATTCTTTTTTTCAGGGTCTCCTTTTCTTTCCCCCCTAGTGGCATGGGGCCTGTCTGGGCACTGGAATAGGCACCTTTCTTTCCTAGTGCACCTGAGTGGGGGGTCCATCTGTTGGGACGAGGTCTCACTAGGGATTCCCCTGTTTTTTTTCTCTTTCCTCTCCCCAGGTCAAGACGGACACAAAAAGGAAGTGTCCCTCATGTAGAACCCATATGGGGGAGAGTTGGAAGAAGGCTCTTTGCAGTGCATGTATTGCCGCTTTAGTGAGGGAGGAATCCGCCTCGGTATGGGAAGATTTGGTTGCCTCAGTAAAAAATTAGCTATTTGCCACGATTCAGACTTTTCGTGAATCGTTGGCTTCCTCTTCCACCACTCAGGCCTCCACCTTGCAGTCCTCTCAGGACATGGTGGCTTTACCAGTTTACCCTTTAGCTGAAGAGCCAGGGATCAGGGAAAGTCACTCCCATGGCCCTTCCGGTGAAGAGTCAGAGGAGTCAGGGGAAGAGGCAGCTATATCCCCTTCAAAATTTAAATTATCCCTGGAGGAAGTGGATGGTTTACTTAGAGCCATTTATGCCACACTGGGACTTAATGAGGAGAGCATGGATTTAAGTCTGCATGACCGTATGTACGCAGGCCTGAGTGAGCCAAAAGGGCGGACCTTTCCGGTACACTCAGCTATTTCTGATGCAATAAATAGAGTGGCAGGATCCAGAAAAAAAAAGTTTTTCTCATAAGAGACGCTTCCCCTTTTGAGGAGGACCCTGCAGCAGTGTGGAATAAAGTGCCCAAGCTGGAATGCGGCCTTCTCCCAAGTGTCCAGGTCTACGGATCTGTCTTTTGAGGACATGGGGGTACTAAAAGACCCTATGGACAAGCGCATGGATCTCCTTCTAAAAGGGTCATGGCAATAGATTATGAGTAATAGGGTTATACCGATACTAGTATCGGGACCGATTCCGAGTATTTGCGGGAGTACTCGTACTCCCGCAAATACCCCCGATACCAAAATTAGAATACTCCCCCGTCCCCGCCGCTGCCCACGCCATCGACATGACGCCGCATTCCGCCGCCGTTACGCCGCATCCCCGCTACGACTGTGTAATACGCGCCGGGAACATTACAGTTTTGAATAGCTGTAATGATTCGCGCCGTGCATAGACACTCCCCCTCGCTTGGGTGAACTGTCCAATCCCGAGCGAGGGGGAGTGTCTATACGCAGCGCGGCGCCAATCATTACAGCTATTCAATATATATATGGGGGGGACATGGCTGGATATGGGGGGGACATGGCTGGATATGGGGGGAGACATGGCTGCATGGGGGGTAGACATGGCTGGATATGGGGGAGACATGGCTGGATATGGGGGAGAGATGGCTGGATATGGGGGAGACATGGCTGGATATGGGGGGGACATGGCTGCATATGGGGGGGCATGGCTGGATATGGGGGGAGACATGGCTGCATGGGGGGACATGGCTGCATATGGGGGGGACATGGCTGCATATGGGGGGGACATGGCTGCATATGGGGGGGACATGGCTGCATATGGGGGGGGGGACATGGCTGCATATGGGGGGGGGACATGGCTGTATATGGGGGGGGGACATGGCTGTATATGGGGGGGGACATGGCTGTATATGGGGGGGGACATGGCTGTATATGGGGGGGACATGGCTGGATATGGGGGGGACATGGCTGCATATGGGGGGGACATGGCTGCATATGGGGGGAGACATGGCTGCATATGGGGGGGACATGGCTGCATATGGGGGGGGACATGGCTGCATATGGGGGGGGGACATGGCTGCATATGGGGGGGGGGGACATGGCTGCATATGGGGGGGGGGACATGGCTGGATATGGGTGGGGGACATGGCTACATATGGGGGGGACATGGCTGCATTTGTGGGGGGGACATGGCTGCATTTGTGGGGAGACATGGCTGCATTTGGGGACACATTTAAAAAAAGTATCGGTATTCGGTATCTGCGAGTACTTGAAAAACAGTATCGGTACTTGTACTCAGTCCTAAAAAAGTGGTATCGGGACAACCCTAATGAGTAATTTTAAAACCTGCTATGGCCACAACGTGTGTGGCTAGAGATTTGGAGCTTTGGGTTAATCAGTTAAAATCCCATATTGTTGCAGACTCTCCTAAACAAGAGATTCTAGACTTTCTCCACATTGTCCTCGGCAGTAGCTTATATAGCAGATGTTTCGGTACGCTCTATCGTCACTGCCCTCCAGCCGGGGGACTTTCTGGCATCCTTCTACATCAGAGACGCCTATTTACATGTCCACATATGCACAAAGCATCAGAGATATCTGCGCTTTGCGGTCAGGGAAGACCACTATCAATTTGTGGCACTCCCCTTTGGCCTGGCATCGGCACCAAGGGTGTTCACCAAGGTGCTTGCCCCAATTCTCGCCCTACTAAGACGGCGTGGCATCGCTATCGTGGGCTACTTGGATGATCTTCTTCTGAGGGCCACTTCAAGCTTCGAATTAGAGGTGAACGTGTCTATAACCTGTCAAACCCTCCGACACTTTGGTTGGGTACTGAACACTCAGAAGTCAGTAATGGTGCTGACTCCACGCCTAGTCAATCTGGGGTTGATTCTGGACTCCTCAGAGGTGAGGGTTTTTTCCCCTGTGCAAAATTTGCAGACCCTTCGGACTATAGTGCACCAGTGTACATCCCAGAAATGTTCGTCACTCCGCTTTTGCATGCGAGTCCTGGGCCTCATGGTGGCCTCCTTCGAGGCGGTACCATATGCGCAATCTCGCACGCGAGTGCTACAGAAGGAAATTATGTCCAGATGGGACAAGTGCCCATCATCCCTGGATTATCAAATCCGGGTGAGCTACCTGGTCAGGACCTCCCTTATTTGGTGGCTGACCTCACCGGCACTTCTGTCCGGGAAGTCGTTACTTCCCTTTCACTGGATAGTCATCACGACGGACGCCAGTCTTACCGATTGCGGGGGGGAGTCTGGGGGGTTCAGTCGACCCAGGATCGCTGGTCTCCAGAGGATTCCCACTTGCCGATCAATGTCCTGGAACTTCGGGCGATCAGGCTGTGCCTCTCCACATGGTCTCAGAGGCTACAGGGGCGTCCAGTCAGGATCCAGTCGGACAACGTCACGGCAGTGGCATATGTCAACCATGAAGGAGGAACAAGAAGCTCGGCTGCAGCATCAGAGGTCGCTCACATCCTAAGGTGGGCAGAAAGGAGCGTACCAGACCTGTTGGCCATATACTTTCTAGGCGTGGAAAATTGGCAGGCAGACTACCTGAGTCGCCAGATGCTGGACCAAGGAGAATGGTCTCTGCACCCGGATGTGTTTCAGCTCCTTTGCCAGAGATGGGGTACGCCAGACGTAGATCTCCTGGCGTCCCGACTCAATCGGAAGGTATTGAGGTTTGTGGCCAGGTCAAGAGACCATGGGCAGGCGCAACAGATGCGTTAGTAGCACCGTGGAGTCAGTACCGGCTGATCTATGCCTTCCCTCCTCTAAGGCTCCTTCCTGGAGGCAGAGGGGATTCCAATGATCCTAATTGCTCCGGATTGGCCTCTGCGTCCTTGGTACGCCGATGTAGTGCGTCTGGTAGCAGACATCCCTTGGCGTCTACAGCTGAGAGAGAACCTGCTGTCACAAGGTCCCATACTGCATCCTGCTTTACAGTCGCTGGCTTTAACGGCATGGCTATTGAAAGCCAGGTACTAAGAGACCGGGCCTATCGGATTCTGTGATTCCTACCATGAGGAAGGCTAGGAAGTTATCCTCTAGAAGGATTTACTATCGTACCTGGAATCCACGGACTTATTTGGTGTCCAGAGTCCTGCTGTTCTTACAGCGTGGGGTGGACCAAAGACTTGCGTTAAGCACGATTTAAGGGGCAGATATCTGCCCTGGCTGTTTTTTTTTTTTTTAATTATTATGTATTTATTTATTTATTTATTTATTTTTTCAGCGACCACCTAGCGGCTCACTCTCTAGTGAGAACATTTGTACAGGGGATTCGGCATGTGGCCCCTCCGGTCTGTCCTCCGCTACCTCCGTGGGACTTGAATTTGATCCTCTCTGTGCTTCAGAACCCACCGTTTGAAGAGATCAGGGAGATTCCCTTGTTGACACTTTCTCAGAAGGTGGTCTTTTTGGTGGCGGTCACATCAGTTAGACGAGTTTCTGAGCTGGCAGCCTTGTCATGCAAGGCTCCTTATCTGATCTTCCACAAGGATAAGGTGGTGCTGCATCCGCAGCTTTCCTTTCTACCTAAGGTTGTCTCGGCCTTCCATCTCAATGAAGACATTGTACTTCCATCCTCGTGTCCTCATCCGTCGCACCCTAGAGAGGCGGCGTTGCATTTTTTGGACGTTGTCCGAGCTCTGAGTGTATACTTATCTGCTACTGCTCCGTTCCGGAGGTCAGACTCACTGTTTGTTTTGGTGGCTGGTCCCAAGAAGGGCCTAGCGGTCTCGTCGGCGAACAATCTCAAGGTAGATCTGACAGATGGTGATTCAGGCTTATGCCATATAGGGTCTGGCGCCTTAACTCTCATGGCGCATTCGACCAGGACAATGGGTGCCTCTTGGGCTTTCCAACATCAAGCGTCTGTTTGCCAGGTGTGTAAGGTGGCGACTTTTCTGTCCATTCCCACTTTCACAAAATTCTACAAGGTTATGTGAGTGCATCTTGGGATGCTTCTTTCGGCCGCAAAGTTTTGCAGGTGGCTGTTTAGAGTTGCATCTCACCAGTTGAGGAGCTCTGCTTCGTTTTGGAGTGAAGTTTAATTCTATGCTATAATATAAAAACATCTTTCGCGCTACTGTGAGTAAACAAATGTAATAATAGAATCAATAACGGTGAATCTGATGCAGCTATATCTAAAGTGTTCACAGTACACAAATAATAAATGAAAAAAGGTAAATGATAAGCGCTTCAAATATGTGATGTGGACCACAACAAAGGTAAAAGGTGATAAACGTATTGAAAAAATCAAGTGAAGTGGCTGCACTTATAGCTGAGTGCACAAAGTGAGTCCCAACTCAAAAATGAACCTCTATGTATCAAGGTGCAACTGGGTGCAAAGTGATGAACAAACAGGTGAAATATAACACTGAAATAAAAATGGGTGATGCACAGATCAGTCCATAAGGGATAGATGGAATGATGTTCCAAGATGCTGAATTCTTCACTATCACAGTAGTTGTGCATCTAAATATACACACAGGTGTTGTAGTTCCCTTAACTTAAGGGTGCTATATAAAAGGCATATAGTGATGTTTCTCCAAGGTGCAGATCTCACTCTTCCCAGAAGTGTTCGCCCAGACTGCTCACCCGCTGCCCGCCACTAATATGGTTCAGGCTCAGTGATCCACGATCCGGAATGCAGTGAGGGGGGTAAAAAGAGGGAACAAATGCCTCCAATGGTGAAGTAGGTTTAAAAACCGGGGAAAGTTTATTGTACAAAAAATGAATGGATCGCACAGAAGAGTAAAAATAAGTACAAACGAAATGACACAAAATGCGGGGACGAGGCGATCGAATTACCGCCAACATCCGATGGCCTCCGGCTTGTGTGGGTATTACAAAGTCTCGACTCCCTACGGCGTTACGTCCCTCGTGACTTCATCAGGGGACGAAGGGGGGCTCCCCAGATGAAGTCACGAGGTACGTGACTTAACGCCGTAGGGAGTCGAGACTTTGTGACACACACACAAGCCGGAGGCCATCGGATGTTGGCGGTAATTCGATCGCCTCGTCCCCGCATTTTGTGTCATTTCGTTTGTACTTATTTTTACTCTTCTGTGCGATCCATTCATTTTTTGTACAATAAACTTTCCCCGGTTTTTAAACCTACTTCACCATTGGAGGCATTTGTTCCCTCTTTTTACCCCCCTCACTGCATTCCGGATCGTGGATCACTGAGCCTGAACCATATTAGTGGCGGGCAGCGGGTGAGCAGTCTGGGCGAACACTTCTGGGAAGAGTGAGATCTGCACCTTGGATAAACATCACTATATGCCTTTTATATAGCACCCTTAAGTTAAGGGAACTACAACACCTGTGTGTATATTTAGATGCACAACTACTGTGATAGTGAAGAATTCAGCATCTTGGAACATCATTCCATCTATCCCTTATGGACTGATCTGTGCATCACCCATTTTTATTTCAGTGTTATATTTCACCTGTTTGTTCATCACTTTGCACCCAGTTGCACCTTGATACATAGAGGTTCATTTTTGAGTTGGGACTCACTTTGTGCACTCAGCTATAAGTGCAGCCACTTCACTTGATTTTTTCAATACGTTTATCACATTTTACCTTTGTTGTGGTCCACATCACATATTTGAAGCGCTTATTTACCTTTTTTCATTTAATTCAATGCTGTTCCCATCCCTCGTTTTTTTTTTTTTACACTGCTTTGGGACGTCCCACTTTGTCAAGATTAAGGCTGTGTCCGTCCATGAATGAAAGAGAAAATAAGATTTTATACTCACCGTAAAATCTTTTTCTCTGAGTTCAGAGAAAAAGATTTTACTGTACTGCTTTTTGACAAACTGGTCTGCGAGATGCAGAGAGAGGGGGTTATACCCAAAGGGCCTGCCCCCTGGGCGGGGCTGTAGGGTGTGTATGAGGTGTTTAACATTTACTATAAGTTTCTGCCTAGTCACTCCTAAAGGAAGGCTAATGCCCACTTTGTCAAGATTAAGGCTGTGTCCGTCCATGAACTCGAGTATAAAATCTTATTTTTTTTTTTACCTCCGCAGGAAGTTGCATAATAAAATTTATATAATAAGGAAGCATTTTAATAAGTGGAAAATGGTGAGCGAAGTATAGGACCTTTTTATGTGTTTTGGAGAAGAGCTCTATAGAGTAATCTGCTCCCCACTGCCAGGGAGTCTCACTCCTGTTGCTTAATTCCCTGTAAAAGGCTGTAGTTAAAATATGATCTAAGATATATTCATTCTACGCCCTCCAAACTACCGACGATGCATAAATGGGAGTCGGAACTACAAAAGTCCTTTACACTGCCTCAATGGCTAACAGATATTAAGTACAATAGCACTTATTCAGCGTGTATAGACCATTGGGATAATTTGCCTAAGATCCTCCATAGATGGTATATTACCCCTATGCATCTACACGCTATGAATTCCACCTTATCCCCATTATGTTAGCGGGATTGCCATAATAATGGCAACCTCCTGCATATCATGTGGCACTGTAAGAACCTGAAAGATTTTTGGATAGACGTATTTTTGCTTATTTCAGACATTACTAAAACGAAGTGTACCCCCTCCCTGGAACTAGCACTACTAAGCCTGGGAATAGAATCCTTCCCATATGTAGCGCCCCCTTACTTTCAGTATGGGCACTACGCTAAAGTTAGTGGGGAATGGGAGAGTTATTTTGCTCCCATTCACAATTTGCTAAATTGGGACTTCTGTCACTCCAGAAACGTCCACTGGGTCAGTCTGTGCTCCAGGGATGCAATACCTTCCCTGGCCAGCAGTTGGCACCAGAGGGGTTCTGCAAGAGCAACTTTCCCCAGCAGCCAATTAGAGAAGTTTCTCCCTTGCAAGGCATGCTGGGGAGGGGTATATCTGTGACAGGTGTCATGTGCTAGGCAAGTTTTGGGGGGTCCCGTTTCCAGGTGCGGCATCCACCTTCAGGGTGCGCGCATTCCATGGACCCCGCCAGCGCGGCCCACCAGGCCAGAATTGCAGTCTACACAAACCCTCATCCGGAGTGACTTACTGGGTCCCCAGTTCTATTGAAAGGATCCCAGGCTGGGTGCCGTTCGATTGGGGGGTCGTCTTGAGGGGAACCCGGAGGCAGGTTGTCCAACAGGGCTTGAACGAACCAATCGGGGATCTGGTGACCGGATTGTTGACAGGTACGTTTTGCTGTCATCTGGTGACCTATGCTAAGACCTACTGGGAGGATTCGCTCCATTTGTCCATCTAGCTCACCTAAAGTAATTGGCCTGTGGCAGAGGCCCTAGAGCCAGGTCTGTGAGAGAGATCTGTTCCTCCCAGCAAATCCTAAGTGACACTTCGGCTGCCAGGCTTGTGAGAGGGGTCTGTCCGGGGGCACTTTACCCACTCCAACTAGAGTGGCGACGAATAGTAATTTTGGACTCTATTGAGCAAGTACTGCTCAATTAATATCCGGGCCTGACACTGCAAGGTTCTCCCTTTTCTTCATCAACCTGCTCTTCCTATTTGATGTTGATGTTGGCCGTGTTTGGCCTGGAAATAAAGCATTGGAAAACCTTTATTCACTGTCTGGACCTTCGCTCACTGCTTTGTCCTCCAACTGCACCCATACGCCACATTAAGGTAACTCAATACGCCGATCCCAATAACAAATCAGTGGCTCCTGCGGGGGTAGCGATACACATATAATTACAGAAAAGTGGTGGTACATATCCTATACGCAGCTCGTATTTCCATTGCAGCAAAATGGAGAACTACAACTCCTCCAGATATAACGGAAGTCATAAATAGGGTAAACACACAGTTTCATGGAAAGAATGTTGGCATACAAGGAAGACCAAGTACATGCCTATCAGAAATACTGGGATATCTGGCCCTTACTACATAGCACCCTCTAGCATTGACTACCTCGTATAATATGATGAATGAAAAAATAATTTTGCTTTTAATGGTGGCTCAGCAAATCCAGAACAGTGGATTAGAATTTAGCATTGTTAACTTCTTATGTTTGACTACAGGTCTATCTGGTTTGGATGATCAGTTAATACTTATACAAAATGTGTATATCTGTTTCACTATAAACGACAATAGTATTACTCTCAGTATTATTTTGTCCTAGTAACTCTGTTCTGATAAAAAAAATTAGCAACCAAATCGGGATGGCCATTTTCTGGGCCGCACTCATAGTACCTGGAAAAGCGTTTTTTCAGCCCGCTCACAAAATGTTCCCGATAGGGGTGACGGGCTCTTTAAATTACTTACTCCTTCATAAATTTTATCCAGGAACTATAGGTCAGTTAAAGGGTTTGTAAAGGTAAAAGTTTTTTTACCTTCATGCATCCTATGCATTAAGGTAAAAAAACATCTGACAGCACTGCCCCCCCCCCCCCCGAGCCCCCGTTTTACTTACCTCACCGTTCGAAAGTCCCGGGCGCGTGCTTGTCATCTTGCTCGGTTCCCAGCCTGGCCGTTGATTGGCTAGGCTGGGCGGATTGATAGCAGCGCAGCCATTGGCTGGCACTGCTGTCAATCACAGCGGATGACGCGGCGCGCCGGGGCCGAGTGATACAGTCGGCGGCTATGGCCGCTGCTGTATCACGGGAGCGCGCTCGCAAAAGCTTTCCACCATGCGAGGGAGCTCGCATGAACGTGGAAAGCTTTTGCGAGGAGGAGCCGAGACAGCCGCCGAGGGACCCCAGAAGACACAGATCCGGGCCACTCTGTGCAAAACGATCTGCACAGTGGAGGTAAGTATAACATGTATGTTATTTTTTTTTTTTTTTAATTGTACCTTTAGTGTTCCTTTAAGGACTCCAACATTCCCATAAAGTTTTAAACTAACCAGCTATTTTCTCTACTTTGTAATGTTTCCTGCTGAATGTATTAACATTATTGTACAACTTCTATAACTGTAACCTGTACACTATATTAAATAACATTTTTAAAGTTTAAAAAAAAATATATGACGATATAGAAGAAACATGCAAATTTAGAAATGATTTTGTCCTCACAGGCGATCTGGTAGCAACATAAGTGCCGCGAGCTGCGACATCCTGGATGAGCAGGTAAATGTGGCAACTTAATCAAATTCTGTCTCTTGATATTTTCTATTTTTGTTGTGCAGCTTTGACCGTGTTGTATTGTGTTTTAGGCATCACAGGGAAAGCGACTAGACAGGCAAATAGAGCAGCCCTCAAAATTTACACTCGCCTGCTTGCATTCTGCGAGTAAATTTTGAGGGCTGCCTGGGAGCAGGGGGGGCGAGCAAGGAGAGTCGCGTCGCCGCCTGGTTGTTCATAGCGCGGGGAACATTACAGCTTTCTATTCAATAGCTGTGTTCCCCGGCGCGCGCATCATATACAGCGCCTCCCCCTTTTCCGGGCACTTTTTCATAGACAGATCACCCATCCCAGGATTGGATGGGTGATCTGTCTATCAAAGTTTCCCGGACAAGGGGCTGTATGACGCGCGCGGCTGCTATTGATTTAAAAACTGTAATGTTCCCCCGCGGTTTGAACAACGCGGCTCCGGATCCTCTCCTACTCAGCACAGGTAGGCTGCAATGTGGGGGGGGGACTCCTGGCTGCAATTGTGGTGGGACTCCTGGCTGCAATTGTGGGGGAACTCTGGCTGCAAAATGGGGACATTTTGCTGCACTGGGGACACATGCTGCATTGGTAGACATAGGCAGGCTGCATTTTTTGGGCGTGTCTAGGGGTGGGATTAAGGGGCGGAACATGGTAGGGGTTGGGCAGGGCAACTGGTGGCAAAAACGACTTGAGGCCAGGACTTGAAATTTTGAGCCCTGACATAGAGCATATATCAGGAAGCAGGGCAGTTTGTAAAATGTGGTCTCAAAGTTCAAGGCAACAAAGCAGGCTATAAATGAGGGGTGATATTGCCACCAATGTTTGTAAAAGTGCTACGTTTGTTGCTGACTTGCTTATCCTTCGCCTTGTCATAAAATCAGTAGATGACCCAAAGAAAACATGCAGCCAGTGAAATTGGAGCTGCTAGACCGCATATTTGTTCACTGACCTTTCTTGATGTTGCACCTGCAAATACAGATCAGAAGTGGCAGATCCAGTATTTCCCAACTGACAGGTTCCTTCTGAAGGCTAAGCTCCAAGCAGATACAAAAGACAAATTCATCCAGTTGAGCATTTTTAATGCTACTGGTGCAAGTATCTAAATCTGACTTGGTATCAGCTCGTTTTATTCCCTGTACAGCATTACTGAGAGGAAGGGGCATCAATGGAAGCCAATCAGGTTGGCTGCATGCAAATGTGTTGAAGTTAGAAGTTAGCAAAGAGATGACCTAATTGGTGTGCCGATGCTCCTTCACTGTCCAATCGCAGGCTGATGTCTTGTGGAACAGTGGTTACACTTTCCTAACTACAGTTATTTCTAAAACATTGGTAGTCCTATTGCGCTGTCCTCACCCGAGCTGATCCTTCTGTCCCTGGTGCTGCCATCTTGACTGTGGGAAGCCAGCAGTGACTTTCTTTATTTCACAGCCAGCTCACAAATGCCTGCTTTGAGACTGGACCCACAGCCTTCAGGACATTGCGGGTGGGGAGGGGGGGCAGGAAGGCGGAACTTTTTTAGTTCTTGCCTAGATGCCTGACAGGTACCCGCTCTCAATAAAACATTTTTGAGGGGGAGACAATGAGTGGAATTTTCACTTTTAAGAGTTCTGCAATAACTTTAACAATGTGTGACTCTAAGGACTTGGAAAGACTTGAAATAATTTTAAAGGATCACATGTAATACTTGCCTGCTGTGTCCAAAGGTTTTACACAGAGCAGTCTCAATCCTCCTTCTCTGCGGTCCCCCAATGGCACTCCTGGCTCCTCCTCCTATAAGGGCACTTGTGCAGGTTTTCTCCCGAGCCGGTTCTGTGTTCATAGAGTGCGGCGTGGCCTTGCTCCCTTGTCACTGGTTGTGATTGACAGCAGTGGGGGCCCAATGTCTCCCGCTGCTGTCTTTATGCCAGGGAGGAGGCAGAGAGCAGAGCGAGCCTCTGCTCTTGTGCAAATTGCTGGATCGAAGTGGGCTCCAAGCAGAAGGTTATTTACCTTAAAGTGTTACCAAACCCAGTAATATGAAAATAGTTAATCTGCCTTCCCACAGTGCCCACAGCTTATAAAGCTTCTTTTTGCATTAAAATATTGCCACTATATAACTTTTTGGCTGCTCTGTATACCACGGTGAGTGATAAACTGCACAGTTTCTCCAGTGTTGAGTGTTCAGGTAGGAGGAGATTTCCACTTCAGCCTGTATACACACCCACATGTCTTGCCAATATCATGTGACTTTGCCATCTCTGAGAACAAGTAAGTATTCTCTCCAGCATAAAAGACACAAGTGAGCATGTGCAGGTCGGCTACCCTGCCTGTGTTAGCTGGCCTTCCCCAGATAGGCAGTGCAGGAGGGGAAGGATCTGTGCATACAGGATGAAACAGCCTTTTTACACAATGCAGAGAATTAATCCCTTAAGTTCGAAAGTGAGTATAACAAACATGCTATGCTGCATATACAGACTGATTTTCCCTTCTCGTCTTTCAGGACAGCCACAATAGAGAGATGGGCTCCTCCTCTTCCTCTGGGAAACACTGCACAGCCTTTAAAACCTCTCCTCCCCCTGCCAGACCTCAGTTCTTAGTGTTTCCTCCGGTGGGGAGACACTGTATAGGAACGAGGACTGGGCAGTCAGGGGACTGTGGCTTTCCAAATTTTCCGTTAAGGGGAGCAGGGGCCTCCTATAGGTTTTGGTAGGTACTTAACGCCACTTCTAGCCACCCCAATCCGCGTCGAGCGCGGCAGCCGGCTTGTGGGGGGGGGGGGGTCCTCTATCGTGTCCACTGGACCGCAGCGCGGAGGCAGCTCCAGGTGCCCTGTTTCCACAGGCTGCATGTTTTTTTCACAATTTTGCGGGCCGAATGGCGGGTGACGTCATTTCCGGCGACACGGCGGAAGGCCTCCCCTTTGACCCGCGACTTCCGGTTCCGGGTCGTGGCGCTGATAGAGGCCCAGGCGTTTCTGCTGGAGGAGTCAGGAACTCGCTGGGGCGAGTAGGACACAGCGCAACCACCGAAATGTTGGCGGCGTCTCCGGAGCACGGCCCGACCAAGGACGCTTCCTCCAGCCAGCCCAAGGTAAGGGTTCCCTGGGAGGGGTCCCCATACCTTAGGCCTGATTGTTTCCCCCACTATATCCCCCGTGGTGGTTGAGGGGGGTCCTAGCATGGATGTTTGTCTAGTACTCCCCCAGGGTTGTAACCCTTTGTTTTTTTTTATGTTGTGGGTGTTTTCTTTTCTACTGTCTTTTCAGAAGAGTCTGGAAAAGTCAAGTGGGAAGACACATGGCTCTAAAAATAAATGTGCCTCCTGTAGGGACTCTCTTCCTGAGTCCTGGCCTAAAGTTTTATGTAGGGACTGCATACAATCTTTGGTCAGGGAAAGGGATGCAGAGCAGGAAGATAGTTTAGCAGCCTCTGTAAAGGCGCTTTCTTCCACTTTTTGCTTCCTTCAAATCCCTATTTGAAAGGCTGCAACCTCCCGCTATCCCCACACAGGTTACAACCCAGCTAGAAGACCAGGGTCTTGCTCCTGCCCCACCTGATCCTTCAGTTACAGCAGTTGAGCCAGCAGGCCCTTCCCAGGGAGAATGCTCTCTTCCGGAGAGTGTCGCCCCTGAGTCTCAGGAGGAATTGGACGAGGAGGACCAGGACGGTGAGTCCAGGAAACCCTTGAGATATAAGCTCTCTCTTGATGAGGTCGAGGACTTATTAGGGGCAATTTACACGACCCTCGGCATTCAGGCCGACGTTAAGCCCTTAAGCCTCCATGACCAGATGTACAGGGGGCTAGGGGAACAAAAGAGAAGGGTCTTCCATGTGCATGAGCTTCTGCTTGACTCGATTAAAAAGGAGTGGCAGGATCCTGAAAGGAAACCCTTTTTTTTTCTCGGTCCCTTAAAAGGAGATTCCCCTTCTCAGAGGATCCCACGGCCATTTGGAACAAGGCGCCAAAGTTGGATGCAGCCTTTTCCCAGGTTTCCAGAAATACCGACTTGGCGTTTGAGGATATGGGAACCCTGGCCGATGCCATGGACAAGAGAATGGATTCTCTTTTGAAAAAAACTTGGGACTCTGTAATTGGGAACCTTAAACCAGAACTGGCAGTTACGGTGGTGGCCCGTAATTTAGAACATTGGCTCTCCAAAATTCAGGAGCACATTGAGGCTGGGACGGATAAGGAAACCATATTATCCTCCTTTTCTACAATGTTGCGGGGCATCGCCTACATTGCGGATGCTTCAGCAGAATCTGTCCGCATGTCGGCCAGATCCGCTGCTCTGGCCAACTCAGCCAGAAGAGCCCTTTGGCTTAAGACTTGGCCGGGGGACATTGCTTCCATGTCAAAGCTGTGCGGGATACCCCTTACGCGGGATCTCCTGTTTGGCCCGGGTCTGGAGTCCGTATTAGATCGTACGGCCGACAGAAATCCTTCCCCCTTAAACGTAAAACCCTGGTAAAGTCAGGGAAAGGGTTTCGCCCCCAGAGACAGACAGGGGTTCCGAAACCAGCAGGTCAGAAGAGGGTCTGGACACCCAGAGGAAGGGGCAGAGGAGCGATTTTTCGCCCTCCTGACCAGCCCCCAAAAAAACAATGACGCCCGGGTCAGGGTGGGGGGAAGACTGGGGGCCTTCCTCCCACAGTGGGAGACTATTTTCCCCAACAGGTATGTCCTGGAGTTTGTAAGGAGGGGGTACCACCTGGAATTTTCGTCCCCTCCCCCCCGGAGATACCTAATCACAAAGCTACCCAGAGACGGGGACAAATCAGAAGCCTTACTGGAAGCCTTAAACGAACTGGAGGATCAAAACGTGGTCCTCAGAGTTCCAGTGTCGGAGGAAGGGAGGGGGTTTTACTCACACATTTTTGTGGTGAAAAAACCCTCAGGGAAGTTCAGGTTAACCCTGAACTTAAAACCCTTAAACAGATCCGTTACTTACAAAAAGTTCCGCATGGAATCGATCTTTACGGTCGGGGCCCTCCTCCCGCAGAATTGCTTTATGGTTTCCTTGGACCTCAGACGCGTACCTGCACGTACCCATAGCAGAAGGGTCTCGGGAGTTTCTAAGATTAGCGATAGACCTAGAAGGAGAGGTGGTGCACCTTCAGTTTCAGGCTTTGCCATTCGGTCTATCCTCCTCGCCCCGCGTGTTTACCAAGGTCCTGGCGGAACCTATAGCTTTTTTGCGTCTTCAGGGAGTAGGCATCATAGCCTACCTGGACGACCTGCTCCTTTTTGCAGCGTCTCCAGAACTATTCAGGGACCTGGATTTGACGAAAAAGATCCTAACGGATCTAGGGTGGCTTCTAAACCTGGAGAAGTCCAACCTGACACAGTCACAAAGTATTCCCTATTTAGGGTACCTTTTGGACTCTACCCTCTTAAGGGTTTTTCTCCCATTGGAGAAGGCTCTGAAGCTGGACAGAGCGGTAGCCACCCTCCAGGGCAGTCATCAGGTGTCGATCAGATCCCTGATGTCGGTTCTAGGGCTGCTGACATCCACCCTCCCGGCTGTCCAGTGGGCAGGCCTTCACTTTCGGGCCCCTTCAGGCTTTCCTTCTAAAGATCTGGGATCACAGTCTAGAGTGTTTAGACACCTTGGTACAGGTCCCAAACCAGGTAAAGAGATCCCTTTGGTGGTGGAGGAAGGTCTCCAATTTGTCGCAGGGTCGTCTATGGCATATTCCGGGTCCCCAGGTGGTAACCATGGATGCCAGCGGCAGGGGTTGGGGAGCTCATCTAGGGTCTCTTCAGACGCAGGGCGTCTGGAAGGGCGTGAAGTTGAAAAGATCCTCCAACTGGAAGGAACTGAGGGCGGTAGGTCTAGCTCTCAGATTCTTTCAGGAGAAGCTCCAGGGGCATCACGTCCAAGTAAGGTCGGGCAATGCCTCAGCTGTGGCGTATTTAAACAAGCAGGGCGGAAAGAGGAGCGTAGTCCTGTCAGCCCTAACAGATATTCTTTGTTAGGCCGAGTCCAATACCCTGTCACTATCAGCAGTCGTCCTAAGGGGAATAGAGAATGGGACAGCAGATTTCCTCAGCCGAAGTCAACTGAGAGAGAGCAAATGGGCCCTCAATAAAGAAGTCTTCCATCTCTTGACCAAGAGGTGGGGATCTCCGGAAATAGATCTTTTTGCGTCCAGAGAAAACGCAAAAAAAACTTTGTTTTTTCTCTCGCAACAAGGGTGCGGGAGCAAGGGGGGTAGATGCTCAGAGCTGGCGGTTCGGAATTTGTTACGCTTTCCCACCACCAGTACTTCTGCCAGCGGTTCTAAGGAAGTTTCAGCTGGAGAACACTTCTCTGATTCTAGTCACACCACATTGACCCAAAAGGGCGTGGTTCTCGGTCCTCAAACAGCTGGCCGTAGAACCTCCCTTTTTCCTTCCGTATCGAGAGGATCTCCTCTCACAGGGCCCAGTCTTCTGCCCACAGGTACACAGGTGGAACCTAGCGGCTTGGCTAATGAGGAGGCCCTGTTGAGATCTAGAGGTTTTTCTGAAAGATTAACTGCCACCCTTCTTGATTGCAGGAAAAAGGAAACCCGCTCTATATATAGGAAGGTCTGGCTTCGCTTTAACGCATGGTGCCTAGAATTTTCCTGTTCAGTGCAGAACCCCAATCTGTTTTAGAATTCCTACAGTGTGGAGCAGATAAGGGACTTTCAGTTAGTACCCTTAAGAGTCAGGTCTCAGCCCTTAGTGTGTTTCTGGAGAGACCTCTGGCCAACAACCCCTGGGTAGTCAGATTCTTTAGGGCGTTAGCCAGACAGAAGCCGCCTCAGGGGCCCCCCTTTCCCAGGTGGGACCTATCTTTAGTATTGCAGGCGCTAACGGGTTCTCCCTTTGAACCCTTAGACAAGTGTTTATTAAGAGTTAACCTTAAAGACAGTTTTTTTGGTTGCAGTGACCACTGCTAGGAGGGTCAGTGAGTTAGAAGCCTTATCCGTCAGACCCCCTTTTTGTGTTGTTTTTCCGGATCGGGTCGTTTTTAAGACCAATCCAGCCTTTCTACCCAAGGTGACTTCCAAATTTCATAGAAGTCAGGAGGTGGTTCTACCCTCTTTTTGCCCCAATCCCTCAGGTGAAAGGGAGCTACGGTTTAGTACGTTAGATGTCAGGAGATGCATCCTGCACTACTTAGAGCTGACTAAAGATTTTAGGAAGTCAGACTCCTTATTTGTTTTGTTTTCTGGGGCTAGGAAAGGACTGAAAGCGTCCCGGCGCACAATTGCTAGATGGCTTAGATTAACCATTGGGCAGGCGTATACCTTGACTGGTGAGGAGGTCCCTACAGGAATTAAGGCACACTCTACTCGAGCGGTGGCTGCTTCTCAGGCTGAAAGTGCTGGAGCTACGCCAGAACAAATATGCAAGGCAGCAACTGGGTCCAGCTACACCACCTTCGTCAAGCACTATAGAGTAGACTTGGTGTCAGCAGGCGAACAGGCCTTTGGGGCGAAAGGTTCTGCAAGCCGTAGTCCCGCCCTAATTGGTAAGTGCTCGATGATCCTCTCTATTGTGGCTGTCCTGAAAGACGATAAGGGAAAAATTGAGTTACACTTACCGGTAACGTCCTTTCCAGTAGTCTTTCAGGACAGCCCTGGTTACCCACCCAAAGTTTTGGAAGGATTGTTTAAGTCCAGGAACATAGTATGAGATTGATGTTTATCTATGGATTACTAACATGTTCTTGTGTCTCCCCAGCTGACCGGAGGTGCTCGTATAAAAACTGAGGTCTGGCAGGGGGAGGAGAGGTTTTAAAGGCTGTGCAGTGTTTCCCAGAGGAAGAGGAGGAGCCCATCTCTCTATTGTGGCTGTCCTGAAAGACTACTGGAAAGGACGTTACCGGTAAGTGTAACTCCGTTTTCTTTATCGTACATCACGGGACACAGAGAAGCATAGTAATTACTATGTGGGTTATAGAGTCTACCTTCAGGTGATGGACACTGGCACGCCCTTAAGGCAAGAAGTTCCCTCCCCTATATAACCCCTCCCATACCGGGAGTACCTCAGTTTTTTCGCCAGTGTCTAAGGTGTTGGTCACGAGTGAACATGTGCTGCAAGGAGCTCCACTGGAGGGATCCATATTGGATGTAAAAAGCCTCCATGAAATCCGGATCCGTCCAAAGTGCTTCTGAGCCAAAGTGGACGGTACCCGGGCCCCGGTTAAGAAGAACGGGGTTTGGCCTGTAATGCTTCTCTTTGAGGGCTGGATCCTGGTTATTCAGTACTTTGGTCAATTTCCTAATACCAAAAGTTTACTGACAAGGTGCGATATGGGTCCAGGGGTGTGGTGTTCCTGTCCACGGACCCCGGTCCCTGAAGGTCTACAGACGCTGCTCTCCGTGATGGGCGAAGATTGGACTGTCTGTCTATGAAGAGTCCTGCAGCGTTGGATCAGGTAAGTGAAGGTGCTTCAGGACTTGGTCCTGGGAGTAACCTTCCTTTATTTGAGCCATTATGGTTGCCCAAGCCATCTGTCTGTGCTTCTCCTGTATGCTGTGGGGAGGAGGGGTATCTATACTCAAGTAGTTAGCCCCTCCTGTGCAGGTTTAAAGCAGAAGGAAAGTTGCCCAAAAAGTTTGGCTTCAGTTGGCTTACCTGGTCCTCACATGGAGCTGCGGAGCTCCATCCTCATGCACGAGCGCGTAGCGTCGTGCTTGCGCGACATTGATTATGTCTTAGGCGCACGCGCGCGCACAATTGCGAAAATTTGTACGCTGCTTCGGTGCGCACGAGTGTGCGCGGCGTGATCGGTAGGACGCGCGTGGCGACATGTGCGGCTACGTGTGCGCACGTAGCCTCGTGATACACACCCAGCATCGGCGCGTGTGCATGCGCGCAGGGGGTCTATCTCAGCTGTTTTCTAGGAGACACGAGATTACAGGACAGAGCAGGTCAGGTGATTTGCACCTAGTCCTTATATGCTCCAGTCCACCTCACTGATCCTGGCCGACGGTGGACGGTGGAGATCTTGTGCACATACTTTCAGTATTTAGTACTGGTGGTTGGACAGTGACACCTGCTTAGGGCGCATAGTGGGCTCTGCACCTTGCCAACCATCAAATAGCGGCGTCAGTGCTGGTCTATAGGTTCGCAAGTAGTTAAAATTATTGTGAGTACCTCAGCTTTATCATTGGTAAAGGCTCAGGGACTAGAAGCTCAAAGAAAGTAAAGGGATCGCCATCGGGCTCAGAGGATCTCTGGCATGCTCCTGCGGCTGTCTCCTCTCCTGATAAATTGGAAGAGGCCCAGGGTGAACCATCAGGGCTGTCAGGTGCCTGTTCTGCCCTTGTCCCGTCTGCTCCAGTTTTTGTGACACAGGAGGCTCTGGCCTCAGCTATGGGGGGTCTGGAGCAGAGATTAGCGACCTTAATTGCATCCTCTCTCTCAAGAGAAAAACGCACAAGGTCCCCCTCTCCCTCTGAGGAGTCCCTCGATATGGGGCATCTATCCTCAGAAGAGGTTGATTTACCCTCTGGAGATCTGGCAGAAGGTCAGTTGGAAGTAGTGGATTCTGAGGATTCCACTTTGGGAGAACCTTTTTCGGCATCTCAATCCGAAAAGTTGTTGGTCCAGTCCCTCACTGAGATGGTCCGTTCGGCCTTCAAGTTGCCACTTTCAGAGCCAGCTTCGAGTTCAGTCTCATCCTTAGGCTCCTTAAAAGCTCCTCCAGCTAACTATTCCTTCCCGGTTCATCCCCCTTCTGGAAGGTCTTATCTACAAGGATTGGGAACATCCAGATAGATTTTTTTCTTCCTCCTAAGAAATTTTCGGTTTTATACCCCATGGAGGAACAGTTCACTAAAAAATGGGGTATCCCCAAGGTGGACGCAGCTGTGTCCTGCGTAAATAAGTCTTTGACCTGTCCAGTGGACAACGTTCTGGTATTCAAAGATCCGACAGACAAGAGATTAGAGACGATATTAAAAACCTCTTTTGCTTCAGCTAGAGGGATAACCCAGCCTGCAGTTGCAGCTATTGGGATTTGCCAAGCCTTGAAAGACCAGTTTAAGGGGGTCTTAAAAGAGGTGCCGGCTCAACAGGCCCAGAATTTGGCTGAGTTTCCCAGAGCATTATGCTTTGCCATAGATGCTATCAAGGACTCCATTCAGCAGTCCTCACGTCTCACTCTCTCGTTAGTTCATATGCGCAGATTACTCTGGCTAAAGAACTGGTCTGCTGAAGCCCCGTGTAAAGTTACTGGCAGGGTTTCCCTTTCATGGAGAGCGTTTGTTTGGGGAAGATCTGGATTCATATATTCAGAAGATTTCCAGGGGTAAAAGTACTCTGTTACCAGTAAAGAAAAGGTTTAGGGATTCTCCCTCCTTTAAAAAATCCTCCTCTCCTGTCCCTGGTACTTCCACTACCAGGCAGTTCCGACGGCCTCCCGGACGATTTAATGCGGGTGGGAAGCCGCAGGGCCAGCCTCAGGCTTCCAAAAAGCCTTGGAACCGTAAGCCGGCCAAGCCAGCATCTTTTTAGATGCTGGCTTGGCCGGCTTACGGTTCCAAGGCTTTTATGAAGCACTATGAAGGTTCACCCCCACTCAGCCGGGTGGGGGGAAAACTTCAGCTGTTTGCGAAGGCTTGGCTAGGGAGGATCCAAGACAAGTGGGTCCTCTCTACGGTTTCCGGGGGCTACAAGCTGGAGTTGAGCAAATTTCCTCCACCTCGCTTCTTACCCTCGAACGTCCCGAAGGACCCCGGCAAAAGAAGGTCCCTAGCATTGGCCTTAGATCATCTATTATCCCAAGGGGTAATCAGAGAACTGCCAGTGGAAGAACAAGGTTTGGGGTTTTATTCCAATCTCTTCACCGTCCCCAAACCAAACGGGGATCTAAGACCCATTCTGGACCTCAAGGCCTTAAACAAGTTCCTAAAGGTCCAATCGTTCCAAATGGAATCGATCCGGTCGGTGGTTGCCTCCCTGCAAGGAGGGGAACTTCTGGCGTACATCGATATAAAGGACGCATACTAGCACGTTCCTATCTTCCTCGACCATCAGAAGCTGCTTCGCTTCGCGGTAAATCAGCGCCACTTTCAATTCGTGTCCTTACCTTTTTGTTCTGGCCACCGCACCTCGTGTTTTCACGAAGGTATTGGCTCCACTGTTAGCCTATCTAAGGTCTCAAGGCATATCCATAGTAGCCTATCTAGACGACCTATTGTTGGTAGACCGGTCAGTGGCCGATCTAAACTTGGCGGTACACAGAACTGTAAAATTTCTGGAGTCCATGGGTTGGGTTCTCAACCTGGACAAGTCAGCCTTAATGCCTGTGCAAAGGCTCGAATATTTGGGTCTACTCATAGACACAAAGCTAAAAAGGGTCTTCTTGCCCCAAAGAAAGTTCGAGGCTTTAAGAGAACTAGTTCAACTAGTCAAAACAAGGCGTCAGCCTTCCATTCGCCTCTGTATGAGGTTACTGGGGAAAATGGTAGCCTCGTTCGAGGCCGTCCCATTCGCTCAGTTCCACTCAAGGGAACTTCAACACGCCATTCTGTCCGTGTGGAACAAAAAAGTTCAAGCCTTGGACCTACCTATGTCCCTCTCCCGGACAGTCCGGCAGAGCCTTTGTTGGTGGCTGGTTCCCCAGAACCTGCTAAAGGGGAAGTCCTTTGTTCCATCTCATGGCAGGTTGTGACCACAGACGCCAGTCTGCTAGGCTGGGGTGCAGTCCTGGGGGGCTTGTCTCTCCAGGGGAAATGGTCAATCTCAGAGAGGTCTCTACCCATAAATCTGCTAGAAATTCGTGCAGTTCATCTAGCCTGTCAGCTTGGTCAGACAGGTTGAAGGGTCTTCCGGTCAGGGTTCAATCCGACAATGTCACGGCTGTGGCATACATAAATCACCAGGGGGGCACAAGAAGTGCAACCCAAAGAGAGGTGAATCGAATCCTGACCTGGGCAGAAAAATATGTCCCGTGCATATCTGCAGTGTTGATTCCGGGAATAGACAATTGGCGAGCAGACTACCTAAGCCGCCAACAGGTGCTTCCAGGGGAATGGACTCTTCACCCCGACATCTTCCAGAGCATTTGTCAGAGGTGGGGAACACCAGATGTCGATCTGTTTGCATCGAGGTTCAATGCAAGGGTGGGCAACTTTCTGTCCCGGACAAGGGATCCACTTGCTTACGGCACGGATGCACTGGTGTTCCCATGGGACCAGTTCTCCCTAATGTATGCGTTTCCTCCGCTGCAATTATTACCCCGTCTCCTTCGCAGGGTAAAGTCGCAAGGAAGACCAGTGATTCTGCTGGCTCCGGCATGGCCCAGAAGGACCTGGTTCGCGGACAATGTAAGGATGTCCGTGGGGCAACCGTGGTCCCTTCCGCTTTGGCCGGACCTATTGTCCCATGGGCCAATATTCCATCCTTCCTTACCGTGTCTGAATTTAACGGTTTGGCTATTGGGTCCCATATCTTAACGAGAAGGGGTGTCTCTAATTCGGTAGCATCTACTTTGATTAATGCCAGAAAACCGGCATCCAGACTTATTTATTACAGAGTTTGGAAATCTTATGTGGCCTGGTGCGAGAGCAGGGGTTGGCATCCCCGGAGGTATCTCATTGGCAGAATTCTGGAGTTTCTGCAGTTAGGGGCAGACATGAAGTTGGCCCTAAGCACCATTAAGGGCCAGATCTCAGCCTTATCGATTTTTTTCCAATGGCCACTAGCTACACATTCTCTGATCAAAACCTTTTTGCAAGGTGTGATCCGGCTTAATCCACCAGTCAAGATTCCCTTGTGTCCGTGGGATTTGAATCTGGTCCTTTCTGTCTTGCAGAAACAACAGCCTCTGGCTCATATTCCTTTGGTCCTTCTGACCAGGAAGGTGTGTTTTTTGATAGCCATAACCTCCGCGAGGAGGGTTTCGGAGTTGGCGGCCTTATCTTGTAAGGAACCGTACCTTATATTCCATAAGGATAGATTGGTCCTACGGCCTCACCCGGCTTTCCTTCCCAAGGTTGTTTCTAATTTTCATTTGAATCAGGATTTTGTTCTCCCTTCTTTTTTTCTCAGAACCTAGTTCTGCAAGGGAGAAGTCCTTTGCATACGCTAGACGTATTAAGAGCAGTTAAGATCTATCTTAGGGCTACTGCTCAGGTCCGGAAAACTGAGACATTGTTTATCCTGCCAGAAGGTCCCAGATGTGGGCAGGCAGCGTCGAAGTCCACTATGTCCAAATGGATTCGGCAGGTCATTACTCAAGCCTATGGCTTGAGGGGAAAGGTTCCCCCGTTTAAGGTTAAAGCACATTCCACTAGAGCGGTGGGTACTTCCTGGGCAGTGCATCATCAAGCCTCCGTGGCTCAGGTCTGCAAGGCCGCAACATGGTCGTCTGTCCATACTTTCACTAAATGTTATCAATTGGACATAAGAAAAAATGAGGAGAGCGCCTTTGGGCGCAGTGTGCTGCAGGCTGCAGTTTGATTCCTCATGTCTGATGGCGCCCGGCTTATTTTTTTTTTGGGGTCTCCCTCCCCTCATTGGCATTGCTTTGGGACGTACCACATAGTAATTTCTATGCTTCTCTGTGTCCCGTGATGTACGATAAAGAAAATAGGATTTTTATAACAGCTTACCTGTAAAATCCTTTTCTTGAAGTACATCACGGGACACAGAGCTCCCGCCCCTCTTTTGGGATATTTGGGACACTTATTGCTTGCTACAAAACTGAGGTACTCCCGGTATGGGAGGGGTTATATAGGGGAGGGAACTTCTTGCCTTAAGGGCGTGCCAGTGTCCATCACCTGAAGGTAGACTCTATAACCCACATAGTAATTACTATGCTTCTCTGTGTCCCGTGATGTACTTCAAGAAAAGGATTTTACAGGTAAGCGGTTATAAAAATCCTATTTTTATTGTTGTGGGTTTAGTAACACTTAATGTTATATATGCATTTTACTTGTGTTTTCTCCTACGTTAAAGCGGGAGTTCACCCGCAAAAAAAAAAAATTAAGATTAGATTCATGTCTAGGGGAATCGGCTAGTTTTTTTAAAAACGAAGCAGTACTTACCGTTTTAGAGAGCGATCTTCTCCGCCGCTTCCGGGTACGGTCTTCGGGATGGGCGTTCCTTCTTGATTGACAGGCTTCCGACGGTCGCATCTATCGCGTCACGAGTAGCCGAAAGAAGCCGAACGTCGGTGCGGCTCTATACGGCGCCTGCGCACCGACGTTCGGCTTCTTTCGGCTACTCGTGACGTGATGGATGCGACCGTCGGAAGCCTGTCAATCAAGAAGGAACGCCCAGACCCGAAGACCATACCCGGAAGCGGCGGCGAAGATCGCTCTCTAAAACGGTAAGTACTGCTTCGTTTTTAAAAAAACTAGCAGATTCCCCTAGACAAAATGAGCATGAATCTAATCTTAAATTTTTTTTTGCGGGTGAACCTCCACTTAAACCTGTTGTTAGATTGCTCATGGCCACCTGATCAACAGTAGAATTGCAGAGAAGACACTGAGTAAAGTTAAATAAATTAAATTAATGGGATCCTCTTCTCGCATGTGGACTGCAGCAGAGGCTGATTGGTTTGTAGTGCTGGCTCCACCCCTCTAAGTCTGAGTGCCGCTGTTTACTTGGTATATTTGCATGCAGGAATATATTCAGTGATTTAAAGGGTCACTAAAGGAATTTTTTTTTTTAGCTAAATAGCTTCCTTTACCTTACTGCAGTCCTGGTTTCATGTCCTCATTGTTCATTTTTGCTTTGATGTTGCTGTAAATCCTCTCTGTTCTGGACACTTCCTGGTTGTCTGTTTCCTGATAACCACAGTACTGGGAGATTTCTCTCTGTGGTGACTAAATCAAGGAGGTGTGATTACTGTTTGTAAAACGAAACTGGATTGGTGCTGAGGGGTTTTAGACAAAGCATCGCTGCCCTCTATTGGCTCTTTGTCTCTGTACATCAGAGAACCAGGAAACAACAGCAAAAACGAAACTAAACTGTAGGTACATTATATGATTGGTTTTTATCTATTTTTGATCGTTTTTAAAAGGAATCTGTTAACTATTATATCTCTGTACCCTGTAAACAGTTATTTCAGCAAAAAATAATTTTTCCTTTAGTGACCCTTTAACCACTTAAGGACCGCCTCCTGCAGATATACGTCGGCAGAATGGCACGGCTGGGCACAAGCACGTACAGGTACGTCTTCTTTAAGTGCCCAGCCGTGGGTCGCGGGCGCACCCGCGACCCGGTCCGAAGCTCCGTGACCTCGGTCGCGGGACCCGATCGCCGTTGGAGTCCCGCGATCGGTCCCCGCAGCTGATAGACGGGGAGAGCTGTGTGTAAACACAGCTTCCCCGTTCTTCACTGTGGCGCGCTGTCATTGATCGTGTGTTCCCTGTTATAGGGAAACACAATCAATGACGTCACATGTCCAGTTCCGCCCCCCTACAGTTGGAAACACAGATGAGGTCACACTTAACCCCTTCAGCGCCCCCTAGTGGTTAACTCCCAAACTGCAATTGTCATTTTCACAGTAAACAATGCATTTTTTGCTGTGAAAATTACAATGGTCCCAAAAATGTGTCAAAATTGTCCGATGTGTCCACCCTAATGTCGCAGTCATGAAAAAAAAAGCTAATCGCCGCCATTGGTAGTAAAAAAAAAAAAATAATAAAAAAAAATGCAATAAAACTATCCCCTATTTTGTAAACGCTAAACATTTTGCGCAAACGAATGGATAAACGCTTATTGCGATTTTTTTTTTTTTTTTTACCAAAAATAGGTAGAAGAATACGTATCGACCTAAACTGAGGAAAATTATTTTTTTATATATATTTTTTGGTGGATATTTATTAAAGCAAAAAGTAAAAAATATTGAATTTTTTTCAAAATTGTTGCTCTATTTTTGTTTTTAGCGCAAAAAATAAAAACTGCACAGGTGATCAAATACCACCAAAAGAAAGCTCTATTTGTGGGAAAAAAAGGACGCCAATTTTGTTTGGGAGCCACTTCGCATGACCGTGCAATTGTCAGTTAAAGCGACGCAGTGCCGAATCGCAAAAACTGTCCGGGTCCTTTACCTCCCTAAACGTCCGGGTCTTAAGTGGTTAAACAACTTAAAGTGATAGTTAATTTTTTTTTTTAAAGCAAACTTTTACAAACAAACATGTCATACTTGCCTGTTCTGTGCAAGGGTTTTTCACAGAGCAGCCCCAATTCTCTGCTTCTGGGTGCTCTGCCAGTGCTTCTGGCTCCTTCCCTTACCTTTAAAATGAAACTGTTCCTATGCCGCAATGTCAGCGCTGCAGCCGCTTCCATTTTCACCTGTCTTACTTCTGTGTTCGTGGGCTACGGATCTGTGATTGGTCAGAGCCATGATGACGTCACACCTGCGCCATGATGGCGCAGGGCTCGGAAGGAACGGCACCCGTAGCCGTTTCTTCAGAGCGCATGCACCAGTGATGTCACTGGCTGCATGTAATGCACAGTCTGTCACAAAAGTGAGTACACCCCTCCACATTTTTTTTTTGCTATAAAGTTTTTATTGTAAGATCCAAAGTAGTGTAACTTGTGCAATTATAATAACATTCGTACATCTATCTTGTAAGTTTTCAAATTCAACATGAAGTATAAAAATGACATAACGTTAAGGCGCTCAATGATAATGATCAGGATGGCTGTTGGACCTGTAACATGTCAATTAGTGTTATTTTAATATACGATACCTGTCCTTAAGGAAAATAATTTGTACATTATTATGAACTGATTATTACTTAAATATAGATATTCAGTGCATGTTTTATATATGCGTGTGTTCACTTGGGGGTGTACTCAATTTTGCCAACAGTTTAGATATTAATGACTGTGTGTTGAGTTATTTTGAGGGGACAGCAAATTGACACTGTTATACAAGCTGCACACTCAAAGATATATACGGTAATAAAATATTTACAAAAATGTGAGGGGTGTACGCACTCTTGTGAGATACTGTAAAAATCTCCAAAACGGTACATGTTTAGGAGATGTTTACTTTACCTAAAGGTAAGCCTATAATAAATCCTACCTATAGGTAAATGTCAGTAGAGGACATTTACTTCCTCTCTTTAAAGGGGTTGTAAAGGTAAAAAATGTCCTAAATGGCTTCCTTTACCTTAGTGCCATCCTCCTTCACTTACCTCATCCTTCGATTTTTCTTTTAAATGTCCTTATTTCTTCTGAGAAATCCTGACTTCCTGTTCTTCTGTCTGTAACTACACACAGTAATGCAACACTTTCTCCCCTGGTGTGGAGAAAGCCTCTTGAGGGGAGGAGGGGGCGAGCAGGAGGGTCAGGACGCCCACTAACACACAGCTCTTTTCTCCATCTGCAAAGTAGATAGCGTCCTGACCCTCCTGCTCGCCCCCTTCCCCCTCAAGAGGCTTTCTCCACACCAGGGAGAAAGTGTCGCATTACTGTGTGTAGTTACAGACAGAAGAACAGGAAGTGAGGATTTCTCAGAAGAAATAAGGACATTTAAAAGAAAAATTGAAGGATGAGGTAAGTGAAGGACTGTAAAAGAAGCCATTTAGGGATTTTTTTTTACCTTCACAACCCCTTTTAAGGTGAAACCTTGAGACTTTACAATCAATTTTATTAACTGGTTGTTTTATATGTTCCTTTCAACTAAAACCTAATGCTGCATTTAAATACCCCTTCACAATATTAAAAGCTGCTTTACTTTTTATTTCTGTGATTCAATTTCTTTGCATTTGCCCCCTTCCTTACACTTTGTCTAGGCGAGGGTGATATGTTGGCTTACTTCTGTAGCTTCCTGAGATACCCATGTCACATATCCCAGGTGCCAGCAGGTTCCACACAGGACACTGGTCCTGCAAAATCAAGAGACATCTTGTAAACCAAACATTTCAGAGCCAAATCTCCGTCTGCAAGATCTGGCGCCCCTTCATCAGGGCTCAGTACAAGACCTAAAACTTGAAGAGGAGATATGGACAGCTGCACACCAAAATTTTTTTAAAAAGGTAGCCTTTAATGGTAAAAGGAAAAAAGCACTACAAAACACAGCAAGCAGTGGGGTGTATAGCTGACGTGTTTTACACTAGGGTTCAGTGTTTAGTCATGAGCTATGACTAAGCACTGAACCCTAGTGCGAAACGCATCAGCTATACACCCCACTGCTTGCTGTGTTTTGTAGTGCTTTTTTCCTTTTTACCATTAAAGGCTACCTTTTCAAGTTTTTTTTTTTTTTTTTTTTTTTGGTGTCCATATCTCCTCTTCAAGTTTTGCTTTGTGCATTGCCGGCATCCATTTTGGTTCTGAGAGGACATTGATTGCACAGTGCACTCACCTGGAGCGGCAGTTTTTCTCCTTCCTATCAGTACAAGACCTAGGTTGAGACACCCAGCTTCCAGTGACGTTGAAAAGAGAGATGGTGGATTAGAGGAGGAGAATGTGAGATTAGATGGTATAATTTTTTTCTGAACAAACCGGCACAAGGTAAAAGGGAAATCCAGTAATACTTGTCGTCATGAAGGTGCCAGGTCCACTTTAAGGATTGTTTTTAGGAATTGGCATTTGAAATTTAGCATTTGTGAGCATTAATTTTGCAGATTAAAGGACACCAAAGTATAGAATGCGGTATCATTTTTATAAATTGTGCTAAATACAGGTAGTTGATGAAAATGTGCTTGTCTATAATCATTTAGTGGCAAAAGTTCATGTGATGAAAAATGTTGTTCCAACACCCAAAGCATCCATATGCGTAGGCAAAAGACAGCCGGCCATATACAAATTGAAAGTGAACCTATTCAGTACATGCGGTTGGTGCTGCTTTTTATTTGGTGCCTATACAATCAGTACTCTCTGTATTTCCATCCTGCAGCGTTCAAGTGCCTGGGTGTCCAATTATCAGACTTGAGCACTCGTGGTGGTAGCAGGAGTGTGCATGGCCTGTGTAAAATTGTACAGGTGGTGTGCTCGTTCATTCATTTAACAATAATTGTTCTTTAATCTTAGGCCCGCCTGCCTTCAGAAGACACAAGAAAGGAGAGACGCACAAGAATTCCACATAAACCCAACTACAGCCTTAACCTATGGAGTGTTATGAAGAATTGCATTGGAAAAGAGCTCAGCAAGATACCAATGCCTGTAAGTGGTGCTCGGAGGGGCATGAACGTACACATCTGCCAAATCTGTGGGGAATGGAAAGGGCTTGGTATGCAAATTCAAATTTCTTCTAAAGAGGGGTTTCATTGGTCCGGCACCTCTCTCTCTGGTTTTTGAAGCCAGAGTGTTGGGCCGGTATTGGAGGGAACAAGCCAGTTCTTTCCTCATTAGATGGAATGAGATTTTGCATTTTGTAATACTACAAGTTTCAAGGCTCACAATCCTGCTGGATGGTAAGTATAGGTTCCTCTAGGTTCACCAGTTTTATTCCCCTAAACAATTTTGTTTTCCCCCATGCAGTGGGACTGTACCTGCACTGCATGGGTTAACTGGCCTTATACTCGCCACTTTCCTGCGCAACTTTTTAAAATGCCAAAAGGGAGCAAATATGGGAATACCAGATGTATGAGACTTATTGGGAGCCTAGCTGCATACAGGGGCCCAAAATCAAATGGCCACCTTCATGCTTTCTAAGGCTGCATTCACACCTAGGCGACAATTAACGCCGCGTACGCGGCATATTTTTTTTTTTTTTAACAAATCATTTCCATTGCTGTCTATGGCCGAACGCCAATGCCGCCTGAAAAAAAGGGTCCGGGACTTGTTTTCAGGCGGCAGGCGTACGGCGTTTCGGCGTTCGGCATGAGATGTGAACCATCTCCTAGACAGCAATGGAAATTCGCCCCTCCAGCGTATCGAGCGCCGGGCGTTTTGTCGCCAAGGTGTGAATGGAGCCTTAGGGTTTAACTTGCGCATTTTATTTCCTGATTACCTATTACTGTTTTGGAGGCCCTAAAATAGGGATAGTACAAACACGCCCCAAATGATCACTTTTTTGGAAAGTAGGCACCCCAAGGTTTTTGCGAGTATTTTTACATTCTATCAGCTCAAGGTGTAGTTTGTGCAGGGCTGTGCACTTTCCCTATGTTGGAGTGCTGGTGCTTGGTTTGGCGATGGGAGTGAAGGGAAGGTGAGTATAAGCAGCTACGGTATTTGCCATTTAAGTTAACATTCCTTAAAGTGAAGTTCTACGTTTTGTCTAGGCCTGCTTTTAAGTAGAGGTACTATTTAACACTCTTGCATCCCCCTTGTTTGGTAGGTAAACTTCAACGAGCCACTCTCAATGCTTCAGCGTCTGACCGAGGACCTGGAATACTACCACCTGCTGGACCGGGGGGCTCAGTGTGAGAGTGCTCTTGAGCAACTGTGTCTAGTGGCTGCTTTTACCGTATCCTCGTATTCCACCACCGTCTTCCGTGTGAGCAAACCCTTCAACCCACTGCTTGGAGAAACCTTTGAGCTGGATCGAATGGAAGACTGTGGCTACCGCTCGCTGTGTGAGCAGGTCTGCAATGTAGTTCTTCTTTCTTCTTTTTTTTTTTACAAGCCATGATGATCATTCATTCTAGGGCTACAACTAAAAAATTATTTTCATAATTGATTAGGTGGCCAATTATTGTTTTGATTAATCGTCTAATGACCTTTAAAGTGTTGTGTATAGATAAGTTATTATGTAAATTAAAAAAAAGGCAATTTATTATTAAATATCTATATGCAGTGGTAAATGTACAGTAAATAACTGTATGGTTAGGGAGAAAAATCTTTAATCCACTCTGAGAATAACAGACAGACGATATATTCATATATATAATGTGTGTGTGTGTGTGTGTGTGTGTGTGTGTGTATATTTATATATATATATATATATATATATATATTAATATATATATATTATAAAAGATTTTAAACATATATTACATACGGTCATTTACGTTAACCACTTGCCGACCGCTGCCTGTAGATTTACTTGGGCAGAATGGCACGGCTGTGCAAAGGGATGTACCTGCTGCCGTGCGAGCACGCGTGCCCCTGCCGCAAGCTCCATGAATGTGGGACCCGCAGGTGTCCCACAATCGTGTCACGGAGCTGCAGAACAGGGAGATGCCTGTGTAAACAAGGCATTTCCCTGTTCTGCCTAGTGACGGGACAGTAATCTGCTCCCTGTCGTGTCACTCGTAGCCCAGCCCCCCACAGTTAGAATCACTCTCTAGGACACACTTTCCTTGCCCCCTAGTTGTTAACCCCTTCCCTGGCAGTGTAATTTACACAGTAATCGGTGCATTTTTATAGCACTGATCGTTGTATAAATGACAATGATCCCAAAATAGCGTCAAATGTGTCCGCTATAATGTCGCAGTCACGATAAAAAGATATAATGCTATAAAACTATCCCCTATTTTGTAGACTCTATAACTTTTGCGCAAACCAATCAATATACGCTTATTATTTTTTTTTTTTTTTTTTTTTTTATCAAAAATATGTAGAATACATATCTGCCTAAACTGAGGAAAAAAACATTTCTTATGTTTTTTTTGGGACATTTATTCTTTTGTTGTGCAAAAAATAAAAATCGCAGAGGTGATCAAATACCACCAACAGCTCTATTTGTGGGAAAAAAAGGATGTAAATTTTGTTTCGGTTCAACGTCGCACAACCGCTCAATTGTTAAAGTGACGCAGTGCCAAATCGCGATAAGTGCTCTGGTCAGGAAGGGGGTAAATTCTTCCGGGGCTGAAGTGGTTTAAGCTGACCTTATTTTTGTGTACATCTAAAAAAAAAAAAAACTCTAGCTCCTCTTTAAAGCGGCTGTATACCCATTCTTATGACTTTCTATTGAATTATCAAATGCATTGTTTAAAATAATTTGCCATCAATAATTTTGTCTTTACCCGCTTGCCTTACGAGTTTTCGCTATATTAGTTTGTGATGACGTCGCCTACGTATGCGCTGTATCTTCTATCTTTCCAGCAAGCCCAGACCCTGCCGTAAATATGCTGGGTCTATGTCTGGGCTGCATCATTTCCTGTTGTCGACGTCAGCCCCCGACATCCCGCGATGCTTCCTCCCTAATTCTTCGCTGATTCGCTATGCTTCGTTTCCGTAGTAACTGGAAACGAAGAAGAGGCTATGGTAATGCGATTACTGCGCATGCGCGGGATTACGGAGTCAAAAATGTACTGTGGGAGGAAATAAATAACTATTCAGACGCGGAAGACCACAGTTGAGATGGCGCTGGCTAATATGAAGAAGCAGCGTTTTTCGGATATAAAGAATATTTACAGTACAAACTATTTTTATGCTTACTCACGCTGCTCATTTGAATCTAAATGAATAGTTATTTTATAATGTTAAAATAGTTTTTTCTTTAGTAGGGTTTACTACCGCTTTAATACTTGTTTTTTAAACAATCCCAAACCCCAATTTAAATGACTAATCTAGTGGCCAGAAAACAGCATTGTGCATCCAGTAAAATATCATCTGAGGGCATGATAAAGTTGTAGGATTCATATGAACTGTTTTTCCATGATTCCCAATCAAGTGAGCCCACCCTTATGGTAGTCAGGGGGCTGAAACCCTGAGTGGTCTGGGTCTCCTAAAGCCTTGTACACACGATCAGTCCATCCGATGAGAACGGTCTGAAGGACCGTTGTCATAGGTTAACCGATGAAGCTGACTGATGGTCCGTCACGCCTACACACCATAGGTTAAATAACCGATCGTGTCAAAACGCGGTGACGTAAAACACAAAGACGTGCTGAAAAAAAACGAAGTTCAATGCTTCCAAGCATGCGTCGACTTGATTCTGAGCATGCGTGGATTTTTAACCGATGGTCGTGCCTACTAACGATCGGTTAGGAATCCATAGGTTAAATTTAAAGCAAGTTGTCTTTTTTTTTAACCTATGGTTAAATAACCTATGGGGCCCACACACGATCGGTTTTGACCTATCGGTTAGGAATCCATAGGTTAAATTTAAAGCAAGTTGGCTTTTTTTTAACCTATGGTTAAATAACCTATGGGGCCCACACACGATCGGTTTTGACCGATGAAAATGGTCCATCAGACCGTTGTCCTCTGGTTAATTTATCGTGTGTATGAGGCCTAAGAGTATATTGCACGGCTCTTCTTGATATGAACGTGTCAGAGCAGGGAAGATGGCAGCGTCTCATGTTCCTGAACCAAAGCAAATTTTTGGTGAACTTTTCTGTTTGCGAACCGAGTTATTCGTGACCTGAGGTACTGTATATATATACTATTAGTGATTGAATCTGGTAAATATCAGATGTGGAGATAAAATGTTTTTTTCTTTAAATAAAAAAATTGAAGTTTGTTTTTTGCCGATTTCTCTTCCGTTCATAGACAGACACAGCATCCTTTGACAGTAGGGTTATGCACCTTCCTTCCAGGAGAGTTTAGGCAGAATTTACAGCAGTTAAAGCGTTAACAACCTTTCCTTAGTGCCGCTCCTCCCAGGGGGCGTGGCTCCCTGGGCATAACCCACACCCTGCTCTAGCTGTCCCAGTTTTTTTTTGCCCAACGACAGGAGAGGTCGGGCACTTCTGGAGTCCTGTACTCCAGAAGGAGTTGTTTTTTTATTGCGATTTTTCTCGCTTTTATTATTTTTTTTCCTGCATTTTTGAATCCTGTGATTCTTCCATCAACAGCTGACTGGGTGACAGGCTGGGTCTCGACTCTTGTAGTCCCCCCATGTTCGGCCATCGAGCGTGTGCCGGCCCTCAGCTCAGCTTTGGGACGTCCACGACAGGCCCCGTTGCTCCAGGGGCATCCGGGGAACATTTTGTTCTAGGGCACACATATGACCGGTCTTTTATGGCTTTGTCAGTGTGTCTGGCCGACAGCCATGCCGTTTAGCGGACGTTGGATCTGTCTGGGATACCTCCAGCCGGTGGTCGCAGGATAGTTAAGTAGTGGCCCTTGCTCAGGTAAGTGGTCTGGCTGGAATTTTTCCCCTGGGAGGTCGACTGAGGGCTTGCCCTGCTTTTCTCTCTCCCTTATTTTCCTCTCCCTCCTTTCCCATAGGGTAGCGGCTGTGAAGGGGGGGTTTTCTGGGGTCTCATATACACACAGACCTGTGTGTGTAGCGGGGGCTGTGTGTTGTCACTGCAGGGGGCTGTGGTGTTCACTACAGGGCTTTTTCTGTGTGCTGGGATGTGATTTTTGTGCTGGCTGTTTGCTGTGTCACTGTCTTTTTAAAACTCCGCACGGCCGCCATTTTACCGGAGCCGCGCTCTATATAGCTTGGCGGCCATTTTCGTGTGGTCCTGGGCTATTTTTTACACGTTCGGCGGCCATCTTGGATTTCGTTTGGCCTTGTGTGACGACTCTGGTGCTGCAAAAAAGACCGCAAATCTGTCTGAGGGAGACAGACGCAGCCCTGCACGGCTTCTCAGCACACCTTGTCCTTCTCAGACCGCGCTGCACCAGAAGGGGTGTTGAGTCCCAGGGGCCCCATACTCTGTTAGTAGCAGTCAGGAGGTGACCAGTGTTTTTTTTTTCCTGCCTTGCAGTGAGGGTGACACAGCGCTGGGACATTATGGAACCTGAACCAGGTACTTCTTCCCCAGCAATGCCTGAGTTAACCCTTGACACCCCTCCCCCTGCCACATCTGTTGAGGCAATGTCGGCTGTCCTGGAGTCTTTTCTTGCCAGGTTTAAAGCGGCTAGTGCCCGGATGGGGGGTAAAAAGCGCCCCCTCCCTGAGCCTGCTTCTGGGGATGTCTCTGACGCAGAATCAGACCATGCTATTGCTGCTTCTGGTTCTGTAGTGTCAGAGGACGCGGGCTTAACCCACGAGGACAGTGAGGATGACTCTGCTTCAGGGTCAGTTGCTGACAAGGAATTTGTTGGAGCTCTTATTTCTACGGTGCGTGATACTCTGAAACTTGGGGAGGTGGCGGAGGCACCTGACGTGCCAGTCCCTTTTGGGTTCCGCAAACCGCCACACACCGCTAAAGTGTTTCCTTGTGTTCCTTATTTGGACAGTATGTTGTACAAGGAATGGGATACACCGCAAAAAGTTTTTGCCGTCCCAAAAAACTTTGCAACCCGTTACCCCCTTGAGGAGGACTTTTTGAAAAAATGGGTCTCTCCTCCGTCAGTGGACCCTCCCGTGTCCAGACTGAGCAAGGCCACCACGTTGCCCGTGGAAGGGGCTCCTGCATTTAAGGATCCTGCTGATAGAGTGGAGGCTGTGGCCCGCTCCCTATTCACGGTTGTGGGCTCGGCGGTGAGGCCGGCTCTGGCCAGGACCCTGGTGTCACAGACCCTGACGGAAAGGGCGAAGCTCCTGCTGCAGGAGCTGGAAGAACAGGACGTTTCTGAGTCCTCTAGGGACCTGGCTGAACAATTGGTTCAGGGTCTAAAATTTGTCTGCGAGGCGGCCATGGATACGATTCCCTTGCTTTCCAGGGCTTCCGTCTATGCAGTGGATTTGCGCCGCCTTGTGTGGCTGAAATGCTGGTCGGCTGACCAGTCCTCTAAGAAGGCTTTGGTGGATTTGCCCTTTAAGGGTGAACGGCTTTTTGGGGTGTCCCTGGATGACATCATTAAGGATGCCACGGGTGGTAAGAGCACGCTGCTCCCACAGTCTGGGAAGGGTAAGGAGCCTCGCCGCAAGCAAGGGCCTTCCTTTACTACCCCTAAACGTTTTTTTGTGCGCCCAGCACGGCGGGAAAAGGTCCGCAAGGTGCAGAAGCGCACCTGGTTCCGCAAGCCCAACAAGCCTGCGGACAAACCTGCTTCCGCATAAAGGTCTGCCCCCACCCGGGTTTCGGGTGGGGGGACGAATTTGTGGATCGGTGGAAGTCTCTTCTGTCCGACCGTTGGGTTTGCGAAGTGGTTGCCTCGGGGTACAAGATGGTTTCTCTCTTGTACCCCAAACAGATTTTTTCCTTCCAACCTCCAACTTCCTCCGGTTCACCGGCAGGCCCTGTCAGGGGCTGTCCAGGATCTTCTGGGCAGGGGGGAGATTGTACCGGTTCCCCCACAGGAACGGTTTCAGGGGTTTTACTCCAATCCGTTTGTGGTCCCCAAGAAGGAAGGGGTTCGCCCTATCGTGGACCTCAAGGCCCTCAATTGCTTTGTCAAGGTGCAAAAATTCAGGATGGAGTCGATTCGATCGGTCATAGCGGGACTCCACCAGGGGGACTTCATGGCGTCCTTGGATATCATGGATGCATACCTGCATGTTCCCATATGCACAAGACACCAAAGGTTTCTGCGCTTTGCGATCGGAGAGGATCACTTTCAATTTGTGGCCCTCCCGTTCGGTCTGGCTTCGGCACCGCGGGTTTTCACCAAGGTGCTCGCCCTGATACTAGCCCTGCTGAGGCAGCGAGGGATCGCTATCATGGGATATCTGGACGACCTTCTCCTTAGAGCTTCCTCAGGCTCAGAGTTAGAGGAGGACCTGTCTATCACGTGTCCGACTCTCCAAGAATTCAGCTGGCTTCTGAATCTCCAGAAGTCAGTGTTGGTTCCGTCCCAGAGGCTGGAATACCTGGGGCTAGTCCTGGACTCTGTGGGGGCGAGAGTGTTCCTCCCATCGAAGAAACTGAAGACCCTGCAATCTGCAGTAAGGCAGTTGTCGACCCAGAAGTGGTCGTCTCTTCGCTTCTGCATGAGAGTTCTGGGTCTGATGGTGGCCTCCTTCGAGGCGGTTCCGTATGCCCAATTCCACACCAGGGAACTACAGAAGGAAATTCTGTCACGTTGGGACAAGCTCCCGTCTTCTCTGGATTACCGGATTCAGCTGAGCCATCTGGTCAAATCTTCCCTGGTGTGGTGGCTGACGTCTCCGGTGCTTCGGACCGGGAAGTCGTTTCTGCCGTGCCGCTGGACAGTGGTCACGACGGATGCCAGCCTCTCCGGCTGGGGGGGGGGGGGCGTTTGGGGCACTCAATCTGCCCAGGGTCGATGGACTCAGGAAGAGTCCCGCCTGCCGATCAATATTCTGGAGCTCTGAGCAATCAAGCTGTGCCTTGCCAGGTGGT
Organism: Rana temporaria; assembly: GCF_905171775.1. Lineage (NCBI taxonomy): Eukaryota > Metazoa > Chordata > Amphibia > Anura > Ranidae > Rana > Rana temporaria. The sequence goes on from NC_053496.1 coordinate 152,074,060, forward strand.
CCATGGAGCTGCAGGACCGACCGGTAAGGATCTAGTCCGACAACGCCAGGGCCGTGGCGTACATCAATAATCAGGGAGGCACAAGGAGCTCGGCTGCAGCGACGGAGGTCCCGCACATCCTTCGGTCTGAAAGGTCCGTTCCGACTCTGTCGGCCGTGTACATTCCGGGAGTTCAGAATTGGCAAGCCGACTTCCTAAGTCGCACAACTCTGGATCAAGGGGAGTGGTCTCTCCACCCGGAGGTGTTTCAGGGTCTGTGCCAAAAATGGGGCACTCCAGACGTGGACCTTCTAGCGTCCCGCCTCAACCGGAAGGTGCCACGTTTCGTGGCCAGGTCAAGAGACCCGTGGGCGGACGCGTCAGACACGTTGGTGGCTCCCTGGGGTCACTATTGACTGATTTACGCTTTCCCTCCTCTGAAGCTCCTCCCTCGCCTGCTGCGCAGGGTGGAAGCCGAGGGGATTCCAACAATCCTGATTGCCCCAGACTGGCCGCGCCGCTCTTGGTACGCGGACCTGGTGCGTCTGGTGGCAGATGCCCCCTGGAGTCTACCCCTGAGAGAGGATCTTCTGTCACAGGGTCCGATCTTCCATCCTGCTTTACAGTCACTGGCTTTAACGGCGTGGTTGTTGAGAGCCAGGTACTGAAGGACCGGGGGCCTGTCGGGCTCGGTGATCTCTACCATGCTGCGCGCGCGGAAGTCTACTTCACAAAGGATTTACCATCGTACGTGGAAAGAATACATCGCTGTGTGAAGAGATGAAGTGGCACCCTCGTACATACGTGGTGTCCAGGATTCTGCTGTTTCTACAGCGGGGAGTGGATCAGGCTCTCTCCTTGAGCACGATTAAGAGTCAGATTTCTGCTCTGGCTGTTTACTTTCAGCGACCCTTGGCGTCGCACTCCTTGATTCGCATGTTTGTGCAGGGGGTCCGCCATGTGGCCCCTCCGGTGCACCCTCCACTGCCCTCATGGGACTTGAATTTGGCCCTCTCGGTGCTTCAGCGAGCTCCCTTTGAGGACATTCGGAAGATCCCTTTGTTGACTCTGTCACAAAAGGTGTTTTTTCTGGTAGCTCTATCAGACGAGTGTCTGAACTGGCGGCCTTGTCCTGCAAGGCCCCCTACTTGGCCATCCATCAGGCTAAGGCGGTGCTGCGTCCGCAGCCCTCCTTTTTTTCTTCCAAAGGTCGTTTTGGCCTTTCACATTAATGAGGACATTGTTCTTCCATCCTTATGTCCTCAGCCGAAGAACTCGAAGGAGGTCGTTTTACATTCTCTGGATGTGGTTCGGGCCCTTCGAGTTTACTTATCGACGACGGCTCCGTTCCGGAAGTCGGACTCACTGTTTGTGTCGGTGTCTGGTCCCAGAAAGGGCCTGGCAGTCTCGTCGGCCACCATTTTCAGGTGGATCCGACAGGTTGTGCTTCAGGCCTATGCCCTGAAGGAGCGGGCGCCTCCTTTTCGGGTCACGGCGGATTCGACCAGTGCGATCGGGGCCTCTTGGGCTTTCCGACATCAAGCCTCTGTGTTACAGGTGTGTAAGGCAGCGACCTGGTCGTCGGTTCACACTTTTGTGGATGTGAGTGCATCTTCTGATGCCTCCTTTGGCCGCAGGGTGTTACAGGCGGCAGTTTAAGGTTGGAGTTCCTCCGTTGAGTAACTCCGGTTTTGTTTGGGGTGAAGCTTGGTTTGCTGTGTTGTTTTTTACCACCCCTCGAAAAAAAATTTACACTTTTTGGGGATGTCCCTACTGTCAAAGGATGCTGTGTCCGTCTATGAACGGAAGAGAAAATAGGATTTTTGTACTCGCCGTAAAATCCATTTCTCTGAGTTCATAGACGGACACAGCACCCACCCCTCCTTTGTTTGTACTGCTTGTTACGAACTGGGGCTGCTAGAGCAGGGTGTGGGTTATGCCTGGGGAGCCACGCCCCCTGGGAGGAGCGGCACTAAGGAAAGGTTGTTAACGCTTTAAGTGCTGTAAATTCTGCCTAAACTCTCCTGGAAGGAAGGTGCATAACCCTACTGTCAAAGGATGCTGTGTCCATCTATGAACTCAGAGAAATTGATATTACGGTGAGTACAAAAATTCTATTTTTTCAGACCGAAATGCTGGCCATACAAAACCATGTCTTCCTTTAAAAAAAAAAATGTAATTTCAAGAACGTTTGTTCGATTTTCTAGTCGTTAGTGGGGTCAAATCGATGTTAGTTTTCGACCATATTGATGGGAAAATTCGAATGAGCAAATGAGCAGAACAGAAAACTTCTTGGTCTTTTTTCCGACAGTGTATATGGTTTTTGTTCTGAAATTACATTCATTTTAAAACTTAATGTTAAAAGCAAGTGAAATTTTCAAATGACATTTCTTTCAGTGAATGTACAAAGATTTTTCGTAATAAATATTCTCGTTCGAAAATCTATACATGTACGGACAGCATAAGGCACGGTTCACACCTATGCAGTTTGCTTTTGATCCGTTTTCTGCAGTGCTTTTTGCTGTGCGTTTTGCGTTTTTGCACATGCACTTGCGGTGATTTGTGTTTTGCATTTTTATGCTTTTTTTTTTTTTGGGCCAATTTGTTGTTGGGCAGATAAAAAAAAAAGCAAATTGCTGCAAAAATGCACTACATGCTTTTCTGCAGTTTCTCCATTAAAGTCTAATGAACCAAAAAAGCAGTTTTACGTTTGGGGGGGGGGGGGGGGGGAGTCCTTTCCTTTCCTTTCCTTTCCCTTCCTTTCCCTTCCTTTCCCTTCCCAAATATGTAGCGGCTGACACAAGCATGTACGTGTCTTATCAAAAACACGTGTGAAATGAACTGTAGAGTGGAAGAAAAAAAACACATAGGTGTGAACCAGGCTTAATATGTTTAGTAGTAGCAGCAGCCTGCTTTTTTATGTATAATCTGACATAATGGGGTTAAAAAAAAAAAACTAAAATTGGCCCTTTTTATAGTGCAAAAAGAGCAGATAATCGCTACTACAAGGGGTTCAATTATATTGTGAAATTAATAAGATAGATAGATAGATAGATATTAAACACACCCAGAAGTAGGATATATGGGCATTTTAAACTAGGAGTCAGACATGAAGCTAAATGAAGAGTGATATAAATCTTTTATATTAAAGTAGTACTAAACGCTGAGGGTTTTATTTTTATTTTATTTTATTTTTTTCATGGATATGATTTTTTATATAAAATGTACAATACTGGCATAAGTTTACTTTAATGTAATTGTAAACCCTTCTATTGCCTCCAGTCCTATCAGCCTCCACCTTCTCTGGGTTCAGATGCTGATCTTCCCTGCACACAGTCTTTTAAAAGGATTATTTTTAAACAACAAACATGTTATACTTGCCTGCTCTGTGTAATGGATTTGCACAAAGTAGTCCTGATTCTCCTCTTTTGGGATCTCTCACCGACGCTTTTGGCTTTTCCTGCCTGCCAATAATAAGCTGCAAAGTATAGTATTGCGTGCCCCAATAGCAAGGTAAAAAAACTTCTGACTTTTAGAACCACTCACTACTGCTTCATGTCACATGAGGCATTGCTTCTCACACATTCACAAGTTCTCAGGCACTTATTGACATGTATGGATGGTGTACTGAGCTGTATGTATGCTGCACTGTATGTAAACAAATAATAATAATGCATTCTGTATGCAGGCTGGCCGATTAATCGATTATGAAAATAGTTGACAACTATTTTCATAATCGACAAGTTGTCAATTTTTCGGCCCCAATTCATTCTAAAGGACCAAGTTTTAGTTATTGTAGATAATATTTTCCCAGAATTTTCAGTTGGTTGCTGGCACTGTCCTTCAAAACTGGTATAATTCCAGCTGTGCTTCAAGCGGATATTAAAACCTTTTACATGGGACTTTTAGAAGTACCCAAATTTGCAATGGTATCGGCTTCTTGCAAGTCGGTATACAATACTGGGGGAGGAGGGTGGGCAGGACCTGGAAGCCAATCATATAAATATGTTCACAATGGACATGCTGATAGGAGAAGAGGAGTTGGATAAGTTCATCAGTCTGCTGCTGCTCTTTCACTGTTTGGTTGGTGGGCCGGTGATAGAGAGAATACATCTGCATTCCTCAAAGTACAACTAACGCTGGCTATATACGGAGCAAATTTGTTTCCTGCAACCACAGAGACAGTGTTGACGGGCATTCCTCCCACCAATCTATTGTAATCTCCCAGCAGGGGAAACCGACCCCAGTGGGAGAACACAGTGATTGCTACCAGCCACTAGCGATAATTCCATGTAAAATCCTGTAGGCTGGCTGATCAATCAACTTGGCTATCTGTAGCCTGCACATACAGCTGTCTATGACTAGCTTAAAAAGCTCCTTTTATGACAGTCTAAACAAGTGTCAAATCTTAATTACTATGTGATGCAGATGCACAAGTCTCATGAAGTAAACTAAATTGTCTTTTTTTTTTTTTTTTGTCCATTGAGGGGTAAAGGAAGTCTCAAATCTTCAGGCTATACTACCACCTACAGGAGGATTGGACACTGGCAGTGGAGGAAAAAAAAAAAAAAAAAAAAAAAAAATGCTGTAGGCCAGGCCAAGTGTCCTAACTTCAGCTTGTTCAATTAAGCTTTGGCTAAAAAAGAAAAACCTGGAAGCTGATTGGTTTCTTTGCAGCGCTGCACTAGATTTTTGCGCGCTCCAGTTTTAATAAATCAATTCCATAGTGCTATAGCAAGTTAAATGCCATCCAAGTAGAGTGTACATCAACTTTTAGGTAAAAAGTGTAAATCACTTTTAGATAAGTGATGAGTAAATCTTTTGTGAATTTGTCAAGCACTGTCCCTGACTATTTATGTGTCTGTTACAGGTCAGCCATCACCCCCCTGCTGCAGCACACCACGCAGACTCTCGTCATGGATGGACCCTGCGGCAGGAGATCAAGATCACAAGCAAGTTCAGAGGGAAATACCTCTCCATCATGCCCCTCGGTAAGTCCAGATGTCCAAGTAGGCCCTCATTTATCTAGGTCCTACTATATAGCTAGTAGTAGTTTGTCACATTCCAAGCATCCTTTTTTTTTTCGTGGACTTTCTATCTTCTCTTTTTGATTTTTCCTCTTAGGTACCATACACTGTATATTTCACAACTCTGGGAACCATTATGCATGGAAGAAAGTGACCACAACTGTTCACAATATCATTGTAGGAAAATTATGGATCGACCAGGTGCGACTTGCTCTTTATTCACAGAATCACACCACTTCTGTCCTTGCCCTGTTTGATATGCCACTTTCACAAAATGCCTTTCCTCTATCTATAAATGGCCATTCTATTGGGAGGAAAATCATGGTTCTTTGAGCTCACATTGACTAGCATGACTTCCATAAAAAGGGTATCCCCAGGTTCCAGCCTGCTTACTAAGTTTATTTTTAGAAAGCATGGTGGCTTAGATCATTTTAATAACCATTTCCTTTTTACAGTATAACTGGCCTCCCATGCCAACCCCAGTAGCCTTCTTGTGGCTACAAAATGTAATGTGCACCCTCCAGTAGAAAAGTATAGGGGTAGGAGACTGCAGACCGACCATTTATGAGAAATGTTATAACCAACAATTGGCTATCTCCATTTAAAAATATCCTAACCAGTCATACATGTACTGCGAATGGGTATTTTTAACCTTACATTAAATACACACGAATAATCTATTGGATCTCTTTATAATCAAAATCGATGGAAATAAACTGCACTCCTGTGACCCACAGGAGAGGTACAGCCAAGCAGGCTTTAGCTGTACTTCAAGTATGACTTGTACTCACTATCCGTCTATCAACTCTTATTGGCTGACTGGTACATTTTTCTCTTTCATTCACCAAATTAATAGAGAGATGGAGTTGGCTATGGCATCATTGAGCTCGGAGAAAAGGATGTTTCAGTGATGTTTCATAATTTATATGTTTTTATGTCTTCACAGTCAGGAGAAATAGAGATTGTAAATCACAAGACGGGAGATAAGTGTAAGCTTAAGTTTGCTCCTTACAGCTACTTCTCCCGGGACATAGCCCGCAAGGTGAGTGTGTGACACTACTATATAACCTTTGTAACAGGAGTAGTCAAGCTTCTTATAACATTCTGTCATCTTACAGGTGACTGGGGAGGTGATGGATGCAAGTGGGCGCTTGCACTACACTCTAATGGGGACTTGGGATGAGAGGATGGAGTGCGCAACTGTTTCTTCTAGCAGCAATTCTGAGAATGGAGGAGGGGAACGGGCCCCAGAGAGCAAGACGCTGCTATGGAGAAGAAATCCGTTACCGTATGTGTATATTCAGTGTACTTTACTAGGTCCATACTCTCTAGATTATGGTTACCTTGAAATAAAAGAGCACCAATCCTTTTGCAGCACACAGTAAAGCCCTACTGTGTTCTGATGGTTTGCAATGGCAGGTTCCTAACTTGTCCCATGTGTTTTGCTTGGCTACCTGTATCCACCATACCAGGTTGCAGGAAGAGGTAGGGGTTTTCCACAACATGATGTCTTGATATATCAGAGGGGCAGAAAAATGCAACTCTACAGCACTTGACTCCTCTGGGTAAGTAATACACTGCTAGCTAGGAAGTGTAGGAACCCATTGTAGGTCAACAGTTTGGTTTTAAACCCTTTCCAGTACCGGAAGGGGAGAGGTCTCTTGGTTTCTATTCCAGCCTGTTTATAGTTCCCAAGCCAAACAAAAACTCCTTGCCCGTTCTGGAACTCAATGGTCTAAACAAAATCCTGAGGGTACAGATGCTCAGGTTCGAATCTACCCAGTCAGTGATTGCTTCACTTGATCAGGAGGACTGCCTGGTGTCAAGATGATGCCTGTGTGTGCTTGTTTGCTGTACTGTACAAAGTTGCAGGGCACTTGCAGAGTAGAAAATGTGGTAATACTGCGCTGTCTAATATGTGAACCAAAAATTAAAATACAAATAAAATGCTAGCAGCTTAAACAGTGAGATACATCACAAAAAACTGGTACAATGGAAAGCAATCTGCGCAACTAATATAAACATACAAAAATCTATGACGCATAGTGATATGGTACAGATAAATGAATTCGCATGGAACAAAATGATTTGTCCAATAGGAACAAAATGATTTGTCCAATAAGTGAAACATTTCAATGGTTGTACTTAAACCAAAAAAAAAAAAAATATAAAGTGAAAAATAAGTCTATTGTTGCAAAACACAAGAAAAATGCATCTGATGATGTTTGATAGCAATAAGTTATCGTTCTCTTTCAAGTGGATAGTGACATCAATACGAGAAAACCTCAGAATAGTGCACAGAGTAGCCCGATTCACTTGAATGGGTCATGCTTAGCAGGCACTACACCTACCAACCATGACAGGGTGTATAACTCCTGCTGTTTCTGCTACATGTTCTCCCCCCCCCGGCCACTGCAGCTAAAGGGGGTGCAGTTGGGGCTCAGGTGATACAAGCACTTCTTAACTATGGGGTTTTACCACCCCCCAAACTGCAAATGTAAATAAAATCTTATTGTTCTGAGAACCCTATAAAGCTGGGTTCACGCTGATGTGCTTTGGTTTACCCGCAGTGCATCTGCAGCTTTCCTGGGTTAGCTGTGCTGTGCCATAGACTTCTATTTTATCATGCAGGTGTGGTGCGCTTTCTGAAAGTACACAAACCCGCAGGATATAAGAGACTATGGCTAAATGCAGCTTCACAGTAAAGCTGCAGATACTTTGCGGTGCAGGTAAACCGAAGCACATCAGTGTAAAAGCAGCCCTATACTATTATGCCCAGTGTATTGCTTCACACTGACCTAAAGATCTCTTCCCTGCTGCTGGCACCACTCTGGAGACCACTAGTCAGGATAAAAGATGGAGTGCAGTTGGTATCAGTCCCCATGGGATAGGAGCCAGCCCTACAAAGAAGACATCGGCTTATGATTAACGGCTCTTGCTCCCAACTACAGCTTTACAAGTAGTTCCTCTGCATTGCACTCTGATGCTCTGGAATGGCGAGTCAGCAAGCCCAAACCGCGATCTAACAGTCACCTGCAGGTTGCTGACCCCCCAATTTTAAAGCTTCATGTTTACCAGTACATGAGAGGTGTGCTTTAATCTTGTTTTTATCATTGACTTTAGGAAGAATGCAGAGTATATGTATTACTTTTCGGAGCTAGCTCTTACACTGAATGCCCCCGAGGAAGGCGTCGCTCCCACAGACAGCCGCCGGCGTCCTGACCAGAGGCTGATGGAGAACGGCAACTGGGATGAAGCAAATCTAGAGAAACAGAGACTAGAGGAAAAGCAGAGGACTGTAAGGCGGAAGAGAGAAGCGGAGAGAGAGCGGGCTGGAGAAGGCGGTAAGATGTTTGAAAGAATTCTGTATGTCACAGCAAAGGTAGTATGGTTTGTTTGAAAGCTGACATGTGACTAGTTGCTATATAAGGTAACCCCACTTTTAATTCCCGGTTTCAGCCCCTTTGTGCCCAAGCTGCTTCAAATGTGTACAATGTGTGCTGGGCAGTATAGGGGGATCTGGTATTAGACAATCTTTTAAAAAGTTCTCCAACCTACATTAATCTTGTTGATAAAATATATTGTAAACTGGTTCTTTCCAAAATTTTATGTCCCTTTTAGCTGAGGGCCACATTTTATCTGTAGTGCAATGTTGTAAACTTTGACAGATTGCCCCAGACTTTACTGTGTAGTGACCAGACCTGAGATGGCCCAGCTCCCTCCACACCCTGACACTGGAGGGTCCTGGTCAACCACACTATGGATGCACTTACCATGTTATTCAGTTGGTTACACAGTGGTGGTTTCCAGAGATGGTACTATGGTGCCTGGAAAGTTGTGCTTTAATTCGCCAATGAGACTGCATGGCATTTTGTCTCTTCATCTAGCCTGTTCTTTATACCAGTAAATGGCAAATGTACTGTAGGTAGTGGGACAAGGATGTTGGCATCCACGCTTGACTGTCTTGGTGAAATTAGAGGTGGGATCATTGATATATCTTGTCTACACTGTCATAAAGAAACCCTTTGGTGGGTGATCCACTTTATATTATCAAATGATGTGTAGTCATGTTGTCCTTTTAATAAAAAGTGCTAATTCCCGGCTCTGGTACTAAATGTGTTTTCTTTATGGTACATCCCAGGACACACGTTCGCTTCATGTCCGTTGCAATAGGGTTGTGCTGCCAGCTTCAGGTGATTGGACACTGAAAAGACAGGAAATTCCCACATAGGCATAGCTTCAGTTATTTTGCTGGTGTTTTAGGTGATGGTCATCCCTGTCTAGTCTTTGCACTTGATAAATATATTTCTATTTCGTTCATTGACGAACACAGCACTTTAAATCTTTACCTTAGGGTTATATCGCCACCTTCAGGAGAGGACTATGCAAAACATGTAGAAACAGCAAAACTGCACAGTACCGCCCAGGGGGCGGTCCTACTGGCTATAACCCCTCACACTGCATCCAGCAGCTCAGTTTTTTTTGTGCCTAGTGTAGAAGGACCTGGCTCCCGGTGGGGACCATTGGTCCTGGAGATTTTATTTTTGATTCCTGTGATCTACTATCAAGTGCTGGGCTGGGTGATAGGCTGGATAATATAGATCCTGGTAGTCTCCCCACCCCAGTGAGCAAGCCCTGGCTACACGCTGGGTCAGCCACTTCAAATTCGGGGGCGGCCGGCGAGCTGTATGCTCCAGGGCACACATATGACCGGGCTACTGCTGTCCGTGTCACAGTGCCGTGACCGACAGCCACCCCGTACCGCTCGGGTGATGGGACTGTCCGGAATGCGTCCAGCAGTCCCCACAGGAAGGGTAAGTATGGTCCTACCTGTCTCGGCAGGATGGAGCAGCTGGGCATTCCCTGGGAGGTCAAAAAGGGGGTCTCTCACTCTCCCCTTCTTCTCTCCCCCGTCTTCCTCCTTCCCATACTTGGGTCCGCTGTGTGACTGACCGGTGGTCTCCCTGGGGGGGGCTCTGAGTCTGGACAGGGGGCTGTGCTGTGTATGAGGCCGCTCGTCTCCTCCCTATATTTGGGCCTTGGGGGTGTTTTGAGGTACAACTGTGGGACACCGACGCGTGGTCATAGCCATTTTTCTTTACCTCAGTTCAAAGTTCGGCGGCCATTTTGCAGGAGCCCCCAAGCGTGCTGAGGCGGCCATTTTCTAGTAGTCTCAGCTTGTTTTTGCCTCTAGCGCTGGGGGATTTCCTTCTGGAATGGCGCAAATCACACACAGCACCTTGTGAGGGAGAGCGGACAGCAGCACAGCGCAGTACCTGGGTCTGGGTTGTGAGTCCTACAGGGGGCCCCCTCAGTCTGTGGCAGCTAAGAGGGTGGACTTTTTAGTGGCTTGCTTTCAGTCCCTAATGGGTGTCAGGTGAGTGTGTGTCAGCATGGTGTCAGAAGCTGGCACTTCTTTCCCAGACATACCTGTGGTGGCAATTGGTTCCCTTGCACCTGCGGTGCCTATGGAGTCTTTTGTTGCCAGGGTGGAAGCAGCGTGCAGGCACAAGTGGGGGTTAAAAAATGCCCCCTCCCCCCACCGTCTTCTGGGGAAAGCTCAGATTTAGACTCGGGCCTTGTTCCGAAGTTTCATAGGATGCGGACCAGGACCGTTCGGACAGTGAGGATGATTCCGTGTCTGGGTCAGCACAGGAAAGGGCGCTTGTAGGAGCGCTTATCACAGTGGTGTGGGATACCCTAAAAATGGAGGATACGGCAGAGGCATCTACAAAGGTATTGGTCTTTTTTGGGTCTCACAAGCCGGCCTGCACGGCTAAGGTGTTTCCCTACCTGACCTATTTTGAGAAATGTATCTACAAAGAATGGGAATGGCCGCAGCTGGCCTTTTCTGTCCCAAAACGAATGGCGGTGCGTTACCCCTTTGAGGAGAATTTCCAAAAAAAAGTGACTCTCCCGATTGTGGACCCCCCGTATCCAGGTTAAATAAGGTAACCACGATTCCAGTGGAGGGGACCCCTGCTTTTAAGGACCCTGCCAATAGGAGGGCTGAGGCGGGTGCCCGGTCCATGTTTACGGTGGTGGGGTCAGCATTGCGGCCAGTGTTGGCTTTGGCCCTGGTGTCCCAGACGCTTACTGAATGGGCAAAATTGTTGCACTGTGAGTTGGAAAAGCAACATGCCTCTCAGGCCTGCGTAGAACTGGCAGACCAGTTGGTGCATGGCCTCAAGTATGTCTGCGATGCGGCCTTTAATACGGCCCCTTTGCTTTCTAGAGCCTCAGTATCTACTGTGGTGCTACAATGCCTGATTTGGCTAAAATGCTGGGTCTGCAGACCAGGCATCTAAGAAGGCTCTGGCGGATTTGCCTTTTCAGGGAGAGAGGCTCTTTGGAGCCTCGCTGGATGACATTATTAAAAATGTTACTGGGGGTAAGAGTAAGTTGCTCCCTCAATACAGAAAATGTAAGGAGCCTTTTTTTTGCTCAGAAGCAGGTTTTTTTTGTCCGCCCGGGTCGGCAGGTAAGCGTTCCCAGACCGACAAGCGTCCCTGGTTTCGCAAGCCTGCGAACAAATCTACGGCAGCATGAAGGTTTGCCCCCGCCCAACTCTTGGATGGGGGGTCGCCTTCGGGAGTTTGCAGCTCGGTGGACCTCCCTGCTTTCAGACCAGTGGGTCTGCAAAGTGGTTTCATCAGCATACAAGATAGTTTCTTTCTTGTCCACCAAACAGGTTTTTTTCCCCCAACCTCCATCTTTCTTCTGGCACATCTGGAGGCCTTGTTTGGGGCAGTGCTGGACCTGCTGCTGCGCAGAGTGATAGTGCCGGTGCCGTCGCATGAACTGTTTTGGGGCTTCTACTCCAATTTGTTTGTAGTCCCAAAGGAGGAAGTGGTCTGTCCGATCCTGGACCTCAAGGCCCTCAACAGCTTTGTGAAGGTGCAAAGATTCAGGAAGGAATCAGTTCGCTCTGTGGCCGCAGCACTCCATCCGGGGGATTTTCTGGCATCCCTGGACATCTAGTACGCATACTTTCATGTCCCCATATGCATCACGCTTCAGAGGTTTCTGCGGTTTGCGGTCGGTGGCCTGGCGTCGGCACCAAGGGTTTTCACCAAGGTGCTCGACCTGACTCTGGCTTTGCTGAGACAGCGAGGAATCGCAATCGTGAGCTACCTGGACGACCTCCTTCTGAGAGCAGCTTCTGCCTCAGAATTAGAGGAGGATGTGGCGATCGCCAGTCAGACTCTTCAGGAGTTCAGTTGGGTTCTGAACCTCCAGAAGTCCGTGTTTGTACCGACTCAATGCCTGAAGTACCTGGGCATGATTCTGGACTCCTCCAGAGGCGAGAGTTTTTCTCCCTTCGAACAAACTGCAGACTCCTTCGGGCTGCAGTGAAGCTGTTGGTGTCCGGCAAGTGGTCGTCGCTGCGTTTCGAGGCAGTACCGTATGCTCGAGTCTTGCAAAAGGAGATCCTGTTCAAATTGGACAAATCTCCGTTGTCTCTGGATTGTCAAATTCGGGTGAGCCAGCTAGTCAGGGATTCCCTGATCTTGTGGCGGAGATCTCCGGCCCTTCGGTCCGGGAAGTCGTTCCTTCCTTAATCATTAGACGGTAGTCACGACAGACGCCAGCCTGACCGGTTAGGGGGGAGTTTGGGGTGTACAGCCGGCAGAGGGTCGCTGGAGGAATCCCGCCTGCTGATCAATGTGCTGGAACTTTGGACGATCAGGCAGTGCTTCTCCACATGGTCGCGGAGGCTTCAGGGACATCCAGTCGGACAATGCCACGGCAGTGGCATATGTCAACCATCAAGGAGGAACAAGGAGCTCGGCTGCAGCATTGGAGGTCGCTCACACCCTGAAGTTGGCAGAGCGGCGCATGCCGGCTCTATCGGCCATGTACATTCCGGGCATAGAAAACTGTCAGGCAGATTACCTAAGTCGTCAGATGCTGGATGCAGTGTGAGGGGTTATAGCCAGTAGGACTGCCCCCCCCCCCCCCACCACAGTGGTGTACACAAATCTTCAAGTAAGCAGTGGCTGCTCAGGAGGAAATGAATCTCCTATCTCGGGCATGTTCCCACCCTGTACGCCATCCATATTCTTGGCATGGAAAATTTGGCAAGTGAAATTTATCGGCGGTCAGTAGCTGTCTTCAGAGGAATTGGGGCTTTTCACTCGGACATTTTCAAGGAATTACAAAAGCAAGGTAGCCCAGATGTGGATCTTCTGCCAGCGAGGTTCAATGTGAACCAGGATTCCTTGAGTTCTTAGTTGATACTCTGGTGACACAGTGGAATCAGTTCTCCCCAATTTATGCCTTTCTGCCTCTGCAGCTTCTACCCCATCTGCTTTGCAGCATTTGGGTGGAGGGTGTTTACGGTGATCCTGATTGCCCCAGCCCAGCCCAGAAAGAAATGATACTCGGACATCGTAAACTTGGCAGTGGGGTTTGGCACATACCTAAAACAAAAGGATACAACTGACCTTGTGCATTAAGAGGATAAAAAAAAGTACTGTATAGATAAAGTTAACAGTGCAGATCTTCACACAGGGTATGAAGGAGCCTTTACCTCTCACCATATTTGGCTGGAATCATTTGGGTTCTTTTTTTTTTTTTTACACTGCTGGTTTGCCCGGATCACAAGGCAATTTGTAATTTGAGTGCAATACTTACTTTTTTTCTATAGCGCATATGTTTCACAGACATAGTTTGTAAGGGTGTTCAATATTTGGTGTGCATATTGAGCATTGCAGATAGTCACATTTTGTTAGACTGGAGTCGTCCCTTAATTTTACCTTGTTTAATTATTATTTTTTATTTTAGATTCTCCAGTGGATCCCTACAAACCACAGTGGTTTGACCGCAAGATGGATCCTGTGACCAAGGAAATGATGCACATCTACCGCGGCACTTACTGGGATGCTAAAGAACAGCAGGATTGGAATTCCTGCCCAGATATCTTTTAAGGGACAATGGGAAGTGACAACATCTCGATCCCCTCCCATGTCCTCTTCCGCCCCATGCTCTCCTCTTCTCTTTTTACCTTCAGTGATGCCTTACTGACCCTAGTTCAGCCCCCTATTTGGATAGGGCAATGCTCTGCAGACATTTTCCATGATGCTTTGCTCCAATTCTGTCACTCATGACCTATTCAAGCATTATTCATCAAACTTTTTTTTTTTCAGAAGCAGTATTCTTGTCACCCATAGTAACCAATCACTTTCATTCTCTTGGTGCAATAAGAAAGAAGTCTATTGGGCCCTTTGGCAAACAAGGCCCACTGTATCTTATGCATGTATAAGAATGCTTATGGCAACACTGCGATACATATTTTAAAGGCACTTATGCAGTACATGGGCAACAAATTCTACAGTATACATACAGTGACCACCAAATGGATTATTTAAAGGGGCGGTTAATAACTATGTGTAATGAGTAGGCACTACTGAGTAGAATCCCCAACTGGTTTGTTATCGGGGACTTCAGCAGCTAAATGTGACAACCATTGGGCCAATCCCACTGCGGCGATTCTCCCTGGTCAGTCTCCTGTTCTCTGATGCAAAATTCATAGAACATGCATCAGTAAAACTAAGACATTTTTGGAGTGGCGGCAACTTATGGGGGAAGTGGAGAACCTATAGGGTCTACCTAAGGTAAACGGTTGCTCTGCTTTGATATTACCAATTTTGAAAGTGGCTGGTTGGTTTACTCACTGGCTTTGTATTTCTCTCTGGGACTTTTTAGAAAGACCTTCAAGTTTCGAGGAGGGCAGTTGTTCAACAACAGGAAGACTGAGAGCTGCTGGTGGTACATGTCAGAGCCAGAAGGTTCTTGGGGGGGAAAACTGCCCTTAACTGAGATAACAAGTTTTGGGGGGTTACCCTTTGATAACAGCATCCATAGCTGCCAATCAGAAATCCACTGGCTACAATACGTGGATAAAATCAGCTTTGGGTTTGGTAGCCAACAGTTACTGCTAGCAATTACTGTTTGCAGTGTTTATATATCTGTCGGCAAAGACAAACTTCTTTCCTCTTGTACTTTAATAACTCACTGCTGTGTGGTTTCCCCAGTAGAATCCTTCTTCTCTGACCAATAAAAAGAAATCAAAGTAATGTATGACCAGCAGGAATTTGTCAATCGTAAAAAAAAAAAAAAAAAAAAAATGCAATATGAAATAGAAAAATGTGGAAATGTTTTAAAGTGACCCTGTCATCTAATATTCTTTCTGCTAACATTGCTGTTAAAGTGCAGGCACTTTGTGGTATTTTTAAATACCATTTTACTGTATTGGTCTTCAAATCGATTGCTTTGTGCTTCAGAAGGCCCAGGCCTGTTGTACTGGGCTTGACTTCTCAAACTGAAATTAGGTATGTCCAATTGTCTGATTTTAGTGGTCATTGTTGCTCTGAAAGCCAACTCTACTAAAGGAAGCAACATTAAGGGAGAAAAAATTTTTTTTTTTGCAAAACTGTGATACAAGAATTCATTTTTTTTACGATTATTGCAAAATCCCAACTTTTCTTTACAGTATCAAAAAAAAAAATAGAAAATGCTGACAGGTGCAGGCACATCTTCACTTTCAATACCCTTGCTCTGCACAAATACCATGACGTTTGTTGGGCAAAGCTTTGCCACTTTTTGATAGCTTTCTCTACTGCCTTCTCCCACACATTCCTATTAACCAGTGAGATGACCTATAACCGTGATCAGCTAAGAGAAATGTTTGCGAGACAGAAGTGGGCCAGCAAGCTCTAACACTACCAGGCAGTGACAAAGTTTTGCTCAATTAGGAAAGCCCAGCATTTGAGCAGAGTGGAGGAGCTGAAAGCTGAGATGATTGCACTTCATACCTGGGGGCAGGTTTTTTATTTTTTACAGCCCTTTTAAGCAGGGGGTCGCACTTATACGTTGTGATACTTGCTGCAGGCAGAAGCATTCATTTGTAAGTATAAGACAGTAGTGCTTGAGTCTAGTGGGCAAGGCCCACCTACAGTGCATATCTTCACCACCAGGTATGGGTAGCATCTAGTTTAAAAATGGTTGTCTTTGAAGCAAGTTGAAATATGGAAAGCTATAAGGAGCATTGCTGAGCACCAGGGGCTGGCGCTTTGCCACTCACAATGCCTTTTTGATGACCAAACAGTTAAAATGCCATTCTTTTTCTCCTGTGGTACCACACACTTTCTACCCAAACTAGCTGTGGGGAAGGCTTTATCGCTGCAAGTAAGAAACCTCTATTAGGTAAAGTGGCTGTTGCATTACAGTGATTTTGCTGGTGGTAATGTGTTGAATCACCAGTATCACATGGCCATTAGGATGACAAAGTTGTCATACATGCATGCTGAACATTTGCTTAGCCCTTTAACGTAGTTCATTCCCTTATTTGCGAGTACAGAAAAATTCATTTTTTTTCACACATAGATGTCCAGCGGAACAGACTTGACAGTGCAGCAGAGCTTAAAAAATGGATTTGCGCAGTAAATCTAAAATCATGATTGTAGAGGATCGGCAAGACCCAGTTCCCTGTACAATGCTGGTTTCACAAACCTGTAGATGGATTTGCTTCTGTCTCCTGAGCAGGGTTTAAGCAAATCAAAGCAAGTCTGGTTATGCTGTGGACATTTGCAATGTATTACTAGACTGTTCTTTTTCTTTACTTTGATTTTGTTGGGTGCAGCGTCATGCTGGCAAAGCAGCCTATGTGAACAAGGGAAAATCAAACTGCTTTGCATAGGAAAGGTCACTTAGCAAAAATGAGGAGTAATTATATTGCAAGCTGGCAAGTTTCAACCCAATCAGGTCTGCATTGCAGCAGGCAAGACCTAGCTTGGTCAAAACACATTCAGAGACTACAGTCCTTTATCTGAGACTATAAACATTAGGATGAGCTGACCCTAAACTCAAAAGGTATCTTTCTTACAGCTGTGAGTTCATGGGTGAACTGCCATATTTTTACAGTAAATCTAAGTGGCAGTCTTATGTTGGGGGGTACTTGCCAGTCAAACAGCAGTTTTTTCAGATAGCGCCGCAGCGCGGTCTATGCTGCTTGAAGTGAAAATTTAGACTTTGCTTGGGTAAGACACCTGTAACAAAAAGGCCAAAATCTACCCTGTCAGGAGTCTGGAGCATTACTTGGCATCTACCTTACACAGACGAAAAATATGGGAGCAGCCATTGCCAATGTGTTTTATACCCTGTCAACATCTCATCAAATAGAGAAGCAAGTCAGAGAGACTACAGCAGCTACCATGTCTTCTGACCGATCTCCTTTATGTAAATGGGTAGATGCTTGTGTTTCCCATGACTAATTTTAACTTGTATATGACCTAGCCTGCATTTTCAGAGCTCAAATCTAAACCTGGGATTACATAACAGGTCTCAGTCTGCAGAGCATTGCTCCCAGAACTTCTTTTCACCAGGTCTTCGAACCATCTCACTGCCCCCGCCTTGAGCGCTAGGGTGGGTGGGGATGCTGTCTTCTGCCTTATGTTTGATTTAATCTCCGTGATTTTTGGGTTTGTTGTGTGCATACTTTTTTTTGTCTTGTTGTGGGGGAAGAGGAAGGCTGGGGACTGTACAATGTCTGACACCTCTAATATAATTTTAATAATTTTATTTTTTTTTGGGCGACAATTGAGGGTTTTTGTTCTGTCAGGCCTGCCCCACCGTTTATAAATATATATATATATAATGTATATTTTTCATTTCTGTCACTCTACCTCTCACCATTTTGTTTCTCACCTTTTTTTTTTTTTTTTTTGTCTATCTCTCGATTTCTGTGCAAATACTAAATTAAATAAAGATCAGATGACATTTCTTGAGTTCCCAGATTACTTTTATTATTGAATTTATAATAAAGTTTTTTTGGCATGTAGATCATATATTACAGCTACAGTGAAAACGCTCCAAGTTGGCCTGGTCAGAAGGTCACACAAGGCACGGGTAAACCCACCCATGTGATAGCCTTTTGGGCCTAGTGATTCACTGCTAATGCACACTGCATTGCTGAATAGATCAAACACCTGCTCTGCCCTCGACCAAATTAGGAATTCTGAAACCTAGAGTGCAGAACTAAAGTTTCTTCCAGGCTGAAATACCCAATAAGTAGTGAGTTGGTGCACTGTGATCTCCTTCAAAATATCTAATTCCAAAGTGAGTAACAACTTTTAACAACCATGCTAACGAATTTCTGCCTTTAAAAGCCATAGTCAAAGCTGATTTGTGAGAAATAAAAAATCTGTTGGAGTATCCTCTTCACATGCAGGTTTATTAACACACCCAGCTTTTACACTGAACTACAAAATGGGAGCAAGAGGAGAGAGTCACAAGCTCCCCCATATCCGTAAGTACCAGGTATTTAATTGCGCTCCAGTGAGTATAATGGAAGTGTAATGGTAAGTAGTGGCCCATTGGATCAAAGCACGCATTTACTATATTGGTATTCAAACTTGTTTTTTTTTAATCATACATTACTACAGATCTATGAACACCAAATGTGGATCTCTTGGCGTCCAGATTTAAAGCGGGGGTTCACCCTTAGAGGGCACTTTTCCCCCTTAGATTCCTGCTCGTTTTTACTAGGGGAATCGGCTATTTATTTTAAAATATGTGCAGTACTTACCCGTTTACGAGATGCATCCTCTCCGTCGCTTCCGGGTATGGGCTTCGGGAATGGGCGTTCCTTCTTGATTGACAGGCTTCCGAGAGGCTTCCGACGGTCGCATCCATCGCGTCACGATTTTCCGAAAGAAGCCGAACGTCGGTGCGCAGGCGCAGTATAGAGCCGCACCGACGTTCGGCTTCTTTCGGCTACGAGTGACGCGATGGATGCGACCGTCGGAAGCCTCTCAGAAGGCTGTCAATCAAGAAGGAACGCCCGCTCGCAAAGACCCATACCCGGAAGCGACGGAAGAAGATGCAGCTCGAAAACGGGTAAGTACGGATCATATTTTAATACAAATAGCCGATTCCCCTAGACCGAACGAGCAGGAAGCTAAGGGGAGAAAATTTTTTTTTTTACAAATGGGTGAACTCCCGCTTTAACAACAAACTGCACAGGTTTGTGTCCCAAACCAGGGATCCTCAGTCTTTTGCAGCAGATGCCCTGGTAACTCATTGGGATCTGTTTTCCCTGATCTATGCCTTCCCTCCACTACAGCTTCTTCCTTGTCTCTTGCACTGAAAAAACATGTAGGCATTCCAGTGATCCAGATCACAACTGCTTGGCTAAGAATGAGGTATGCAAACATTGTAAATCTCTTAGCAGATGAGCCATGGGCTCTTTCAGATTTGCCAAATTTGCTGTTGAATGGTCCAATCTTTTATACGGTTTTATGGTCGCTGGGATAGTAAAAGGTTCAGACACTGTTCTTTCCACCCTTCTCAAGGCAGGATGGTGTACCACAGTACCTAGAAAGCCTTTTTTGCCGCACATGAAGCTTGCAAGTTTCATCCCTGACAGTATGTAGTGGGGTGCATTTTGGCTTTTATTCAGTTTAGCTAGCAGATATCTCAGGATTTAAGTACCATAAAGGGATCTTAGCTGTGACTGTTCTGTTTAAGAGACCTATTCTATCTCATTCCTTGGTAAAAGCCTTTGTGCAGGGTGTCGCGTGAATTGTTGGACCTGTGTGGCCCACCTGTCTCAGTGGGAACTTAATTTGGTCTTAGTCCTCTCTCTTACCTAAAAGTGTGTTTCTCTTTCGTCCATTGACTGACACAGCTTCCTTAAATCTTGACATTTGGGTTATGTTCCGTCTATTAGGAGAGGACTAGGCAGACATGTTGGATATATAAAAACATGTAGTTATATCAAAGCTGAACAGCCCCGTCAAGAGGGCAGCTCAGTGTTTTTCTGCCTAGTGTAGAAGGACCTGGCTCCCTAAGGGCCCATGGTCCTGTAGAACTTTTTACTTTACTTTTTTTGTTTGTTTTTCCTTTTTGATCCTGAGATCTACTATCAACTGCCAGCTGGGTGACAGGCTGGATAATATAGATCCTTGTAGTCCTCCAGTCCGGCCATCGAGCTTAAGCAGGCCTTAGCTATGCGCTGGGTCGGCCACGACATACCCCATTTGCTCCAGGGGTGGCCGGTGAGCTATATGCTCCGGTGACCACGCCGTACTGCTCGGTTTCGGTCTGTCAGGAACGCGTCCAGCAGTCCTCGCAAGGACGGGTAAGTAGATTTCCCCCTGTCTTGGCAGGATGGAATAGCTTGGCATTTATGGGGGGGTCGTTTAGGGGGCCTCTAGTCCTCCCTTTCCTCTCTCCCCGTCCATCTCTCCTCCCCATGCTATGCTGGGCCTGCTGTGTACCTCACTGAGGGGGGCTCTGGGACCTGGCCGGGGGCTGAAAGGGGTCCGCTCTAGTTTAGGTGGTCTGCCTTTTGGGGGGGCCCAGTGTTTTCTTGGTCCTTATTTTTTACTTTGGTGAGATTGGCACCATTTTCCTGTGGCCGCGCTGTTATATCTAATACAGCGCCGGCCATTTTCTTGTAGCCGCACTGTGTCTATAGAAGATACAGCGGTCAGCCATTTTCTTGTAGCCGCACTGTGTCTATGGAAGATACAGCGGTCGACCATTTTCTTGTAGCCGCGCTGTCTATAGCTAATACAGCGCTCGGCCATTTTCTTGTAGCTTGCTCCCTTTTTTTTCCTGGGGTAACTGGCGGTCATCTTTTTGAGTTTTTTTCACATTGGTTTGGCCTCTAGCGCTACTTCTCTATTCTGAACGGCAGATCACCTCAGAGACACCTCAGGCACACACTGCGGGGGTTAGAGCGGATGGCAGCGCTGGTGCAGAGTGGTGAGTCCTCTGGGAATACCCCTCGTTCTGTGCAGCTAGGAGGGTGGGCATTTTTGTACCTTGACTTTGTCCCTGAGTGGCTATCAGGTGTGTGGGTCAGCATGGCGTCAGAAGCTGGCGCTTTTTCCCCAGATATTCCTGTGATTTTAAGACCCTGGTCCATGCTGTTAATCGAGTGGGAAGATCCTTTGAAGTCCACCAACAATTTTGTGGGGAACCCCCATTTGTAGATTATTCCATGGTTACGTAGAATTTTGGTAATTGAATTTTTAGTTTTTTGCAAGCTAATATTGTCGCCTGAGAGAGATCCGAGAAGAGGATGATTCCCGCATAGGGGTCAGGAAGTGGTGAGTTACGTCGAGCATATTGCATAAGTTGATCCTTTTACCCAAAAAAAATGAATTCTGGTGATGACATCTCGTAGGAGTTTCTCTGCTATATTCTGCGGTTTAGGTAGCCTGTGAGCTCTTTCAATTTCCAGCTCTTGTTTTGAAGTTGAATGAATCAGGTCTGATATCATGGTTTTAATGAATGGTTTCACATTTTCCGGTATTCCTCTGAACTTTATATTGTTCCTCCTGCTTCTATCTTCAATATCTCCGACCTTAATCCTGAGTTGTCTCGCTTCTTCCAGGTCATGATGAGAGTCCACTAATTGTTGTGCGCTGAGGTAAAGTCGCACGTTTTGTTCTCAACATAGTCTACTCTTTCTCCTATTGCCTCAATTTCCACTTTAGATTTATGCATGTAGCTCAGCATGTCATGCTGAAGGGCACCTATGAGTGACATTATCATGTCTTTAATTGTTGTGTCCAGAATGGGTTGCCCTGCTGTCGGTATAGCATTCAATTTGTCATCATATGGTTTGTTATCTGGGCTATAGGCATTGTCAGGGTTAAAAAAGGCAGAATTACCTCCATTAGCAGAGATCCTCCTCTTTTTCACTGGGCTGAGAAACTCATCCTGGTGATCAATGTCGCCCTGTGTCTGTGAGGCATACCGTTTCTCCTCATCCCTATCAGAGCGTTCAGAGCTTGCAGCATGTTGCTCTGTGTGATAGAGAGGGGCGGGATCAGTGCCATCTTGGTGTCTCTGAGGCCCAGCCGGGCTGCAGAATGAGCTCAATTTACGGGGTCCCTCTCTGGACTTCCGTTTAGCCACCATTACCGTTTTGTTCCCGCTTATCTCCGGAACAGATCAGTACCACTTAGTGCTGTATAGTCGCTCGGTAGTCGGCTCAGGGAAGTCTGATATAGCAGAGCTCCCTCACATTGCAGCTATACACTTCAGTGGCTAGCCACGCCCCCCCCCCCTTTTTGGCTTGTTATTCAGCTTTCAGTTCAAAAGCCTTGTGTGGGGGTGCAATAATGCGTATGATATGTGACGTGGCATCTGGAAATCAACCACCAATGCTGAAATATCAATCCAGGTTTTATAGCAGCATCTGCTCAGCCAAGAATGGGGCAACATTCATAGTTACATAGTTGGGTTGAAAAAAAAACACAAGTCCATGTAGTTCAGCTAAATATATAAAATAAACTCCAGCAACTGGTCTTCTCCATTCCCACACTTTTACAGAGTGTTGTTAAATGCAGAGGGGATGCTATACCATGGTAAAAGTGGCCCTGTCCCAACTGTTTTGCAGTTGGGGTTTAACTTTGCCAGAATTTTGTTGCCCTGTCCTAACATTGTTGTAAATGTGTTGCTGCCATAAATTTCAAAATTACCTTATTTTTTTTCTTAAAATTATACATTTTAAACCATTTGACTTTTTTTTCTACTTTTCTGTTGTGAATAAATTAAGAGTTTGAGATGTGCAAATCCTTGCATTCTATCTTATGTAGAATTTACACAGCGTCCCAACTTTTTTGGAATTGGGATTGTATTCCAAGAAAAGGATTTTTAAGTAAACCAAATATCCTAATTTCCTCTTAGAATATGACTTCACTGGATAGTGCTTGATCAAGAAACCTAATGTGTTTTTGAAGCCTGTGTCTTCAACAACTTCAGTTAGCCAAACCCTTTAAACTCCATTAAAGTGGAGGGCCACCCAATTTATTAAGTTAACCTAAACCCCATCAGCGCTATGAGCAGATGTGCAAATAAAAAGAAAACATTTTTTTGGTCATGTATTTATCTTAGAATCGGTCTTTATTCTGCCACTTATTGTATGTAATACTAGCGGGAGTAGGCGTGTTTTATTTTTCCAGAGGCGCACTGTCTCCTGGGATCTAAGTGTCAGACTTCCCAGGAGTTGGTGCGGAACTGCCGGCATGTGTCCCCTGGCGGATAATGCCCACCTTGGACTGCGCAGGCGCAGCGCTCTTGCAAACAGAACCGCCGAACATGAAGAGCTGTGAATCGGCTGTAGACTGCACCTACGCAATGAACAGGGCATTGTGACAGCCGTTGATGCTCGCTCCACTGCAAGGGGCGGGTGTATTGCTATTCTATCGTGTAAGGGGTGGATGGCTACAGCAAGGGGCGGGTGTATTATTAGGGTGGTTTTATCAAGAAACTACATGTCTTTGCAGGGCATGTTTAAACAAATGAAGGGTGAAGAGGCCATTTTTTTAATTGATGGACAGAGATAAGGGCGGGTAATTTAATGTGGATGGGCGATTTCAATACTTGTCAGTAGTTTCTTGATAAAAGCACCCTAATAATACACCCACCCCTTGCTGTAGCCATCCGCCCCTTACACTATATAATAGTAATACACCTGCCCCTTGCAGAGTGGAGCGAGCATCGGGTGCGTGCGTCAGCGTGTGGCACAACATCGTGCTCATTGCGCATGCGCCGTGTACAGGTGATTCATGTGTTCATCTTTGGCGATTTTCAGAGGTCCATTGTGCTCTGTACTGCGTAAGCGCAGTACAGAGTGGGCATTATCCGCTGGGGGACCATTCTCATCAGGACACCGCCGCAAAATCCCCACACACTGAGCATGCGCAGGAGAACGAGCTGTGAATGCTGGGAGCTCAGCATTCACTGCATCCAGGAAATTAATGCTTGTGGGCTTCACAAGCAACATGGAACCGGCCATCGTCCGTTTTTATAAGTTCATTTTAGATATTAAAACGGACATCGGGGGAATTATTACACCAAACACGTGAGTGTTATATTATTGTTAAGCAAGTGTCAGAATGCCTGGAAAAAAATTAATGGTCGGCGGACCTCCGCTTTAAAGGGTTTGTAAAGGATTTTTTTTTTATCTTAATAGCTTCCTTTACCTTAATGCAGTGCTGTTTTCATGTCCTCATTGTTCATTTTTGCTCTCAAGTTGCTGTAATTCTTCTCTGATCTCCACACTTCCTGGTTGTCTGTTTCCTGATGACCACAGTGCCGGGAGCTTTCTCTCTGTGGTCACTAACTTCAAGGAGGTGTGATTACTGTGTGTCTAAAACCCCACAGCACCTCCATTTTTGTTTTCCAAACCATCACTGCCCTGTATGGCTCTGTACAGCAGAGAGGCAGGAAACCTCATGCAAAAACTAAACTAGAAACTACAGGTACATTAATATGATTGATTTATTATCTATTTTTAATCGTTTTTAAAAGGAAACTATTATGTGTCTATACCCTGTAAACGGTAATTTCAGCATAATTGTTTTATTTACAACTCCTTTAAGTATCCTTGTTATAAGTTACTAATCTTAGACTTGTGGTAAAGATGGTGGTCTGCTTGGTGGGCTGCTGATAGCTGAAACGTGGAATAAATTGGCCAGTTGTCCATCTGGTGAAGAGGATCTCTGTGAGAAAAAAACAAGAATATTTTTAAATCACAACTTTTTCCGTATGTATGTAGCTCTTTCAATAATTACAGCACTGCAAACAAGAGCCAAGAACATATTTTTTTTTTTCCTCTTAATAAAGGAGTGGTGGTCAACTTGCAAATTAGGGGGCACCTGCTAACATCAGGAAAAAGGATCACACATAATATTCAGTGAATGTAAGCTATCAGACTGCAGACATGCAACAGGCGATGATGGGCATGCTGAAAGAGAGATGGAGGCTCTGGGCATGCTTCAAGAGATGGCAGGGACAGCCAAAGTGCAACTGGAATTTGGTTATAGACTGGGGACATGAATTTTACCTGTAGGTAAAATGGATATCTCCTAATGCATACTGACACATTATGCTATTACCTTGCAGGGGGCCTAGAAATGTTTTTTCTTTTCTTCAGGATTTACTACCACTTTAAAGAAATAGCCTACTTTTTGCCAGCAATTTATTCCTATCTTCAATCAAGATTAATTTTCCTGGAGCTTCAGAAGGTCTTGTAGCTCTTTCTTGCAGCTACTGGGCACAGTTGTCCTTGGTCTTGAATTTTTTTTTTTCTGCGACTGGACCCCCACTTGATCGGACATTGCGTGGAAAGCCTGGAGTTGACCCTTGGGCACTGGGCTCCACTTGACTTTTGGTCTTGCTGCAATCACGTTCCCACTTGATCAGATGTTGCCTGGAACAACATGGGCACTGGGCTCCGCTTGCATGTTTTTTGGACTGGTTCTGGTTAAGTTGGCTGTGGAGCACTTTCAGAGCCGCTAGACTTGCCTGTGTGCTTGCTCTGTCTGAGGACCCACTTCTGTGAGTAGGCCATTTGGGCTGGGTAATGGAAGCTCCATTAACATTATTCACTGGGCACCTGGTTTACATTTATGCAGTTTGCTGTGAAAGGGATTAACACTGTGGGGCTGAGCACTGATGTCATTCCACTCAGTGGGTAAATGTAAACAAGGCATTTCCCCATTCTGCCTAGTGACATGGCGGGGATCTACTGGTCCCTGTCATTGGGAGCAATGATCACTGTCATGTCAGTGGTAGCCCATCCCACCCACAGTTAGAATCACTCCCTAGAACACACTTAACCCCTGGATCGCCCACTAGTGTTTAACCCCTTCCCTGCCAGTGTCATTTATACAGTAATTGGTGGCTATTTATAGCACTGATCGCTGTATAAATGACAACGGTCCCAAAATAGTTTGAAAAGGAGCCTCTGAAGTTAAAAATCGATAAACACTTAAAAATGTACCATCATCCTGAATTTAGATATAGAGGGATTGGTTCTGAGGTCCCCAAACCAAAGAGCCAAATGGGGTGAGGCCATTGTTAGACTATTGCGGTACTGGTAATATAGATATAAAATGTACAAACACAGATAAAATGTATAGGAAACATTTTTATTAAATACAACATCAGTAAAAAACACAGCAAGGGGTGAAGAATAAAATGACAATCAGCTTGACTAGTTTTGTGGCTTTGGTCGCTTCATCAGAAGCATGTCTAAAATTAGAATAACTAACAATAAATAATTATACTTTGAAAAACATATAGAGAGGGTAGATTGGGGAACAAAGGGGCTCAGCTGCTCACCTAAAAAACCCACAAGCGAGCGAGACGGGTGTCACCGCACAGGGTCCCGTGTGGCGACCAGGGGGCGCGCATATGTCTGGGTGGACCTACTACTTGGATATATAAAGTAAAAATGGTAATTTAGTATAACAAGCCCAGGCCTTGGGTGAGGAGGGGAGTGCACACACGTGTGATGGTTAAGGATGAGCTTCGAGTTCGAGTTGAACTCATGTTCAATTCGAACATTGCCTGTTCGGCGAACAATTAGGGGTGTTTGCGGCAAATTCGAAAAGCCGCGGAACACCCTGTTAAAATCTATGGGAGAAATCTAAATTGTTAATTTTAAAGGCTAATATACAATTTATTGTCCTCAAACGTGTTTGGGGACCTGGGTCCTGTCCCAGGAAACCTGTATCAATGCATAAAAAAGTTTTAAAAACGGCCGTTTTTTCAGGAGCAGTGAATTTAATAATGCTAAAAGTGAAACAATAAAAGTGTAATATTACTTTAAATTTCGTACCTGGGGGGGGTGTAAAGTCAGCATGTGAAAAAGCGCATGTTTCCCGTACATAGAACTGTCCCTGCACAAAGTGTCATTTCTGAAAGAAAAAAAGGCATTTAAAACAGGCTTTGCGGCTATAATGAATTGTCGGCTCTGGCAATTCAGAGATGATTCATTCATAAAATATAAAAATAAAAATGCTGGGGGTCCCCCCAAATTCCATTAACAGGCCCTTCAGGTCTGATATGGATATTAAGGGGAACCCCGCCGTCAATTAAAAAAAAAAATTATGTGGGGTTCCTCCCTAATATCCATACCAGACTCTTCAGGTCTGGTGTGGATTTTAAGGGGAACTCCACCCCAAATTTAAAAAAAAAATGGCGTGGAGTTCCCCCAAAAAATCCACACCAGACCCTTATCCGAGCACGTTAACCTGGCCGGCCGCAGAAAACAGGGGGGGTCCCCCTCTCCTGAACCGCACCAGGCCACATGCCCTCAACATGGGGAGGATGTCCCCATGTTGATGGGGACAAGGGCCTCATCCCCACAACCCTTGCCCGGTGGTTGTGGGGGTCTGCGGGCGGGGGGGCTTATCAGAAACTGGAAGACCCCTTTAACAAAGGGGACCCCCAGATCCTGGCCCCCCATGTGAATTGGTAATGGGGTTCACTGTACCTCTACCATTTCACGAAAGAAGTGTAAATAGTTAAAAAAAAAAAAAAAGACACCGTAGAAAAAAATCCTTTATTAATAAAAAAAAAAAATCCAGCGATGTGAATCCACTCTCGGCCCGGCCCCCCCGCTCCAACGTTTTCTATCCAGCGATGGATGTTCTCTCCAGCGACGGATGATCAGCGGTCCGGTCCAGCGATGAGAAGATCCATCCGTCCAGAGCGCAGCAGGCGAGCTCCACTCTCCGCTGGACACAGCCCAGCGGAATGATCGGGCTTACCCAGTGACGTACGAGTGTGCGTCAGAGGGGGCGGGGTCACGTGACGGGTGGCCGCTTCCCCTATATAAGAAATGTCACAGCTCCAGCGCGTCATTCCGCTGGGCTGTGTCCAGCGGAGAGAGGAGCTGCCTGCTGCGCTCTGGACGGATGGATCTTCTCATCGCTGGACCGGACCGCTGATCATCCGTCGCTGGAGAGATCATCCATCGCTGGATAGAAGACGTTGGAGCGGGGGGCCGAGAGTGCATTCGCATCGCTGGATTTTTTTCTACGGTGTCTTTTTTTTTTTAACTATTTACACTTCCTTCGTGAAATGGTAGAGGTACAGTGTACCCCATTACCAATTCACAAATGGGGGGGCCAGGATCTGGGGGTCCCCTTTGTTAAAGGGGTCTTCCAGATTCTGATAAGCCCCCGCCCGCAGACCCCCACAACCACCGGGCAAGGGTTGTGGGGATGAGGCCCTTGTCCCCATCAAGATGGGGACATCCTCCCCATGTTGAGGGCATGTGGCCTGGTGCGGTTCAGGAGAGGGGGGGCCGCACTCTGTCCCCCCCTCTTTTCTGCGGCCGGCCAGGTTAACGTGCTCGGATAAGGGTCTGGTGTGGATTTTTGGGGGAACTCCACGCCATTTTTTTTTTTAAATTTGGGGTGGAGTTCCCCTTAAAATCCAGACCTGAAGGGTCTGGTATGGATATCTGGGGGGAACCCCACGTCATTTTTTTTTTAAATTGACGGCGGGGTTCCCCTTAATATCCATATCAGACCTGAAGGGCCTGTTAATGGAATTTAGGGGGACCCCCGGCTTTTTTTTTTTTTTTTTTATGAATGAATCATCTCTGTAATTGCCAGAGCCGACAATTCATTATAGCCGCAAAGCCGGTTTTAAATGCCTTTTTTCCTTTCAGAAATTACACTTTGTGCAGGGACAGTTCTATGTACGGGAAACATGCGCTTTTTCACATGCTGACTTTACACCCCCCCCCTAGGTACGAAATTTAAAGTAATATTACACTTTTATTGTTTCACTTTTAGCATTATTAAATTCACTGCTCCTGAAAAAACGGCCCTTTTTAAATCTTTTTTTTGCATTGATACATGTTTCCTGGGACAGGACCCAGGTCCCCAAACACTTTTTAGGACAATAACTTGCATATTATGCATATTAGCCTTTAAAATTAACACTTTAGATTTCAAATGTTCGAGTCCCATAGACTTTAACAGGGTTCTAAAGTTCACACGAACATTTGGTGTGTTCGCAAGTTCTGATGCGAACCAAACAGGGGGGTGTTCGGCTCATCCTCAGTGATGGTAACCGTGATAAAAAAGGGGAGGTAAAAGAAGGTGGTGTGAATTAGGTGGGGGGGGGAAGGGAAGGACAAAATCAACCAAGAGGGGGTGGGGGAAGAAAAGTGGGGAGGGGAGAGCGAGAAGGAAAAGGGGAGGGAAAGAAGGGGGTAAGGGAAGGAAGATTTGGAGTAAGGTGGAGAAGGGGGTAAAAATTGTGTACCTTGAATACAAGGGATGTATTGCGTGTAGGGGGCCCCGGGATCAGGAGCCCAAGCTGAGACAGGTGTATGAAGCCACATATAACCTCCACAGGGAGAGTCCATGATAATGAACCAAGGAGGGAGGAGGACCACATTGGATCCCAAGGCAGCATCAGGGTAATGAAGCCTACCAGTGGCACCTGAATGAAAACACATAAAGTTAATTGCAAACGGTGAATGGGCATGAGGAAGGTGAGGGGGGGGGACAGGGGTGAGCTGAGCAATCCAGTGAAAGAGAGGGAGCATGAGTTATTCACTTACTGTGGACTGGGTGAGGCAACAGAGATCCCAGGGTCCAGCATCCATTGCGCTTGACTGCTTTTATACCCCCTGCCCGGCGTAGCTGACACACGTCCAGAAGACGTTAGTGTGCAGCATCGTCGGGTCTGGACGGCAGCGCGTTGGCTGTGCACATGCGCCATGCAGCAATGTCCCGCGATGTGAGGGCGGAAGCCCACACCGCGAAGTGTCCGCATGGGACACACCCCCAGGGGCGGGGGCGATCTCCCCATGAAGACAAGGGCTCGGTCACCACAGGGAGGAGTTCGGAAACGCCCAGACCAACCCGCAGAAGGTGGGAGTGGTGAGCAGCTGAGTCCAGTTGAAAACAGATTATATGTAGGAAAATAGATAAAATGTAATAGTTAAACATAGAATACGTAAGATGTAAATAAAGTAAAGCTACAGTAGACATTGTAATAAGATGCCCAATGGGTAATGAGCACCAGGGTGGACTAATGCCACGTATAGGCAGAGAGCCTTAGATGGCAGCATTATGTGTCCCACTGCGGCAAATATTAATATTAACAGACAGAGCTGGTGGCATACGCTTATTGCAAATATTTTTAGTAAAAAAACTGAGGGGAGGAAAAATTTGTATATATTTTTGGGGGATATTGTGGCAAGAAGTAAAAAAATATTATATTTTTTTCAAAATTGTCGCTCTTTTTTTGTTTTATAGCGCAAAAAAAAAGGTGATCAAATGCCACAAAAAGAAAGCTCTATTTGTGGGAAAAAAAGGACATCAATTTTGTTTGGGTACAACGTCGCACGACCGCGCAATTGTCAGTTAAAGCGACGCAGTGCTGAATGCCAAAAAATTCTCTGGTCAGGAAGGGGGTAAATTCTTCTGGGGCTGAAGTGGTTAATATTCAAAGATTCTAGATGGAAACAATGAGATCCGTTATTGCCTCTCTGCATCAGGGGAACTTTATGGCCTCTGTAGACAAGGATGCCTATTTCCATGTACATGCTCACTCCGCATGGTGATTGGCCTCATTTAAAGTCCCGCTGACCAAACTTTCTTTTTTTTCATGTACCCATCTTTCCAGGGCATCAATTTGTGTGCTTTGTGGTAAAGCATCTGCGCTACCAGTTAATGGTCCTTTATTCAGCCTGTCACCAGGATCCAGCTCCAGTGTTGGTGTTATTTTGTTCTCAAGGTATCTCTATAGTGTGCTATTTTGAGGGCCTACTATTGAGGGAGCAGTCGGCAAAGGATCTGGAGGACAATGTGTTCCTGACTCTCCAGCTGTTGCAGAGGTTTAGATGGATCTTGAACCTTCAAAAGTTGTCAGTCGTTCCAACACATCAATTGGAATATCTTGGGCTGGTCCTGGACACCTACTGGATCAGGGTGTTCCTTTCCCAGGAAAAGCTTCAGGCTCTCTAGTCTCGGGTATGTTTTTGATCCAGTCCTGACTGAACTAATTGTATCCTAAATTGATGCAGTTCCATTTGCTCAGTTCATTTTCAAAAATCTGCTACGCATTGTTCTGTCACCTTGGGACAAAACGGTCTTCATCTCTGGACATGCTTTTATTTTACACCAAGGACTAGGCTCTCTCTGATCTGGTGGCTTAAGGATTTGGTGTTCTGCATGATCTGATGACAGGTGCAAGTCTGTCAGGCTGGAAAGGAGTCCTGGGCACTTTGTGTCAGTGCAGGGGACTTGCTTGGTTGTTGGAGTCTCATCTTCAATATCCAGGGACTTTTCAGCAATTTAGCGGTCTTTTCAGTGTTGCACCAACCTGCTGACAGGTCATTTCAGATATAGTTGGACAACACTATGTTCATGGCGTACATTAAGAGCAAGGAAAGAAATAAGTCTTGTTGCAGCAAAAGTGATAGAGCGAATCCTGTCTTGGGTACAGCATAATGTTCCAGCTATGTCTGCTATATATATCCGCATCATTGACAAACCGATTTTGTCAGCTAGCACACCTGGAAACGGGAGACTTGGGGCCCACAGCCTTAAATGTGATCTTTGGGTACAGGGTTCTGCTTTGTGATGCTTTCTAAACTCAGTGTACCGTGTTAGCTGTGGAAAATTTTGCACGTTCAGGGCCCTGGCACAGCCCCAAATTTGACCCGGTCTCTGAACACTCAGTAAGTAAGGCTGATTGTGTTGCACTAAAGCACTAGGCGCTAACTTACTATTGCTGGGCACCTTACTAATTTTCCTCAACTGTGGCAAGAGACTGAAAGTAATGTCATCTGCTCCCTGAAGTGTTATGCGCGCGGTGCTCTGTCTCGCCAGTATTGAGGAAGCCCCATCCCTTTGCTGCTCCTGCTTGAAAGCGCACCATGTGGAACTTTGACTTCTGGCTTATTTCTCCTTTATCTCCACCTACAGGTACCTGATCACCTCTAGCCACCTGACCCCCCACTAGCACCAGTTGCCTGGGTTTGTGAATGCCTATGGGCCTTGCATTGCACTTTAAATCTAGTTGCTTTGCTGCCAAATCTTCACAGCATATCTTTGCATAAACACAGAGAAGATAACTTTGGCATCAAATTTCAATTTCATTTTAGTCCTAGTCTTTTGACTAAAATGGCATTTTAGTTTTAGTCGCATTTTACTAATTTTGCAATTGTCTTAGTCACATTTAGTCAACTAAAATCTGCAAAACATTTTAGTCAACTAAAATATCCTACTTTTTAGTCGACAGAAAGCTAATGGGTTTAGTTAAATTGTAATGCATTTCTCTAGAAATTCTCTAGCATTTATTTTAAGCATTTCTTGGTGGTCTGAGGAGGATGCCTGTAATGTACACAGTGCACTGAACAGTCGGAAGGCCTGTAAATGCTGCACAGTGCTCTGGATGGTGGTCTGAATGAATGAATGAAAAACTTATATAGCGCGGCACATGCGAACTGAATCGCCTCTGGGCGCTTGTTGTTCCTGTCTCTTGATATCAAAAGAGCAGAGTTTTAATCTGTCTTCTGAAAGTCAGGTGGTTTTCCTCCAACCGAATGCTGGTTGGTAAAGCGTTCCATAGTCTAGGACCCTGGAAAGCAAACCTTCTTTCTCCTTTGGACTTGTATTTGGTTTTGGGTACCTTGACCAGATTTTGGTCGGTGGATCGCAAAACGCTATTGGAATTGTGGGGTTCTATCTTGTCGCAAAGATATTGCGGAGCCTTCCCATGGATGCACTTATGTGTCAGACAAAGTGCTTTAAAAGCAATTCTGTCTTTTACTGGCAGCCAGTGAAGGCTTCTCAGTGAAGGTGAGATTGATTCCCATGTTTTTTTACCAGTCACAAGTCTGGCGGCCGTATTCTGAACGACTTGCAGACGAGAGATTTGGTACTTTGGGAGTCCGAGGTAAAGGGCATTTGCATAGTCCAGTCTGGAGTTCACGATTGTTCCTACCACGACTGCTACGTCTTCTTTGGGGATAAATGGAATAAGTCTGCGTAGTAGGCGCAACAGATGGTGCTATCCGCTGACTACTGACCCTATTTGTGCATCCATTGTCATGTAGGAGTCGAAGATGACCCCGAGACTTTTGACTTTGGAGCTAGGGGTGATGATTTTGCCCAGAATGGGCGGGGGTGTCCAGGTTGTTGCCAGTTGACTCTTACGGCTGGCGTGGAACATAAGAAGTTCTGTTTTGGAACTGTTGAGTTTGAGATAACTCTTAGTCATCCAGTTTTCTATCAAAGAGAGACATTTCTCTAAACTGAGATGATGATCCTTTTTGTTGCAGATGCGAAAATAGTTGCGTATCGTCTGCATAAGAGTGATAGAGTAGTTCCTGGCTACTGATGATTTCAAAGAGAGGGCAAAAATAGATGTTGAAAAGCACCGGTGACAGGGGGGATCCCTGAGGGACTCCACATGGCACCGTGCGCTTTTCAGATGTTGAAGATCCCAGTTTCACTGTTTGTGATCGGTTTTCAAGAAAGGAGGAAAACCATGGTAAATCACCTTCTGCGACTCTGGCAACCTCAGCCAGCCGAGTCCGTAACAGTTTGTGGTCTACCGTGTCGAAGGCTGCGCTTAGGTCCAGCAGAACCAAGAGACAAGATTCTCCTTCGTCTGCGGCCTCAAGGGCGTCGTCCAATATTTTGAGTAATGCTGTTTCTGTCCCGTGTCCGGGACGGAAACCTGATTGAAGTGGATCAAGTAGATTATGGGTATCCAGATGCTGTTGCAGCTGTTGTACCACTACTTTCTCCATTACCTTGGAGAGAACATTTAAGCCTGTTATGGGGCGGCGGTGAGTTGGGTCCTTGGGGTCCAGGGTAGGTTTTTTCAAGATGGGCTGGATTGTGCCCTCTTTCAGCAGGGAGGGCACTATGCCTTCCTTAAATGACTGGTTTATAAGCTGCGTGAGAGGTGGTGCCAGGATGTTGGCACATTCCTTCAGCAGTTTAGTGGGGATGATATAATTAGGCGCTGTGCTGTTTCGCAAAGTACCGATGCTATTTTTTGTGGCATCGATGGAAATGGGTTTTAGAGTGAGCTTTGTTGATTGTAGAACGTTTCTCTGGGTGTTATGTGATTGATTGAGGGGGGTATTGTTTTGCAGAATGCTTTCCCGGATTCTCTCAATTTTGTTGATGAAGAAATCCGATAATTCATCCCAAAATTCTTGGGTGTCTGAATTTTGGGGACTTCAAGACAGCCTGGATTCATGGTCTGGGTGACCATCTTGAAGAGTTTGCGGGGCGGTTTAGGGCGCTGTTAATAGCCATAGAAAAATTATGTTTCTTGGCTTTGAAGATTTCTTTGATATTTTCTTGTTATTGCCTTGTAGATGATGAGGTTTTCCTCTGAAGCGCTTCTTTTCCAGGCAGCTTCCGCCCTTCTGCGCTCTTGCTTCAGCAGCGACAGCTGGTT
This sequence comes from Rana temporaria, assembly GCF_905171775.1. Classification (NCBI taxonomy): domain Eukaryota; kingdom Metazoa; phylum Chordata; class Amphibia; order Anura; family Ranidae; genus Rana; species Rana temporaria. The sequence goes on from NC_053496.1 coordinate 152,108,325, forward strand.
GTTGAACCAGCCGGACTTTTTTTTCTGGGTGCGGGTTTTGCGTTTCGGTGCTACTAAATCGGCTGACTGTAATAGGGCTGCATTTATGGCCTCCAGTGTATCTGAGGCTGTTAAAAGTGGATGGATTGTTTTGATTTTATTTCCCAAGGTAGATTTGAAGAGTTCCGAATGGAGCTTCTTCTGAGATCTAGTCCAGTGTATTGTCACCGGCTTGGGTGCTTTTATCAATGGGGGAATTTTGGAAATTATGAAATTAATTGCATGGTGATCTGTCCATAGCAATGGTTCATTTTCCAAAATGCTTATTTTCAGATTTTGTCTGCAAATTAGGTCGAGTGTGTGACCTGAAGCATGTGTTGGCCCGCATATAAGTTGCTGTAGCCCTAGTCCTTCCAGGTGATCAATACAGGCGTCAGCAACGGGATCCTGTGAGGAGTTGGCCCAGAGATTGAAGTCCCCGAGCAGCAAAAGGTGTTTGCTGTTAAGGGTATAAGTGGAGATAAACTCCATCAATGATGGTAGAAGCTGCGATTTTGGCCCGGGTGGCCTATAGCAGAGAAGAATGTGGACAGTCTCCTGGGGGTTTGTTTGCAATTGAAGAGTAAGGGTTTCCATGAATGGAAGGGGATTTTGAAGGACTGGCTTAGCGATTGCAAGATGAATCTTGTGGATCACCGCCAGGCCTCCTCCTCTTTGCCCTATTCTGTTTTCCGTTATAATACGGTAGTTTTCTGGCACCAATTCTCCGAGAATGGTGTTGCAGTCGTCTGTGAGCCAGCTTTCTGTAATAAAGAGGCAGTCTAGATCGTGTTGTAGTATGAATTCATGGATTTCTAATCAGTGTTTTACTGCCGATCTTGTGTTGATCAAAGCACATGATATGTGCTTAAGTTGGGGTGGAAGGCTGACATTTTTGATGGTCGATCGTCGATCGATTCTCAAAAGTTGCTCTATTTTTAAGGCCTTTTTGGTGACGGCTGGTAATACTGTGGCGAATCGTCTCAGACCCCAAATAGTCTCTGCCGAGTATCGCCGATTAGCCATAGTCGCCAGTCACCGGGGGGGGGGGTAACGGTGTTTAAATTGCGATGTATAAATCGCTGAATCCTCTCTCTAGGCTTTGTCCAGAGGAAGGCAAAAAAACCCTGGTCGTGCTAAGCCAATGTGCTGCGGCAGGGAAAAAAAATTCCTTCCTGATCCCTGAGAGGCGATCGGACAAAACCCTGGGTCAAGTGCTGTTGGTTTTTGAAGGAGGAAGGGGGATGAGAGGTGTCACTGTTGCTGGGTGTACCAAGATGGCCGCAGACCGAGACATAGGCCTCAGGTTTGGGGGCTGTCAGCTGGGTGGATTTAAGCTTGGGTTGTTAATCCGGGGGAGGATGGGGTCCTCCGGGGGTAGGGGGGTGTTCTGGGCAATTCTGGGTGATTTCAGGGCTGTTACTGGGCGTATATGCGGCGCGCCGCTAGGCCGCGGCTGAAGCCGCGGTCTTTCCTAATCGCGGCGGCCGCGAATGTGGCCTGGTCTGGCGCGGATGCGGAGAAACGTCGAAAATCGCTACTACGAGTCCGGGAAGTGGCGACGGGTAGGGTTGAGCGAACCCGAACTGTAAAGTTCGGGTTCGGTACGGACTTTGGGTTTTTCCCGAACCCGAACCCGAATAGTTGGAAAAAGTTCGGGTTCGGAGTTCGGGTATGTTTTGGCGCGCTGCACGGCAGCCAATCGCCATTCGTGTTACTACTGTGACTGGGAACTGATCACAGCCATGCCTACTTATGGCATGGCTGTGATTGGCCAGTGCAGCATGTGACCCATCATGTGACGTGCCTCTATATTAGATAGAGGCACACAGCACAGATCATCACTCTGCTTCACTCTAGATAGGGAAAGGCTGCTGGAATCTGCGGCATAGGGAAAGTCTTAGGTGTATCTGGCTCGTTTTCACTGGATTTCACTTATGTGAGGGAAAGGTTGCTGAATCTGCTGAGGGAAAGTGTTGGGTCTATGCTGTTATAATGCTCCAGAAATATCAAGAAGCACACTTTATTTCTTTGAGATCTGCATCATCTTATGGCATCTGGCTTGCTGTCACTGCTTCACTTATGTGAGGGAAAGGTTGCTGAATCTGCTGAGGGAAAGTGTTCGGTCTATGTTGCTCCAGAAATATCAACAAGCACTCTATTCCTGTGTCATCTGCTGTGCTTCATATAGTTTAGGAATTTTGTTCAACTATAGTGGCTGTTTGCATCTATAGGTGACTCTGAATATTTCAACAGCACTACACCTGCCACACCACCTGTGATATACTGTGTTTCTGTCAAGTACATAGTCAGGGAGAGTTTCCAGAAATATTTTTCCTATAGGGGCAGTCAGCAATCTATAGGTGACTCTGTATATTTCAACAGCACTGCACCTGTCCCCTGTGATATACTGTCGGTGCAGTACATTGTTTAGGGCTGGGTTCCTGCTTCTTGCTATAGGTGGAGAAATATATAGGTGAATCTCTGCCTATTTCACCAGCTTACACTTTTTTGTATTTAAAATTTTTCAAAATTAGGGCAAGACCCTAAATTTGAGAAATATATAGGTGAATCTCTGCCCATTTCACCAGCACTCCACCTTTCCCCTGTGATATACTGTCTGTGCAGTACATTGTTTAGTGCTGGCTTCCTGCTTATTGCTATAGGTGGAGAAATATATAGGTGAATCTCTGCCTATTTCACCAGCTTACACTTTTTTGTATTTAAAATTTCTCAAAATTAGGGCAAGACCCTAAATTTGAGAAATATGAGGAAAACGTCAAATAAGGGACGTGGTCGTGGTGCTGCTGGTGGAGCTCCTGTTACAGGGAGAGGACGTGGTCGATCTGTGCCAGCTACAAGCACAAGTGAAACACCTTTCTCAGGTGCGAGTAGCCGACAGCCTGCAGCGGTATTTGGTCGGGCCTAATCCAGCTCTACGAATGTTGAGGCCAGGAGCAGAACAGGCGGTAGTAGATTGGGTTGCTGACAGTGCCTCCAGTTCCTTCACATTGTTTTCCAACCAGTCTTGTGCTGAAAGCTCAGAGTTGGCGCCTGCAGCCGATGTCCACCATCAGTCTTTCACCTCACCCCCTTGCAAATCAGCCAAGCAGTCTGAGCCCCAAAGCATGCAGCAGTCTCTTCTTCTTTTTGATGAGTCTGTTGGCATGTGTTCCCAGGGCCATCCACCTAGCCCAGCCCCAGAAGGGGAAGAGATTGAGTGCACTGATGCCCAACCACTTATATTTCTGGATGAGTTCATGGGGGGGATCATCACAGCACGTCTTGCATGATGATGATGAAACACAGTTGCCAACTGCTGGTGCTTTTGCAATTGTGCAGACCGACAAGGAGGGCAGTGGTGAAGACTGGGTGGAAGATGATGTGGAGGACGATGAGGTCCTTAAACCCGACATGGAATCAACCTCATGCAGGTGACCCATGTAGTTCGGAGGAAGAGGCGGTGGTCGCACAGAGCCACCAGCACAGCAGAAGAGGGAGCAGGGTGCCTAAGCAGAGCGTCCGTCCCCTAGACAGTACGCCTGCTACTGCCCAACGCAGCAAGGGACCGAGCACACCAAAGCCAGGTCCAAGGAGTTCCCTAGCGTGGCAGTTCTTCACACAATGTGCTGATGACAAGACACGCGTGGTTTGCACGTTGTGCAATCAGAGCCTGAAGCGAGGCATAAACGTTCTCAACCTGAGCACAACCTGCATGACCAGGCATCTAAGTGCAAAGCACGAGCTGCAGTGGAGTAGACACCGCAAAAACCAAGAAAGGTCTCTAGATCCTCCTGCTTCCTCTTCTGCATCAGTCTCGGGCCTCTCTGCCTCTTCATCCACCTCCGTAGTGACAGTGCCACCTGCCACCCCTCAATTAGAGGACCGGCAAGCAACACTACCACCTGGGTCACCAAACATCTCCACAATGTCTCATGGAAGCATTCAGCTCTCCATCTCCCAAACACTGGAGTGTAAGAGGAAGTACCCCTCTACCCACCCGCGATCCCTGGCCCTGAATGCCAGCATTTCAAAATTACTGGCCTTTGAAATGCTGTCATTCCGTCTGGTGGAGACGCAGAGTTTTAAAAGCCTGATGGCATTGGCTGTCCCACAGTACGTCGTGCCCAGCCACCACTACTTTTCCAGGCGAGCCATCCCTTCCCTGCACAACCAAGTGGGGGACAAAATCAGGTGTGCACTGCGCAACGCCATCTGTGCTAAGGTCCACCTAACTACGGATACGTGGACCAGTAAGCACGGTCAGGGACGTTATATCTCCCTAACAGCGCACTGGGTAAATGCAGTGGCGGCTGGGCCTGAGGCGGATAGCAGTTTGGCGCATGTCCTTCCACCACCGAGGATTGCAGGGGGCGCTTCAGTTTGCCTCCTGTTCCTAACTCCTACTCAGCTTCCTCATCCTCTACCGCCTCCTCATCCAGTCAGCGTAACAAACTCACCACCAACTTCAGCACAGCCATGGGTAAACGCCAGCAGGCAGTTTTAAAACTTTCCTGTTTGGGGGAAAAACCGCACAGGAGTTGTGGAGGGACATGGAACAGACCGATGAGTGGTTGGCGTCAGTGAGCCTCAAGCCGGGCCTGGTGGTGTGCGATAACGGGCGAAATCTCGTAGCAGCTCTGGGCCTAGCCGGTTTGACACACATTCCTTGCCTGGCGCATGTGCTGAATTTGGTGGTGCAGAGTTTCCTGAGAACTTACCCCAATATGCCACAGCTGCTGCAGAAAGTGCGGGCCGTCTGTGCGCACTTTCGACGTTCTCACCCTGCTGCTGCTTGCCTGGCAGCGCTGCAGCGTAACTTCGGCCTTCCCGCTCACCGCCTCATATGTGATGTGTCCACAAGGTGGAACTCCACCTTGCACATGCTGGCCAGACTGTGCGAGCAGCAGCAGGCGATAGTGGAGTTCCAGCTGCAGCACGCACGCGTGAGTCGCTCTGCGGAACAGAACCACTTTACCACCAATAACTGGGCCTCCATGCGAGACCTGTGTGCCTTGTTGCGCTGTTTTGAGTACTCCACCAACATGGCCAGTGCCAATGACGCCACTCTCAGCGTGACTATACCACTTCTATGCCTCCTTGAAAAAACGCTACAGGCGATGATGGAAGAGGATGTGGCACAGGAGGAGGAGGAATCGGGATCATTTGCAAGGCTTTCAGGGCAGTCATTCACAAGTGGCTCCGAGGGTGGGTTCGTGCACCAACAAAGGCCAGGTACACAATTGTCTAGCAAGGGCACAGTTCTGGAGGATGACGCGGAGGAGGAGGAAGACATGGAGGAGGAGGAGGAACCATGTTCACAGCAGGATGGCATCCAGACCAGCTCATGGCCATTACTGGTGCGTGACTGGGGGGATACAGAGGACACAGATGATACACCTCCCACAGAGGACAGCTTTTCGTTGCCTCTGGGCAGCCTGGCGCACATAAGCAATTACATGCTGTAGTGTCTCCGCAACGACCGGCGTGTTTCGCACATTATGACAGGTGCTGATTACTGGGTGGCCACGCTGCTGGATTTCCGTTACAAGAACAATGTACCGTCCTTAATCCCCTCACTGGAGCGTGAACGCAAGATGCGCGAGTACAAGCGCACGCTGTTAGATGCGCTGCTGGTGCAATTCCCACCTGGCAGCGGGGCCACAGTGGAAGCAGAAGGCAGAGGAGGAGGAAGAGGTCGCCAACGCAGCAGGGGCACCGCCAGCACCTCAGAAGGCAGGGTTAGCATGGCCGAAATGTGGAAAAGCTTTGTCAGCACGCCACAACAAACAGCACCACCAGCTGATATGGAACGTTTTAGCAGGAGGCAGCATTTCAGCAACATGGTGGAGCAGTATGTGAGCACACCCCTACACGTACTGAATGACGGCTATGCCCCCTTAAACTTCTGGGTCTCCAAATTGGGCACATGGCCTGAGCTTGCCCTTTACGCCTTGGAGGTGCTGGCCTGCCCTGTGGCCAGTGTATTGTCTGAACGTGTATTTAGCACGGCAGGGGGCGTTATCACAGACAAGCGCAGCCGCCTGTCCAGATCCAATGTGGACAAGCTCACGTTCATTAAAATGAACCAGGCATGGATCCCAGAGGAGTTGTCCGTACCTTGTGCAGAATAGACACCGGGCCAGCCTTACCCAGCCATTGTTGTTTTTTTCTGAGCTTTCTAGGGTTGCCATCTCATCCCTTTCAAAAGCAAAAACATATTAATTACACAGGTTCTCTGGCTGATTAAGGTGCTGCTAATTAAACTCACTTGGTGCCTTATCGACATCAAATTAGCCCCAGAACCTGTGTAACTCTGTGTTCAGGTTTAAAGGGATGAGGTAGCAAACCTAGATCTGTCTCACTATTTTGGGGTTTACCCTAATTTAAAAAATAAATCAATTAAAAACCAAAACCTGCTGTGTTGGCTACCTCCTCCTCCTCCTCCTCCTCCTCCACCGCCGCTTCCACCTTCAGTCACATTCTTAGGCTTGCACACTGCAACTGCTTTTTTTAAGTCCCAACAGAGGTTCTCAATCGGATTTAAGTCTGGTGACTGCGATGGCCACTCCAAAATGTTCCAGCCTTTAATCTGCAACCATGCTCTAGTGGAGTTGGAGGTATGCTTGGGATCATTGTCCTGTTGAAAGGTCCAACGTCTCCCAAGCCTCAGGTTTGTGACGGACTGCATTACATTGTCATCCAATATCTCCTGGTACTGAAGAGAATTCATGGTACCTTGCACACGCTGAAGCTTCCCTGTACCTGCAGAAGCAAAACAGCCCCAAAGCATGATTGACCGCCCGCCATGCTTCACAGTAGGCAAGGTGTTCTTTTCATAATAGGCCTTGTTCTTCCTCCTCTAAACATAGCGTTGATCCATGGGCCCAAACAGTTGTAATTTTGTTTCATCAGTCCACAGAACACAATCCCTAAACGTGTGTGTGGTTTGCCCACATGACTTTCGGCATACTGCAGTCGACTCTTTTATTCTTTGGAGACCGCAAGGGGGTGCGCCTGGGATTTCTGGCATGGAGGCCTTCATTACACAGTGTGCGCCGTATTGTCTGAGCAGAAACTTCAGTACCCACATCTGACAAATATTTTCTCAGTTCCTCAGCAGTCACATGGGGACTTTTCTCCACTCTACGCTTCAGGTAGCGCACAGCAGTCGAAGTCAGTATCTTCTTTCTGCCACGGCCAGGTAGCGTTTCAACAGTGCTTGAATTTTGCATTTACTACTGTATTACAAAACCAATTGATGTCATATTAGTTGCATATGGTTCTTTATGAAGTCCTTGTAGGATTTCATTCTGAATACAATTACAAATGTACACTAAATTCCCTAAAACCCTTTACAGCATTGGGGGGTTCAATAATTTTGAACAAAACTGTATGGACCTCGTCCTCCAAGGTCAAAATCATTATTTTTTATTTTAATTTTTTTTATGTTATTTTTAGTTATTTCCCTATCCACATGTATTTCCAGAGTACTTGCCATGCTCTTCCTGACATTTTGCTGCCATTTGCAGCCCTTCAGCCATTTCCCTTAGTTTTTTAGAGACATTTTTGTAGTCAAAAGTCCGGGTCCCCATTGACTTCAATGGGGTTCGGGTCAAAGTCCGGGTTCGGGTCCGAACCCGAACATCCAGGTGTCCGCTCAACTCTAGCGACGGGGTGTCGGGTGCCACAGTTGTGGGTGGCAGTGTGGGGGATGATGCTGTGTAAAGGAGAGGTGGGGAGCCGCAATATTAGGCCGATGTGATGGCTGTCCTGAAAAGGACGGCCATCAGCGATTGCAGGGGGGTGGATGGCCCTGAGAGACAGGGTCTTACCTGAGAAAAGGGGCCCAAGGGGCCCTAGGTGAGAGCAGACTCGAGCGGAGGGTCCGGAGCGCCCTACTCCGACACTAGACTGACACTAGCAGAGGTGAATGATGAAAGGACCCTGGCCGGGTCCTTTAGCTGCCTAAAGGTTCGGGTCTTAAGTGGTTAATACTGCAAATATCTTCCCTGCTCTTAGTCTGAACAGGATCTCTCTGGCTGTATAGAAGAACTATCTGATCTGCTGTCTTTGCAAACTGTCTATCTGCAGGAGGCTACTTTTATACTTTACCTGTCAATACAATAAATAACCTGACGGATGCCTAGAAACTGTTTTTATAGCCTGATAAATGAATATCTTTCAAAAGTTCTGCAGCTCATATAATTGTATCATTAGTACAGATAGTACTATCTGCTTAGTTTCGTCTATCAAATCTACAGCTCTGCTTCAGCCAATCTGTCTATATCGGTAGTTATACTAATGCTACCTTGTTATAGATCATATGCCCTCTCTAATGACCACCATTCATCTCATCAAACCAAGGTGCTATACCCCCACTGAAGCTATGTATACCCACAACCAAAAAACTCCCCAAATGAACCAAAATTCTAATTTAACAGAAGGTACTAGCAAATATGTCGACTTCATAATAAGTGACTTAAATTCCTATATCGAAGTTACACGAGACTTTGTGAATAAACTCAGACATAATTTTGGAAGAAGACATGCTGCTAGCCAGCCTGGATGTTGAAGCTCTGTACAGCAATTTTGATCACGAATTGGGCATAGCTGCCCCCCCCCCGAGCCCCCGTTATACTTACCTGACCCCTCGAAAGTCATGTGCGGTCCCGAGATCCTCTTTGCCGCTCAGCCTGGCCGCTGATTGGCTAGAGTGCATGGATTGAGAGCAGCGCATCCATTGGCTGGTGCTGCTGTCAATCACATCCAGTGACGCGGCACGCCGAGGGATACAGTGAGCGCCTATGGCCGCTCGCTGTATCACGGGAGTGCACCGGCAATTACTGACTACCATGCAAGCTCTCGCATGACTGTGGTGAGTAATTGCGGGGAGGACCAGAGACAGCCGCCGAGGGACCCCAGAAGACGTGGATCGGGGCCACTCTGTGCCAAAACAAACTGCACAGTGGAGGTAAGTATAACATGTTTGTTATTTTAAAGAAAAAAAAATCCTTTAGTAACCCTTTAAGGAACATACAGCAATTACTCTTAAAGGGGTTGTAAAGGTAAAAGTTTTTTCACCTTAATGCATTCTATGCATTAAGGTGGAAAAACGTCCGACAATACTGGCCTCCCCAGCCCCCCCCCCCGGTTTACTTTCCTGACCCCTCGAAAGTCCCGCGCCATGAACGCGCTGGTATCTTGGACGGCTTCCCGACTCATTCATTGGTCAATTGAAGCAGCGCAGCCATTGGCTCGCGCTGCTGTCAATCACAACCAATGACTGTGCACCGCGGGCGGGGCCAAGTGATACAGTCGGCGGCTATAGCCGTCGGCTGTATCACGGGAGCGCGCCCGCAACGACTCCACGCCATGCGAGCTTGCTCGCATGAATGTGTGGAGTTCTTGCGGGGAGGACCAGAGACAGCCACCGAGGGACCCCAGAAGACCAGGTTCGGGGCCACTCTGTGCAAAACGATCTGCACAGTGGAGGTAAGTATAACATGTTTGTTATTTTTCTTTATTTTTTCTTTACAACATCTTTATATTATTACAATATACAGTATTATGGAGCATTGGCGGCTGGTGCTCCAAAATTTTTAGTGGGGTGCAAACAAACCGTCCTCTAACGGCTCTTAAAGAAAACCCGTACCTGCATGGGGTTTCCTGCAGGGGAGCCATTCTGCCCCCATAAATACACGTGAGCCGGTTGGGAACCGGTTAAGTAAAAACACGATACGTTCTTTCAGACACTTTTTTAATATATTATTTGTGAGCTAATTAAGGTTAGGCGGGGGTCACAAAATGCTGTCACCATTTCTGACTCTGATTCGATGTACCAACTGTCCTATTCTGATGAGACTGTACTTTGGGTACCACCGTCCCCTCAGAATTAGGGTGTTTTTGTTCTGTGTGTGTTCTGGAACTATTCCTCTTTGGCAGTCTCGCTGTTAAGATGGGATATTGGTGGATCCAGCCTTGAATACGTTTAAAGGGTAACTCCACTTTTGTGGGGAAAAAATTAGCAAATAAAAAAACAATATAGCGCATATTATTGCAACAATTCATTTTGTAATTGAATGTTATTAAAAATGACCTTTGCTTTTCAATCTGCAGCCAATGTAATTTTCTGAGAATGCATTGCAATATGGCTACATGGAGTTGTTCGGTACCCAGAGTGTGTACTGACCACTCCCCAGAAACATAATTTGCTACTTGTGTCATTGGCTCACCAATTTTCCCAGAAGTCTGCATCCCCTCCAACAAAAATGTAATTTCTCATGTATTTATGGATGGACACAGCAGCATATTCTTGGCAATAGGGTATTAGCCTTCTACCAGGAGAGGACTAGGCAGAAAACATGTTTGTGTTAATACAACTTTAAAACTGTACAGTACTGCCCAGGAGGCGGTCCCTCTGAGTACAACTCCTCCCCCTGCATGCAGCAGCCCAGTTTTTATTTTTGCCTAGCATAGGAGAAGGACCTGGCTCCCTATGGTCCGGGGTGATTTTTTTTTTTCTACTTGGACCTGGAGATGTGCTATCAACTGCCGACTGAACGACAGGCTGAATGTCCTAGATCCTTGTAGTTACCCCAGTTTCGGCCATCGAGCGTGTGCAAGCCTTTAGGCGCTGGGTTTGCCATGACAGGCCCCGTTTGCTCCAGCGGTGGCCGGTGAGCTCTGCGTATCGGAGCACACCTATTACCGGGCTATTGCTGTCCGTGTCACAGTGTGCCCGACCGACTGCTACCCCCCTATTACTTGGGTGGTGGATCTGTCTGGGATGTTTCCAGCTGTCCATGCAGGACTGGTAAGTAGCACTTCCCCCTACCTCGGCAGGGTTGAGTGGTTGGACATTCCCAGGGAGGTCGAAATGGGGTATTTTTTTTTTCACCCTTCCTTCTCTCCCTCCCTTCCCTTCTCCCTGGGCTCTGTGAGCTGGGCTTGCTGTGTGGCCAGTGGTCCGCCTGGGGGGGCTGCGCTGGAAGTCCGCTCTCCTTGGGGTGCTGTCCCGGGTGTCGTGTGGGGGGGCCTCGGGGTGTTCGCTGCCTGTTTACTATGTTGCCCTGCAGTGCATGTCTCCGACCGCCATTTTGGCAGCGTCTGTTGTTCTATGCTGTGTTTTTCCCGCTTGGCGGCCATTTTCTTGTAGCCCGCATGCTTTGTTTGTGTCCGGCCATTTTGTTGGTGTCCACCGCTCTATGCTGTTTTTCCTCTTGACCATTTTCTTGTAGCCTGCGTGCTTTGTGTTCTGGCCGCCATTTTGGCAGAGTCCGCCGCTCTATTGCTGTTTTTCACTGGCGGCCATTTTCTTGTAGCAAGCGTGCTTTTCTACAGGGCGGCTGTACAGCGGCCATTTTCTTGTGGGTTTTTTGGCCTCTAGCTATGGTATGGGCATGTGAATGGTGCGAACAGCCTTAGCCACATCTCAGGAAGAAGTGACACGTGCGGGGAAAGCACCTCAGACGGGGCAGTGCAGAACGGCAGCGGTACAGCACCTGCTTGGGTGGTGAGTCCTCTGGGGGGGACACCTCAGCACCTATAGCAGCTAGCAGGGTGGGCAGTGTGCCTTGTCTTATGTCCCTAAGGGTGTCAGGCGCGTGTGTCAACATGGTGTCGGAGGCTGATGCTTCTTCCCCAGACATACCTGTGTTAGAGCAGGTGCGGGGGCACCATTTGCTTTCTGTGGACGCTATGTCGGCAGTCCTGGAGGCTTTTGTTCCCAGAGTGGAAGCGATGTGCCGGTGTAAGGGGGGGTAAAAAGCGCCCCCTCCCCCCACCATCTTCTGGGGATAACTCTGACGCAGACTCGGGCTCAGTTACTGCCCCCGACCGTGGGTCTGATGTATCGAAGGATGCGGACTACGACCGTTCGGACAGTGAGGATGACTCCGTGTCCGGGTCAGAGCATGAATGAATGAATGACTTGTATAGCGCAACTCATGCGAACTGAATCGCCTCTGGCGCTTTTTCCAGCCAGAGTCTGCTTGGCTGGTGCGGTCAGCATGACAGGGAGCTGGTTGGAGCACTTATCACTGTGGTGTGGGATACTCTAAAATTGGAGGATAAGGCGGACGCATCGGTCCCTTTCGGGTTCTGTAAGCCGACCCGCACTGAGAAGATGTTTCCTTGTGTACCTTATCTTGATAAACTTCTTTACAAGGAATGGGAACGGCCACAAAGGGCCTTTTCGGTCCCCAAATGTATAGTAGTCCATTAGCCTTTTGAGGAAAGTTTCCTGAAGAAATGGACTTCTTCTCCAATAGTGAACCCTCCCGTGTCCAGGTTAAACAAGGTGACCACGCTTCCGGTGGAGGGGGCTTCTGCTTTTAAGGACCCTGCGGACAGAAGGGCTGAGGCAGTGGCCCGCTCCCTGTTCATGGTGGTGGGGTCAGCAGTGCGTCCAGCTGTAGCCAGGGCCTTAGTGTCTCAGACTCTCACTGAATTGGCAAAAATGCTGCACCACAAGTTGAAGGGGCAACAGGCTCCCCCGACCTGTGTGGAACTGGCCGACCAGTTGGTGCAGGGCCTTAAGTTTGTTTGCGAGTCTGCCCTGGATACGATTCCCTTGCTGTCCAGGGCCTCGGTCTCTGCGGTGGTACTGTGTCGTTTGATATGGCTGAAATGGTCTGCGGATCAAGCTTCGAAGAAGACCTTGCTTGATTTACCCTTTAAGGGTGAGAGGCTTTTTGGTGCCAAGCTGGATAACATAATCAAGGATGCTACTGGAGATAAGAGTACTCTGCTCTCGCAATCCAAAAAGGGTAAGGAGCTGCGTTGTAGGCATGGGCCCTCCTCCACTCATAAGCATTTTTTTCATCCACCCGGAGCTGCAGGTAAATGCTCCCAGGCCAATAAGGGCCCGGCTGAGGGACAAAAGCGACTGCATAAAGGTCTGCCCCCGCCCGACATTTGGGTGGAGGGTCGTCTACGCGCATTCGGGGCTCTGTGGACTTCGTGGCTCTCCGACCGGTGGGTTTGCGAGGTTGTTTTCTCAGGGTACAAGATAGAATTTCTCTCTTGCCCGCCGAACAGATTCTTTCTCTCAAACCTTCAGCTTCCTCCGACTGATCGGGAGGCCCTGTTTGGGGCAGTGGAGGATCTGCTGGTGCGCAGGGTGATCGTACCCATGCCATTGCAGGAAAGATTTTAGGGGTTTTATTCAAACCTGTTTGTGGTCCCAGAGAAGGAGGGGTCCGACCGATCCTGCATCTTAAGGCCCTCCACTGCTTTGTGAAAGTCCAAAGGTTTAGGATGGAATCGTAAGCTCTGTAGTTGCGGCACTCCATCCGGGGGATTTTCTGGCGTCCTTGGACATCAAGGAGGCTTACTCGCATGTCCCCATATTTGTCAGACATCGGAGGTTTTTGCGGTTGGGGACAACCACTACCAATTTGTGGCTCTCCCTTTTGGCCTGGCTTCGGTACCAAGGGTTTTCACCAAGGTGCTTCCCCTGATTCTGGCCCTGCTGAGACAGTGAGGTATCGCTATCATGGGTTACCTGGACGAGCACCTTTTGAGAGCTACTTCAGGATCAGAATTAGAGGAGGATGTGGCGATCGCCACTCAGACCTTTCAAGACTTTGGTTGGGTTTTGAACCTCCAGAAGTCGTTGTTGGTGCTGACTCAGCGCCTGGAATACCTGGGCTTGGTTTTAGACTCCTTGCAGTCCTTCTCCCTCTGGACAAATTGCAAACTCTTCAGGCGGCGGTGAAGTTGCTGGCATCCCAAAAATGTTTTTTGCTGCGTTTTTGCAGGCGAATCCTGGGTCTCATGGTAGCCTCCTTCGAGGCATTACCGTATGCTCAATTCCACACTCATGTCCTACAGAAGGAGATCCTGTCCAAATGGGACAAATCTCCGTTGTCCCTGGATTGTCAGATCCGGGTGAGCCACCTAGTCAGGACTTCCCTGGTCTGGTGGCTGAGATCTCAATTCAATCCGGAAAGTCGTTCCTCCCCTCTCACTGGACAGTGATCACGACGGACACTAGTCTAATGGGCTGGGGGGGGGGGTGTCATATGTCAACCATCAAGGGGGACAAGAAGCCTGACTACAGCTGCGGAGGTCGCTCACATCCTGCGGTGGGCAGAACGGAGCGTGCCGGCTCTGCCGGCCGTATACATTCCGGGCGTAGAAAGACTTAGTTAGAACTCACCGGTGACGGTATTTCTAAGAGCCTTTCAGGACAACCTTGGAGAGAGCGCAGCTCCACCTCTTCATTAGGAAACACATGCTAATCCTTTAAAACCCTCCTCTTCCACCATGGCTTCAGCTATTGTGGTCCGACTCTCTGGAAGACAAAGCACAGAAAACCACAACACCATGATAGATTTATACTTATTACTTTAACATACATTAAGGGAGGGAAATAGCGGTTGTCCTGAAAGGCTCTTAGAAATACCGTCACCGGTAAATTCTAACCAAGTCTTTCTCTAATCGCCTTTCAGGACAACCTTGGAGAGGATAAACAAGTAACTTACCCTAGGGTGGGACTACTGCCTGCAGCACTTTTCTGCCAAAGGCCTGATCTGCGGCAGACAATAGGTCCAACCTGTAGTGTCTTAAGAACGTGGAGTAGTTGGACCAGGTGGCGGCCTTGCAAATCTGCTCAGGTGTAGCACCTGCTCTTTCAGCCCAAGATACTGCAGTTGATCTTGTAGAATGCGGTAGAATGCCTAAGGGAGGCGTTACTCCTTTGGCTTTGTAAGCATCCATAATTGTGAGTTTAAGCCACCTTGCTAGCGTACTTTTGGATGCTTTTTCTCCTTTACGAGGTCCTGAAAAAACTATAAACAGTGCATTTGTTTTTCTAAACTCTCTAGTGACTGAGAGGTATTGCTCAAGACACCTTTTCACATCTAAAGAATGAAACGCTTCTTCTCCAGCGTTGGAAGGATTCGAAGAAAAAGTGGGCAAAACAATTTCCTGTGAACGATGAAATTTTGATGCCACCTTTTGGAAGGAAAGCAGGATCTGTCTAAAGAACTACTCGATCCGGAAAGATTCTTAAAAAAGGTTCAGTAATGGCTAGAGCTTGGAGCTCGCTAACTCGCCTTGCTGAAGTTATTGCCACCAAAAAAACTGTTTTTAGAACTAAATATTTCAAAGAAACATTTACTAAAGGTTCAAACGGATCCCCCGTTAGACCTTGCAAGACAACTGATAAGTCCCAACTTGGAAAAATTTTAAGAGTCACTGGTCTGTTTCTTGATAGTGCCCTGAAAAATCTGGAAATTAACGGTTCTCTAGACAGCGTTTTTTCAAAATAAACAGAAAGGGCTGCTACCTGCGTTTTTAGCGTACTAGCTGCCAGACCCTTCTCCATTCCCTCATGGAGAAACTCTAGAACCGAGACTATGCTCTTGACTTGGAACACCAAGAATTAAATACTTTCCAGACCTTCCTGTAAATAGATCTGGTTACTTCCTTCCTACTTGATAATAAGGTTTTCACTACCTTGTCAGATAAACCCTTGTCCTTTTAGAATGTCCTCTTCAGAAACCAGGCGCACAGATGTAGTCTGTCTGTTTCTGGGTGACACACTGAGTCCTGCGTTAGAAGGTCTTTCCTGGCTGGAAGTCTCCACGGGGGTTCTACAGCTAGATTTAACACTGTTGCAAACCAAGGCCTTTTTGGCCAGAAGGGAGCAATTAGAATCAGGCTGGTCTTCTCAATACCAGCGGAATTAGAGGAAAGGGGGGAAACGCATAGCACAGATGGTAATCCCAAGAATGGGCTAGAGCATCTATGCCCAACGCCTGATCCCCTCTGTGTAGGGAAAATAATTCTTGGACTTTGGTATTCTGCTGACTGGCAAAGAGGTCCACCTGAGGAAGACCCCACTTTTCTGTGATCATGTTGAACACTTCTTGATTTAAGCTCCACTCTGCTTCTACAACTCTTCTCCTGCACAGTAGGTCTGCTAGCAAGTTTTGAGTCCCTTTTTAAGTGAACTGCCGACAGGGAAGTTAAATTTATTTCCGCCCAAGATAATAGTTGGTTGGCAAGTTCCATCAGACCTTGACTCCTGGTCCCTCCCTGTTTGGTCACATAGGCCACTGCTGTTGTATTGTCCGATAATACTTGCACATGATGACCTTTTAGTAGCTGTTGGAAGGCCAGGAGTCCCATCAAAATGGCTTTTAGTTCCCGCCAATTTGATTACCTCCTTGCCTCCCCCTTGGACCAAGACCCCTGTGCGGTCTGACCGTCCAGGTGAGCCCCCCATCCCCAAGAACTTGCGTCTGTCGTCAAACGCTTGTCCAAGGGAAGGACCCACGAGAGACCCCTTGATAGATTGGCCTGATCTCTCCACCACCAAAGGGACCTTTTTACTTTTGATGTTGGCTTGAAAAGTTTTTCCAGGGACTCCTGATGGGACCAGACCTGTAGGATATTTCTCTGTAGAGGCCTGGAGTGCAACCTTGCCCACTGTACCGCAGGAATTGAAGCTGTGAGCTGGCCTAGGACTGCCATGGCTGTCCTTACTGATACTGCTAGATTTGTCTGGATCTGGCATATCGAGGAATTGATTTTCTCTATTTTTTCCCAGGGAAGAAAAACTCTCTGAAGGACCGAGTTGATGTTGTATCCAAGGAACCTCGTCTCCTGTGAGGGGTCTAGGTTCGACTTCTCTAGATTTAATAACCAGCCGAGGCTATTGAGATGTGATTGTGAGATCTGAAGATCTGTCACCAACTGTTCTCTTGAATCTGCGAAGAACAGGAGATCGTCCAAGTAAGGAACAACCGAGACCCCCCTCAGTTTCAGAGGCTCCAAGGCTTCCGCCATCACTTTCGTGAATATCCTGGGGGAGGACGATAGACCGAACGGTAGAGCCCTGAATTGTAGGTGCCAAGTTGAAGTCCCTAGGTTGACTGCCAACCGAAGAAATCTCTGGGAAGCCTGGGCTATTGGTATGTGAAGATAAGCATCTCTTAAGTCTAGAGACGCCATGAAGCACCCTGGTGTTAGTAGTTTTGTTATCGTATCGAAAATGTTTGTACCTTATTACCTTGTTCAGAATTTTTAGGTTTAGGATCAAACAAAACTTTCCCGAGGGCCTTTTCACACAAAAAATGTGGGAGTAGAACCCTTTTCCTTCCTGGTGTTTTGGAACTTGGATAATAACTTCCTGTTCTATCAAATCCTTTAACAGGGTCATCATTGCGGAAGCTTTCTCCTGATCCCTTGGTAGGGCTGTAACATAAAATCTGGAAGGTGGACAATCTGCGAATTCCAAGTTGTACCCCTGTGCAATGATGTTTTTTACAAAGGGACTTTTGACCCACAGACTCCACTGAGGTAAGAAAGCGGACAATCTCCCCCACCACAGGGGTTAGACTGTCATTTGTCCTTTGAGGGCTGGTCCTGAGGGGACTTAAAGAATTCCACCTCTTCCTCTACCCCTTTGGGGAAACCAGCGTTTCTTATTTTCCTCTTTTTTGTAGGTTTGTTGAAGACCACGAAAATTTTTCTTAAAGGGTGGCTTCTTCTTGGCTGGGAAAGCCTTCTTTTTGTCCGCTGTTCTGTCCAGAACTTTTTCCAAATCTGGACCAAATAATAAATCACCTGAAAAGGGAAGACCACAAAGCTTGATTTGAGGCTGTGTCCCCTGTCCAAGTTTTAAGATAGACTGCCCGTCTGGCTGAGTTCACCAAAGCGGAAGACCTAGCTGCCATTTTGATTGACTCCGCAGATGCGTCAGCCATATACCTAATTGATTTTAAAATCAAAGGAAAAGATTCTAGTAAGTCCTTCCTTGATGTGCCTGCTTGTATATGGCTCATAAGTTTTTCTACCCAACACTCCACATTTCTTGCCACCACTGTAGAGGCCATGGCTGGCTTCAGACTGAGTGAAGTAGAGTCCCATGCTTTCTTGAGTAGAGAATCTGCTCTTTTATCCATGGAATCTTTTAGCACACCCATATCCTCAAACGCTAGATCTGTGCGGCGAGAAACTTGGGAAAAACTGCGTCAACACAAGGTTTTTTATTCCACACTTCTGCATCTTCTTCATTGAAGGGGAATCTCTTCTTTAAATTTTTAGAAAAGAAGGGTCCCCTTTCAGGGTCTTTCCACTCCTTCCTGATAGTATCAGATACCACCTTGTGGACTGGAAATACTTTAGGTTTAGATTCATCTAACCCCTGATACATTTTGTCATGCAGAGATAGCTGAATTTTTTCCTCCTGAATTTCAAGAGTAGTATAAATTGCAGAAAGTAGATCGTCCACTTCGTCTAGGGAGACTTTGTATCTAGAACTTCTACCTTCTTCTTCTTCCTCTTCCTCTTCATCTGAATCCATGACTGAGCGAAGAGTACTAGTCCCTTCATCCCCTGAATTCGCCCTCTCTGATCTAGAGGAGGAAGCTTTAGGGCTAGGTGGTGATTGCTGAACTTCAGTATGAACCACTGGTTTTGTCACCAGTAAATTTTTAACTGACCCCAAAGAACTTTTAAGTTCCTGTACAGAAGAGAACAATTCTTTGTATTGTTGAGATGTTTCCTCTTCAACCAGATCCCCGATACAGCTTCTGCACATTGGTTTCTGCCAGGAATCCCTAAGGGGGTTCTTGCAAGAAGGACACTTCCTACTAGGTGGTGTTTTTTTAAATTTTGCTTTTCCCTAAAACAAAACACACAGAAGGAAAAATCTTAATTAAATTATTTTTTTTTTTTTTAAACCGCCACCAAACAAGGAAGGTACAGTAAAAAAGAAAGAGAGAGCGGGACTTTAAATGAAGCATGTGCAGGGATCAGATTACAATGGATAGGGGGAAAATAATAAATATGGAATAAGTTATTAATTTCAAGACTTTCAAATAATGCACCGTCCATGACTATATTGCATTATTAAAGAAATTTTGTAAACAATTATATATATACTTGACAGAAAAAGCTGGGGTATTTAATATAGAAAAAAGGGTTTTTTTTTTTTTTTGGGGGGCTATAAATTAGATGACAAACTCAAATACAGGTGAAGCAATAAACATTTCTAACCAGGTTCCTCCTTACCATCCAATCAGCAAGCCAAGTACAATGGTCTAACTATACATATTAAAAGCAGAGGATTAGTCGCACACATTTGCAAATATATGTTTTAAGCTGCAGAGCCATCGCCAAGGCTCCCTGCGATTCTGCAGTCCTAACTACACACTTTTTAAAGTCTCCTCAATGGAGGCATGTACAAACTGATGGGTGGATGAAGGACAGGTGATTGGGGGGTGTGTCCCCACCTCACCTATGCCTGGTAAGAAATGAAAAAACAAAACCACAAAAAGAAACTGCAGCAATAGCTAAAATCAATGCAGACACCTGATTTAAACAATCGAGTCCCACAACTCACATGCTTCCATCCCTCATTATTTTGGAATAATCATAGTCAATAGTCATGGACGGTGCATTATTTGAAAGTCTTGAAATTAATAACTTATTCCATATTTATTATTTTCCCCCTATCCATTGTAATCTGATCCCTGCACATGCTTCATTTAAAGTCCCGCTCTCTCTTTCTTTTTTATTATACAACCAGGGATGGAGGTGGTTTACTAACTACCTCATTTAAAGTCCCAAATTTGAAACCCCCCCTTTATTCCAAAATAATGAGGGATGGAAGCATGTGAGTTGTGGGACTCGATTGTTTAAATCAGGTGTCTGCATTGATTTTAGCTATTGCTGCAGTTTCTTTTTGTGGTTTTGTTTTTTCATTTCTTACCAGGCATAGGTGAGGTGGGGACACACCCCCCAATCACCTGTCCTTCATCCACCCATCAGTTTGTACATGCCTCCATTGAGGAGACTTTAAAAAGTGTGTAGTTAGGACTGCAGAATCGCAGGGAGCCTTGGCGATGGCTCTGCAGCTTAAAACATATATTTGCAAATGTGTGCGACTAATCCTCTGCTTTTAATATGTATAGTTAGACCATTGTACTTGGCTTGCTGATTGGATGGTAAGGAGGAACCTGGTTAGAAATGTTTATTGCTTCACCTGTATTTGAGTTTGTCATCTAATTTATAGCCCCAAAAAAAAAAAAAAAAAAAAAAACCCTTTTTTCTATATTAAATACCCCAGCTTTTTCTGTCAAGTATATATATAATTGTTTACAAAATTTCTTTAATAATGCAATATAGTCATGGACGGTGCATTATTTGAAAGTCTTGAAATTAATAACTTATTCCATATTTATTATTTTCCCCCTATCCATTGTAATCTGATCCCTGCACATGCTTCATTTAAAGTCCCGCTCTCTCTTTCTTTTTTATTATACAACCAGGGATGGAGGTGGTTTACTAACTACCTCATTTAAAGTCCCAAATTTGAAACCCCCCCCTTTATTCCAAAATAATGAGGGATGGAAGCATGTGAGTTGTGGGACTCGATTGTTTAAATCAGGTGTCTGCATTGATTTTAGCTATTGCTGCAGTTTCTTTTTGTGGTTTTGTTTTTTCATTTCTTACCAGGCATAGGTGAGGTGGGGACACACCCCCCAATCACCTGTCCTTCATCCACCCATCAGTTTGTACATGCCTCCATTGAGGAGACTTTAAAAAGTGTGTAGTTAGGACTGCAGAATCGCAGGGAGCCTTGGCGATGGCTCTGCAGCTTAAAACATATATTTGCAAATGTGTGCGACTAATCCTCTGCTTTTAATATGTATAGTTAGACCATTGTACTTGGCTTGCTGATTGGATGGTAAGGAGGAACCTGGTTAGAAATGTTTATTGCTTCACCTGTATTTGAGTTTGTCATCTAATTTATAGCCCCAAAAAAAAAAAAAAAAAAAAACCCTTTTTTCTATATTAAATACCCCAGCTTTTTCTGTCAAGTATATATATAATTGTTTACAAAATTTCTTTAATAATGCAATATAGTCATGGACGGTGCATTATTTGAAAGTCTTGAAATTAATAACTTATTCCATATTTATTATTTTCCCCCTATCCATTGTAATCTGATCCCTGCACATGCTTCATTTAAAGTCCCGCTCTCTCTTTCTTTTTTATTATACAACCAGGGATGGAGGTGGTTTACTAACTACCTCATTTAAAGTCCCAAATTTGAAACCCCCCCCTTTATTCCAAAATAATGAGGGATGGAAGCATGTGAGTTGTGGGACTCGATTGTTTAAATCAGGTGTCTGCATTGATTTTAGCTATTGCTGCAGTTTCTTTTTGTGGTTTTGTTTTTTCATTTCTTACCAGGCATAGGTGAGGTGGGGACACACCCCCCAATCACCTGTCCTTCATCCACCCATCAGTTTGTACATGCCTCCATTGAGGAGACTTTAAAAAGTGTGTAGTTAGGACTGCAGAATCGCAGGGAGCCTTGGCGATGGCTCTGCAGCTTAAAACATATATTTGCAAATGTGTGCGACTAATCCTCTGCTTTTAATATGTATAGTTAGACCATTGTACTTGGCTTGCTGATTGGATGGTAAGGAGGAACCTGGTTAGAAATGTTTATTGCTTCACCTGTATTTGAGTTTGTCATCTAATTTATAGCCCCAAAAAAAAAAAAAAAAAAAAACCCTTTTTTCTATATTAAATACCCCAGCTTTTTCTGTCAAGTATATATATATAATTGTTTACAAAATTTCTTTAATAATGCAATATAGTCATGGACGGTGCATTATTTGAAAGTCTTGAAATTAATAACTTATTCCATATTTATTATTTTCCCCCTATCCATTGTAATCTGATCCCTGCACATGCTTCATTTAAAGTCCCGCTCTCTCTTTCTTTTTTATTATACAACCAGGGATGGAGGTGGTTTACTAACTACCTCATTTAAAGTCCCAAATTTGAAACCCCCCCCTTTATTCCAAAATAATGAGGGATGGAAGCATGTGAGTTGTGGGACTCGATTGTTTAAATCGGGTGTCTGCATTGATTTTAGCTATTGCTGCAGTTTCTTTTTGTGGTTTTGTTTTTTCATTTCTTACCAGGCATAGGTGAGGTGGGGACACACCCCCCAATCACCTGTCCTTCATCCACCCATCAGTTTGTACATGCCTCCATTGAGGAGACTTTAAAAAGTGTGTAGTTAGGACTGCAGAATCGCAGGGAGCCTTGGCGATGGCTCTGCAGCTTAAAACATATATTTGCAAATGTGTGCGACTAATCCTCTGCTTTTAATATGTATAGTTAGACCATTGTACTTGGCTTGCTGATTGGATGGTAAGGAGGAACCTGGTTAGAAATGTTTATTGCTTCACCTGTATTTGAGTTTGTCATCTAATTTATAGCCCCAAAAAAAAAAAAAAACCTTTTTTCTATATTAAATACCCCAGCTTTTTCTGTCAAGTATATATATAATTGTTTACAAAATTTCTTTAATAATGCAATATAGTCATGGACGGTGCATTATTTGAAAGTCTTGAAATTAATAACTTATTCCATATTTATTATTTTCCCCCTATCCATTGTAATCTGATCCCTGCACATGCTTCATTTAAAGTCCCGCTCTCTCTTTCTTTTTTATTATACAACCAGGGATGGAGGTGGTTTACTAACTACCTCATTTAAAGTCCCAAATTTGAAACCCCCCCCTTTATTCCAAAATAATGAGGGATGGAAGCATGTGAGTTGTGGGACTCGATTGTTTAAATCAGGTGTCTGCATTGATTTTAGCTATTGCTGCAGTTTCTTTTTGTGGTTTTGTTTTTTCATTTCTTACCAGGCATAGGTGAGGTGGGGACACACCCCCCAATCACCTGTCCTTCATCCACCCATCAGTTTGTACATGCCTCCATTGAGGAGACTTTAAAAAGTGTGTAGTTAGGACTGCAGAATCGCAGGGAGCCTTGGCGATGGCTCTGCAGCTTAAAACATATATTTGCAAATGTGTGCGACTAATCCTCTGCTTTTAATATGTATAGTTAGACCATTGTACTTGGCTTGCTGATTGGATGGTAAGGAGGAACCTGGTTAGAAATGTTTATTGCTTCACCTGTATTTGAGTTTGTCATCTAATTTATAGCCCCAAAAAAAAAAAAAAAAAAAAAAAAAACCCTTTTTTCTATATTAAATACCCCAGCTTTTTCTGTCAAGTATATATATAATTGTTTACAAAATTTCTTTAATAATGCAATATAGTCATGGACGGTGCATTATTTGAAAGTCTTGAAATTAATAACTTATTCCATATTTATTATTTTCCCCCTATCCATTGTAATCTGATCCCTGCACATGCTTCATTTAAAGTCCCGCTCTCTCTTTCTTTTTTATTATACAACCAGGGATGGAGGTGGTTTACTAACTACCTCATTTAAAGTCCCAAATTTGAAACCCCCCCCTTTATTCCAAGGAAGGTACAGACAAAACACCACCATAAGTGAAAACTGACAGGGACCGAGAAAAGTTAACTCTGTCCCTGCAGTACAGGCTCCCAATGGAGGAACAAATATAAAAACCCATATAAAGTCCATGAGGTAAAGAATAAAAGGCCCCACTGTGCCCCTCTTACCTGGACTGGAGCGGCGTCCATGGCGCCTGTATCCGCCATCGCTGCAGATCCCTCTTCCATGCTGAACAGAGAAGCAGCTGGGACTGTGTGGCTTTTTAAATTTTCCCGGGTCCTGACGTCATCACAGATGGCCGGAACCCGGAAGACGCCGCTCAACAGGCCTGACCCTTGACTTCTGCGTTCCAGGCAGCGTGGACCACGCACTGCCCCGCCTCTACAGGAAGCCGCGCTGCTGATCGTGACGTCACCCGCCCGACAGGACCCGGGACCGACATGCGGCAAAATTCAAAAAACCGTAACCACGATGAAAACGCCGCCCGGTCACCCGAACCATACCTCGCGGATCCCGGGCACCCAGCGCGGCTTTCCTGCAGAGCCTTCACTCCACTGAGCAGGGAGAAGCTGGAGACTCCGGAGCTCCTTTCCACACTAGGAAGGGCTGGGATGGCCTCTGCACACCAGGCAGCAGCAAAAAAGGTACACTTACCCCTCCCTTGGAGAGAGTGCAGCTCCTCAGGTCCACATGCATGCACTTCCACCATGGCGGAGGAAACACAATAACTGAAGCCATGGTGGAAGAGGAGGGTTTTAAAGGATTAGCATGTGTTTCCTAATGAAGAGGCGGAGCTGCGCTCTCTCCAAGGTTGTCCTGAAAGGCGATTAGAGAAAACTGGCAAGCGAACTACCTAAGTCGCCAGATGCTAGACCAGGTTGCGTGGTCTCTACACCCGGATGTGTTTCAACTCATTTGCCAAAGATGGGGCACACCAGACGTGGATCTCCTGGCTTCTTGACTCAATCGGAAGGTGTTGAGGTTTGTGGCCAGGTCCAAGGACCCCTGGGAAGACTCGACGGATGCGTTGGTGGCTCCGTGGGGACAGTATCAGCTTCTATATGCCTCCCCCCACTAAAACTTCTCCCTTGTTTACTTCGCAGGGTGCAGACCGAGAGGATCCCGATGATCCTCATTGCTCCAGATTGGCCCCGGCATCCTTGGTACGCTGACCTGGTGAGTCTGGTGGTGGATGTTCCTTGGCGACTACTGATGAGAGAAGACCTTCTGTTGCAAGGTCCCATACTCCATCCTGCTTTACAGTCGCTGGCTTTAACGGCATGGCTATTGCAAGGCAGGCGTTAAGGGACTGTGGCCTGTCTGATTCGGTTATTTCTACCATGCTGCGGGCACGGAAATCTTCCTCTCGGAAGGTTTATCATCGTACGTGGAAGGCCTACGATGTAAGGAGATGAAGTGGCGTCCACGTGCGTACTCGGTTTCAAGGATCCTGCTGTTTTTACAGCGCGGAGTGGACCAAAAACTTGCCTTAAGTACGATTAAGGGGCAGATTACAGCCTTGGCTGTCTTCTTTTAACGGCCCTTGGTGGCTCACTCACTGGTGAGTACTTTTGTACAGGGGGTTCGACATGTGGCCCTTCCGATGCGACTGCCGCTTCCTCCATGGGACTTGAATCTGTTCCTCTCAGTGCTTCAGAAACCACAGTTTGAAAACATTAGAGAGATTCCTTTTGTTGACGCGCTTTTTTAGAAAGTAGTCTTTTTGGTGGCTATTGCATCAGTCAGATGGGTTTCTGAGCTGGCGGCCTTGTCTTGCAAGGCTCCTTATCTGGTCCTCCATAAGGATAAGGCGGTGCTGCGCCCACAACCTTCATTCCTTTCTAAGGTCGTTTTGGCTTTTCATCTCAATGAGGACATTGTACTTCCGTCCTTGTGTCCTCGACCGTCGAATCTGAAGGAGGCTGCGTTGCATTCCTTGGACGTTGTTCGTGCTCTGCTGGTGTACCTGTCTGCTACTGCTCCGTTCCGGAGGTCAGATTCACTGTTTTGTTTCGGTGGCTGGTCCTAAGAAGGGTCTGGCGGTCACGTCGACCACCATCTCTAGGTGGATCAGACAGATCGTGATTCAGGCTTAAGCCCTTCATGGGCAGGCACCTCACTTTCCTGTCACGGCGCATTCAATCAGGGAAATTTGGTTCTTCTTGGGCTTTCCGACATCGGGCATCTGTTTCTCAGGTGTGTAAGGTGGCAACCTGGTCATCCGTTCACACCTTCACTAAATTTTAC
This sequence comes from Rana temporaria, assembly GCF_905171775.1. NCBI lineage: Eukaryota > Metazoa > Chordata > Amphibia > Anura > Ranidae > Rana > Rana temporaria. The sequence goes on from NC_053496.1 coordinate 152,133,902, forward strand.
AAGGGTGATATGAGTGCATCTTTGGATGCCTGCTTCGGCTGCAAGGTTTTGCAGGCGGCTGTTTGAGGTTGCAACTCCTCCGTTGAGAAGCTCTGGTTTGTTTGGGGTGAAGTTTTTTTTTTTTGCTGTTCCCACCCCTCAGTTTTTTTGACGCTGCTTGGGGACATCCCTATTGTCGAATATGCTGCTGTGTCCGTCCATGAACACAAGAGAATTTTTTTTTATGTTTGTACTGCTTTTTGACAAACTGAGCTGCTGCATGCAGGGAGAGGGATTGTACCCAGAGGGACCTCCTCCTGGGCGGTACTGTACAGTTTTTAAGTTGTATTAACACATTAACATGTTTTCTGCATAGTCCTCTCTTGATAGGCTAATACCATATTGCCAAGAATATGCTGCTGCGTCCATCCATGAACTTCAGAGAAAAGGATTTTACGGTGAGTTCAAAAATCCAATTTTTTTGAGAGAGACACTTTCAATAGGACCACGTCTAAAGGGATGCAGGCCCAGCAGCTTTCCTCAGTATGGATATAGAGAGAACTCCTGCGGTGTCTGTGGGCCTAATCTAAGGGACTGATCTAAAAAACACTGCTGCAGACACTTGAAAGTCTGATCCTAGAAGATGGTGTCAAAAAATTTGAAATATTATAGTGACTGCGCTGTGAAGGTGACACAAGGGAACTAAAAATTGGGGAAAAATGGGGTCCTCCCCCAAACACTAAGGGCCTTTTCACACGGGGTGGATCAGTAATGATCCGCCTCTGTGTGTCTGTCAGCTCAGCGGAGATCCTCCGTAAAATCCCCGCTGAGCCGTCAGCTGACAGGGCGGTCCCCGCAGACTGTGCAGGGACCGCCCTGTCTTTTCTCTGCTCTCCCCTATGGGGGGATCGGATGAACACGGACCGTGTGTCTGTGTTCATCCGATCCGCAGACCGAAGATAAAATAGGATTTTCTTCCGTCCGCAAAATCCGAGCTTTGCGGAGGCGGGTGATTACGGGTGTCATTGGATGTAGGGAAACTATCTTTTTGGATCTACCCAGGATACCACCCGAGGCCAGAGCCTCCTGTATCCTAGCATATTAGGTCAAGTTCTAAATCATTTCAGAACTTTTTCCACTATTTAACATGACCTAAAAACTGTACAACACACTGAAATCTTTTAGTGGGGGGGGGGGGGCGTAAAAATAAAATAATGTGGTTGTATAAGTGTGCACACCCTCTTATAACTGGAGATGTAGCTGTGTTCAGAATTAAGCAATCACATTCAAACTCTTGTTAAATAGAAATCAGTACACACACCTGCCATCAATTAAAGTGAATAACCACACATAAAGTTCAGCTGTTGTAGTAGGTCTTTCCTGACATTTTCTTAGTCGAATCCTACAGCAAAAGCCATGGTCCGCAGAGAGCTTCCAAAGCATCAGAGGGATCTCATTGTTAAAAGGTCAGGCAGGAGAAGGGTACAAAAGAATTTCCAAGGCATTAGATATACCATGGAACACAGTGAAGACAGTCATCAACTGGAGAAAATATGGCATAACAGTAACATTACTCAGAACTGAACATCCTTCCAAAATTGATGTAAATATGAGATGAAAACTGGTGAGGGGGCCTACAGCTTCATCAGAGAAGCTGCAGGAATATATGGCAAGTACTAGCTGTGTGGTACATGCAAGAAAAAGGAGGGCTCACCGACCTAGTGCATTATCAGATATGAAAGTTTTATTAAAAATAGAATAAAAACAATTGTCCTACTCACAAACAGCCGTTTGGGGTACCGTCTGATCCTCTTGTCATCAAGTCCTGCTTGCAGGTGTCAAGTGATCCAACTTGACTGTCAGAAAAACCTTTACCTAAAGCTTGTTTGTGAGTAGGACTATTGCTTTTATTCTATTTTTAATAAAACTAACTGATAATGCACTAGCTCAGAGTACCGTCCTTCTTTTTTTTTTTTTTTTCTTTCTAGCTATATTAACACCCATTGTTCTTAGGAGGGCTGCAAGATTCTAGACCTTACCTGAAACTAAAGACTGGACTATACCACTCGGTAATGTGGAAACCTCTAGGGTTGGGATTATGTGGGCAACGAAAAGAATATATATTCAAAAAATTATAAAAATATATTTTAATACATATGCGTAGAAAAATTACAAAAATTACATGAAATACTAAATTGGTGAAAAAGAACAAAACATTTACATTGAAAACATATAAATAGACAGATTGACACTATGCCATGTTACAACATGAAATTCACCCCAAATAGGTGAATTTTTGAAAGATGGACTGATCCGACGCGTTTCCGAAAAAACTTTCAAAGTTTGATCTTCATCAGGGATGTAAAGTGTCTTTACTGTCTAAATAGAGAAAATGTTGATTGAAAAATATATACAATGAAATTATATTCAATATTGTACAAGTTCATACAGATGCAATAAAAAACTCACTTCATAGTGCCTATGGCTGTGTCTCCATTCTACACCTGAAATAACCTCCACAGTGCTGACCCAAGATCCCCAAGCCGATCCGTAATCCAAATCCACATAAAATCGCCAAACACTATCTCAGAGATTGAGACCAAAAAGGTTAAAAAAGACGTTTAAAAAGTGAATCTAGCAAAGGAAAAAACAATACATAGTAAAAAGGTCATTCAAAAACTCATGGATGATGAAAGCAAGTCTGTATTTGTCAAGGGACAAAATACAGAAATCCCACTTACTTGATGGAAAAGTGGACTGACTCTCAAGATGAAATGTTTTCCATATGGAGAGAAAAAGGTGCCCCAAAGAATATGTAACCTGTGGAGATTATCCAGCAGATATACTAAAAAACAGAGGGAAAAGAACAGCACCATTTAGAAGGAATACATCAATTGGGAGAAAATGATCTTTACCATGAGAAAATGGAGAAAAACTTACTAAGTATGTAAACCAAATGGACTTCCAGCAGCGAGATCCTGGGTGGAAAGCACCTTCTTATGGATGTTGTACAGAGATCAATTAGATGCTCCTCGCAAATGCTGAGGAGGGAGAATGACACCATTCAAACTCCCCGGCGTTCTTATATAGCATGGCTATAACTCTCATTGGTTAAAAAGATACCATGTGACCGCATCAGCTGTATGATGCATCACATGTTAAGTAATGAATGAAAGAAAAATTCCTTAAAGGGTCACTAAAGGAATTTTTTTTTTTTTAGCTAAATAGCTTCCTTTGCCTTACTGCAGTACTGGTTTCATGTCCTCATTGTTCGTTTTTGCTTTGAAGTAGCTGTAATTCTGCTGTGATCTCCACACTTCCTGGTTGCCTGTTTCCTTATAACCATGGTACTGGGAGATTTTCACGGTGGTCTAAGCTGTCATTACTGTGTGTCTAAAACTTCTCAGAACCAATCGGATTCATTTTAAAAACAAAACACTGCCCTGGATTTGTTTGTTTTTGTTCTGTGAGTCTTCCCGACTCACCTCTCACCCGGAACTTCATGATGTACCTTTAAAACCTAAAGTGAAACTAGCGGCACATTATATGATAGACTAAATTCAATTTTGAATCATTTTTAAAAGGAATCAGTTAACTTTTATGTCTCTATACCCAATAAACAGTAATTTCAGCCAAAAAAAATGTTTCCTTTAGTGACCCTTTAATGATATAGGTGGAGTGTAGAATGTGCCGCCCATACATGGACAACCACCAATAGCAGTACTGCAGATGGGCCGTGCTGGAAGTCTGCACAGCTGATGACACAAACAAGGTGTGCACCGTGCTGAGCAGAAAAATCAGCAGCAATTACAAACAGCTAACAAGGAGCTGTCTTGAGCATTTGCCTAGTAAGCCAATGATACATAGCAGTAAACCAAAAAAAAATAAAAAATGGGCGCTGTGTTTGACAATAGAGAAATTGGTGGACAAAACACCAAATCCCATTGTGCAGGATAGAAAAATATTCCAATCAAAGAAAAAATTATTAATACAAGTTTTGCTTATAAATAAACAAAAAATGCTTGTTTAAATGTATTGTCTCTATCATGGCTTGTAAAACCAATGAAAAAGCAATTAAAAAAATATATAATAATAAAGGCAAACAATGAAATGAAAGCGCCTGGTTGGGTACACTGCTGGATGCAGTTCGTGGGTGGTTGACCAAAAGCTATAAAGGGGATTGTGGTCATCTTTTAGAGAGATAATAGGGGAAATGCCACAAAAAGACGGCGGTGCCAGGGAATGACCCCAGTAAAAAGGGGATCAAGAGGGTCTACAGTTTGAGGGTTGCCCAAACAGACACTTCTTACCCTGGCACCGGATGAGAAGGAAGGCGATTGGGACTGGAAAGGAGGGGCTAATCTTGGGGGCAGTGCGGAGGTACCGCAGATGATGGGGGACACATGAAAGGGCACTCGAAGTATTGAGCTCATATGCATACAAGAATCACAAACAAATTTCCAAAACAGACAATACAAAATGATATATATATATATATAATAGATATCTTCCAAAAAATAAATACTGGAGATAAATCTTCATGAGTTACAAAGTAACAAATATAGTAAACCCCATATGATGTAACATTGTAGCTCCTATTGAAAAACAACAAACTATACTGTAAAAAATTCCCAAAAGGAAAGAAAGACAGAGAGAGGTGGAAAAATGGGAGGAGGAAAGCCTAGGGGCCAAAGTTGGAAAATTTGGCCCATATATACAATTAAAAAGTCAATAAAGAATTGTCTAAAAATGAAATGGGAAGATAATATTCAATCAGTTTTCCCTGAACTGAATCCCTCCAAGAAGGGTCTAAAACTCCATCTCATTGAGTCCTGGGGGGGTGGTTGCCCTAAGACGTCTAATCCAGCGCATTTCCCGCTGGAGCAGGGTCTTGTTCCAATCCCCTCCCCTTAGTGGAATATGGATACGCTCCAAAACATAGAAAGCAACCATTGGCATTCTATAATGGTGGCATTTAGCAACATGTCGACCAAGTGGGAGATATAGATTTCCTATGGTCATACTGTATACATGTTTCTCAACACGTTTCCTTAATTCCTGTCTTGTCTTTCCAATGTAGAACCCTCCACATTGACAGGACATGAGGTAAACAACACCCTGTGTTTTGCAATTTGCATAATGACGGGATTTGAACAGGTCACCATTGGGTAATGTTAAATGGGGTCCTCCTCCAATAATGGAACATTGTTTGCAAGAACAACATGGATATGTCCCGAAGGTCCTGCATGGATCTCCCCTATTCTCACCTTTATATTCGCTTTGTACCAACATATTACCTATGGATGTAGCTTTCCTATAGGTAATTTGGGGTTTTTCACTGATGACTCCCTTTTAAAGTTGGGTCCTCGTGAGGATAGGCCAATATTTATTGATGATCCTGCAAATTTTTTGGTGAGAATTTGAGAAGGTCCTTATAATATATACGAGGAGTATTACATTCTAATCTCCTTTTTTTTTGAAGATTAGTTCACGTCTTTTTATACCCAGAACTCTGTTGAATGCTTTTTTGAGGCCTGTTTTTGAATAGCCCCGTGCCAACAGGCGGTCACTAAGCTCGTCAGATTCCTTTTGAAAGGTGTCGTCAGAGGTACAGTTCCTTCTAATGCGCAGCTATTGGCTATAGGGGAATGATTCTTTCAAGTTTGAGGGATGTAAACTTTCAGCATGTAGGGTAACATTGCCAGCTGTCTCCTTGCGATAGAGTTTGCTGGCAATCTTTCCCTCTGCATCCTTGCATATACAAACATCCAGGAAACTCACTTCCCTGGAATCATATGCCATTGTGAAAAATAAGTTTAGGTCATTTGTATTCATCAATTTTAAGGTGTTTTTGAGTGCATCTTCCGATCCATCCCAAACGATCAATATGTCATCGATGTAACGCTGCCATAAAAGAATATGGTCAGCGTATATCGGTGAATTGTCCCCTGACAGAAAGGCTTTCTCCCACTCCCCCAGGTACAGGTTGGCGTATGAGGGTGCGCAGCACGTCCCCATAGCCACTCCCTGTACCTGGAGGTAGTGGGAGCCTTGGAACTGAAACACATTGTGATGTAAGATGTAATCTAACATCTGTAAAACAAACTGGTTAAGTTTCCAGTCTGTAGTTGGTCTTTGTTGTAAAACTCTTTTTACAGCAAGAATTCCCAAATCATGGGGAATGCTGTTGTACAAACATTCGACATCGACTGTAACCAAAAGAGCTGTCGGTGGAATGGTTAAATCCTCCAGAATCTGCAGTAAATGAATGGTGTCCTTTGTATAGGACGGAAGGTTGAGGACATGGGGTCTAAGGTGCTCATCAATAAAGCGGCTGGCACCCTCAGAGATTGATCCATTCCAAGAGATGATTGGTCTACCGGGTGGATTATGTAAGTTTTTGTGCACCTTGGGAAGGGCATACAAAGTGGGTATACGGGGGTGTCTGGTACGAATAAAATCCCAGACATCCTGGTTAATTGCTCCATTCCTAAAGGACTCATCTATGAGTTGGTAGAATTCTTCCTCCATGTGAGTTACTGTGGAGGTGGTAATCTTTTTGTAACATTTAGTGTCTCTGAGGATGCGATGACACATTTCTTCATATTTAGAGTTGTCCATAATGACTACGTTGCCACCCTTATCAGAACCCTTGACTGTGATTTTAGAGTTGTTTTTTAGGGATCCCAATGCCCGTTTTTGTTCCCTACTTAGATTTTGCTGACCTTGTGTAGTTCTTAGATTTTCAATCTCTCTGGATGCAAGTCTAGTGAAAAGAGCTAGAGCTGGATTTTGGTTTAATTGAGGAAAATTATGAGACTTCCTTTTGAATTTTTTTGGGGGTAGAGGGACAGTTCCACTTTCATCCTCCTCACTATCATTTAAATCCATGATTGAGATTTCATCTTGAGGAGCATTTTCCTCCAGTAGAGCATTGAGGTCCCTAAGGGCTCTAAAGTCTGCTGCTTTCAAGTTGGGGGCAATTTCAGGTTCTTGTCTCTTTTCATAGAGACTCCTGAAAAAAAGTTTGCGAGCAAAAAGATGTATGTCTTTTACTGTTTCAAAAGTATCAGTAATATAATTAGGGCAGAAGGAAAGACATGAGGATAATACTTCATATTCAACAGGTGTGAGTATATGAGAAGAAAAATTGATAATGCTCAGTTCTCCCCCTGTGTTACTTTGACTACAAATGGGTCCATGCCCAGTTGTGTCATTGCTAAGGGAGGAATGAGGGGGATTTTGTTTTTGTCTAAAAAATCATCGGGAACTGATTGGGCAGTTTTTGGAATAGCTCCAAGTTCTTTTTGTGAGGACATTTTGCCTCTTGATGTTGTATTTTTACCACTTGATGTGCCTTGACATGATTTTTGTCCCTTATCTTTTAGTGATAAGAGAGTATCAAAACTTGCTTTTTTATTTTGTTGTGAGATTTCCCCAAGTGTCACAGAGGATTTAGGGGATTGACCTTTCCTCTTTTTGCCTACAAAGTGTCATTCGTTTCTTTGGGGTTCCTCTTTCTGTTTTTGTTATTGGGGCCCCTGTTCTTAAATCTTCCTCCCTGGTTCAGTTTTAATTGCTTTTTCATTGGTTTTACAAGCCACGATAGAGACAATACATTTAAACAAGCATTTTTTGTTTATTTATAAGCAAAACTTGTATTAATAATTTTTTCTTTGATTGATTGGAATATGTTTCTATCCTGCACAATGGGATTTGGTGTTTTGTCCACCAATTTCTCTATTGTCAAACACAGCGCCCATTTATTTTTTATTTTTTTGGTTTTCTGCTATGTATCATTGGCTTACTAGGCAAATGCTCAAGACAGCTCCTTGTGAGCTGTTTGTAATTGCTGCTGATTTTTCTGCTCAGCACGGTGCACACCTTGTTTGTGTCATCAGCTGTGCAGACTTCCAGCACGGCCCATCTGCAGTACTGCTATTGGTGGTTGTCCGTGTATGGGCCGCACATTCTACACTCCACCTATATCATTAAGAGATTTTTCTTTCAGTCATTACTTAACATGTGATGCATCATACAGCTGATGCGGTCACATGGTATCTTTTTAACCAATGAGAGTTATAGCCATGCTACATAAGAACGCCGGGGAGTTTGAATGGTGTCATTCTCCCTCCTCAGCATTTGCGAGGAGCATCTAATTGATCTCTGTACAACATCCATAAGAAGGTGCTTTCTACCCAGGATCTCGCTGCTGGAAGTCCTTTTGGTTTACATACTTAGTAAGTTTTTCTCCATTTTCTCATGGTAAAGATCATTTTCTCCCAATTGATGTATTCCTTCTAAATGGTGCTGTTCTTTTCCCTCTGTTTTTTAGTATATCTGCTGGATAATCTCCACAGGTTACATATTCTTTGGGGCACCTTTTTCTCTCCATATGGAAAACATTTCATCTTGAGAGTCAGTCCACTTTTCCATCAAGTAAGTGGGATTTCTGTATTTTGTCCCTTGACAAATACAGACTTGCTTTCATCATCCATGAGTTTTTGAATGACCTTTTTACTATGTATTGTTTTTTCCTTTGCTAGATTCACTTTTTAAACGCCTTTTTTTACCTTTTTGGTCTCAATCTCTGAGATAGTGTTTGGCGATTTTATGTGGATTTGGATTACGGATCGGCTTGGGGATCTTGGGTCAGCACTGTGGAGGTTATTTCAGGTGTAGAATGGAGACACAGCCATAGGCACTATGAAGTGAGTTTTTTATTGCATCTGTATGAACTTGTACAATATTGAATATAATTTCATTGTATATATTTTTCAATCAACATTTTCTCTATTTAGACAGTAAAGACACTTTACATCCCTGATAAAGATCAAACCTTGAAAGTTTTTTCGGAAACGCGTCGGATCAGTCCATCTTTCACAAATTCACCTCTTTGGGGTGAATTTCATGTTGTAACATGGCATAGTGTCACTCTGTCTATTTATATGTTTTCAATGTAAATGTTTTGTTCTTTTTCACCAATTTTGTATTTCATGTAATTTTTGTAATTTTTCTACGCATATGTATTAAAATATATTTTTATAATTTTTTGAATATATATTCTTTTCGTTGCCCACATAATCCCAACCCTAGAGGTTTCCACATTACCAAGTTTAAAGGGATAATGGCAACTACATGGTCAATTGTATAGGCTGGTTTATTTACGGACTATACCACTCGTGCTTAGCGAAACACAGAAGCGCAGGATATTTTTTTGTTTTGTGTGGTACTATCTTCCATAATCTTCAAATGTCTGGGCTATGGGGTAGAGTAGCAATGCAGAAGGAAGCCTTTTCTTATGAAGAAAACATCCAAGCCCAGCTAAACTTTGCAAAAACACATCTGAAGTCTCCCAAAAGCATGTGGCAAAATGTGTTATGATCTGTGGAAGCCATATTCCAAAAGATATGTTTAGCACAAAAACAACGCTACACATCACCAAAATAACACCATACCCACAGCAGGGCTCAAAATTTCAAGTCCTGAGCTACTAGCCAGGCCTCAAGAGTTACTCGCCACCAGTTGCCCCACCTAATTCATACACTGCCCTGCGCCTAATTGCACCCGTAAACACGCCCTCGTAGATTATCATATGGAATGACAATGTGTTATGCAGAATCAAGTTACAAAATTGTCACCCCCCCCCCCCCCCCCACAATAACATTTTTCAAATATTTTTTACCCTACGGTTTGCTCTCAGTTCTCCTTTCTTCCCCTTTTCTCTCTCTCCCTATCCATCTTTCTTGTTTGTTCTATCTCTTCTTCTTTCTCTCCATTTTTCTTTGTCCCCTCCCCCCACCTTTCTTTCTCCAGAACCGGAATTCACATCTCAGGAGCCTATAGGCCAGGGGCGTACCTAGAGCATTTGGCACCTGGGCGGATCCAATATCTGGCACCCCCCCATGTTAAAATGCAAAAACACCCCACTTTGCCCCCTGCATACCTCTGCATCCTTCAATATCTTTTTGTTACTGTGTACCCCTCTCCACAACTGCACCTCTGGACCACTTTACATTGCACAGCCCCCTGCATCACTGGACCCCTTTACATTACACAGCCCCCTGCATCACTGGACCCCTTTACATTACACAGCCCCCTGCATCACTGGACCCCTTTACATTACACAGTCCCCTGCATCACTGGACCCCTTTACATTACACAGCCCCGTGCATCACTGGACCCCTGTAAAATTACACAGTACCCTGCATCACTGGACCCCTTTACATCTCACAGCCCCCTTCACCTCTGGACCCTTTTACATTACACAGCACCCTGCACCTCTGGACCCCTTTACATTACACTGCACTTCTGGACCTCTTTACATTACACAGCACCCTGCACCTCTGGACCCCTGTAAAATTACACAGTACCCTGCATCACTGGACCCCTTTACATCTCACAGCCCCCTTCACCTCTGGACCCTTTTACATAACACAGCACCCTGCACCTCTGGGCCCCTTTACATTACACAGCCCCCTGCACCACTGGACCCCTTTACATCACATAGCCCCCTGCACCTCTGGACCCCTTTACATTACACTGCACTTCTGGACCTCTTTACATTACACAGCACCCTGCACCTCTGGACCTCTTTACATTACACAGCTCCCTGCACCACTGGACCCCTTTACATCACATAGCCCCCTGCACCTCTGGACCCCTTTACATTACACTGCACTTCTGGACCTCTTTACATTACACAGCACCCTGCATCACTGGACCCCTTTAGAATTACACAGTACCCTGCATCACTGCACCCCCTTTACATTACACAGCACCCTGCATCACTGGACCCCTTTACATCTCATAGCCCCCTGCACCTCTGGACCCTTTTACATTACACAGCCCCCTGCACCTCTGGACCCTTTTACATTACACAGCCCCCTGCACCACTGGACCCCTTTACATCACATAGTCCCATGCACCTCTGGACCCCTTTACATTACACAGCAGCCTGCATCACTGGACCCCTTTACATTACACAGCACCCTGCACCTCTGGACCCCTTTACATTACACAGCCCCCTGCATCACTGGACCCCTTTAAAATTACACAGTACCCTGCATCACTGGACCCCTTTAAAATTACACAGTACCCTGCATCACTGGACCCCTTTACATCTCACAGCCCCTTCACCTCTGGACCCTTTTACATTACACAGCACCCTGCACCTCTGGGCCCCTTTACATTACACAGCACCCTGCACAACTGGACCCCTTTACATCACATAGCCCCCTGCACCTCTGAACCCCTTTACATTACACAGCACCTCTGGACCCCTTTACATTACACAGCACCCTGCATCACTGGACCCCTTTACATCTCATGGCACCCTGCATCTCTGGACCACTTTACATTACACAGCCGACTGCACCTCTGCACCCCTTTACATCACATAGCCCCCTGCACCTCTGGACCCTTTTACACTACACATCCCTCTGCACCCCTTTACATTACCCAGCACCCTGCACCTCTGGACCCCTTTACATTACACAGCACCCTGCATCACTAGACCCCTTTACATTACACAGCCCCTGCACCACTGGACCCCTTTACATCACATAGCCCCCTGCACCTCTGGACCCCTTTAAATTACACAGCACTCTGGACCTCTTTACATTACACAGCCCCCTGCATCACTGGACCCCTTTACATTACACAGAACCCTGCATCACTGGACCCCTTTACATCTCATAGCACCCTGCATCTCTGGACCCTTTTACATTACACAGCACCTTGCATCACTGCACCCCTTTTACATTACACAGCCGCCTGCACCTCTGCACCCCTTTACATCACATAGCCCCCTGCACCTCTGGACCATTTTACACTACACAGCCCTCTGCACCCCTTTACATTACACAGCACCCTGCATCACTGGACCCCTTTACATTACACAGCACCCTGCATCACTGGCCCCCTTTACATCTCATAGCCCCCTGCACCTCTGGACCCTTTTACATTACACAGCACCCTGCATCACTGCACCCCTTTTACATTACACAGCCACCTGCTCCTCTGCACCCCTTTACATCACATAGCCCCCTGCACCTCTGGACTCTTTTACACTACACAGCCCTCTGCACCCTTTTACATTACACAGCACCCTGCATCACTGGACCCCTTTACATTACACAGCACCCTGCATCACTGGTCTCCTTTACATCTCATAGCCCCACCCCCTGCACCCTTTTACATTACACAGCCACCTGCACCTCTGGACCCTGCATGTTACACAGACCCCCTTCAGTGCAGACACCCCCCCTTAGTGCAACACCCCCCCTCAGTACAAACCCCCCCCCCCCTCAGTGCAAACCCCCCTTAGTGAAAACCCCCTCAGTGCAAACACCCCCTTAGTACAACCCCCCCCTTAGTGCAAACACCCCCCCCATTCAGTGAAATCCCCCCAGGTGCAAACACCCCCCCTCCCCATTCAGTACCTCAGGTCATCGCAGGCAGCACCACGGCACATGGACAGAAGGTCCCCTCGGGCCCCTCCCCCTCTGTACACAAACAGAGAGGAGGGGGCTGTGCCTGTGTGCTGACTGCCGAGCATCGCTAACAGCCCGTGGCTGTGAGAGGAGGGGATGGCTGGTGCTGCGGTGTCACCCCACAACACCCCCTCCTCTTGTACCTCGGCATTCCGATTCCGCGGCGCTCATCGCTGCAGTCGCGGGGGGGGGGTCAGCTAAAAAAATATATTTTTTTGCTTTTTTTTAATCGGGATGGTGTCACCCCTCTAGCGGGTGTCACCCGGGTGCGGACCGCACCCCCCGCACCCCCCTAGCAACGCCTCTGCCAAAGCATCATAGGAATTTCTTCACCAGAAGAAGATTAAAGTTTTGGAATGGCCCAACCAAAGTCCACACCTGAATCTGATTGAAAATCTGTGCAGTGATCTGAAGAGGGCTATCCACAGGAAATATAAATGTAGAAGTAGTGCTGCGCATGGGCGTCCGCTCCATAGGGCAAGGGAGGGTGGTCGCCCCCCCCCTGGAATCGCCAGGAGCAGGGCTGGACTGGCCCTGGGGCCGCTTTAAGCACTGCAGTGCTCTCCTCCCTCTGTCCTCGGCGCTTGTATTGTATTCACAGAGCTGGGTCTGTGTGCAAGGTCCCGCCCCCCTAGTTCGGCTCCTCTGATAGTCTTCTAGTGTTCCACATGAGGTTGGGAAGGTATCAGCGCTTTCCTGATTCAGTCTGCATGTATACAACTTTCTCTCTCCTAGACAGTCTTCTCTCCCCCTCTCCAGCCATTTCTATCCTGCTTTCACTTTCACAGTGTCCCGATGTTTGTGGGAGATCACCACCTCGGCCCCCCCTCCCCCAGCCTCCTGTTATCTCTCCCTGCTTTAGACAATCTATTCCTGCTCTGTATAGTGACCCCCCCCCCTCCTCTCCTGTGCTCTTCTCTCGGACCCCCTCCTCTCTACCTGCACAGCAAAACTGAGTGATGTTTTCTCCGGTCTCTGTGCTGCTGAACCTGCCTCTACTCAGCCAACAGGTAATAACATAACACTTTCAGGCTTCATATCACTGCTAATTGTGAAGACAAGACAACTGTTATTTCAGATTCTATTTTTAGTAGGGGCCCATTCACAAGGGGTGCAAACATGCATCTCTTATCAGCACAGGGGTACATAGGTGTTGTGCACATCCCTGTGTCATCACCCCATTCATTTCTACTAGGATGTGAGGCTGCATGGACACAGCCTATGTATCCTAATATGACATGCAGGTGCGGGTCCCTATAGAAGTGAATGGGATGCTGGCACAGAGATGGCACACAATGCCCGTACATCCCTGTGCTGAAAAGAGAGGACACAGGACACACATGTCTGCACCACATGTGAGTGTGGGCCCTAAAGAATTAGTGTGCACGGAGGCTAGCTCCCCAGGCATACGAAGACAGGAGCTACTAAACCTGGCTGTATAGATGGATGGAAATGTAACGGCTCCAGCAAGGACTGGACAAGTTTCAATCCTTCTGTAGTCATTCTTGCTAAAGAGACATCAATTTAATGATCAACTTCTCTCAAGCCAGCAGAAATGTTTCTTTAGATTTGTAGCTCCGACATCGATGTCTCAGCGGAAAGGGTTCCCTTACCCACCTTAGTTGTGTGGATTGGGGGATCCATTCAATTTTTCAGACAAAAATAAAAACGTTTTTATCTATGGCCAGCCTCGAGCTTACCATACGTTATACAATCTGATTGTACAAATCTTTTGGATCTACCACCAACTATGTAGTACAAAGGCCTGCCTGATTGGATACTACTTAAATGAATTGTTTAGGTTGTCCATATATTAAATAGTTTTTGTAAATCTAAAGGAGATTGTGCAGAGATTGTACAATCAGATTGTATAGTGTATGCTATACCTACAGTATAGTGTTCTTGTGCATGAGTACTAACAGTGACAAATGTTTTCCCTGTTATCTTTATTCTCACCTATGCAGATTTGTTTGCCCAGGAACTTGGTCTTTGTGTCTAGGGTTGCACCAATACCTGTTTTGTACCAACAATACTTGTGCTCAAGTACTTGCTGATACCAGTTGCCAATACCTTTGCGGTGCGATTTGAGCCCATACGAAATGACTGGGCTTAAATCGCACTGTAAAGAATCGCATGTGATTTGAACAGGAATGTGGTGTGATTCCTGTCTGAATCACATGTGGTTTCCTGCACCACTCTTGTGTGAACCCTGGCTGAAATCATTATGACAAGCCGGGGTTAACACAGGAGTGGTGCAGGAAACCACATGTGATTCAGACAGGAATCACACCACATTCCTGTTCAAATCACATGTGATTCTTTACAGTGCGATTTAAGCCCAGTCATTTCGTATGGGCTCAAATCGCACCGCAAAGGTATTGGCAACTGGTATCAGCAAGTACTTGAGCACAAGTATTGTTGGTACAAAACAGGTATTTGTGCAACCCTAGTGTGTACCCAGCTTTAGACAATGTGTCCATAGACTAGAGTTGTAGCCTACAGCATAGTTTCTAGTTGTCCCTTATTTAGAGTGCCTGTCCCTCTTCTGGAATCAAATCCATTTGTCCCTCATTCCGAAAGGTTCCTATTTTAGACCTTAAATAAATATAAAATATAGTGTAGTGTTTCAGTCAAGGGAAAGGGGTACTGTGTAATGTAAAGGGGTCCAGTGATGCAGGGTGTTGTGTAATGTAAAGGGGTCCAGAGGTGCAGGGTGCTGTGTAATGTAAAGGGGTCCAGAGGTGCAGGGTGCTGTGTAATGTAAAGGGGTCCAGAGGTGCAGGGTGCTGTGTAATGTAAAGGGGGCCAGTGATGCAGGGTGCTGTGTAACGTAAAGGGGTCCAGTGATGCAGGGGGCTGTGTAACGTAAAGGGGTCCAGTGATGCAGGGTGCTGTGTAACGTAAAGGGGTCCAGTGATGCAGGGGGCTGTGTAATGTAAAGGGGGCCAGTGATGCAGGGTGCTGTGTAATGTAAAGGGGGCCAGTGATGCAGGGTGCTGTGTAATGTAAAGGGGGCCAGTGATGCAGGGTGCTGTGTAATGTAAAGGGGGCCAGAGGTGCAGTTGTGGAGACAAAAGAGATATTAAAAATATGCAGGGGGCACAGTGGGGTGTTTTTTTACATTTTAACATGGGGGGTCGCTTCTAACCCCTGCCAGCGGTCAAAGAAAGGGTAAAATGTGACTGTGTATTACCGCTGCCGAAGCGCCCCCCCCTGAAAATATTTCAGCGGACGCCCATGGTGCTGCGCTGTGCATAAATAGGTGATAAAGTGCAAATGTGCTCACGTGATAGGTACACTTAAAGGCAATAAATGAATGGTCAAAATAGCAACACTAAAATATAAATAATTAGCTGTGACAGTATAAACAATGGACTGATAGTATCCAAATACTGTGAAAAGTGTACCACAAAATAGATGTGAGAATAAACTCACAAAATCTTTAAAATGGCATCATCATGTGCAACCATAAATAAATATATTTACACTAAGGTGCAAGCTGGATGGATGGCTGTGTGGTAGCAACCAGCAACCACCTATCAGTAGCACTCCATACCAGAGATTGATTACTAGCACCAGCACCTTCACCCTGATCAATGTGGTGATCAGGGTGAAAGTGCTGCAGGGCCAGATTAAGAACATCATGGGCCTGGTGCTGAGGATTTTGGTGGAGCCTTTTATAAATAATAAATAAATGCGTGGGAATGACATGAACGCAGCCCGGCCAAGGCAAGTGACCAAAGGCACAGAACCCAGAAGGAAGACCGGGTGAAGATGGAAGTGTCCGGGCCCTGCCTGATTCATCACAGCGCAGCACTGGAGGGCTCAGTCTGAAAATTTAAGTGTACCCTAATGTGCTAATATGCTGTGCATACTTGTATGTTGTGGCACAACCTACCCCAGGGCCTCTAAAAAGTAGTAATGTCAGGAAAGTTTACTACCACTTTAATATCACAGGATCCCAGGAGCCTCTCATGGGGCCCCTACTGACCCAGTGGCCCTTGGGCAGTACCTAAGTGCACAGTTGCCAACATTTAGAAAATATTTTCAGGGACACTTTTTTATATAAGTGCTATATTTAGAGTAGCTGAGATCCCCTATGTTCCTCTATACATCATAGTAGTAATCACAAAATTAAATGAGTACTAATAATGGGGCAGAACAAATATGAGAACTGAGATTTCCTTTAGTTGAACTTACAAAAGTGTGTCCATTCTAGAGCTGGTAATATTGAGGGTATTCAGTATAAATTCAAAGAACTGTTTTTGTATGTAAGCTACATAGGGGAGGAGTATGGACGGTATATAAGTGGGAAGTATGTGAGGGAGAGGAATGTGGAGGGTCTAACCGTGGGCACTATGTACAGGAGAGGAGTATAAAGGGTACGGCAAAAGGCACTATGTACAGGAGAGGAGTGTGAAGGGTATGACAGTGGGCAGAATGTACAGGAAGAGTGTGGGGGTATGACTGTGGGCAGTATGTACAAGAGAGAAGTGTATGACAGCAGGCACTATGTACAGGAGATGAGTGTGAAGGATATGACAATGGGCAGTATGTACAGGAAAAGTGTGGGGGTATGACAGAGGGTAGTACATACCAGAGAGAAGTGTGGAGGGTATGATGGGCCAGTATGTACAGGAGAGAAGTGTGGAGGGTATGACAGTGGGCAGTATGTACAGGAGAGGAATGTGGACGGTATGATAGTGGGCACTATGTATAGGAGAGGAGTGTGGAGGGTATGACAGTGAGCAGTATTACAGGAGAGGAGTGTGGAGGGTGCGACAGTGGGCACTATGTACAGGAGAGAAGTGTATGACAGCAGGCACTATGTACAGGAGAGGAGTGTGAAGGGTATGACAGTGGTGGGCGCTCTGTATAGGAGAGGAGTGTGGAGGGTGCGACAGTGGGCACTATGTACAGGAGAGGAGTGTGTAGGGTATGACAGTGGGCACTATGTATAGGAGAGGAGTGTGGAGAGTTTGACAGTGAGCACTATGTACAGGAGTGGAAGGATATTTAGGGACTGGTAGTGGTTAAGCGGGTCATACATGGATTGAAATTACACAAATTATGCAGAGACCAGCCATAGTCGATCTATGTATGGGCTAGCTGGTTTTACACAAGTCAATCTATTAATCGACTTGAGTACAACCAGCCTGTTAGGTTTTTCCCAAAACAATCAGTGCTGCCAGCTATAGTTGGCAACACTGATCATTGTACTCACTGGCAGAACACAATAACACTGCAGGAGTGATTCCCCCATCCACAGGTCAGCAGGTGAGAGGGTGTGTGGGGACAGGCTGGGTAGAGATAGTAGTCAGTGGCTGGGTAGGCACTGGTAGTATCAGAGCCAGATACACACAGGTTACATACGCCACGATCGTTAGAGCGAGAACAATAATTCTAGTACTAGACCTCGTCTGTAACTCTAAAAATGTAACCTAAAAAAAATTTAAAGCATCGCTTAGGATACAAAAAAAAATCGTGCTAACTTAACCAACTAGTGTTTTTTTAATGAATGAAACAGTTTTTTTTCCCAAAAAAACATGTTTGAAAAATTGCTGCGCAAATACCGTGCTAGAGCTGCACAATTAATCGTTAAAAAAATCGTGATCTCGATTCAACCCCCCTGACGATCTCCAATGCAGAGTTTGACGATTCTTTCATATAACAAGTGGAAAGACTTTCAGCTATCAAAAGAAAATATCCAGGCAGTCTGTCAAGTTTTTAACAGGAAACATTGTAACTAACGCTTCCTTCTTAGATCAAAGGGATACACTTCTGTGTGTAAAGAAAAAAATCTGGGCAGTTTGTAAACAACATGAAACATTGTAACCAACTTCCTTCTTAGATCAAATTTCTGTGTGGAAATGCAGGAAATTTAACCACTTAAAGTCCAACACTTGTTTCTTAAAGCGGAGGTTCACCCTAAAAAACAACTTTCTACCATGCCATCCAGCATACTAGCGTCAGCTACAGTATGCCTTTATTTTTATTTTTTGCGCTGTACTCAGTTTAATCCATTAGTTTCGTTTCAGACTCCCGCGGGGAAAGGCGTTCCTATGAAGAGGGGAACATGATTGACGGCCGGCTATGGCGCGTCACGCGTTCCGAAAATAGCCGGAGTAGGACTCGACTCTTCACGGCGCTATACGGCGCCTGTGCACAGACTAGGAGCTGACTGCGCAGGCGCCATGAAGAGCCGAGTCCTATTCATGTTCAATCATGTTACCCTCTTCATAGGAATGCCTACTCCCCGCGGGAGTCTGAAATTGAACTAATGGATTAAACTGTGAGTACAGCGAAAAACAAAGGCATACTGTAGCTGACGCTAGTATGCTGGATGGCATGGTAGACAAAGATATTTTTTTTTTTTTTAGGGTGAACCCTCGCTTTAAGTTAAAAAGCAATATTATTTGCTAGAAAATTACTTGGAACCACCAAACATTATATATATTTTAGCAGAGACTCTAGGGAATAAAATGGCAATTGCTGCAATATTTTATGTCACACTGCATTTGCCCACTTCAATGAATAATAAAAACCATAAAAACAAAACAGTGAAGTTAGCCCATTTTTATTTATTTTTTTGTTTTAATGTGAAAGATGATGTTACGCCGCAAGAATTGTGCGAGAATCGTGATCTATCTTCTAAGCAAAAAAATTGCAATTCTCATTTTAGCCAGAATCGTGCAGCTCTATACCGTGCAACATAAAAAATGCAAAGACCACCATAGAGTAATTTTCTAGCACAAAACAAATGATGATTGTTACATGTAGTAGAGAAGTGTCAGAATTGGCCTGGGTGGCAAGGGGTTAATTACCATGAGTAATATACAAATAATTATTATAAGCACTGTGATCCTATCAGTTTGCTGCAGTGTGTCAGCTTGTATTTATATTGGCCGCTCTGAATGTAGCTTCTGACAGGCTGTGCAAGCAGGCCCGTATCTCCAGAACCATAAATGATAGCAGTCCCATATTTTGACCAGTTGTGGGGTAAGTCTTTAACTGCCTACCTCCCAAATGTGGCGTTTCTGTGACCTCTGGTCGTCGAGCTACAACCCCCAAAGTCGATCTTTGTTTTATTTTATTTTTTTTCTGATTTTTTTTATTTTTGGGCAAATGGGCCTATCTTGAGAAAGGGGCCTGGAGCTGCAGCTCCATCAGCCCCTATGTTAATCCAGGCCTGAGGTGCTGGTGCTAGTAGTCAATCTCTGGTATGGAGTGCTACCGATAGGTGGTTGCTGGTTCTCCGTGCAACTTGGGGTATAGGTGTCCCCTTACCGCTGTAAGGTAACAGCGTATGAGTGTGTCTTTCAATCTCCTGGTGGCTCCTGACGTCTCAGGCCCTGCTAGTATGTATCTTTACTTTGGCATCAAAGTCCCCTTTAAGTGTCCCTGGTGTATCTGTATCAGCCTCACATTGGGGCATGGGGGGGGGATGTAAAGAGGGATGCTCGATAGTGTAGTATTTAAAACATTTATTGGAATCGGCAGCAATAATAAAAACATGCATATAAAAAACGAGTCGCGAACTCGTCCCATATCACTTACGGTTCCCTGCGTTCCCGCACGTGTTCGCTACAGTCACGTGTCCTAATACTTTTGGTAATATAGTGTGTGTGTGTGTGTGTGTGTATATATATATATTCAGCGAACAAGTTCACACCATTTTCTACCTCAGCCTTCACCATTGCCGATTTAATCCGGTTGCAATGACCAGGTCCTGGTGTGTCTACACAGCCTTGCCTTTAGGTGGATGCTACGAGCTCTCTGAACAGTTAAACTTGTTGCCTTGACAGAGCTCACTCCAACTGTTTCCGCAACAAGAGATCCTCTTAAGTATCCCAAAATTGGGATGTCACGAGAACACAACATTGCTAATACTGGAGCCTGCACATGGACGAGAACCCGAGCTGCAGACAAAGTTTGAAGGGTAGGCCACAAACTGGTACTGTAGGGATCAAACAAAGTCATAGGATTAGCTGATGCCCTGGAAAGATAGGGACAAGGAGCTAAGCATACTGGATGTTCACAGAAGCCAGAAATTCTTCCTGCTGAAGGCAATGACATAATTGAATTCCATGCAGAATTTCAGGACTGAAAGAGTTTTCTGATCCAAGATGGGGCTGATGCTCTTTTGGGCTTGTGAACAGGTTTGAGTAAAACCCCTACGACTGTTATGTCACAGGAACTGGAGCAATGACACCTTTCATCCAGAAAACCTGAGAGGGCTCAATGGAGATCTGCCATGTGTGCAGTGACAAATGTTGCAGGAGAGAAACCAAGAGGGATGCAGGGAGTAAAGCCCTGGGATACAACCATCTTGAGATGCCAGCTGTCCAAGCATTCGTAAAGGTTATCAAATGTCAACTCACTCTCCAGGAGACTTTAAGTGCCAGACCCTGTGGATGGACTGGGAACCGAGCTTGGGGGTCTCAATATGAAAGTTTGAGGGGAGTGTAGAAACATAAGGGATATTTCTTGGAGTCAGAGGGAGAAGGCTTTGCAGCCAGTTTCTGCCACTAAGAAAGATAGGTTTTCTTGCCTCCAGTACCATCCTTGATTCAATTTATCAAGTGTCAGTCCCAAGAACCGCAGCAGTAGTTAAATCTCTACTATGAGATTTTCACCAATGAGAAAAGGTTTGACAAATTAGGGTTACATTCAGAATCAGGTGAAGGACAGAACTCTCCAGCATACAAGCTCAACAAAGGCCTTCTGGCAGCTTATCCATGGGTTCCTAAGAGAGGTACAGTAAGCTGCTTTTTAAGACATTGGCATGGCCACTTCCACAATGGGAATGGGCCACTCCTGCACAAAATTCTCACCAAATAGACACAAGGCTAAGAAGTGCGTGGGGGAGCTAATGACTTATAAGGATTCTTCCAGTCTCCACTGAGAAATATCTGGAAAAGAGGGTGCAAAGGGAATATCGAAAGGGCCTTATGAGTTTTAAATTACCCAAAGCTGGGAGACTGCACTGGTAGAAACAGCAAGCTGATCCTCTACTTTTTGAGTGCTTTGCACTGTATCAATAGGAGCTAAAATAGTCTCCTTCAATTTGGGAGTATTAACAGTAGAATGTGACTCCTCAAGGTTATCAGTCAGGGAGTGGAGTGACTCAGAAATAGACAGACTTTGTGGCCAATGGCTTAGAAGCCACTAGGACCTTGGGTAAATCAGATATAGAATCTCCAAGAGAAGACATGAGCGTATATTTGAGGCCTAATGTCAGCAAATAACTGCATGATTTGGGCCATAAATTCTTGCTTGACCACAATAAAGACCTCTGCTAAAAAATGAACCCAGCCACATTCAACAGAGCTAAAAAGGATGCAGAGGATGGTATAGACCCCAAAAGCAGAAGGCAACATGACTGTAGGCCATCGATATTGCCCCTCCCCCTTAGTAGGCAGGCTACAAGCAATTGGCAGCAAGTGAGCTGGGGCACTTTATACATGAAAACTGTCCCCTCTATGGCTAGAGTCAGACATGCTGCAACCAAATAAGGCAACATAGGTCCAGGGTAAGAGTTGAGGCCTCAGATAATCACAAATGTCATACAGCTGGTAGCCGTTGGGGGTTGTATGGCTGGAGGTGACCACAGTCCCTGTAGAGGGGCAGCAGAAACAGATTGGAGTTCCACATGGCTCTTTAGAAGCAGCAGCAGGGAGATGCTTCCTTGACACTGTATGGTGGTAAAAAGAGTGTGAAGCATGCATGCATGGTTCTCAACTAAGTGCAGCGTCCCACTCAGGACATGTGGGAACTGCAAAAGTATTACTTCTTTGTCATTGCTATATTGCATGTCATTTTGCATTGTATACCTGCGGTATCCCTGTTCATAGGCTGGTCAGGTGTGCTTCTTACTTCCCACCACAAGATGGGGATAGCACCACTCTGGGAAATCTATCCCAGCTCAGGCTTATCTGTGGTCAGTTGTTCAGTACAGGAAGCAGTGTGGAGAGGAAAGGAGAATGTGAAGGTGAGGGAAGGTCAGTCCAGAGAAGGGACACATTTAAACTGCTAAAATCAAAGGATAAAAGCCATTAATCGGCAGCAAAGACCTTTGAGTATAAAGGTGAAGGATTTATTAGCCTCCGGCAACCTCACCCATGTCACTGGATTCAAAAAGGACCAGACACAAGTAAGCATTATTACTGAACCACAGCCTGAGTCCAGGCCTACTAAAGCCTATTAGCAGTGGATCAGCAGAATTCCTCTATTTACCCAGAGACTGTATTCTAACTGGATGTTTGTACTGCAACCCAAACCAGACACAGTAAAAGTTGTGAGTTGTATTCTGCCACTGTCTACCTCATTCTTTAACATTGTTACTACAACTGGTTGTACCACCATTAACGGTACTGGCGTCACGACAAATATCATCAAGGGACCCAGCCGCCACAAGCACTCTAAACACCCCTGTCATCACGGGCACCTCAACCACCATCTTGGCTGGCGTTTCCCTATCGCAGAGCGTGCCCCGGAGGATTTTGTGCTGTCTTCCCTTTCACTGTGCGACCGGCCCAGGGAGGCTTTCTGCTAACCGTGAGTAAACCGATGAACTGTATTATTGCTGTCTCTCATCGGCCCACCGTGCACCTCACGTGTTCCCCTGCGGTTCTGGCTTGTCGCATAAAAAAAATTGGCGTCACGAACAGGATATTTTACCCCTGCGCCTTATCTAAAAGACTGTCGCATCAGAATAAGCCCCTCTGCTTTATTGAGAGACTATTTACTTATTGCATGCTGTGTGGGGCCACAGAACTGTTTAAACTGTTTAAAAGTTGCATGGAAGCGTTATCCCAGTTATCAGCATAAAAATCGCAGCATCCAAAGTGAGAAAATCAGACATTTGTGTGTTAACAAAACTGCATGCAGTATTTGAATTGACTATTTCCATTCACTTAAAATGGCTGCCAGAGACCCAAAATCAACATCGCTGCAGCATTGTATTCAGCCGGCATTAAATTCTTAAAGGGCCATACACCCGCAAGACAGCGGTTGCCCATAGCAACACCGCACAAAAAGTGTCTAAAAACGCATTTGACTTACCTAACTAGAACTCGCCTGCTGTTACCATGTCTGTGCAAGGAGATGACGTGCAGCCCGACCTCAGAGGACCCCCTGCATCAGCCGCAGTCGGTCCCAATGCAATACCAACCGCTGCAGCACCAAGTTTAATGCCTTTAACCATGCCTTATTATTTTGGGGCCCCCTGGTTCCCACGATATTCTGGGGAAATTCATACTTTAAGGAACTTTAAAGAAAAAATTCTGGCTATGTTCAGATTGTACCCTGTATCCCCAGAGCAACAGATGGAGATTCTTCTTGCGCAATTGGAAGGAGCTGCGCTCAGAGAAGTGAAATCTTGGCCGAGCTCGGAGAGAAAGACCATGGAGCAGATTTTTGAACGTCTCTACACCACCTTTGAACCCAGAACCGTGTCAGAGGTCAAGATGAGGTTCTTCAGCAAGAGACAGCAATCTGGTGAGTCACTCAGACTTTGCATTATCTTTGCAGGAAGCCCTTAGAGCTGTTGTCCAAGTAGACCCCCGTGAGGCAGAAAATCAGGACAAAACCCTGAAAGAACAATTTATTGAAGGCGTCGATACAGACAATCTAAAGAGCCAACTAAGAATGTTAGCCGCCCAACATCCAAGCGCTACCTTCTTAGATTTTAAAGAACTAGCTATCAGCATACTGGGAAAAAGCCCACCAACAGAACCTGTTAGATCTGTTGACGTGCCTGTATCACAGCTGGTTACCCCTGTAAAGTCTTTACCTATAGTCAGTCAGGCAACCCAAGCTCCAGTTCCTGACGCAGTTGCTGCCTTGACTGAGCAAGTCCGTTTTCTGACTAAAAGTCTGGAGAAAGTCCACCAAAAATTGGAACAATGGGAGAAACCATTAATGCTAGAGGATGAGAAACCTGTGTCCAGAAGACTCTTCCCCTCTAATTCTAGAGAGACTTATTCCAGAAATTCTGGCGGACGCCCCCCTGACCACACTAGTACCCCTAAGCGGCCTATCTGCACGTACTGTCACAAACCAGGCCATACAGAAGCAACCTGCTGGCAGTTAAACGGGAAACCCCCGAGGCCAAGGACCACCCCTCGGGAGGTAAACCAATAGGTCCAGAAGATCCCCACTGGATGCCAAGATACGTTGGATCCCGTCCTGAAGTGGCACTTCAAATAAATGGAGTTCCTTTTGTTGCCCTAGTTGACACCGGATCCCAAGTCACCACCATCCAACAAGCAGCCTTTGAAAAATACTGGGATCAAAATCAGCTTACCCAGCCTCCAGAATCCTGGCTGAGTCTCATAGCCAGTAACGGCAAACCCATACCAGTCCATGGGAACCTACCATTCAAGTAGGAGGAACTACACTACCTCGACAAGGCCTTATTGTGGTACAAGTCAGAGACAATAACCCTAACCCTCCAATAGTCCTAGGAATGAATGTCCTTAGGAACTGTTATGTTGAGATGCTAGAAGCCTTGCACCAGTTAGTGCCTACTGCCCCTCCTGATTCTAAGAAGGTGATCCAACAAACCATCCGTGTACTAAATGCGCAACAGAGATTCACCAACGAAAAAGGAGAAATTTGCTGTGCCCGCATCCGGGATAAGCAACCTGTGATCCTCAAACCCAACACCGAAACTCTCTTGTGGTGCCGAGCTGTAGTCGGAATCCAAGGTCAAGACTACCAAGCCCTGGTAGAGCCTGTTGTCTTGGAAGACTATCCTCTAGTTAGAGCTGCAAGGAGCCTAGTAACCGTCTCTGAAGGTAAAGTGCCTATACGACTCCTAAACTTGAGTGATAGCAGTGTAACACTATCAAAACACCTTCCTATTGCACAGCTAATCCAAGTCACTTTTCAAGATGTCATCAGTGTGGCTACAGCTACCACAGAGCAAATTCCCAAGAGACAGAACCCCCAGGACCAAAATGTAAACACATCCTGGTGGAAAGAACTTCATGTGGGAGATGCTTCCACACCAGCAAACCAAATGGAGGGAGTACTAAAAATTGTGAAGGAGCTTCACCTTGCCTTCAGTAAGCATTCCACAGACTATGGAGAAGTGGATATCATCAAGCACTCCATTCCTACAGGTTCACACCCACCGATCAAGGAAAGATATCGGCCTATACCACCAACTATGTACCAATCTGTAAAGCAAATGATCCAAGAGATGAAGGACTCCAATGTCATTAGAGACAGCCATAGTCCATGGGCTGCACCTCTAGTCCTTGTCCGTAAAAAGGATGGTAACATCAGATTCTGTGTGGATTACAGAAAAATTAACCAAATCACCCACAAGGATGCTTACCCTTTACCACGCATAGAGGAATCTTTGACAGCTTTAGGATCTTCAGCCTACTTCTCTACCCTTGATTTAACCAGTGGATACTGGCAAGTACCCATGGCACCTGAAGATCGTGAGAAGACTGCATTTACCACCCCGATGGGCCTATTTGAGTTCAACCGCATGCCTTTTGGACTTTGCAATGCGCCCGGAACCTTTCAAAGATTAATGGAGCATTTTTTAGGACACAAGAATTTTGAAACCGTTCTGTTGTACTTAGATGATGTCATCATCTACTCCAAATCTTATGAAGATCACTTGAAACATTTGGCTGAAGTTTTTCAAATCCTCATTAAACATGGACTCAAAGTCAAACCATCTAAGTGCTATCTACTGAAGACAGAAGTCAAATACTTAGGGCATATTGTAAGCTCTGAAGGTGTTAAACCGGATCCAGAGAAGATAGCCGCAGTCCGGAATTGGCCTACTCCTACTACAGTGAAAGAAGTGAGGAGCTTTCTCAGTTTCGCAGGATACTACAGACGCTTTATTCCTCACTTTGCCCAAATTGCGGGGCCAATATTAGAACTTCTGAGAGGACATCATAAGAGGTACCAAAAGTCTCCAATACCAGTCGAATGGAACACAGAAAGAGAAATTGCCTTCCAGCTCCTAAAGAAGAAGTTAACAGAACCACCAATCCTAGGCTATCCAGATTACCAGCAGCCATTTCATCTTTACACAGATGCTAGTAAGAAAGGTCTGGGAGCTGTCCTATCGCAGGTACAGGAAGGAAAAGAAAGAGTTATTTCCTACGCTAGTAGATCTCTTAAAGGTACTGAAAGAAACGACCAAAACTATAGTTCCTTCAGATTGGAATTCCTCGCACTCGTGTGGGCTGTTACAGAAAAATTTAAAGATTACCTTGCCGCAACACCATTTGTGGCCTTCACAGATAACAACCCGCTAGCACATCTGAATACCGCCAAGTTGGGAGCATTGGAACAAAGATGGGCCTCACGCCTAGCTAACTACGATTTCACCATAAAATACAGAACAGGAAAAGCAAATGAAAATGCGGATGCATTATCCCGTCTGCCTACCCAAGAAGACCCTACTACACAGGAAGATGTTTGGGAAGAGGTAGAAATGCCAGCTTTTTACAAAAATTTTGCCCAACAAGACATAATCACCATCAAAGGAAGAAAAGTCCTTAATCTTCAACAACAAGTGGATCCAAGATCCCAAGTGGACAAAGAAAGGTGGATCAAGCTGCAAAATGAAAGCAGAGTGTTGGGAGAACTGCAAGATTTCTTCTCCAGCGGAAGAACCCCTGAAAGAATTCGCAGAAGAAATGCTGATCCAGAATTGTCAAAACTTTGGAGACACAGAAAACATCTCTTCCTACAGAAGGGCCTACTATTAAGAAGAACTTTAGACCCAATTAACTCGGATTGTCTATACCAAATCTTAATACCACGCCGAGATGCAAGAATCATTCTTGAGATGTATCATGATCAATCAGGACACTTTGGCGTGCAGAAGACAGAAGCCACCATCCGTAGAAGATTCTACTGGATTGGGATGAGAGGAGACATTGAAAAATGGTGTCGAGAGTGTTCCACCTGTGCTGTTGGAAGAAATTAAAAACATGACCAGAAAGCACCCTTACATCCCATTGTAAGTCAAACACCGCTAGAAATAGTTGCAATTGACCATGTGAAGCTGGAACCAAGTCGCTCAGGTTACACATACGCCATGACCATCATTGATCATTATACCAAATTTGTTGTAGCCGTACCTGTCAAGGATCTGACCGCTAAAACAACTGCAGATGCCTTCTGGAAACATTTCCTATTGCCATATGGATGCCCAGAAAGAATCCTTACAGATCAGGGATCTGCCTTTGAGTCGCAACTCTTCAAAGAACTGTGTACACTTCACAATTGCCAGAAAATCAGGACCACAGCCTATCACCCTCAAGGGAATGGACTTTGCGAGAAAATGAACCAAACTTTAATTGAGATGTTAAGAGCAGTACCACCTGCTACAAGAAGTGATTGGCCTACTCTATTGCCTCAGTTGATGTACACCTACAATAACACGATTCACTGTTCTACTGGGTATACACCTTACTATCTCATGTTTGGTGACCATACTTTGGGCGTACAAGTGCCTGATGCAATCAACCCTCTACCAAAGACTGATTGGGTGAGTGAGCACCAAAGACGTCTAATTGATGCACAAGAAATTGTTCAACATCGCATGGAACGTGCTCATGAAAAGCAACCAAGAGATTATAACCAATCTGCCAAAGCAGAACCTCTCAAAATTGGTGACCATGTATGGTTAAAAAACAACCATCGCACCAGCAAGTTAGATAGCAAATGGGAGAGAGAACCTTACACCATTACAGCTATTCTCAATCCAGAGACTGATACTTATGAGATCACTAAAGAAAACAAATCACGTGTAGTACATCGCAATCGCCTTAAGTTATGTCTCAAGGAAAGTACTCAAGAAGAAACTCTTCAAGAAGAAGCTATCCAAGAGGAAACACAATCCATAGAACCAGAGCCTACAAAATCATCTGATTCAGAGAATCCACTACAGTCTTTTGGAAAAGCATTATTAGACTCTGATCCTTTACAATGGTTCCTTACACCATGGCTCAATATCTTAGTGCCTGCCAAGAACAGTACAACCGAGAAGTCGACTACCGACTCTGTCATCTCATCGTTGAGAGCATCCTTACATCGTCTGAAGTTCCAGAGTGAGAAGAAGACTTACTTGGGATATTATGTTTATTTCCTTTAAAGGACTTTTCAAAAGGACTACATACCTACTGTTTTGCAACGTTCAAGCCTGTACCCGGAGATAGACTTTCACGTACCTGAGCCTCCGTGATATTCATCTGTTGACATTTTCCTGTGCCCAGGGAACGGACTCATACCCTGTGAGCCTCCTGAGATGTTATTTTTGTTTTGTTTTTCTTTTTCCATTTCATCATGGACTATTCTGGTTTTGCCATACATCACCAGTCTTCGGAGGAAAAACTACACCCCTTTTTGTCACCTTTTGTCACATTTCGTTGTTGCCTGAGATATGTTTGCCTAACCCATTTTACTTGCAGATACAAGAAGTACAAGAATGGGGTTATATTGTTATTTCCTATGCATGCATGCTTTTCCATTTCTCTTATATCTTACAGGAAGACACAACATCGAGTCAAAAGTGTGCCGAGGTCGACACACGTTTTACCATGGGGGTATGCAGCGTCCCACTCAGGACATGTGGGAACTGCAAAAGTATTACTTCTTTGTCATTGCTATATTGCATGTCATTTTGCATTGTATACCTGCGGTATCCCTGTTCATAGGCTGGTCAGGTGTGCTTCTTACTTCCCACCACAAGATGGGGATAGCACCACTCTGGGAAATCTATCCCAGCTCAGGCTTATCTGTGGTCAGTTGTTCAGTACAGGAAGCAGTGTGGAGAGGAAAGGAGAATGTGAAGGTGAGGGAAGGTCAGTCCAGAGAAGGGACACATTTAAACTGCTAAAATCAAAGGATAAAAGCCATTAATCGGCAGCAAAGACCTTTGAGTATAAAGGTGAAGGATTTATTAGCCTCCGGCAACCTCACCCATGTCACTGGATTCAAAAAGGACCAGACACAAGTAAGCATTATTACTAAACCACAGCCTGAGTCCAGGCCTACTAAAGCCTATTAGCAGTGGATCAGCAGAATTCCTCTATTTACCCAGAGACTGTATTCTAACTGGATGTTTGTACTGCAACCCAAACCAGACACAGTAAAAGTTGTGAGTTGTATTCTGCTACTGTCTACCTCATTCTTTAACATTGTTACTACAACTGGTTGTACCACCATTAACGGTACTGGCGTCACGACAAATATCATCAAGGGACCCAGCCGCCACAAGCACTCTAAACACCCCTGTCATCACGGGCACCTCAACCACCATCTTGGCTGGCGTTTCCCTATCGCAGAGCGTGCCCCGGAGGATTTCGTGCTGTCTTCCCTTTCACTGTGCGACCGGCCCAGGGAGGCTTTCTGCTAACCGTGAGTAAACCGATGAACTGTATTATTGATGTCTCTCATCGGCCCACCGTGCACCTCACGTGTTCCCCTGCGGTTCTGGCTTGTCGCATAAGCAGATGACCGTCCCACAGCATTTACCCTTTCCACAGCAAAAACCTTTAGGACAGAGGAATGAAGGCACATGCTGACCTATGAAAATGAGGTAGCTGTCCCATTCACTGAGGGCAAGCTCTGAAGCAATGATATACAGTAGGCTCTGGACTTGGGAAGCGCTGTGCTAACTTTTATCAGAGTAGAATCTGGAATGCACCCCACACAACCACATTCTGAAAGGTCACTGTCATCCTTGCAATGTCCAGTCCAGCTGGGTCTGGAAGCAGTACTCCAAAATCCACACTGAGGACAACCACACTAGATAGCTGCAATCAGGGAGACAAATCTCCAGTAGCGATGTAGAGTTTTCACTGAATAAATTTTGAAGAAGAAAAAAGTGCTAGCAAAAATAGGTTACTCTTTAACAAAGCAAGGCTGAAGAAAATATGTCCATCCTCTTAGGATGCTAGGAAAAAATGTAGGCATGCTCACATTGAGAAGGGTTATCCTGGTCTAGCCTAGAATTTTCTTTTCTTGCAGTGTCAATCTTTCTGAGGGTGGCAATATAATCCAAAGGTTAATAACTTCCTGTTTCCCTCAATGAACAAGAAAACATGATTTTTTTACTCATTGTAAAATCAATTTTTTGATGTTTATTAGGCACAAGTGATTCAGTTATTCTCAATCTGGTCACCTGTGGGAGGATTTGGACGCTGGCAAGCAAAATAGCCATTGGACAGTCAGATATAAGCCCTCCAACTTTTAGCATGCTTCAGTTTTGTTGAAAAGAAGTATGTTGGAAGAGGTAATCACATAATGGGTTGGGACTTGTGTCCCTTAATGAACTTTAAGAAACATATTTTCCGGTACAAACATCCTGTGTTCATTTTGTTTATTACAGGACACATGTTTCTGTTGTTCTGATAGGATAGGGAATCCAAAAGCAGTCCAAATAAGGGGCGGTCAATACAGAAAAGAAAAATGCTAGTATGCCCACATAATAAAAATAATAAAACTAGGGGCAGCACAGTATAGTAACAATCGCAACACACAGGCTAAAAAACAATAGATATTTGACTGCAAAAGTATGTAAGAAAGAATAGTCATTATTGACTGGAACTTGAACAGCTGGGGCCTTGCATGCAATTCCTTGCAGTGGGGTTGTACTCATACTGTAAGGGTTGACTACATATTTAGGTCTAGGGAGCATGGAAAAGATTTACTTGCTTAACCACTTAAGCCCCGGATGATTTACCCTCCTTTGTGACCAACCCATTTTTTGCGATACGTCACTTTGTTATTTTTAACTGAGAATTGCACTGACGTGCGATGCTGTACCCAAATAAAATTAATGTCCTTTTTTTCCCCACAAATCAAGCTTTCTTTTGGTGGTATTTGATCGCGCTATAAACAAAAAAGACCAACAATTTTGTTTTGCGATAAAAACATACCCAATAGACAGGCGCATGTGCCGCAGCTCCCAAGATGGCCGCCGGCATCTAGAGCTCCGCTCCACCACGGCCTGACATCACCCACCGGAGCTGACTGAGCACCCCCCCCCAGCCCTCTCACCGGGACCATCGTATCGGGGAAGCACCCCCGAACACGTGGATGTCATCACCGCCGGCCAGGAGGGACCTATCTGGACAGATGGCGGCGTCTCCTGGTTCCCTCAGTTATGCCAAGATGGCGGGGGCTCCATGAGGCCTGCATGCCTTAGAACGAATGAAGGATTCCATAACAGACCAGGACCTGCTCCCCCCGCAATCCCCAGGTACTGACTATCCCCCTTTAACACCAGCCGCCTCTCCTTCCTCCACTGAGTCATTGCTGGGCAGGGTGGGTGCTGGCTTCCCCACTATTCCCATGATGGATCCATATACAGGCCTGCTTCTGTCGGTCAGTGAGGCACATGAGGAGGCCCCCATCCCCACAGACTTTCCTTCCACGATGGCTGCTTTCTCCCAAATGCTGTCTAAAAGCCTTGCACTGAATGCTGCGCAAATTCCATCATCCATCCATGTGGATTTGCAGCAATTGGGGATGAGGATGGACACTATTGAAAGTCTTATCCCTGATATTGCAGAGCACCGTCTTGAGCTAGACAGAGCGCACAGAGCCCTTCAATCTCCCTGATCGGATGGCCTGCCCAGAGACATCATAGTAAAACCGCACTACTATTCAGTCAAGGAGGAGGTGATGAAAAGGTCTAGGTACTCTGACAATCTCACTTTGCACGGCCACAAAATCCAAATATTCGTGGACCTCTCTCCATATACGGTGCAAAAGCGGCGTGCTCTCAAACCGTTGCTGCAGGTCCTTATGGAAAAGTAAATCACATATAGATGGTCCTTCCCGCTCCGCCTGAACTTTTCCTACAAAAATAAAAGCTTCGGATTCTCCTCTTTCGCGGAAGGGGAGCGACTGCTGATACACCTAGGGCTGATCTCCCTGGATCCTCCGGCATCACAAGCCAGCAGAGGAACCCCCGCTTCCATGAAGAGACCATCGCCTGCAAGCCCGCTACAACAAACCTGGCTGAAACAAAGTTATAAGCGATCCAAAGAAAACCTTCCGCCCTGAGGATCGAGCACTCCAGTTCTTCTTCTCGGATCAGGGCCCTGACCCTGGATGGCTTTACCTTTGCTAAGTGGATTGGGGGACCCCCCCTTTCCTTATCTCCATTGATTGCCCATAATGGAACTAGTTACTTGTTAAATTATTTTAACAATTGTTTGCTCTGTTTTTTTGGGGGTTTGGGGCAATTGACTCGGACTTGAGGGGAGGTGGGTGTCCTTACCCCCTGAGCTCCTGCGGGAGCCCTTATTGCAAGTATTCTACCTGGTTTACATATTTTTCCCTGTTTTTCATCCCAACCCTAGTCTGGGAGCTGGTTGTTATGCTCTATCTGGTGGACAGTTTTACAGTAGCCGCAATGACACTTGATCTATGTATATCTCTTTTTTTTTTTTTTATTGCAAATTCTCTACTTACTCCTCAGCATAGACATAGCGAACATCTCAGGTTAGACTTGGAACATTTTTTGGAGGAGGGGGTGACATTCCCAGTCCTTTGTCACTATTAGTAGCTAATTCCCTTGAGAGGGTCCTGCTTGTCCTCCTACCCCCTCTGCACTTGGGGTGGGGGGGGGGGAGGGGTAGGCAGGGCCTGCATAGGGCACTCGGTGAGATAGTTTCGTTTGGTATTCCCTTTTCGATTGGGGCGTTCAGTTTTTGGAAATCATAGGCTCTTTGTTAGCCCTAAGTTATGATTGTTCTGAGGTGGTGGGGCTGTGGTGGACCCAGTGCACCTCCAAAGGGTCACTTTTGGTGCATCTAGATCCATTTCCGGTTTCCCTGTTATAGGGATTTTCCAGCCCTCTATAGGTTTTGGGGTAGGGGTAGGCTTGTCCACTTCACCCCAGGGGTGGGAGGTTCTGAGTATGCATTGTTTTTTTATGTATGTATTGATTTTGCTTCAGATTTACATTCACAATATCATGTCTTCTCTCTTTTTTTTTTTTCTCCTTTTTCATTTCTTTTCCTCTTCTTTCCACTCATGTTCCTTTGGAGTGTTCATAGGTTCCATGGCGGGTTCCGGTCTATCATCCCAGGGCCAGACTTCTCCGGTTCTTCGAGTTTGCCAGTGAGTACTTTCCACAAGGCCAAGGTAGGCTACGGTTACCGGTTACCTGGTATAGATTTCTCCCCTCTGATCCATGACTCGCACACATTCCCCCCCACCATCCCTCAACAATTATCTCCCATAACGCCCAGGGCTTCAACTCCCCCATCAAACGCCCGGAAACTCCTCCAATTTTACCACTCCATGCACGCAGATATCCTCTTGCTGCAGGAGACCCACTTCCCGTCCACCTATAAACCCACATTCCTTCATCAGCATTTGCCCCAATGTCATCGGCAAATAACAAAACAAAAGGGGTGGCTATATGTTTTGCTAAGAAAAAGGAAAAGAAAAGGGGAGGAGTCGCGCTATATACCAGGACTAAAAATGCTTATTATCCAATATAGTGAAATGGACACATTATAAGGTAAATATTCAAAGGCATACAGTGAGTGTCCAGGATATATACAAAAAATTGAAAAGTGAAAAAATTATAATATAGCAAAGTTCAATAGAAGACAAAGGTAAGGATAGTCTGCCCAAAGTGAAAGGGGTCCACACACGGTGCAGTAGATGACGAAACAAGAGCCTCCACCACCATCAAACACTGACCCTTACCAGAGCCAAAGATCTCAAAGAAATCACACACCTCAG
Organism: Rana temporaria; assembly: GCF_905171775.1. Lineage (NCBI taxonomy): Eukaryota > Metazoa > Chordata > Amphibia > Anura > Ranidae > Rana > Rana temporaria. The sequence continues at coordinate 152,168,128 of NC_053496.1, forward strand.
AGATGTAGAAATAACAGCCATCCTCCACATTAAGGGTGTGATTGTAGCATCCGTCTGGTTAAATAAGTCAAGTCTTCACCCGTATCTCAAACAGTCACAGGGTAACAGCATTCCAGGATATGAAAAAAGGAACCAGGGAAGACTCGCATAATGAAAAATCATTTATACATTTAATGGATAAAAAAAGAGTGCGCACTTACATCAGATATGTAGGTAAACAGCATAAAAACAATCAGCCGGCCGGCTCTCAGTAGCGTGTACCCGTCTCTTCCGGGTCCTCACACGTGATGCGGTGACGTCAGAACGCCGCCTCCCAACGTTTCGTCTCTAATGGGACTTGATCACGGGATCAAGATGAAAAAAAAATTCCCTAAATAGCTTCCTTTACCTTAGTACAGTCTTCCTTCACTTACCTCATCCTTCGATTTTGCTTTTAAATGTCCTTATTTTTTCTGAAAAATCCTCACTTCCTGTTCTTCTGTCTATAACTACACACCGTAATGAGGCTTTATGTTAGTGGGCATCCTGACACTCCTGCTCGCCCCCTCCTCCCTCAAGAGGCTTTCTCCACACCAGGAAGGAAGCCTTGCATTACGGTGTGTAGTTACAGACAGAAGAACAGGAAGTGAGTATTTCTCAGAAGAAATAAGGACATTTAAAAGCAAAATCGAAGGATGAGGTAAGTGAAGAAGGACTGCACTAAGGTAAAGGAAGCCAGTTGGAGAAAACATTTTTTTCCTTTACAACCCCTTTAATATTGTTTGGTACAGTAAGTGGCCATCTTCTTTAAAAGGAGCACTTTTTTAGGAGTTTTTGAGCACTGGGCACTTTCATCACCATCACTTATAGATGGACTTTATCAACAGGACCTTTTCATTGATATTTATTACATTTTAATAGGGCTGTTACTGATCAAAATGTTTCTGTTCGATTAATAATCGACTAATTTCGATTAATTATAACGCACATACAGATCCAACTACTTTTAGCTGATCTCCTTGCAGGCTGATTCCCAGTGCAGCTACCAACCACTGGAAAAATGGATAGCAGGATACAAAAAACACACAAAGGCAGCGCTCGATGGGAATAGCATTAAAACTTTTATAGTCTTCAAGTAGGTAACAAAATAAATATTGCACTGGAGATAAAATCGATGTAGCTACATAAACTGTAAAAATGTAATACCAATTGGTACCAAAAGCAGTCATAAAAACATGAAGCTAAGTATGATACTGGTATAAAAATGTGTACAACGATACCACTGCTGAATCCAGATGAGGAGAGGTTAACATCAGTCCGTCGGCATGTAGATGTCCCATGAAGGGAACTATCACAACTCCCAGTGGATGGTTGTAGAATCCCAGGTTGATAGAGGGAAGTGTAACAGCCCTTGTGTGTGGCAGATAGTAAGGTCCCGCCGGCATGCAGATATGAAGGCACAGCAAAGGAGCCCTTCAAATGGACACGGCAAGCCCCGCCGGTGTCCATGACGTTACTGGATCTCCGATGGAACTCCCTGAAGGCCCAGAAGCCGGCGGAGAGGTGAATACCAATCAAAAGAATTTTAATTGATCAAAAAGATTTTGATCAATCAAAAAAATTAAAGATTAATCGATTAATTAAAAGTTAATTTGCACAGCCCTACATTTTAACAATACATTCTACCATTTTTTGTAGCTTTATATATGGGGTGCTTAAAGGGTCACTAAAGGAAAACATTTTTTTTGCTGAAATTACTGTTTACAGGGTATAGAGACATAAACGTTAACTGATTCCTTTTAAAAATGATTAAAAATTGAATTTAATCCTTTATATAATGTGCCCAGGCCCGGATTGGCCAATCGGGAGAACCGGGCGAATCCCCGGTGGGCTGGTCGGGTTGCGGGCCGTCTTACTGAGCAGGCACCCCTGGGGCCCCATCAGATGTCAAGCAGCGGCACCCCCCTCCCGCGGCTCGGCTCGGCTCCGGCTCTCCGCTCTTATGTGTTTTCTTATGCAAGTCGCAGACTTGCAGTCATCACAGGCTGGGGCGGACAGATCACTGGTCAGCCGCACCCCGGCGCTGCGAGGGGGGGGAGCTGTCGTGCCCAAGTGTCAGACACTGTTCCCCTCTCTCCCTCCTCCTCCTCTCCTTGTCTTACGTGTGCGTTGTGAAGCAGTCCTAACGGCGCCAGGAGCAGAGGGCACTCTGTGATGCTGATATTAAACAGTAAGGTCGCCTCCCCCCCTTATCTAGCAGGCAGCAGCAGAGTTACATCCATCGGTCACGGTCAGTGAAGCTGAGACACCAGGGCTGTCATCGGACGGAGGGAGGGAGGGGGGGGGGTGGAGTACAGATGTATGGGGCCCTGTGTGTGCTCGTGCCAGCATAATACAGTGTCCTGCAAAGAATAGTGTGTCCTCTCCACAGATCCTCCTGCCCTTTACTGTCACTCTGCCTGCCACCCCTCTTCTCAGCCCTTACTGTCACTCTGCCTGCCCCCCCCTCTTGTCACTTTGCCTGCCCCCCCCCTCTTGTCACTCTGCCTGCCCCCCTCTGTCACACAGCCTGCCCCCCCTCTTCTCAGCCCTCCTGTCATCCTGCCCTTACTGTCACTCTGCCTGCCCCCCTCTTGTCACTCTGCCTGCCCCCTCCTGTCACACAGCCTGCCCCCCCTCGTGTCACTCTGCCTGCCCCCTCTTGTCACTTTGCCTGCCCCCCCCTTGTCACTTTGCCTGCCCCCCCCTTGTCACTCTGCCTGCCTTCCTCTTGTCACTTTGCCTGCCCCCCCCCTTGTCACTCTGCCTGCCCCCCTCTTGTCACTCTGCCTGCCCCCTCCTGTCACACAGCCTGCCCCCCCTCTTGTCACTCTGCCTGCCCCCCTCTTGTCACTTTGCCTGCCCCCTCCTTGTCACTCTGCCTGCCCCCCTCTTGTCACTCTGCCTGCCCCCCCTCTTGTCACTCTGCCTGCCCCCCCTCTTGTCACTCTGCCTGCCCCCCTCTGTCACACAGCCTGCCCCCCCTCTTTTCACTCTGCCTGCCCCCCTCTTGTCACTCTGCCTGCCCCCCCTCTTGTCACTCTGCCTGCCCCCCCTCTTGTCACTCTGCCTGCCCCCCTCTGTCACACAGCCTGCCCCCCCTCTTGTCACTCTGCCTGCCCCCCTCTTGTCACTCTGCCTGCTCCCCTCTTGTCACTCTGCCTGCCCCCTCTCTTGTCACTCTGCCTGCCCCCTCTCTTGTCACTCTGCCTGCCCCCCCTCTTGTCACTCTGCCTGCCCCCCTCTGTCACTCTGCCTGCCCCCCCTCTTGTCACTTTGCCTGCCCCCCCTCTTGTCACTTTGCCTGCCCCCCCTCTTGTCACTTTGCCTGCCCCCCTCTTGTCACTTTGCCTGCCCCCCTCTTGTCACTCTGCCTGCCCCCCCTCTTGTCACTCTGCCTGCCCCCCTCCTGTCAGCCTGCCCCCTCCTGTCACTCTGCCTGCCCCCCCTGTCATCCTGCCCCCCTCTTGTCACTGTACCCCCTTCTGTCACTCTGCCCCTCCTGTCACTCTGCCTGCCCAGGGGTTAAATAGTCCTGTTCCTTCCCCTGGCCCCCAGCTGATTCCACAGAATATACTGGAATGGCTGAACAGCCTTACGGCTCATTTACACATGTAGTGCCCTCTGAAGAGCAATCCACATTTGTATTGCTCTTTAGAGGGCATTTGACAGGCGCCTGTTTAAACCCCACAGTATTGCCCTGCAATTTAATGCATTGCACATGGATGCGGAGAGCCCCCATTAACTTGAATGGGCCACATTCAGCAGGCAATACTGCTCACTGAACCCAACAGTGCAGACATGTTTCGCCGCACTGTGATGCAAAGCATTTTGTCTGTGGCAAGTGTGTACATTCCCCTCTGCTGCCTTTTCAGTTCGAGGGAAATGGTTGGGTAGCAGTAATAACACAGCTCAACCTCTAATTTTTACTGTCCCCCCAACCACAAGTGTAAATGGAGTTGCAGGGCACTCTGAAAAGTGATCCATGGTGGATCATGTTTTGAAGGTATTTGACAGGTGGTGAAGAAGCGTTATGTTGCCTCCTCACCACCTGTTTTTTAACCCCTAAAAACCCATGCCACTGTGCTGTAGCCATGTGCATTGCACACGGTTGCAGCACAGCCCCATTCAGGTGAATGGGTTGGGTTAAGCCAGTGCAGTGCCGTGTACCACTAAAATGTTCGGGTTTGGCTTAAAGAAAAGGTGGCAACCCTAAGTGTCCCCTCTTTGTTTATGTTTAGGTGACCAGGGGGCGAGGGGTGAAGGTGGGGGGGGGGGCACAGGATTAGCTTGCACATGGCGCCTGAACACCTAAGGCCGGCCCTGCCTCTGCTCTCCGGTGTCCGCCTGACAGTCCAGCACCGAGTCCCGCTCTCTGCTCTCCCTCCGCTCTATAGTGGCCATGTGCAGCAGCACAGCCCCCCCACGCTCTTCTGGCCGTGTCACTGGAGCTGAGCACATGTATGCAACATGGAATATAGCATGGCGCCTGGCGGTGGCTCTCCGGGCTTGGGGGACAGGTGGAGCCTGGAAGAGGCACCGGACACAGAAGCAGCAGGCAGGTACAGCAGCAGAGTTGGTACAAGCAAGGAGCAGGCCGCAATCACAGGGTCCCCGTTCTTGTTGTCGGAAGTTTGCTGAGTCCAAGACCGTTACCTGGTCACACTGGTGTAGTAAGTAAAAACTGTGGTTTTCTCTCTGAGTTAATGAGACTGTATATGTGATGACAATGACATAGAATTTTAAAATGTGTGTCTGTATGTATATTGACTGATCTGCCAAATGCCCCCCGATGTGGCATTGATGGGTGCTGGTGAAATGGAATTTGATGGGTGCTGGTGAAGCGGCATATATTTAATCGGTCGTGGTAAGGTTTGCTTTGGATCGGCATTGGTGAGGTTGCATTTGATCGGCGTTGGTGAGGTTGCATTTGATCGGCGTTGGTGAGGTTGCATTTAATAGGCGTTAACTTATATTTTGAGTTTTAATTACATTATTTTAATAGTCGTGAACTAAAGTGGGCTGGTCTAAGGCATGAAACTCCAGGGCTGAAAATGAGTCCCACTCCGGCCCTGAATGTGCCTCTAGTTTCACTTTCGGTTTTAAAGGTATATACATGAAGTTCCGGGTGAGAGGTGAGTCGGGAAGACTCACAGAACAAAAACAAACAAATCCAGGGCAGTGTTTTGTTTTTAAAATGAATCTGATTGGTTCTGAGGAGTTTTAGACACACAGTAATGACAGCTTAGACCACCGTGAAAATCTCCCAGTACCATGGTTATAGGGAAACAGGCAACCAGGAAGTGTGGAGATCACAGCAGAATTACAGCTACTTCAAAGCAAAAACGAACAATGAGGACATGAAATCAGTACTGCAGTAAGGTAAAGGAAGCTATTTAGCTAAAAAAAAAATTCCTTTAGTGAACCTTTAAGGTCCATATATTGATTACATTTGCACATCCTTTTTTGCTTTTTTTCTTGCACTTTGAACTATGGATTTATTTAAAGTGACATCGCACTATTTTTTTGTTTTAGATTTGGTATTGGCCCAGTGTCTGGGTTATATTAACTGCAGTGGTCCAGTATATATTTATTCATTTAATTTTCTTTCTATGCTGAGCTAAGCCCAATAATTTATTTTTATATTATAGCTATTTTTTTTACATTGGGGTAGATTGCTATCTCAGCAATGCGCATATCTGCCTTTTAAAACAATTAAGAGGTTGGTGAGTTTCCATTATAATATCAAATTGAAGATCCCAGAAGAAAACTGGATCATACAGGTTTCAAAATAACTGCTCCCAAATCATACAATACTTAAAAATAAATAAAAGAAAGAGTGAAGGTGTATAAAGGATATACTGTGGATACTCAACTTCTTTATTCACAGAATATATTTAAAAAAAAAATGGCAATAGTATGCTTCCTTTAAATATCACCCAATGTCAAATACAACATGATGAGAAGAGTAATGAATTCCGAGCAGCATCAAACAAATAATTCAGGTGAAAGATCCAAGGCTGATTTGCATGTAGGGACAATAGCTGGTCAAATTTTCAATGCACCAGGTGACATGCATGCAGTCTGTGTTATCCCACCACCAGAGACATATAGCAGCTTACCAGATGGCAAGCCTTTGAAGCAATTGGCTATAGCCCAGCCACGGCCTTTCAATCCCCTGGACTAGGACACTCCGAGGTTACCAACCAGATCACAGCCTCAAATGGAAAATGGTAAGTGATTGCGGTTTGAAACGCAAACACAACCCGTCAGCAGAGCAGCGGCAATTAAGCGGTCCAAATTGCATGTATCGGGAAACAGAGAGGGACGCAATAGCGTGATACCGTAAGATATAACAAATTTATTAAAACAATAGTGTACTTACACTTAAGAAGATAAAAAACAGCATGTAGCAAACAGATAAAAGCCGGCCGGCTTGAGGAGCCCTCCTCCTGGGCGTGGTGACGTCACCACGCCCAGGAGGAGGGCTCCTCAAGCCGGCTGACTTTTATATGTTTGCTACATGCTGTTTTTTATCTTCTTAAGTGTAAGTACACTATTGTTTTAATAAATTTGTTATACCTTACGGTATCACGCTATTGCGTCCCTCTCTGTTTCCCGATACATGCAATTTGGACCGCTTAATTGCCGCTGCTCTGCTGACAGGTTGTGTTTGCGTCTCAAACCGCAATCACTTACCATTTTCCATTTGAGGCTGTGATCTGGTTGGTAACCTCGGAGTGTCCTAGTCCAGGGGATTGAAAGGCCGTGGCTGGGCTATAGCCAATTGCTTAAAGGCTTGCCATCTGGTAAGATGCTATATGTCTCTGGTGGTGGGATAACACAGACTGCATGCATGTCACCTGGTGCATTGAAAATTTGACCAGCTATTGTCCCTACATGCAAATCAGCCTTGGATCTTTCACCTGAATTATTTGTTTGATGCTGCTCGGAATTCATTACTCTTCTCATCATTTATAGACTTTTTTAATGTTATGAAATATTTTTTTCTAATTTTGGGCGCGGCTTTTCTATATTGTAATTTTTTCTGTTATCACACGCTAGCCGCTGCCTGAGGACTGTGTTGTGGCAGCACGGTTTTTTCATTTTATTTTTGCTTTTCAAATACAACATGACAATATTGTTATTGATAAAATTATTCAATGCCACCAATAACAGTATTAGCGCCTCAGAGAGATATTAATCAGGGCCCATTTTATCCATGTTTCAAGTTCCTGTGCTTAGGCTCTACCTGAACCAGCCACGTTCCTCAAATCACACATTTGGCAGTAAATCGTTATAATGATTTGGCATCAATGGCAAATTAACATATAAACAGCGTTTTTGAAGGGCTTGAAAAATAAATGAGTGGTACTGTATTTTTTTTATGAGGGGGGGGGGTTAATAATGCTGATTTGGGAATATATAGCCTTCAGAATCACAGGCATCGCATCAGGTTTTCCCAGAGGGCCAGGGTATCAACATCTAAAGGACCTTACACAGTGGGTAGCCCTCATGTATTCAAGCAACGTCTGAATAAAAACCAAAGGGTTTTGGTCTATGTACACCTCCTATATTTGTATGATATTTTTTTACTTTGTTTAGAGTTAGTGCAGTATACCTGAGATTAAACTGATGATCTTGAAAGAATAAACCCATGCCTCACCTCATATCAGATAGGTGTGGTGTCCTTCACATCTTTGTATTCAATATTTTCATATATAGATTCTGGTCTGCTGGCATCTTCCACCTCCATCCCTTGAAAAAAAAGAATGTTGTTGTGAAGGTTCTCTAATCTTTCTATTTTTATACCCATAACCTTTTAAAGCATATTTTTCCTGACAGACTCCATGGCAGCCTATGTGTGGGTTTACCCCACCTCCTCTCCAATGCTATAGGACCCCGATCCCATAACTTTGACCGAACAGCCAGATACCACGTTCCTTTTTTGTCCTCCCCTTCAGACCCTACGTGCTTACCTGCACGGTGAAGGAGGGTGTCCCAGATGTTAAGGATAATTCCCAGCACAAGCAGGCTGAATGCGGGCATCCTGGATAAAGTAGTGTCGATAGCCGAGGCATCAGCCACGGGTGAGTGAGTGGCGGTCAGGCAGAGTATTCCTGTGAGAATGGGTGGCCTGTGTATGCCCATGATGGATGTCCTCCCAACAGTCTGGCAAGCTCCGAAAATAATACATGGCAACAGCTCTCCATGGCAGCGATTTCTGTGAGTGTGTGTTCTTCCTTCCTTTTCCCTTGTGTAAGCTATCAACCTCTCATGGTGCTGGAACGCTTCTGCATTCCAGGCCGCCGCATCTCTTCCGGGTATCGGCCGTGGATGTCGCTGCACATGAGCAAGGCCTCAGGTGGAATTGAGGCTTGGTTTTGTGCATGCGCAGCCCCTCGGGACCTGGTGGCCATGTAGGTGCCTGTCGCTAGGTGGCGCAGGTGCAATGGAGGCATGGCGCTGATGTTTCAGGGCGGGCTATTTAAACGGCTTTCAGCCTTTGCCTCACTGGGAAATCCTAGGGCAGTGTGTGGCAGATTCCTCAAGCCCTGCTTCTCCCTCACAGGGTAACCCTCTGACCACCTGTTAGTGGTGGTCGGGGGTGAGCAGGGGGGAGTTCTCTTAAAGGGGAAGTAACATTATTAACATTGATCTCTGCCTTTGACAGTAGGTGAAAAGGATAGCCCTTCTCCCTCCCTGCACTCCATGGACAAGTTACTGCCTTCTGGTGGCCAGCCCCTCACGCATAATGGATGTGTGATGGGTCTGAGTCTGGCTGGCAGGACACATCTGAGGTCCGCTTATATCGTATCCATTTTTTAACAACATCTCTCTGTTTTTCCCTCTTCTGTTTGTCAAAGCTTCCAGGTTGGATCAACGTCAAAATAGGTAGACGGGGACCTTGCCAGGCCGCCATGTCGGCATTCATCATCCAGAACCAGACGACTGGACGGTTAGGGATAGAGAGATGAACAAGCAACAAATGGAGTCTCTTGTAAAATGTGTGGTACAAGAGTCCCTGAAAGAATGAGGTATGGCCCACAAACCAAGCCAGACTACCACTAGGACCTACAGCCATCTCGGACAAATTATGCATCCGTCAGATCCTTGTATAGTGAGGTGGAGGCTGTTGAATTCCTCGAGGGGGGGGGGGGGCTTTGAATTCTCTCTAGTCTCACCCTTGATTAAAGCGATCAAGGAGGCCCTGAAGTGCGAAGAACAAGCGACTTCCCCAGCTAAACAAAGAAATTCTTCAAGCACCTGAGGAAAGAATACTCTGACTTTCTGCTTTTGGCTGAATTGAAGGATATCCTCTTGGAGGAATAGGGCAAGGTCGACAAGAGAACCTTCCTGTTGAGTAAATCCGTGAGGCTCTATCCCTTCAAAGGTGAAGATGTTAAGCAGCTGAAAGCAGCTCCTCTAGTTGATGCAGCCATAATGAGACTGGCAAAACATGTCACTTCCCCTAGAGGATGCTGTGTCCTTCAAGGAGGATTTCGAGAGATGGATTGAGGGGGTACTAAAAGGATCTTTGTGATGGCAGGAATGGCCTGCAAACCAGCCCTGGCACTGGCAGCCATGTCCAAGGCAATGGAAATTTGGTCAGAGAACGTCGACACAGTACTCGGAAGCGTCTCAAGAGGTAGCCAGAGGCTCAGTCATACAAGATTTGAAGTTGGCATCAGTCTTCCTTGGTGAAGCATCCATCAACATTATCCACTGGTGGGAAATCGGGGTTCCTGCCCTAAGACAAATCCCTTTTTTGCCCTCAGTCAAAAGACACAACTCAAAATGGGCAATCGATGCACAGTTTTGTAGGCCAGGCTGGAACTTCAGGAGAAGGTGGAAAAGGGGACAAACGTCCTTCCAAGACTCTGCCAAGGACTCAACCCATGGTGCACATGAGTCTGCCAAGTCCTTTTGGGATTGGGTCCACTCAGACTGTTACAAATATTCCTTCTTGGGTTCGCCCCTACACGGTTACCTCACTCAGAGGAAAAGAAGCAGGTGTTGCTGTCCTACGTACAGTCGACCTCTTCTTGTTTCAGAAGGAAAACTGCTCATGGTGCCCAGTAATAGACCTCACATTTCTGAACAAGTTCGTCAAAACAAAAGTTCAAGGTGGAGACCCATGTCTACAATTCAACAGGCAGTCCAGCCGGGCAATTGGCTAGTCTCCATAGATTGATGGCTAGATTCAGGTAGGGGCGCGCAACTTTAAGGTGGCGTAGCGTATCGTATTTACGCTACGCCGCCTTAAGTCAGAGAGGCAAGTACTGTATTCACAAAGTACTTGCCTCCTAACTTACGGTGGCGTAGCGTAAATAGGGCCGGCGTAAGCGCGCCTAATTCAAATGAGGATGTGGGGGGCATGTTTTATGTATATTACTTGTGACCCGACGTGATTGACGTTTTTTACGAACGGCGCATGCGCAGTCCGTGTACATATCCCAGTGTGCATTGCTCCAAAGTACGCCGCAAGGACGTATTGGTTTAGACGTGAACGTAAATGACGTCCAGCCCCATTCACAGACGACTTACGCAAACGACGTAAAATTTTCAAATTTCGACGCGGGAACGATGGCCATACTTAACATTGACTAGTCCAGCTATTTGATGGAATAACTTTACGCCTGAAATCGCCTTACGTAAACGGTGTATCTTTACTGCGACGGACGCACGTGCGTTCGTGAATAGGCGTATCTAGTAATTTACATATTCTACGCCAAACTCAATGGAAGCGCCACCTAGCGGCCAGCCTAAATATTGCACCCTAAGATACGACGGTGCAGGCTGTCGTATCTTAGCTAGGTTTAAGTGTATCTCAGTTTGAGCATACACTTAAACTTAGGACGGCGCAGATTCCGAGTTAGGTACTGATACGCCGGCCTGACTCTCTCTGAATCTAGCTATTAAAGTATGCCTACTTCACGTGCCTGTGGCAGAGAAGTTCCACAAATAACTCCAGCTTGTGGTGGGTAGTGATGTGCAGATCTGTTCGCCGGCGAATAGTTCCCGGCGAACATCGATTGTTCGCGTTCACCGCCGCGGGCGAACATATCCGCCCCCTATTCGTCATCATTGAGCAAACTTTGACCCTGTACCTCAGTCAGCAGACACATTCCAGCCAATCAGCAGCATACCCTCCCTCCCACCTCCTGGACAGCATCCATTTTAGAATCATTCGAAACCTGCAGTCTTAGTGAGAGGAGGGACAGTGTAGCTGCTGCTGTTTTAATAGGGAAATCTATAGCTAGACCAGTGTTTTCAGTGTCCACTCCAGTCCTGAAAGACTCCTCTGATCTCTGCTGTAAGGACAGCGTCCTGACAGCACCCCAAACAGCCCTTTTTAGGGCTAGTATATCAGTCTGCTTTTTTTTTCTCTGTAATCTAATTGCAGTTGCCTGCCAGGCAGAGTGTGTGTTTCAGGCTCACAGCGTATACTAAACATTTAAAAAAATAATAATAATTTTGACTGCAATAGAGAATAGTAGTCAGTTGTTTGCCATTGCCAGCGTGTGTCAGGCTCACAGCGTATACTATTGTGCCCAGTGCCACTCACCACTCATATATCTGGTGGCACAGTAGATATTAAAAAAAAAAATTTGACTGCAATAGAATAGTATTCAGTTGCCTGGCTGCCAGCGTGTGTCGGCCTCACAGCGTATACTGTTCCCACTTGCCCAGTGCCACCACTCATATATCTGGTGGCACAGTAGATTATTAAAAAAAAACAACACAATTTTGACTGCAATTGAATAGCAGTTGTCTGCAGGCGTGTGTGTCAGGCCTACAGCGTCTACTCTGCCAACTTTTGCCAGTGCACAGTGCCACTCATATCTGGTGTCACAGTAGCTTTCACGCATAGTACAACTAAACAAATAAAAAAAAATGACAGGCAGAGGCAGGCCACCCCGCAGGGGCCGTCGTGGTCATGGTGCTGTGATTCCCTTTGGCCCTAGAATAATGCCCAGTGTTCAGAGGCCACGTACCCTGAACTCGAAAAGTTCTGAGGACATAGTTGACTGGCTAACACAGGACACCCAATCTTCTACAGCTTCCGCTCGGAACCTTGACGCACCATCCTCCTCCAGCTCAGCTTCGGGCACCTCTCAAGTTACTACTCGCCCGCATGCTGCCACCACCAACACTAGCATCACAGCTGCTTCACTTGATCTGTCAGAGGAGTTATTTACACATCAGTTGGAAGAAATGAGTGATGTGCAACCATTATTGCCAGAGGATGTAGATAAAAGGGATATGACTCAGTCAGGCAGCATTACACACATGGACGTATGGTGTAATGATGATGATGTACCCGCTGCTGCTTCCTTTGCTGAGTTGTCAGATACAAGTGAAGCGGTTGATGATGACGATGTGTCCGGGGATGTCACGTGGGTGCCCGCTCGAAGAGAAGAAGAACAGGGGGAAAGTTCAGATGGGGAGACAGAGAGGAGGAGGAGACAAGTTGGAAGCAGGGGGAGGTCGTCGCAAGGAGCTAGTGGCACAGACAGCATGTATCGGCACCCGGGGTCAGCCAGACAGCACGCCAATCAACGCATGCTGTTGCCACCACCAGAATGCCGTCATTGCAAAGCTCAGCAGTGTGGCATTTTTTGTGTGTGTCTGCCTCCTGATAACAGCGATGCCATTTGCAACCTGTGGAAAATCCAACACCCACCTAGGTACAACTGCTTTGCGAAGGCACATGATCGCACATCACAAACGCCTATGGGATCAACACATGATGACGAGTACCAGCAGCACACAAGCTCAAAGCCACCATCCTCCTCCTGGTGCAGCATCTTCAGTCACGTCAACCACTGCTGTCCTCCTTGCCCCCTCTCAACCATCCGCCACTCCGTCTCTCACCTTGAGCAGTTCCTGCTCATCTGCCCACAGTCGGGTGTCTGTCAAGGACATGTTTGAGCATAAGAAGCCAATGTCAGAGTCACCCCCTTGCCCGGCATCTGACATCTGGCTTGTCGGAACTATTAGCCTGCCAGCTTTTACCATACAAGCTGGTGGAGTCTGAGGCCTTCAAACAATTTGAAGCTATTGGGACACCGCAGTGGAAGGTACCCGGCCGAAAATTATTTTCACAAAAGGCAATCCCCAACCTGTACTCTATTGTGCAAAAGGAGGTCATGGCATCCCTGGCACACAGTGTTGGGGCAAGGGTCCATCTGACCACTGATACCTGGTCTGCAATGCACGGTCAGGGCAGGTATATCACCTACACTGCGCATTGGGTAAACCTGCTGATGGCTGCCAAGCATGTAATGCGTGGCTCTGCAGAGGGGTTGGTGACACCGCCACGACTTGCAGGCAGGTCTGCTGCCGCCTCCTCTACTCCTCTTACTCCATCCTCTTCGATAACCTCCTCGGCTGAGTCCTCTTCTGCTGCTGCGTCTTGCTCCACATCAACTGCACCCCCCAGCTCCCCAGGGGCTATTCCACATCCCGGATACGACAGTGTCACGCCGTCTTGGGGTTGACTTGCCTGAAAGCAGAGTCACACCGGACCAGCACTCCTGTCTGCCCTGAACGCACAGGTGGATCAGTGGCTGACTCTGCACCAACTGGAGATCGGCAAAGTGGTGTGTGACAACGGAAGCAATTTGTTGGCGGCATTGAATTTGGGCAAGTTGACACATGTCCCGTGCATGGCACATGTGTTGAATCTGATTGTACAACACTTTGTGCATAAGTACCCAGACTTACAGGATGTCCTCAAGCAGACACGGAAGGTGTGTGGCCATTTCAGGCGTTCCTACACAGCCATGGTGCACTTTTCAGATATCCAGCGGCGAAACAACATGCCAGTGAAGCGCTTGATTTGCGACAGCCCGACACGTTGGAATTCAACACTCCCAATGTTCGAACGCCTGCTCCAACAATAAAAATCCGTCAACGAGTATTTGTATGACCGGGGTGCTAGGTCAGCCTCTGCGCAGCTGGGAATTTTTTTTCCACGTTACTGGACGCTCATGCACAATGTTTGTAGGCTCATGCGTCCTTTTGAGGAGGTGACAAACCTAGTTAGTCGCACTGAAGGCACCATCAGCGACATCATCCCATTTGTTTTCTTCCTGGAACGTGCCCTGCGAAGAGTGCTGGATCAGGCCGTAGATGAGCGTGAAGAGGAAGAGTTGTGGTCACCATTACCACAAGAAACAGCCTTATCAGCATCGCTTGCTGGACCTGCAGAAACGCTGGAAGAGGGGTGTGAGGAAGAGGAGTCAGAGGAGGAAAGTGGCTTTGAGGAGGAGGAGGAAGACCAACCACAGCAGGCATCCCAGGGTGCTCGTTGTCACCTATCTGGTACCCGTGGTGTTGTACGTGGCTGGGAGGAAGAACAGACCTTCAGTGAGATCCGTGAGGACGAGGAATGGGACATGAGTAGCTCGGCATCCAACCTTGTGCAAATGGGGTCTTTAATGCTGTCGTGCCTGTTGAGGGACCCTCATATAAAAAGGCTGAAGGAGAACAACCTGTACTGGGTGGCCACGCTACTAGACCCCCGGTATAAGCAGAAAGTGCCTGAAATGTTACCAAATTACCGGAAGTCGGAAAGGATGCAGCAGTTCCAAAATAAATTGAAAGTATGCTTTACACAGCATACAAGGGTGATGTCACAGCACAACGGGAATCTAACAGTGGAAGAGGTAAAAGTAATCCTCCTACCATGACCACGCCGGCAAGGACAGGACGCTTTACAGACGTGTTGTTGATGGAGGACATGCAGAGCTTTTTAAGTCCTATGCATCGCCACAGCCCTTCGGGGTCCACCCTCAGAGAACGACTTGAACAACAGGTAGCAGACTACCTCGCCTTAACTGCAGATATCGACACTCTGAGGAGCGATGAACCCCTTGACTACTGGGTGTGCAGGCTTGACCTGTGGCCTGAGCTATCCCAATTTGCGATAGAACTTCTGGCCTGCCCCGCTTCAAGTGTCCTTTCAGAAAGGACCTTCAGTGCAGCAGGAGGTATTGTCACTGAGAAGAGAAGTCGCCTAGGTCAAAAAAGTCTAGATTGCCTCACCTTTATTAAGATGAATGTGGCATGGATCCCGAAGGGACTGACAGTGGGCGATACATTTGACTAAAGGCCTGATGAGATGAGCTTCCTTGGGCTACAAATGGTCCACACGCTGCTGTATTTTATCTCTGCATGCCGGATGACTTGCGTGACTTATCCGCCACCAACTAGGGTTTCATGCCACAATGTTTTAGTGCACTTTCTGCCTGGAAAACATCAAGTTTTCTGGCTGCTGCTACAGCAGCGGCTGCAACAATACCTACTTTTTCAGGCATGTGTACATGCCTAATTTTTCTGGCCTCTGGTGCTGCACTGTGGCTGCAAAAACCAAAACCAGAAAAAAAGGCACATACATGTGTCAATTCCCTTTCGTGATCGTTACCTTGTTATGGTAAAGGGGCTTGCGTATCACAATGAAGCGACCACCTCTGAGTGTGTTGGCAATGGCAATGTTGGCACACCCCAGATAAGGTTGTTGCTTCATTGTGAACAGACCAAAAGCGATCGGCTGGATAATTTTGCATAGAAAAAACATTAATTTTCTTTGTGATCATCTAAGGTGATCATTAAAGCCTACTAGGCCAACAATGGGCCCACACTGCAGAATCATTGGGCCAGATCCACAGCCAGCGCCGCAAATTAAGTTACTCAAAACTTATGTCATTTAAGTTACGGCGCCCTAAGTTGGTGTCGTAAGTGCCGTATCCACAGCGCATTTGCGCACAAAATTGCGCTTGCGTAACTTAAATCCCGAGGCGTAAGGCGGGGTTATTGCAAGTGGGAAGGAAGTGGGCGTGCTTCATTGTAATGAGCCGTCACTCCATGCAAATGAAGGGCCAGCCGTACTGCGCATGCGCGCACGAATCTGCTTCTCACTGGGCATGTGCAGAACTTTGCTCGGCGCAATCAGTGAGATAGGTTAAAGGCCAAGCGTACTTAGTTTGAGGATCGCCCTGTGTATAAATAGCCCCAGTCAAACACACTTCCCTTGCAAAAGTATTTCCCTGTGTTACCCTTCCTAGAGCAAGTTGCTTCTGCTCTGAATGTTGGTGTTTGTTGGTGAGTTGTGTGTGATAGAGAAGTTTTGGAGGAGTATTAGATAGTAGTTGGTGTTTGTTTCTGCTAAGTGTATTTTCTGTTTATTTTTTTCTGATTGTATTTTGTGTTTGTTTTTTTCTGATTGTATTTTGTGTTTGTTTTTTGCGTGTTTGTTTTTGAATTTGTAGTTGCTGTCTGCTTGTGTGTTTTGCTTTTTGTGAGTTTCTTCTGTGAGTGTTTTTGTTTGTTGTGTGTGTATTTTTCTTTGTTTGTCCTGTGAGTTTCTTTTTGTTGCTGAGTGGTGTCTGTGATGGCACCCAAGCGCAGGAAGCTCAATTTTAATCAGGCTGAGAAGCAAATCCTTGCTAGGTCCATTGTCCTATATGGGCGCTATTTACATGGGCCTGAGAGCCGGAACACCTCCCCGGCCCAAAGGAAGAAGATTCTAAAAAAGATTACGGATCAGATAAATGTGGCGGGGGGGAGACGAGGACCCCCGCTGACATACAAAAAAAGATCAACGATCTAAAGAGCGTGGTCCGTAATAAGGTGGCAAAGATCAATGCCCATGCCACGGGCACTGCAGGAGAGGGACCCTGCCCCATCCGTCTGAGTGAGGAGGAATGGGCAGTGGCCCGGTGTTTCCAGCCAGAGCATATGGTGGGCCTGCGTGGATATCAGATAGGTGTTCCTGTGGGGCCAGGTAAGTTTTTGTTTTTTCTATCTGGTGATTAGCATGTGTGGGTGGGGGAAGGGAAGATGTGCCAAGTGTGTGGATCCTCAAACCTGTGATTGTTTTGTGTCCTCCACAGATGACCAGGAGATTGCAGGCCCATCAGGCCAGGAGGTTGCTGGCCCATCAGGCCAGGCTGCTGCACCACCCCAAGGACAAGAGGCTGCTGAGGAGTCCCCAGGGGAGGGGAGTGGCCAAACCTCCCCTCATGAGGAGGTTGAGGGGGAGGAGGATGAGGGGGTGGAGGAAGAAGATCTGCAGATTGGCCGGGAAGTCCTTTTGGCCTCTGATATGATGACCTTTGAGGCTACCCCAGAGCCTACCCCAGAGGCTGGCAGCAGTCAGGCCACCATCAGGGGTAGCCCCTCCCACTCCTCCCCCAACAGGCCGCAACCCACAAGGGTCACTCTCTCCCCTCCTCCCAGGCCACAAGCCTCAGGGGCAGGCAGGATGGCGACACCCAGGAGACCAGGGGGGTTGCCGAGCGTCTGCCGGCCAGTCTGCAGAAGGACAATGCCCGGCAGACCCGCACTCTGGGTCAGATAAAAGACACTCTGACCCAAATGGAGCACAGCCTGGGTGTAATGAAGGAGTCACTCGGTGATGTGGCCACCAACTCATTGGCGGTCATCACATGTTTGTGTGACCTGCAGACCGCCACAACAGGCGTGGCCCAGGAGGTGACTGCCCTGACCCAGGCTGTGCAGGACAATACCCGGGCTGGCCAGGACAATACCCGGGCTGGCCAGGCCAATGCGGCTGCCCTCACAAACTGTCTGACAAGGATAGCAGTGGCCTTGGAGGGCAGGCCAGCAGGAGGACAGACACCAGGGGAGGCTCCTCCTTCCCCTGCTCACCCACCCCCCTATGAAGATACTCCCTCCCCTGCTAACACCCCCCCCCCCATGAAGATACTCCCTCCCCTGCTAACACCCCCCCCCCATGAAGATACTCCCTCCCCTGCTAACACCCCCCCCCGTGAAGATCCTCCAGTTGGCCGTGTCCGTGCCCGTGGGCAGCCCAGACGGAGCAATTGCCGCCGAAATTAATTTGCAGGGGTACTTTTGATTTTTTTTATATTTTTATGATTTTGTTTATTATACTGTACTTATGATTTGGTTTATGTGTGTGAATGATGTGTGAATGTGGGGGGGGGGTGGCATTAAATAAGGGTGTCACCCTCAGTTTTGGTGGAGAAGGGATCCCCAGGACCAGGGAGAAGTGATCCCAGGTCCCTGAATGGTGTATGAATGCACAGTAACAGAATTGGAGCCGTGGCGTGGCGTTACTGCTCCCAAGTACCAATGGGGGGGGGGGTACTTGGATCTAATCCAATTAGATGTGCATGTGATATGTCTGTGCTAGGGACCACAGTGGTGTGCATTCATGCATTCTCATTGTGACATAATTAATGTGTGTGTTTACTGTGAAAAGATACATTCTCATTGTGACATAATTAATGTGCGTTTACTGTGCAAAGATACATTCTCATTGTGACATAATTAATGTGCGTTTACTGTGCAAAGATGCCTTCTGCAAGGCGTCTCCTGGCTGCTGTGCCCTCAGCAGAGCAGGTAGAGTTTCTTGGGGGGGATTGTCTGGGTCGGGGGTCAGGTCATCACATATGTCAATCTCCAGGCCCCTTCTCATGGCGAAGTTGTGCAGAATGCAACATGCCCCGATGATCTGGCACACAAAGTCTGGGGAATACAACAGTGTACCCCCAGACTTATCCAGGCATCTGAAGCGGGACTTCAGGAGGCCAAAGGTGCGTTCCACCACTCCACGGGTACGTATGTGAGCTTCATTATATCTTTGCTCTCCTGGGGTTTGTGGGTTCCGGAATGGGGTCAACATATGGGGTCCCAGGGCATATGCAGAGTCACCTAGAAGGGAAAAGACAGGAGGATGTTAGTCATGCATGTGCCCCTTGTGATGTCTGCATCATGGGGGGGGACAGTCATACCTGACATCCATGTCACTCACCAACCAGCCAGCTGTCCCCATACACGTTCTGTTCCAATTCTCTGGAGATGTTGCTCTGACGGAAGATGTAGCTGTCATGGCAGGATCCTGGGAATTTCGCACAGACGGGCCATATGAGGTATTTGGCATCCACTATGACCTGGACATTGATGGAATGCCAGTGCTTCCTATTACGGAACATGTGCTCTGTCTCATGGGGGGGCTGTAGTGCCACATGGGTACAATCAATTGCCCCGATGGTGCGTGGGAATCTGGCAATTTGGTAAAAATCGGCCATTGTGTCCATTCGCTGGACCTCCTGGGAGGGTTGGATGATTTGGTTGGCCATGCGTCTCAGGATTGCAGAGACAACCTGATGCACACACCTGCTCATGGAGGATTGTGCCATCCCAGCCACACCTCCACTTGTGCGCTGAAAAGAGCCAGTGGCCAGGAAATGCAGTGTTGCCATTACCTTGATCAGAGGCTGCAGTGCATGTGAGCGTTGTGTTGGGCTGGTGAGGTCATCCTGCAGGATTGTGGTTAATTCCAGGATGGCTTCACGGTTGAATCTGAAGGTGCGATACACCTCAGAAGCAGTCATGCCAAACACATCTTGGCATCTGCGGTAAACCCTCTCCTGTGCCCTCCTCATCCGTTCCCTCCTCCTTCTTAGCGCGTCTAAAGTCACTAGTGCAGTTATGATCATGGATGGCCCTGGCATGTTGGCAGACAGATTGTAGTCCGGCAAGTGTGTGTGCTCAGCTCTTCCTCAATGGTGTTGCTTCAGCAGACCTTAACACGGCAGGTGTAAAATTAGGGCTGCTTTTATAAAGTGTAACTTCCCGCCGGGAAACTAACAGGTGCGCACAGGGCGTAATCTACGGCGCACACACTTAATTTTGTGGATCGCCCTATCTCCCTCATTTGCATCTTTGCCTATCAAAAACAGCGGCGTGTCTAGCGTAATTTGCGCACGGAAAAGCGCTGGTGTAATTATTTTAGGTAGGACGGAAAAACCTAATTTTAAGGCGTATCTCGTTTTGAGGATCAGGCACAAAGATACGCGGCGTGTAAATCTCAATTAACGCCGCGTATCTCGAGTTAAGTCGGCACATCTGCTTTGTGGATCTGGCCCATTGTTTTCTAGGTCACTGAACTACCTCAGCACGACCATAGGCTTTGAAAAACCCCCATCGCCTGCAATCTCCAAAACGTGCGCATGAGCACAGTCATCACTATACCAAGATTGACGCATAGAGGAATAAAATTTATGTCATGAGTGTGTCAACTATTGACAACTCTTTGCGATTGTCTAAATTCTATTCCATACACGTCTCCTGATAGGGGACGTAACAGGGATTAAACTGATAGGAATAGTACTACTTAACATACCACTCATATTGGGATTGCACAGTACATTACACGGCGCACGCACAGATTTTTGTTAATTAAAAAAAAAAAAGAGCACAGCCTCTGCGGAGCTGGGTATTTTTTGGCTGCGTTACTGAACGCTCATGCACAATGGCTATAAGCTCATGCGTCCTTTTGCGGAGGTGACAAACCTGGTCAGTCAAACTCAAGGCAACATCATCAACCTCATCCCATATGCGATTTTTCTGGAGTGTGCCCTGCGAAGAGTGCTGGATCAGGCCGTAGATGAGCATGAAGAGAAAGAGTTCTGCTCACCATCACCACCAGAAGCAGCCTTGTCGTCGTCGATTGCTGGACCTGCGGCAATGCACAGTGAGTGAGTGAGAAACTTATATAGCGCAGCAACATGCAAACTGAATTGCCTCTGGGCGCTCGTTGTCCTTTTTTCTCCTTTGTCCTCAAAAGAGATGGGTTTTGATCTTTCTCCTAAAGGCCAAGTGATTCTCCTACAACCGAATGCTGGTTGGTAAAGCGTTACATAGTCTAGGTCCTTGGACCGCAAATCTTCTTTCTGAGAGAGAGGAGTCTGAAGAAGAGGAGTCAGAGGAGGAAGGTGGCTTTGAGGAAGTGAAAGACCAACCATAGCAGGCGTCCCAGGGGGCTTGTTGTCACCTTTCATGGACCCTTGGTGTTGTATGTGGCTGGGTGGAGGAAGAGACATTCAATGACGTCAGTGAGGACAAGGAACGGGATATGGCTAGCTTGGTATCCAACCTTGTGTAAATGGTAAGTTTGCGGTTGTGCAAATGGACTGTTTGCGGTTGTTTACTGTGTGTTAAACGGGGAGTTTGGTCTGTCACTGTGAAACCTAACCCTGTTACAGACAGGGTTAGGGTTACAGACAGGGTTAGGGTTACAGATAGGGTTAGGGTTACAGACAGGGTTAGGGTTACAGACTGTAACCCTAACCCTGTCTGTAACCCTAACCCTATCTGTAACCCTAACCCTGTCTGTAACCCTAACCCTTACACTACCTGATCGATACAGCATCATACCTGATGTTTTAAAGCACGTTTTTCCAAACAATTTATGAATGTTAGGTGATTTATGCCCTTTATGGATTAAAAACGGACTCTGCGACAACTACGTAATTTTACATGGGAGTTTTGCCATGGATCCCCCTCCGGCATGCCACAGTCCAGGTGTTAGTCCCCTTGAAACAACTTTTCCATCACTATTGTGGCCAGAAAGAGTCCCTGTGGGTTTTAACATTTGCCTGCCCATTGAAGTCTATGGCGGTTCGCCCGTTCACGAACATTTGCGGAAGTTCGCGTTGGCGAACCGAAAATTTTAGGTTCGCGACATCACTAGTGGTGGGGCGAGAGCGTCTCCAGTTCATCTGCCTCCCTTTCGAGCTCTCAACCTCACCTCGGGTCTTTTCGAGAGTTCTTCTAGCCATGGTAGCCCTCGTCAGAATGGAGGGCATATGCCTGCGTCATTATCTTGATGACCTTCTCTTACTGGCTCAAGACAGAGAGCAGCTCCTACATCACAGGGCTCAAGTCATCTCCACACTTCTAGAGTTTGGTTGGTTACCGAACGTAGGGAAGAGTCACCTACAACTAACTCAACACTTAGTATTCTCAACCGTGTCAAACTAGGTTAGGTAGACCTTCTCCCTGACTCTAGAGAGAATCCCAGTAGTGCGGGACAGTACACCTGGCCTTGGCTTCCCCATGGTTGAGGGCTTCTCAGTGCCTCAGAATAATAGGCACAATGGTCTCGATGACACCATGGTTAAATGGGTGCTTTGGAGGTTACATACCTTCCAGAGAGAGTTTCTCCAATGTGGGATCAGGACAAACGCGGTCAGCGCATTCACATAACTTCGGGCATGAGGGACAGTCTCTTCTGGAGGCTACAGCGCAATGAATTTGCTCAGATGCCACTCAATTGCCTCAGTTTCCTGGGTCGCATTTATGACCGATGACAGCGATACAGGATCTGGAGGGGCAAGTTGTTGTAGAATCTCATAATAGCCAATGTATTTCATATTATTCATATTAATTTGCATATGTTTTGCTGATAATATAATTCTTATCAATATTATTATTCATATTATTATTATATAGTAGTAGTTTTATCAATATTATCCAATAGTAAGCAATTAAATCCTTATTAATGTACACTATGTTACTCTATTATTCTATAAAATATAGAATGACTTTCTTTTAAAGCGGTAGTTCACCCTCCTTTCCATCATTAGACCATTAAATTCGGCATCGTAGCGCGAGCTACGGTATGCCGGTCTTACATTTTTAATCCCCGTACTCACTGTGGTATCGTTGATTGAAGAATCTGACTCCCGCGGGGAATGGGCGTGCCTATGGAGAGGGAGGATGATTGACGGCCGGCTCTGGCACGTCACGCTCCCCGAAGACAGCCGGAGTAGGTCTCGGCTATTCACGACGCCTGCGCACAGGCTATGCGCAGGCGCCGTGAATAGCCAAGCCTATTTCGGCTATTTCCGGAGAAGCGTGACGTGCCAGGGCCGGCCGTCAATCACCTTCTCTCACCATAGGAACGCCCATTCCCCGGATTCTTCAATCATCGATAGCACGGTGAGTACGGGGATAAAAAATGTAAGACCGGCATACCGTAGCTCGCGCTACGATGCCGAATTTAATGGTCTAATAAAAAAAAACTTTTTTTTTTTAACAGGGTGAACCCCCGCTTTAAGTACTGAACTGGTATTCTTAAGACAGAGTCATAAGCTAAGTAGGTGAATGTGCACTGGGACACAGTTCATTTTAAGTTCAACTAATTAGACAATGGAATATTCTGACAATAGTTGAAATATAGCTGATGAGATAAGCACCAAAAAAAGTGATATAGATGGTTTAAAAACAATTAGACAGTTTGGAAAAGTTATGTACTGAACATTAATCAAGTCTTGTCAGTCTACTGTGCCTCATTAAAAAACTGTTAAAATACATTGAATAAAGGAATTGGCTTTGTATATGTATGTATGTGTGTGTGTGTGTGTGTGTGTGTGTGTATGTGCATGCATGTGTATGTATATGGAATTTATATAATACAGTGCCTTTTCTGGAACTAATATGAGTAAATACATACATATAGTGAGACATATCACATAAAGAGAGGTATTAGAAGTTCATTTTCCCAAAGTCGTAAATCTCTTATCTCTAAAGGTGGCAGAGTCTTATCAGAACGAGAAGAGTCTCATCTAACATGGCTGGGCGTCATACTATCCCTACACAGATGTCTTTAATGGGACAAAACCAGTTATAAATCACTTTAATGAACATATAGGAATTCTAGCAATAATTAAGTTTGGTTGTAGGACATTGACGTTGATCGTAGCAACCAATCACATCTAGGAGAGCTGGCTTAGATGAGGCTGTGAGGGTTTATAAATGCCAGTTTTACAATTGTTAGTCAGACAAGTCAGATAGGCGTCTATCAGGCTGACTGCTTGTCCATGCAGCCCTATAGCACCGGTGGCAATGCGGTCAGAACCAGTAGGCAAATATCTGTCCATAACTTGTCTCCTCGTACGAGTCAAATGGGGAAAACTTCTTAACTTGTTCCAGAGTGTGGTCTAAGGTGAACTTCCCTCACAAACTTGGTCGAGCCGGTCGACCAACTGGTCCCCATCAGGTAACTGGTTTCCAAGAATTGTCAGAAAAGACCCATTCTGGTTCAAGGTGAGAACAATTCCCTATTTCAATTTGGTTATAGTATAAGAATGCCAATATCTAATATGCTTGCATTGTAAGAAATTGTATAAATTAGACCTGTATCTTGTAATACTTTGAACATAAAGCTGTATATTACCGGTTAATAAACCTGCATTGATGAAGTCCTTCCTGGTTCGAAACTTTGTTATTCTACTTCAAAGTCCGAGATCGCTCAGGGCAGATGGATCCTCTGGCCCCACATTCCGGTATCGAACGTCCTGGTACTATAGATGGCTTTCCATACTCTCTGGGTCTTCGCCACCTGAGTGAGAATCTGTACTGCTGAGAATGGATAACCCCACAGTGGTCGCGAGACAGGGAGGGACTCTGAGCCATTCCCTACTTGGGAAGTGGAGCTGATTATGACGTGGGCCCAGAAGAACCTGGCATACATCTCTGCAGTTTATGTTCCCAGAACATTCAGGCAGACTTTCGGTCACATGCCCAACTGGACAACGATTGGTCTCTCCATGCAGAGACATTCAAGTAGATCCTGTCCTTGGGAATCCATCCTGAAGACAACCCGTTTGCATCCCCCTGCAACTTAAAACTCCAGAAGTATTATACGCGGGTCCGTTGTGACCAAGCTCTCGGAGTAGATGCCCTAACAGAACAGTGGAACTTCAGCAGAGTATATGCCTTTTCCTCCGATCCCAATCATCTTCAGGTTCTCGCAGAGACTTCGAGCAGAAGCCAGCAAAGTATTGACAGTAGAACCATACTGGCCAGACAGGCCCTGGTTCCCCCTGCTAACACAACTCAGCTTTCGGGGCCCTATGCCCCTTTTGCTCAGACCAGACCTCCTGTCCCGGGAGGGGGGGCAGTTCTGCAGCCATACCCATCACGTCTACGGCTGATGGTCTGGTTCTTGAGAGGCAGAGGCTGGAAGACCTCAGTTGTGCATTAGGAGTCCTCTCCACCCTCATGTGTTCGAGAAAAGCTAGTACAAACAAAGTATACAAAAGAATATGGGTTTGTGGAGTTCATACCCTCTACAAGAAGATCATTCAGGGAACCGGGGGGGAAGGAACGTCTGGAATTCCTGCAATCAGGCCTAGATCTGACTGTCGGTCAGCTCCCCTAGAGTCTAAGTGTCAGTCCTATCAGCCTTCTGGGGAGTCTCGTGGGCCAGCCACCCCCTCGTCTGGCAATTTTTCAGAGGGGCAGTAAGAGACTTAGGCTCCAGAGGAGACCAAGATTCCCCAAATGGCATCTTCCTCTCGGAGCCAGCCCAACGACTAGTTAGGATCTTTCTATCAAGTCCGCCTTTCTTGTGGCTATCACATCAGCCAAAAGAGTTTTGGAAATCGTGGCCTTAAGGTCATGAAGGGCTGCTCCTAACCCTCTTCTGGACTGGGTAGTACTCATACCCATGCTGGACTCAAATCTCAAAGCCACATCGGTCTTCCATGAAAATGTAAGAGAAATCATTCTTCCTACCTTTAAGGCATCAGAAGCCACTGAGGCTTAAGCTAGGACCTCGTCTAGATGGTCAGATCACCTCTTTGTTCCACTTTTTTGGGGAAAACAGGGGAAGACGAGCTTCCTCTAGGACAATTGGGTCCTGGATTGTCCAGGTCATCCAGCAGGCCTATAGGGCAAAGGGCTTGGCTCCTTCGGAAAGGATGACTAGAGGTGTCTCGACTTTCTGAGCAGCGGCCTGACACATGGCTCCAAAAACGTATCTGCAGGGCAGCCTCGTGGGCATCCAACATTTCCATAACGCATTATTGCATGAAACCTGCATCCTTTTCTTCTGTAAAACTTTAGTTTTAAGTATTTGGTCAGTTGACGGGGTAAATTAGAGTTTTTTTTTGTTGATCAGCAAGCCCACCCGTGT
Source organism: Rana temporaria (assembly GCF_905171775.1). Lineage (NCBI taxonomy): Eukaryota > Metazoa > Chordata > Amphibia > Anura > Ranidae > Rana > Rana temporaria. The sequence continues at coordinate 152,193,908 of NC_053496.1, forward strand.
GGTTTGGCTAGTTAATTATTTCCCACATGTAGACTGCCATGGAGTGAGTCAGGAAAACTGAAAATTTCCTATCAAGTACATACCGTCATTTTACTTTCCCGATGGACTCCATGGCAGATGGAGGTCCCACCCATGGATCAAGAGTTGGCTAGTTATGGAACGCAGTCTTTGGCTGTGAGCTCAAATTTATGGGAATATGGTCCTATAGCATTGGAGAGGAGGCGGGGTAAACCCACACGTAGGCTGACATTGAGTCCATCAGGAAAGAAAAATTATGGTAAGTATATGATAAGGAATTTTACGTTGTTTGGGTGTCACTTTGCATCTCGTAAAGAACTTAATTTCTTTGGGGTAGATCCACATACAAATACATTGGCGCAGTGTATGTGAGATACGCTACGCCGCTGTAACTTACTTTTGGCTGCTTTGAATCCTCAAAGAATTTGCGCCGTAAGTTACGGCGGCGTAGTGTATCTCAAGCGGCGTAACGGCACGGAATTCAAATCAGCGATTAGGGGGCGTGTTTCATTTAAATGAAGCGCGTCCCCGCGCCGAATGAACTGCACATGCGCCGTTCCGAAATTTCCCGCTGTGCATTGCGCTAAATGACGTTGCTAGGACGTCATTTTTTTAACTTACACGTGACCTGCGTACATTCCGATTCACGGACGACTTGCGCAAACAAAAATAAAAAATTCAAATTAAGAGCGGGAACGACGGCCATACTTAACATGGCAATTCTAACTATACACCGCAAAACACTAGCTTTAACGATACGTCGGAAAAAGCCGACTAGAGATGACGTAACAGAATGCGACGGCCGCGCGTACGTTCGTGGATCGCCGTAAATCGCTAATTTGCATACCCATCGCGGAAAACTAAGCGAACTCCACCCAGCGGACGCCGAAGTATTGCATCTAAGATCCGAAGGCGTACGAAGCCGTACGCCTGTCGGATCTAACCCAGATGCCGTCGTATCTTGGTTTGAGGATTCACTAAAGATTCAACTAAAGATACAACGCGGGTAATTTGAAATTAAGCGGCGTATCAAGTGATACGCCGGCGTAATTTCTTTGGGGATCTGCCCCTTAGTGTTTTGTCTTTTTTCAAGAGCAAAATAATGATCTATATGTTTTGGGTCTGTGTTTATGACAGCCTTTTCTCCTAGAGACAATTCTAGTACAACCGCACCTTGTTAGCATAAGCTGTCCTCCATTACAAAGGGAAAATAGATACTAGTGTGGTATATTGGGCAAATGTAACCCAGTCAATTGGCCATGTACACATTTTAAGTTGTTCCCATTGTTTTACAGAATGCATCTCAGTCAGCACAACAAACTAAATAGAAACATTTTTGAAAAGTACAGGATATATATAAAAAATATAAAAAATAAACAAGGCATAAAAAAATACAAAAGTGCATATATATATATATATATATATATATATATATATATATATATATCTGCAACTAACGATTATTTTCATAATCGATTAGTTGGCCGATTTATTGTTTCGATTAATCGACTAATCGGATAATCTTAAAGAAAAAAGTGAGGAGTACAATTTAGTTAATATGCAAAAAAAAAAAAAAAAAAAGGCAATTTATTCTTAAATATCCATATTCAGTGGTAAATATAAATAACCAACTACAGTAATTGGAATGCCTTCTATTACCTCCACTTTCTCTGGGGTCAGATGCTGATCTTCCCTGCACAGAGTCTTTAAAATTTATGTTTATTTTTTTTAACTTCCCTGGCGGTATGATTCTGTCTGGAATTACGTACCAAAAGCGGTACAATTATTTTGCAAGGAAATTTGACGTTTTATACTGTAGGTTTGTAATTTTTAGGAATAACTCTCTTAAATCTGACCTAACAAGAGTCTTGTAGGCATCCCGGATATGATTTTTTTTTAAAAACAAAATGATAAATTATAATATAGTAAATAATTATAAATAATTATAACAAATAATAATATAATTATAATAAAAATTATTCAATAATGTAATCAACTCAAAATCACTGAAATTTGCTCAGTTGCAGAATTGTCGCTGTCATTACTTTTATTTTTTTATGACGTATTTCCCCACAAATCGCTATTGCACAATTCTGCAAGTGATTATAATTTATTATCGCTGTTTTCTAGCTGCTCTAAAACTATTTTTGACATAAAGGGACACTTTTGGACAATCTACAGTTTTCAGGCAGAAAGAATAGTTTTTATTATACAAAAGAACATGTAGGGCACTGGGCAGACCACTAGGGACAAGGGTGTGTGTATTTTTTACATACAGTACTGTAATCTATAAGATTACAGTATACTGTATGTAATGTGTTTGTTTACTTTTTTTGTCTACTTTTTTTTGGCGCCGTTCTCCGCTCCCGTGCGTCGTAACGTCGCAGGGAACGGAGATCGGCGGCACGCGGGGAGACTGTGAATCGAGCGAGGAGGACCCACTCGCTCACACAGCGGGGATGCATCGCAGGATCCAGGGACAAGGTGAGTAACTTGTCTGTGGATGCTGCGAGCAGGTAAGCCGCGCCGCTGCACACTCTGCACAGCTACCCCGAGCGTGACTCGGGGATACCGATCGCAGCATGAAAAAAACACCCCGAGTCACGCTCGGGGATACCGCCAGGCAGGTTAAACAAACGCTAGGTATTGAACCTGTCGGGAACATTTGGGTTAAAAGAATACATATAAGATCGCACATTTTATATGTTTCATAGTGTTCCACCTTCATATATATGTTTAGCAGAAGCGATACCATTTTGTCCCTGTTAGAGTTTATTTATTTTTATTTATTTTTTATTTTATTTTTTTTTCCACGTCAGACATAACCACAGCAAGAGACCTGCTCATGATTTTATTCATAATTCCGTCTCTATTTCAGGTATAGCATCATTTGTGGTAGTTTATTTTTTTTTTTTTTTCCTTGATTCTATATTTGTTATTCTGCTATTTGCATATTGTTTGATTATTTTTTTTTTTTTTTAAGCATATCTTCTTTCAGCCCTTTAACAATTTAAACGGGCTAGAGCGTTCCTCATATATACGACATCCAGCATGCTATCATTACGTGATAACGTGACACATCACCCCCTCCCAGTCCCTTCCCTCCCCTCCCTCCCCCCCACTACCCTTCCCACCCCTCCCAGACCATCTCCCGACTCCACCTAGTATTTTTATTTCCTATATTGCTGCATTCTTATTCCTCTCTCATATTTTCTGCGTATTTCCGAGACTTTTTAAAATCAATCCATGTTTCCCAGATATCCTTATTTCCTGCCTTGTTCTTTTCGCCACCGTATTTTACTTTCTCCCTCCTATAAGTACCCTCTACAGAGTCGATCCACTCCCATATTTGCGGGCTTACCGGGTTTCTCCATTTTAGGGGTATCAATCGTTTCGCAGAGTTCAACAAATGCGGAATTAGTGATCCCCTATATTCGTTCACTGGCGTTTCTCCCCCATGAAAGAGGACTATCCAAGGATTATTTTCCAATTCTTTTTTAGTTATCTCTTTTATCAAATCCAAAACTTTTCCCCAGAACGTTTTAATTTTTACGCAGTCCCACCACAGGTGGGCCATCGTTCCTCTTGCCTCACATCCTCTCCAACATTCCTCTGACTCCCCTGCTCCGAATTTGGCCATTTTATCTGGGGTAGTGTACCATCCTGTCAGACACTTGAAGTTCATCTCGGCGGTTTTTACATCAACCGCCGAAGTATGAGTCAAATTAAGGATTCTCCCTATGGTCGTCTTCCCCCTTGGAACTCCTAGGTCTCTCTCCCATTTCTGTATGTAGTTTAGCGTATCCGACTCGTCTATTTTCTGTAAATATTTATATACTTTGGAGATATTTCCTTTTGAGCTTTCGGTACTGCACATCTGTTCCAATATAGTGTACTCCTCTCGTGACCTCAATGGGTGTGGGAGGCACTTAACGAATGACACCAACTGAAGGTATCTCCACTCGCTGAGTGCCTCCATTTCAATCCTAATTTCGTGAAGGGTCATAATTTTGCCCTCTAGTGTTATGTCTTTTAACTGTGTTCTATTTTTAATCCACTTACCACCTACCTCTTTAGTCCCGGGTGCAAAATATTCGTTTTCTTTCAAATCTATAAGGGGTGAGTTGAATTTAGTTTTTAATTGTTTATGTAATCAATCCCATATCCTTAAAGCGTTATGTGTAATTGCGTGTGTTGACGTGTGTAGGGTTCTATAGTGTGGGGGGTTCCAGATTAATCTCCCTAACTGTGCCCTCGCTAAGGTGCATTCAATACTTATTCACCTTTTATCCTGTGACTCTTTAGCCCATTCTATAACCCGTGTGAGGACCGAAGCGTTGTAGTATAATCTAATATCAGGTACAGCCAGGCCGCCTTTTTTCTTAGTTCGTTTTAGAATTTGGGCAGAGACTCTATGTTTTTTATTGTTCCATATGTATTTCATTAGAAGGGAGTTAATTATTTTAATATATGACGGAGGCAAATAAATTGGGACCATTTGGAATTTATACAAAATTTTGGGGATAAGTACCATTTTTACCACATTTATCCTCCCAAACCACGATATTGGTCTATTGTATATAGTTTTAATTTCTCTTTTAATTTCGTCGAGAAGGGGGATAAAATTTATTCTATATATTTTTTTCAAAGTATTTGCCATTTTTATACCCAAATACTTTATCTCTCTTTGCCAGGAGAAATTAAATTTCTTCCGCAAATATAATTCTTCGTCTTTGTGGATATTAATATTCAAAATCTCCGTTTTTGTTGTATTCATTTTAAAGTTTGAGACCTCGCCATATTGTTTTAAGGTATCTATTAACTTCGGGAGGGTGACTCTTGGGCTGCTTATGTAGAATAATAAATCATCAGCAAAGGCTGACAATTTATGCTCATCTTCGCCTACTTCTACCCCATAGATTTCTGGGTTTTGTCGGACCATTGCCAGGAGGGGTTCCAATGCTAGGACAAAGAGGAGGGGGGATAGGGGACATCCTTGCCTAGTCCCATTTTTCATCTCAAAAGGGGCGGATAAGGATCCGTTAATTTTGATCCTTGCACACGGGTGGAAATATAGGGTTTTTATTCTCCTTATCATCCCTGGACCTATTCCTATGAATTCTAGGGTTTGTATCAGGAATCCCCAGTCTACCCTGTCGAAAGCTTTCTCAGCATCAACCGACAGGAATAGACCGGGGGTCCCACTTTCTTTGATCTGCTCCAGGAGAAGGAGCGCCCTCACACCATTATCCTTTCCCTCCCTCCCAGGTATAAAACCTACCTGGTCTGGGTGAATGATGGCTGTCATCGCTCCCTTCATTCTTTCCGCTAAAATTTTTGCATACAGTTTCGTATCTGCGTTTAGTAGTGAGATCGGTCGATAACCCGAACAGGTCGTATTATCCTTTCCCTCTTTTTTGATCACTGTAATCGTTGCTGTTAAAGCCTCTCTACTCATTTCATAGTCAGTTCCAAGGCCATTAAAGTATTGGCAGAGTCTGGGGATTAAGATGGTACTGAACTTTTGTAGGTAGGCAGATGTAAAGCCATCTGGCCCGGGACTTTTCCCCTTAGGAGTGTTTTTTAAGGCCTCCCTTATTTCCTGTTCCGTTATTGAACCTTCCATCTCTTCTACCTCCTCTTCTTCTAATTTTGGGAGATTAGCTAACTGTAGTATTTCCCTACTCTTGTCCATTTTTTCGCGTGGGCACCTGATCTTTTGTTGAATATCATAAAGTTCTTCATAGTAGCTCCGGAATACTTCTGCTATTTTATTTGTCGCATATACTAAGTCACCATTCCTGTCTCTGATTTTTTCTATAAAATTCCTAGTTTTCTTTTTTCTTACCATTCTGGCCAAATTTTTACTAGGTTTGTTTCCCCAGACGTATCTTTCTCTCTCTGTCCGGTCTATATGTTTCTTAGTTTCTTGTTCCGCCAGAGCTCTATATTCATCCCTTCTTATACTCAACTTATGAAATATTTCCCTCTTTTGCCCCTGTGACTTATGTTCCTGTTCTAGCCGATATATCTCCTCCCTTAGTGTTTTTAATTTACTCGTTCTTATTTTGTTTTTCCTTGCCCCTTCTACAATAAAGATTCCCCTTATATACGCTTTATGGGCCTCCCAAAGGGATGCTCTTGAGATACCCTCCTTGTCGTTCTCCTGAAAATAACATTCCAACTCTTTCTGTATCCTCTCCACTACCTCCTCGTCCCCCAACAGACTCTCATCCAATCTCCATTCTGGTGGTGTGTCTTTTTGTATAGAAGTTTTTATTTTTAAGGTTATAGGGGCGTGGTCTGATAACGTCATGATCTCACACCTTACTTCTATCACACTCTCCAGAAGTCTGTGGTCGACGAGGACATAGTCGATCCTCGAGTACGTCCCATGCACAGGTGAGAAAAACGTGTAGTCGCGGGCCCTCGGATTGAGGATCCGCCATACATCCACCATTTGATTTTGTGTCATTTGTTTTATCAGTATTTTTAATTGCTCACGATTTGTCCCCTGTGCACAGGACTTACTATCGAGGCTTGGACTCATACAGAAATTGAAATCTCCCATCAAAACTACATGGCCCTCTTCAAATTCTTTTAGTTTTCTCATGATTTTACTAATATATTTCACTGAGTTTACATTGGGGGCGTATACATTAGCTAGGGTATAGATCTCTCCTCCAAGTTTTATTTTCAGGAACAGAAATCTCCCCTCCGGGTCTGTTTGTCTATCCACCAATGTGAATCGGATTCTACGAGCGAATCCTATAGCAACCCCCCGGGATCGCGATGAGATTGTATCCCCATAATACCATATCGGGTATTCTGTTGAGTAGAGCTTTATATTGGATTCCAAGGTAATATGGGTCTCTTGAAGATAGGCAATATCTGTTTTATACTGTGTTAATTCACAGAGAATTTTGTGTCTTTTAATATGGGAATTTAGTCCCTTTACATTATATGAGAGAAACTTGACATCTGTCATATATCTTTTTTTTTTTTTTTAAGTGTTTGGAATATTTTCTTGTGAAGTCGGTCAGATGGTCTCCCTGCCTCCCCCCACCCCCCACTCTTCCCATTCCCTCCCCCTCCCTCCTCCATCCCTTCTCCCCTCCCTCCCCCCCCCCCCCCCCCCCCCCCCTCCCATCCCCCCTCCCCCCTCCCCCCTGGCCTATTCCTGGCCTATGAGCCTTGGAAGGGCAATTCCTCGCCTTCACCCTCAACTCCTCTAATTGTGGTGGTGCTCGGGCACTCCCTTGACTCCCCCCCCCCCCCCCCCCCCCCCCCCCCGGTCCACGATCCCGGAGATTCAGGCAATTCAGAGCCCCACTAATCCACCCAAGTTGACAAGTCGGGGGGTTCTAGCTGCATTTTAGAGCAGAAATCATTCAGTTCTTCTGGAAATCTTAGTCGAGCCGATTTACCCCCCTTAATGCCTATTAAGCATGCCGGGAAGCCCCATTGGTACTTTATATTTTGTGCCCGCATCAGCTCTAAGAGTGGTTTCAATTGTCTTCTCCTTGCCAGCGTTTCCTTAGATAGGTCAGAGAATATTTGTAAGTCAGTCTCTCTGTATCTCAGGGGGGGTTTCCCCCTAAGTCTTCTCCAGATTTCTGCTTTATCAACAAAATTCTTGAACCGGACAACAACATCTCTTGGCCCATATCTATCTATCATCTGAGGGTTCCCCACTCGATGCACTCTTTCAATTTTGAGGGGCTTCGTTTCTGCTGGTCTCTCAAGTAAAGGGCAAAAAATTGTATTCATGATCTCCATGAGGTCTTCCTCCTTTTCCTCTACTATCGCTCTGACTCTAAGATTCTGTCGCCTGTTGCGATTCTCCTGGTCCTCTATCCTGTAGGCCGCCATTCTCTGGCTCTCGGTCAGGGCCCTAACCTGCCTTTTCAGGGTGTTTATTTCTTGATCCTGTTCCTCTAATCTCCTTTCTGTCTCTACTACTCTTTCTCTGAGTCCTCCGAGGTCCACTCTCACCTTATTGATCTCTGTCTTTATGACATTTTCCATCCTTAATAGCATAGCATTCATTTCTGCCTTTGTGGGGGGCTGTGTGTCCTGTAAGTCCGAGACCAACACTTCCGTGTTATTATGATCTTGCTCGCTTTCTATTGTAGTTTCACTTTTAGAGCTCTCCGCACTACTTGCTCCCTTTTTTAATTCATTCTTCTTCTTTTCAGTCTTTTTTGCAAGACCCGGGCTTTTAAGACTCCCCTCTTGAGTCATATATTGCTGTATGGAGCTATTCCCCGAGTTATTCTTAGTGGGTTTTGCGGTGACCCCTCTCGTCGATCTATTCATTTTATTGGAGGGTCTAATTCTCTTCCCCAGTTTGAATGAGGACTTTTTACAGTCTACGATATATTTTTACTTAGCCTTGCCTGGGCTTCTCTGTGTGGAAATATCTATTCCCCTCTCGCTATTCTCTCTACTCCCTTCAAGGGAGGAGATAGGGCGCAGCAGGGAAAAAGGAGATAAGAGAGACAGAGGAGCCGGGCGGGGGCACCCAAAAGGAGAGGGAATACAATAGAGGGGTCCCCTAAAGGGAACACAGAGTGGAGGAAACTGACAGAATGACCCGGAGTGGGGGTACCCAGCTCTATTACCACAGTGGTCAAGCCAGCTGTAGCTTTATCTTTCTATGTGAGGGCTGTCCACCGTGTATTTTAGGGCTTAAGCTGCGGTGTTTTCTCTGGTGTGTCCTCCTTACCCAGGGTAGCCTTTCTCAGGGTTGGATTTCCCAAGCATCCAGTGAGGTTTTGTATGTGAGTCTGTGCTTTGAGTGAAAGCAACTCTTTAAACTTTTGAGACTTGTCTTTACTGGGTTGTACACTGCGTATAATTCTGTGTATTATAGTTTATGCGGTCACCTTGCGGCGGGAAGTTACCCAGGGGCTTAATCAGATAAGATGTAGTATCTCTTATAGGCACCTGGTGATATATCTCAATTCAGCGTCTCTTAACGCACTGGTACCTTAGCGCACGGTACGTTGCCGCGCTAGTCTCTCTGTGTGTCCCGCATTAGTTGATCACTGCGACTCTTTTACGTACAAGGGGAGTCCTGCTGCTTTATAAATTATTGTATATACACAATCCTCTTATACGTATGTAGAGGAGAAAAAAGAAACAGTATATAAAATGGGACTCTGTCCAGTATAACTTCCCTTGTTGGACTACTACTCAGGTCACAGGTAATTTAAATATACCCACCTTTCTGGTGAGATAGACAAAACAGAAAAAAGAAAAAAAAAAAAAGAGAAAAAGAGGAAAGAAAGGGTCCAGCCCGCTCCACTACATATAAGATTTCTGCCACAAGTCTCTTCCCTGGAATCGTTGTAACTTAAGTCTCATATCTTTAGGTAGACTTGTCGACTTAACGCATATCAGTATGTCACACATAAAATTTCTACAGCATGCTTTTCAGGCTTATTTATCAGAGCTCCCAATATCTAGGTGATTATTGCATTATATCACAACCCCTACTTTTTTATCAGTACTGACAGGATGCACCTATTGCCTTGTATCACAGTCCAGCTTACTTTTATCAGTGATCTCACAATCAAGATGAGTATTGTATTAATCACAGTCCGTCAGTATTCCCATAATCACGGCAAGTAGTGTCACAACCCAGACTTACTCATCAGTTTTCCCTAAATCACGGCAGAAAATATGTATATTTTATATAAAAGGAAAAAAGAAAAAAAAAAAAAGCTTTTTCCTTCCCTCTTTTTTCCCTTTTGGGATCACAGAACCTTCAGGGGGGGGAGGGGGGATTCCGGGGGGGGGGGGGGGCGCCGGGGCGCCCTGTCCCGCTTGGCTCAGATGAGCGTCTCACCCAACCTCGGGACCTTTCGCAGCCGCTGCTCCTCCTCTTCACTTCTTATCATACGGCGCTTCATCTGACGGATGTCTGTTGAGACCCGGGTCCCGTCGGAGAGTTTAGGTCTCGCTGAGCGGGGCTGAGCAGGTCTCCGACTCCGGTCTCCGAGGTGTCAGCCTCCCACGCTGACTTCCACCGGACCGGTGCTGGCTCCGTCGGATCTCCGCCTGTGTATGTGTGATGAATTATAACGCCTTCAGCACTTTCCCCTGTTAGAGTTTAAACATAGGTTCTCGGGCATGAATAGACACTGTTTTTAGGTTGTAAAGAGCCTGCCTGTGCTATTCCCCAAGTCATATCTCCTGGGGGTTTAACACTTATAAGATAAGAGAATGGTGAGGAATTCTGGTTTCACATACAAGATGAAAAGCCTGGCACAGCATGACACAACATGGTATTGTCTTTATATATTGAGGCCATGGGGCTTATTCACAATCCAAGTGGTATAATATACTGTATCTTAAATAAGTTGTTTCTTTATAATGCCTTAACAATATATGTGTATTAGTAATTCATATATAGGCCTGTTTAATATATAGACAATACTAGGGTCACAAAAATACAAGATCCTAAAATAACTGAATAGTATCAGGCTGCTTTGATCACATTCCGGCATTAGTTTAAAGGAACTTTCCAAGGCATGTGTGTTGATCATAAAACCTTATCTCAATCATAAATTTAGAAGTTGCCAAGATGTCTGACAATTGTTTGACATATAGGACAATTTATGATGGTGCTATACCTATATAAAGTCAGAGGTGTCGTAAATCCTGATTAACTCTGAATAACCCTAAAATTAGGAATTATTCCTTACACACCACTGCCCCCTACAGGTTAATATCGGCATTGGTTCAAGATAGTCACTGATCAAAACTTATTATCATGTGACGTCGGCAGTCATGTGATAGTGATGTGACACACCCACTTCTTGAGAGAGATAAAAGCGATTACACAAGACAGGAAGAAAAACTCTGATGGGAAGAAGCTTGATGAGAGAGAGATGGCTGAGCTCTGGGGGGCTGATGGCAGAAGCTACTCTGATCTCTGAAGGAAGCTGGAAAGCAGAGAGTGACCGCAAACATGTAGGGGCTCTCAAGAGTCTTTCATTAGGAGGTTCACTTCTCATACAGACAGAGGGCCAAATCCTCAAAAGAGATACGCAGGCGGAACTGCTGTTCAGCCTGCGTATCCCTGTGCCTATCTTTGGAACTGATCCACAGAAGGATTTTTCCAAAGATAGGCATAAGATCTGACATCTGTAAGACACTTACACTGTCAGATCTTAAGATGCAGTACCGCATCCGCCGCTGGGGGCATTTCGAGTCTAAATGCCGCTTTGCGTATGCAAATGAGTACTTAGGCAGATCCACAAAGCTTTTTAGCTTTGTGTTTTCTGCGTAAGTTACGTTTTGCATGCGTAAAATTAGGGATGCTTTTACAAGGTGTAAACTGTTTACACCTTGTAAAAACATACCTTTTTATTCGATCGCCGCAATTTTTTTTTAATTTCAAATTTTATTTTTCGCCGCGTAACTTTTTTTTTCCCGACGCAACTTTATTGTCCCGTCGCAATCCACAAAGCCCGACGTAACGTAATTTTGCGCGCTGCCCGTCGGGAAAAATGACGTCACACGCATGCGCAGAACGTCTGACGCGGGAGCGCGCCTCATTTAAATTGTCATCGCCCCCTGGATGAGAAGACCGCCTTGCGACGGAGGCACTTAAGTTACACAGCCGAAAATTTCTAGGTAAGTGCTTTGTGGATCGGGCACTTAGGTAGAAATTTTCCGCCAGTGTAACTTAACTGCTAAAAGTTAAGTTAGGCAGGTTTTTTGTGGATTTGCCCCAGAGCTCTTACATACTGGTACAGTATAAAATTACATCCTCTATGCAATAGGTAGTTTAAACAGTTACCAACTGTGGCCACTCTATTATCTTAGCAAGTGTTAATTGTATCTGGAATGTCTTTAACTGCAGCATAAGATTATTCAGAGGCAATTAAATAAGTAACGCAGAGATATACTGTAGATACTTGTTACATATATCGATCACAATATCATTGTGAGTCCTAGTGAATGGCCTAATGTTGGGATATGTTTAAACAGGTGACGCAGTAGAGATAGCCTTGTGTGTCAAAAAGACATTCTTGGCCAAATTACCAAGAAGTGTCCACAGGACATCTTGTCCTTGTGTTTTAAGAAGCAGTAGCAAGAGATCTGTTTGTTATTGAGAAGAGATAATACAATGTCAAGGTTATGTCACTTAGAGCTAGGAATATGCCTTGTCATAGAATGTAAATACCATCGCTTATTTCTGATTATAGAAGCATATCAATTATTTGTTGAAATACGAATTGTACCTGATTTACATATTTTCATAAATACAATAATATTTTATAGTTCAGAATAAATATTCTGACGGTATATGTAGGCTCTATGCCGAGATACGTCAATGGTTCTGACAAACCTTCAAAGATCACTCAGCACCCCCGCTTTTGTTCTTTTTGTTCACCTTTTGGTATGTATGGAGACTATGTTAGCACCATAGGGCAGATACTAGCCAGTGAGCAGTCTGCCTGTATTTAACTCATTGTTAACCTATCTTTTTTAGTTTTATGGTCTAGAGCCCCCTACAGTCACACTAGGGCTTTGGTGGTTTGCCATTCTTCAGGGGTGCCTTTTGACCTGGACATTTGTGGGACAGCGGGTAGGTGTGTTTTCATGCCTGGCAGGTTATGTGTTTTGTGGGGATAGCTCTGTGGTTGGATCATAATGATGGGACCCCTAGCATCCTGATGTTTGTGATTCTGGACATGCACATATTTTATTAATGTATTTGTTTTTTCTCATATTTTTTTTTTCTTCTTTATAGAATTTAATTATCATACTGAATTTACATCATTCCCCTGACGAAGCCAATGACTTGGTGAAACATGTTGGGATAATTCAGTTTGCTACTATTTTTGTGTATTTTCTAATATATATGTACCTTCTTTCCTTGATTGAATGTTGATGTTTAATAATAATTTGTACAAATTAAATATTGTCTTCTTTTAAAATACATTTTTGTGATTTAGTTTATTACTGGCACCGCTATAATCCCATCCCCTTTCCTCCATTTTTGTTATCCATTGAATTGGGATGAGGTGCCATATCAAAAGAGGACTCACCAGCCACCTCCCTACCAGCTATATCTGTAATACTTTGTCTTTTATTGTGTTTCTACAATTGTAATAGAGGGGGCACCTGTGTGTGCTTGCTCCCGAGTTGCCCTGTCGGTGTCCATTGATGCAGAGCTGGCAGCTCGGCTCTGCACCCTGCTTGCGCAGCACAGCATTTGATTGACAGCAGCAGTAATTTGCCCAGGGAGGAGTGAAACGGCAGCAAGATCCAGTGCTCTCGTGCACATTGCTGGATCAGATAAGACTCTGGTAAGTATAAGGGTGAGGTGGGGGGGGAGGAGTTTACGGCACAGAATGTTTTTCACCTTACTTAAAGGGTTTTTTTTTTTTTTTAAGAAAACAAACATATCATACTTACCTCCACTGTGTAGTTTGTTTTGCACAGAGTGGCCATAGACACAGAATGCTGAACTCGCCCCCCCCCCCCTGGCGCCCGTCTAATTGTATTTGATTGACAGCAGCGGTAGCCAATGGCTGTGCTGCTATCAATCTATCCAATCAAGAGCCAAAAACACTGGCCAGAGAAATAGAGAGCATCTCCAGCGAGGGAACGAACAAGCTCAGGTCAGTAAAACGAGGGGACTGGGGGGCTGCTCAGTGATAGAATTTTTTCACCTTAATACATAGGATGCATTAAAGTGAAAAAACACAAGGGTTTACAACCCCTTTAATGCATACTGCATTAAGGTGAAAAAGATGCGGAAAAGATTCAAGGCAGATTCAGTAATGCAGACTGGTGATTTCATGGAAGTCAAGCATGGTGTGTTTAGGGCAGGCCGAGTCAGTTATCCAAGCAAGGGTCAGGGCAGGCAGAAATCGGCAGTGTATTTGTAAAACAGGCATGGTTGGGGCAGGCACCAATCAGTAGCACAGTTGCTATCTAGGCAAAGGTCAGTGTAGGTGGTGTTCAATATAGTTACCTGTATCCAGGCAAGGTCAGGAGGCTAACGCTAGAATATGCCACGTCCAAGCAAGGAATCAAGTAAAAGTAGCAATATAAGACAATATACAGTTATAGGTGCCAAGAAGCTGAATGCTTCTTGGCACCAAGAGCCACAGAGCCACCAGTGGATGGAGAGAAAAGGCTAGGCAGACAAAGCAGAACCACTGCCTAGAAACAAGAATTTGTGCCGACGGGAGTGCCTCCACCAACGTCTCCTTCCACATTTTTACCATTTTCATTTGTACGCCCAGGGCTGCTAGTGACATGTATTAACTTAAATAGATTTAATTGCCCTGCAGCTTTCTTTACAAATTTATTCACACCCATAGTTTCATCGATCCCCTCTTTTTTTTAGGGGACCACACACACTTTTTTTTATTTTATTTACCCTCACCGATCACCGTTCTACATATCCTTACTACGATATGGAATTTTGCACACTCACATTGGTCTCACTATTAATGTCCAGCCGGACAGCCCATTAACAATTTTTGATTGCTGATCTTTTTTCAGCATCCATATGACCCTTTGTTGGTTTGATCGACTCCCCTTTCACACACTAGTTATGACACTATCCCGATGACCCTACTGATTGTCATCTCCTCTCTTTTTTGCAGCACATCACACACAAAGATATCATCTTTTCACTAGCCACGGTGTTATTCACACACCCTATGAAGCGTGATTCACACGTTTGGTCAAAGTGCTGTGTATGTCTCCATCTCTTTTTCCTACACATGTTCACAATTGACGATCACCAACCTAAAACACATAATGGTATTCCTGTTGAGATGGATATATGTTTTTTTTAACCAGGAGGTTTTTATGTCATTTTTAAACCTGCATTTATTGCATTGTATTGCATTTTATTTTATTTTATTTTCACATATATTTTCTAAGGGGTAAATACCATGATTGTTGTAACTAGATTGATTGACTGTTTCTCTTCAGCCGACTTTTGCATTATCTTTTCACCTGGGTTTAGTAGGTGTTGCCTTTGTTCTGTTGCATTCCTCCAACAGGTGTGTGTGATTACTGACATCAGCCAGGACCTATCACAAATCGAATTGACCATCAGATGGTTTTTGGACTTTTTTCTATAAATTAGATTGTTTTTATCATTATGTTTAGCTAAACATAATGATAAAAACAATCTCATGAGTCTCATGAGTAAGCATCGGTTATCGATGTGAAACGCGTCAGCTCTGTTACCCCACTGCTTGCTGTTTTTTTTTGCTGTTGTAGTTTTCGTTTTACTGGAATAAAAGGCACAATTTTTAAAATTTTACACTCTGTTGGAGTGCAGCTGTCCATCTCCTCTCTTTTATTTATGCCTCCACCAACCTATTGGAGAGGGGAAGTTTCCCAGCAGTTCAGGAATGCTTCAGCAAGGGAAGGCAGACCAAGTGGCAGCTGCAGGTGCTGCAGGGAGAGGGACAGGAGGCATGACAGCTGCAACAATATTTGATTGATTTGGAATTTTATGTTTTCCTTTCCTGTTTGAAAGCTCAATCTGTAAAATTGGCCTCTGCCAAGCAGAAGCTGCCACACATGGTCCACAATTTGACCTGTACCTGCTGAACTGGCCAAATTGCAATCCAGCTGAAGCCAGTCTTCAGTAGCTCTGGTCAAATGATCCTCCATATTACAAGAATTACCAGGTATTTTCCTCTCTCCTGGGGAGTGCAGAATTAGGTCAAGCATCCCATACCTTGCTGATTTCTCTTATTCTATAAAAATATACTGTATAACCCCAAAGACATCCATGTACAGCATTCCATAGCACCTAATTATAAACAAGCTTTAAATGATCAAGTCATGTGGACTTACATAATTTTTGTTGAGGGTTCAATAACCCTTAGCAGATTAACTAAAAAAGCATAACAATTATCAAAACTTTTTCTTTTAGTCTTGACCAGAATGTAGTGTTAAAACCCCAGTCAGTTTTATTGCGATTTCTGTAATTATTAGGGAGATTTACCCTCACTTCATGTGTGGTCACAGGGACAATATATAAGCAAAATCTCTCGGCCACAGACAGTTACAATTTTTTCCAACTGTGTCACCATTAGGGATGAGCTTCATGTTCGAGTCGAACCCATGTTCGATCGTTCGCCGAAATACGAACGTTACGGGCCGTTCGCGCCAAATTCGAGTGGCGCTTCATGGCCTATAATTCACTGCAGCATTGCTGCACTATGACCCGAATGCTTGGCCAATCACAGCGTGCAAAAAACGGAGAGCCATAATTGGCCAAAGCCAGGGTGGCTTTGGCCAATTATGGCTCAGGGGGTTTAGTACACGCCCCACACTATAAAAGGCCGCCTGCAGGTCGGCCTTGTGTAGTGTGTTACGGCGGTCTTTAGAGATCTGTCTAAGAGAGAGAGAGAGTGTCTTTTTTTTCTAGGTAGATAGAGCAGGCAGGCTAGTCAGTTAAAGTTAGTGTGTAGAGCAGTGGTTCTCAACCTGGGGGTCAAATGAGGATTTGCCAGGGGTCCCCAAAACCTGGGCTGTTCCTGAAGCCTGCGGCCGCCCACTGAGCCTCTTCACAGCCGCCTATTCAGTTCACGGCATAGCTGGGAGGCAGAGACTAGAGGTCAGCTGACTGGTGAGGAATGTGAAGTGGGAGGGGCTGTGGGAGACCCTATATGCTTATTTCAGCATAGGTGGCACTGCTACGGGAAACCACAAAGTCGGAGACACCGTGAGTAACGCTACCTGTGATTAGAGTTGCCTTTAAAAGTCCCCACTACAGTTCTCAGATCAGCAGATGACCTTAATCAAGAGCACCTAAGTTGGCTGATCCCAACTCCCCAGCAGCACTGCCACTGATCCCAACTCCCCAGCAGCACTGCCACTGATCCCAACTCCCCGCCAGCATTGCCACTGATCCCAACTCCCCGCCAGCATTGCCACTGATCCCATACTCCCCACAAGGGAGTAAGAGAAGGAATAAAAATAGAGAATATATGGAAGGGAGAGGAAAAGAGGGGGAGGAACAAAGAAAAAGGGAGAGAAAGAATAAGAGAAAGAACAAGAAAGACGTCTAGAGAGGGATGGGGATAACAAACAAGAAATTAGGATAGAGAGAGGTAAAAGGGAAAGAAAGGAGAACAAAGAGAAAGAGTGGTACATCCTAAAATGTACTATAAGGGGTTTTAATATTGTATGAGTGGAAGGGACTCAGGGAGCGCTAAATGTCTATAGGTTAGGGGCGCAAATTACTTATCTTGCCTTGGGTGCCAAAAACCCACCATAGGAAAATAATTTTACCGTTAGGGGTCCCCACAACTTGGGAAATTTTATCAAGGGGTCACGGCACTAGACAGGTTGAGAACCACTGGTGTAGAGGATATATATACAACCCAGGTGTTGTACATATATTTATACACTGTATAGTTTAGCTAGATCAGTTCTTCCTAATTTACTGTCAGGCAGTTGATTGTGCTAGCTGCAGTATTCTCACATGGTGTATTGCCCTTTAGTGTTGAGCAGAATACGCCATATTTCGATTTCGCGATATATCTCGAATATATAGTCGAATATTCGAGATATATTCGCTAAATTCGAATATTCGTGATATTTTATCGAAATGAAATGATTGCGAATTTTCGCTATTGCGAATGCGAAAATAATTGCGAATTTTTGACAACAGCGGAAGGAGCACTCTGATTGGCTCAGAATATTCGTGATATTTTGCACTCTGATTGGCTCAGAATATTCGTGATATTGTATCGAAATTTCGCAAAATGCGAATGCGATATTGATGGCGAAATTTCGGAAGGAGCACTCTGATTGGCTCAGAATATTCGTGATATTTTACAATACAAAATAATTGCGAAATTTCGACAAATGCGGAAGGAGCACTCTGATTGGCTCAGAATATTCGTGATATTTTACAATACAAAATAATTGCGAATATTCGGCAAATGCGGAAGGAGCACTCTGATTGGCTCAGAATATTCGTGATATTTTACAATACAAAATAATTGCGAAATTTCGACAAATGCGGAAGGAGCACTCTGATTGGCTCAGAATATTCGTGATATTTTACAATACAAAATAATTGCGAAATTTCGACAAATGCGGAAGGAGCACTCTGATTGGCTCAGAATATTCGTGATATTTTACAATAGAAAATAAAAAGTGTTTTGCATTGGTGGTGATTCTTTACTCTATCCATCTGTCACAGCCGTTTGTCAATCAAACACCTTGAAGATTGAACACGTTCATGCTGCATGCTTTGGACTTTTTTTCACTTCACATATCAAAGACATTTTTATGAAAGATTATTTTTCTATTATTGGGACTATATTTCTTTATATATTTGTTTCACTGTGTATTTCACAAGTTATTTGCGCTTGCTTATTT
Organism: Rana temporaria; assembly: GCF_905171775.1. Classification (NCBI taxonomy): domain Eukaryota; kingdom Metazoa; phylum Chordata; class Amphibia; order Anura; family Ranidae; genus Rana; species Rana temporaria. Next base: position 152,212,319 of record NC_053496.1, read on the forward strand.
TATAATTTGCCCACATGTCTTGTCACTCAAGACCATTTTCTGTCTTGTATTAATTTATGTTGTATAACATTTTTGAGTTGCTGCTGTATTCTCCCCTTTTTTTAAGGTATGCGCAATTTTTTCCTTCTTACAAAAAAAAATATCAAACATACAAATATTCATAACAGAAACATACACAAAGCCCCCCCCCCCTTTTGCATCAGAGACAATCAGAGTTCTCCTACCACAGTTATCGAAAATTCGCAATTATTTTCGCATTCGCATTAGCGAAATTTCGCAATTTTTTTTTTTTATATTCGGCAACATAAAAGGATCGCCTCAGCTTAGCTACTCGGCCCAGGGTCTCTAATCATATCAGCAATGCTTTTAGACGTCGATAGGATGTGATCTGTTTTAAAAATAAAATTGAAAAAATGTGAATATTCGGAATAGCGAATATTCACCGCGAAATTCGAAATATATCGCGAATACTCGAATATGCCATATTCGAGCCGAATATTCGCAATACGAATATTCGTGAGCAACACTATTGCCCTTGTGCTCTGTAGTTTGCACCTAAAGCTACTTGGTGTGTACTGCACGTGTGCTCTGTAGTTTGCACCTAAAGCTACTTGGTGTGTACTGCACGTGTGCTCTGTAGTTTGCACCTAAAGCTACTTGGTGTGTACTGCACGTGTGCTCTGTAGTTTGCACCTAAAGCTTCTTGGTGTGTACTGGCCGTGTCCTCTGTAGTTTGCACCTAAAGCTACTTGGTGTGTACTGCACGTGTGCTCTGTAGTTTGCACCTAAAGCTACTTGGTGTGTACTGCACGTGTGCTCTGTAGTTTGCACCTAAAGCTACTTGGTGTGTACTGCACGTGTGCTCTGTAGTTTGCACCTAAAGCTACTTGGTGTGTACTGGCCGTGTCCTCTGTAGTTTGCACCTAAAGCTACTTTTTGTGTACTGCACGTGTCCTCTGTCGTTTGCACCTAAAGCTACTTGGTGTGTACTGCACGTGTGCTCTGTAGTTTGCACCTAAAGCTTCTTGGTGTGTACTGGCCGTGTCCTCTGTAGTTTGCACCTAAAGCTACTTGGTGTGTACTGCACATGTGCTCTGTAGTTTGCACCTAAAGCTACGAGGTGTGTCCTCTGCAGGTCATTAGTATGTCTGGAAGGACAACAAGGAGAGGCAGAGAGTCACAAGGGCAAGCAGGCTCTGCGTCTAGAGGCAACAGTGCTGGTCATGGACACGGTGCATCCTCATCAGCACGTGGCCGTTGGACCGAGGCGTTGCTAGGGGGTGCGGTCCGCACCCGGGTGACACCCACTAGGGGGGTGACACCATCCCGACATTGAGGATTTTTTTTAGGGGGGCGCCCGCTAGCATGTCAGTGGCTTCCTCCTCCTAAATGTGCTTTCCTGTGTCCCCCGTGCTGTGTCCCCACGATCGCGGTAGATCCTGGAGTCCCACCTCCACCCATGTTCAGTCTCCTGCCCCCTGTGATTGGGAAAAGGCGGGTATTCATGAGCAACTGTGATCGTTAATAGACCAGCCCCGCCGCCGCACATGACCCCATGTACGCCCAATCACAGGGTGCCGGTCCGGAATCTGAACATGGCGAAGCGCGGGGCCGGGGACATAAGAAATTGAAATTTTAAGCTGCTGCTGTCTTCTCCTCCTCCTCCTCCCCTCTCCTCCAAAGAGGGGGGGGGGTGTTTGCACTGAGGGGGGGTTTCACTGAGGGGGTTTTCACTATGGGGGGTTTCACTGAGGGGGGGGTTTCACTGAGGGGGGGGATTTGCACTGAGGGGGGGGGTTGCACTAAGGGGGGTTTCACTAAGGGGGGTGTCTGCACTGAGGGGGTGTCTGCACTGAAGGAGGTGTGAACTAAAGGGGGTCTGTGTAACATGCAGGGGGTCCAGAGCTGTGGGGGCTGTATAATGTAAAGGGGTCCAGAGGTGCAGGGGGCTGTGTAATGTAAAAGGGGTGCAGTGATGTAGGGTGCTGTGTAATGTAAAAGGGTCCAGAGGTGCAGGGGGCTATGAGATGTAAAGGGGTCCAGTGATGCAGGGGGCTGTGTAATGTAAAGGGGTCCAGAGGTACAGGGGGCTATGTAATGTAAAGGGGTGCAGAGGGCTGTGTAGTGTAAAAGGGTCCAGAGGTGCAGGGGGCTATGTGATGTAAAGGGGGCTATGTGATGTAAAGGGGTCCAGTGGTGCAGGAGGCTGTGTAATGTAAAGGGGTCCAGAGGTGCAGGGTGCTGTGTAATTTTAAAGGGGTCCAGAGATGCAGGGGGCTGTGTAGTGTAAAAGGGTCCAGAGGTGCAGGGGGGCTATGTGATGTAAAAGGGTCCAGTGGTGCAGGGGGCTGTGTAATGTAATGAGGTCCAGAGGTGCAGGGGGCTATGTGATGTAAAGGGGTCCAGAGGTGCAGGGGGCTGTGTGATTTAAAGAGGTCCAGAGGTGCAGGGGGCTGTGTAATGTAAAGAGGTCCAGAGGTGCAGGGTGCTATGTGATGTAAAGGGGTCCAGTGATGTAGGGGGCTGTGTAATGTCTCACTCATCTCTGTCACCCCCCTTCTGTCTCACCCCCACCCCCTCCCTCTCTGTCTCACCCCCTCCCCCTCCCTCTCTGTCTCACCCCCTCCCTCTCTGTCTCACCCCCTCCCTCTCTGTCACCTCCCTCCTTCTCTGTCACCCCCCTTCTGTCTCACCCCCTTCCTCTGTCACCCCCCTCTCTGTCACACTCCCACCCCCTCCCTTTCTTACACTCCCCTCTCTGTCTCACCCCACACCCCCCTCCATCTCTGTCTCACCCCCACCATCTCTGTCTCACCCCCACCCCCTCCATCTCTGTCTCACCCCCACCCCCTCCATTTTTGTCTCACCACACCCCCTCCATCTCTGCCCCACCCTTTCTCTCTCTCATCCCCCTCTCTATCACCCCCACCCTCCTCTCTCTCTCCCCCCTTCTGTATCCAACCTTCCACCCCCTCTTTCCCTTTTAGGACAAATTACCACTAAATCAGCATGAAATCAAAGATCAGCTGGAGCAATTTGACACTCCAGACACTCTGCATTGTAGGCTGCTAGGGTGCAATGTAATTAACGGTTTGGTGCATCATACTTCCCCCTCTTCTTTTTTGTACAAACTTTGTAGTGTATATAATGTACATTTTGTTCTCCAAAATGTCAGGCAGCACGCTGTCATTTCAGGTTCTCAAAGAAATGCATTCTGTTGGTAGATTTTTCATGTTTTCTCAGTGTATAAAAAAAGTTGTAGGGGGCAGGCAACGTTGTTTGGGGGAGGGAGGCGCTTCAGAGTCCAGTGCCTATAGGCTCCTGAGATGTGAATTCTGGTCCTGGAGAAAGAAAGGTGGGGGGAGGGGACAAAGGAAAATGGAGAGAAAGAAGGGATAGAACGCACAAGAAAGATGGATAGGGAGAGAGAAAAAAGGGGAAGAAAGGAGAACAGAGGGGGGGGGGTGTGACACCATATTTTACCACACCAGGTGACACGCTCGTCCTTGTTTTCGGTAGCTGGCCGTGTTGAGTCACAACATGCCGAAGACTTGGTAGAGTGGATGACCAAGACGGTCCTCATCCTCCTCATCCTCTCTCACTCAGGCTCAGGGTACTTTGTCTGGCAAAGTAGTTGCCAAGGCGTCCTCTTCTTTCTGGTCAATGGCATCAGTCACTCCTTCCCTAGCCCCACCATGTCCTCCTGAGGAGTCCCCGAACTGTTTGACCACAGTGTTGGGTACATGCTGCATGAGGATGCGCAGCGTTTTGAAGGCTCCGATGATGGTACACAGAGGAAGGCAGTAACTTGAGCCCAGAGAGAGGGGGTGCCCAAGAAAGACAGCAATCTGCTGTGAAATATTAGATCAAGAATTGTAATTACATGCCCCTGTTGAACAGGGGCAAAAAAATTGGGCCTTAGGCACTGGTGCTTGTGACGGTAGTAGAAAATATCCCCGTCAAGCATTCCCTTCTTCCCATAAAAGAAAATCACCCAATATTCCATGAGTAGGAATATCCCTGGAATCGCCGAATAATCCACACATGAGCCAAAGCTTAATGCTGGAACCAGAACAACTTTTAATGATACACACTCTGCTTTTATGCCATTCTCCCATGCAAGAGAGACGCTCAGACAATTATGAATTACCCAATTACACCATGGTTACATCCCACACATCTCCTCTCCTTAGCCTGAGAGGTAACCCAATTACACATACAGTTAGTAAAAGTATCTTTTGTCCCTTACTGGCAGCATGGCAATCTGGTTTAAACAGGTTTTACAGAGGCCTCTATCCTGGAGACAAAGGGGAAAGTAATCCAATTATCCAGGGCTAGAGGCAGACTCCATTGAGCACATGGTTGCAAAAGGACATAAAACACTTTAGAATACATAAAGTCACCTTTTACACATAACACACAGACATTAAAATAGCAGGGAGAGAATTAAACTGAAGCATATAGGCAATTGCATAAAAGTCCTTCACAGTGCTGGTGCCACAACACTGCAACCCCTCACAGATACTCTAGTTGGAGTGCAGCAATGAGCCCGCTGCAAAGTATTGCATCAAAAATTTTAATTACACGCCCCTGTTAAACAGGGGCAGAAAAATTGGGCCTTAGGCACTGGTGGCTGTGCCCAGAACCAACAATGTTCTTACAAACTATCAGCAAGATCATTGAGGAGGAAAAGGATATTCACTCAGCATAACAGGATAGTCACTCAGCATCAGCATAGGCAGTCTTAAAGGGATCTGACATTTAAAAAAAAAAAATACTCAGTTACATCAGCATCAGGTGCTTGGTAGCTGGTGGTGATCCAAGCCTGATTCATTTTTATGAAGGTCAGTCGATCGACCAAGTCGGTGGAGAGGCGCACCCTATGATCGGTTACAAAGCCTCCAGCAGCACTGAATGTGCGTTCTGAAAGAACGCTGGATGCAGGACAAGCCAGTAGCTCAATTGCGTACTGTGCAAGCTCTGGCCAGTGATCCATCCTCAAGACCCAGTAAGCCAGAGGATTTTTGGTGGGAAATGTGTCCAAGTCTGATCTTGCCCCTAGGTATTCCCGCACCATGTAAAGCAGACGCATGCTCAGAATCACGTCGGAACTACTCCCTAAGATACGATGGATCACTGCCTACGACGTGAACGTAACCTACGCCTAGTCATATTCACGTACAACGTATATTGTCAACTGAACCTGTGCCCCTACTGTGGTGAAACAGATAACTACATGCGCAATTGTCCTTTCAAGATGCGTAAGTGTCCCTCTTTAATTCCTGCTAACCTCTCAGCCTTATCTGCCAATGCAACCCACCTTGCTCTCTCTCTCTTGTTGCAGCTCCAGGGAAGGACGGTTTCAGTCAATGCTATCATTGACTCTGGGGCATGTAGCTATTTTATCGATTCCACCTTTGCCAATCAACACAACATCCCTCTGCAGGAAAAGACTCCATGGACTTTCTGTCTCTCTGGCCGATGGCTCCCATATAAAATCAGGACGGGTAACACAGGAAACCCTTCCTCTGCCTGCCACCATTACCTCTTAACATAAGGAGTTGCTGACCCTTGATGTTATCTCCTCTCCCCTGTTTCCCGTGATCCTGGGTATACCCTGGCTCTAGGCTCACAATCCCCAGATCAACTGGGTGTCTGGAGAAGTGTCATTCCTGTCCCCCTACTGCCAGAAGTACTGTCTATCTGGACCCCCCAGTCCGTCCGCTACTCTGTTATGTATGGACTCTGACCAGAACCTGCTTCAGTCTGTCCCAAGACCTTACCATGAATTAATTGATGTCTTTAGTAAACGGGGGGCTGACTCCCTTCCTCCTTACCGCCCCTATGACTGCCCGGGCAAGCTTCTCCCTGGGGCAGAGATCCCCTTTGGGTGCATCTTTCTGTTATCAGAAAAGGAACAAGAGGCTCTGAAGGTATACATTGACGAAAATCTGGGCAAGGGGCTTATTCGCCTATCTACTTCACCAGCAGGCGCTGGAATATTCTTTGTCACCAAAAAGGATCAGACCCTCCGCCCATGTGTGGACTACCGTGAGCTAAATAACATCACGGTCAAGAACCGTTATCTGCTACCCCTGATACCAAGTTGGATCTGAGGGAGAACTACAATCATTTGGCCCGGGAATATGTGAAGACAGCTTTTTGTACCCGGTTCGGCCACTACGAATATTTGGTCATGCCCTTCGGTTTGTGCAACTACCCTGCCAACTTTCAGCACTTTATCGATGATGTGTTCGGAGACTTTCTTGACATCTTTGTCATTGTCTATCTAGATGACATCCTAGTCTTTTCCAGGTCACTTGACAGACATCAGGAACATGTCTGCAGGGTAGTAAGTCACCTCCGCCAACACGGACTGTATGACAAGGCGGAGAAATGCAAATTCGAGCAGCAAACTATTCAATTCCTGGGCTTGGTAATCTCCCCTACAGGAATCAAGATGGATCGCCAAAAGGCATCCGCTTGAAGTGGATGCATCCGAAGTAGCAGGTGGGGCTGTCATCTCCCAACGCCAAGGAAGCAAGGACTTAATGCACCCTGTGGGGTTTTTCTCCTGGAAACTCTCCCCTGTGGACAAATTATGATGTTGTGATCAGGAGCTACTTGCCATCAAAACCGCCTTGGAGGAATTGAGGTACCTGTTGGAGAGCGCTGCCCATCCAGTATTAATTTATACTGATCGCAAAAACTTGGAGTATTTAAGATCCGCTAAACGGTTGAAACCTCGGCTTCTGCTTTTACATCACATACCGGCCAGGCTCAAAAAACGTCAAGTCAGATGCACTATCACGTATGCGCGACAACCCCAAGGAGTTATCTGTTCCCGACACCATCTTACCAGCAGGTAATTTTCTACTCCTACAGACAGATCTGCTCTCTCAAATTAGGGAAACATCCACGGACTCTTCTAAACCCCCTGGTTCCACCTTGACATCCAGAGACGGGTTATTCTGGAGTGTGAGTCAAATTTTTGTTCCGGGAAGCACTCAGGTTGAAGTACTAAAGCTTCTCCATGACCACCCGCTGGCAGGACACTGGAGTTCGCAAGACTCTTAAACTGGTACGGCATACATTCTGGTGGCCGAGTCTGGAGGAGTTCTGCAAATCATCAGTCAGTGCATGCCCTGTCTGTAACCAAAACAAAACAAGGAACCGAGCCTGGGGACTACTGAAACCCCTACCTGTACCTGATAGCCCATGGAAAATGATTGCCATGGATTTTATAGTGGAGCTTCCATGTTCCGAGGGATGTACAGCAATCTTTGTGGTCGTAGACCGCCTGTATAAATTGGCCCATTTCCTACCACTAAAGGGCACCCCATCCGCTGCTGAGACTGTCCGTGTATTCATAAGGCAAAAATGATCAGATTACATGGAGTCCCTTTAAACATCGTGTCAGATAGGGGGGGGGGGAACAGTTCACTTCACGTTTTTGGAGAGCCCTGTTTGAGACTGAATATTGAACTTGCTTTGTTCTCAGCCTATCGCACCCAAACCAACGGGCAAACTGAGAGGACAGATCAGACTCTTGAACAGTATATCGGATGCTTTACGTCTTTTTCACAAGATGATTGGGTGTCCGTCTATAATAATGAGTTTGCCTATAATAATGCCAACCATTCGGCCACTGGGCAATCCCCCTTCTTTGCTAATTATGGCTTCCATTTAACATTTTAACCTGCCTTTCTTCCAGAATCTTCAGTTCCGGCAGTACAGAGCACGGTGGATTTCCTCAGCCGCAACAAACGGGTGTTGCAGGAAGCAGTGACCAAGGCCCAAGCAGACAGCAAAAAGCCTTCGACAGGAAGAGGAGAGGAGACCTGGACCTTCAACCAGGTGTTCAGGGGGCGGAGCTAGTTGAAGCATGCGCAGCACACCAAAACATTTGTATTGGTGCGGGGTGCACCAGTATTACACACACACACACACACACACACACACAGCCAATTTAATTGCTTTGATGATGGCTTGGTTTACAGCCAATAAGGAGTAATAGCAATATTAGCTGCTGCCCAAGGGTGATTTCTGAAGCTTGTAAATGGAGCTCAAGAACTAGCTGAAGCTGACCTTGGCTTCTGTCAAATGGTCCTGCTGGAAATCCTCTTTTGATCAGCGGGCTTGCAGTGCTGATCATTGTATTCTGATCAGTGGAGGAGTCCTGCTGTCAGAGTACAATAGCACAGAGTGGAGAGGGGGGTTTCTGAATCCACCTTGTTTGTGTGTATGCAGGAAACTATTCGTTTTTCTTCCAGCAGGCTGAACAATAGTGTGTACCCAGCTTTAGACAATGTGTCAGGGAAAACATTTGTCATTCTTAGTGCTCCTGCACATGAACAGTAAAGGTGAGCATACACTTTACAATCTGTGCAGAAATTGTACAATCTTGCTTCGATTTACTAAAACTTTGTAATACAAGGACAAACCTAAACTATTCATTATCCAATTAGTAGTATCCAATCAGGCAGGCCCTTGTACTACATAGTTGGTGGTAGATCCAAAAGATATTGTACAATCAGATTGTATAGTGAATGGTAAGCTGGCCATAGATGGATCTGTTTTTTTGATCAGTTAGTGTCTGATTGAAAAAAACAGAGCAGATCCCCTCATCCACTCAAGCAAGGTGGATGGAGGAATCCTCTCAACAGAGACATTGCATTGTGATAGTCGTTAGAATCCACCACATCACACTGCAGTATAATTAAGCTAGCTGAAGACAAGAAAACTGAAACTGGAGGAACTTTCAATACTTTATTCTTTCACAAGGCTTAACTGCTATACAATTGTGTATCACTCTGAACTGCACTCTAGGGGGAGCCATTTAGCAACCTACAGTTGGAACTTGTACTTTTATTATTGTGTTCACTATTGTGTATTCTGTGTGCTGAGGCCTTAGTGGGGAGGTGCTTCAATACAGGTATTAAAGTATTGAGAATCTATTCCACTGTGCACCTGTTCACATGTACCTTTATCAGGTTGCTATTGGATACAGCGGTGTGACGTTATTGCTTTGAACAAATATCTCTGCCAATCAATACTAGTGTAATTTATCTGTTATTCACACCATTTCTTTATGTTTTCTTTCTCGTACATCACGGGACACAGAGCGGCATATTCATTACTATGTGGGTTATATGGAGTACCTTCAGGTGATGGACACTGGCAATCTCAAACAGGAGTGCCCCTCCCTATATAACCCCCTCCCATAGGAGGAGTACCTCAGTTTTTTCGCCAGTGTCTTAGGTGTTGGTCATGGTTTAGCTTTGCCTCCACATCCTTGGGATCAAGGCAGGCTAACCGGATCTGTCCAACGGCCTCAGTGCTAAAGTGGACAGTATCCGGACCCCAAAGCCATGGGGTTTGCCCATAACGCTTCTCTTTTTAGAGAGCTGGACCCTGGGCCCAGGACTTAGAACCTTGGGTATCTAAAAGCTCCTGTTTGCCAGGGTGCTATATGGGCCCAGGACAGTGGCTCCTTCATAGGAACCCAGGGCCTGAAGGTCTAGACGCCACCCACGGAGATGGGGGAAGATTGGACCTCTTGCTGTGCAAAAGTCCTGCGGCATGGAGCAGGTAAGTATTGGGGAGCCTGCGGAACTTGGTTCTTAGCAGATTCCCTGGAGGGGGGTGCACAGGGGGTCATGCCTGGGTATGCTCTGCATTGGCAAGGAATCACTATGTCTATGGTCAGAGACAGGATTATTCAAATCTTTTTCCCCCAGTGATAGGTGTCCTCCCTGGTAAGTGTTGTTTAGCTGGGTCTGCTGCGCTAGGTGTGGGATCTCTGTGAAATACAGGAGCCGTGTTTCCCATGCTAAGAGGAGGTCTGTGACCTACCTGAGGGCTTACCTGCCCTGGGTGCTGCGCCGCTCCGTCCTCCATGTGCGATGGCCCCTGCCGACGGTGCGCGCGCCCGAGATATGAACGTTTTTTTCGCGCATTGGCTGGGGTGGGGGCGCATCCCTGTGGGCGGCGATTTACATATAGGAAGGGGAGGCCCTTCCATTAGCTGCCAAAAGCTCAGTGTCTTTCTGAGTTAGAGAGGAGGACGACGCAGAGCGAGAGCTCGCTGAGGACACCCAGAGGGCGGAAGGAAAGATTACAGTCTTTTTCTAAAGAATAGACTGTTAAACCTACAGATAGGTTTCTTTTTCCTTTTTTTCAGCAGATGGCTATGGCAATACTTATTAGGAGACAAGAGTATTTTTCTTTTCCTCTTCAAAAAAAAAAAAAAAAGATATATATAAAAAAAAAAAAAGAAAAAAGAAGAAGAAAAAGGGAAAGAACTTCTGATCTCCCTTCTCAGTTTGGGCGTTAGTCTCTATCGTTCCCAAACCGGCAGATCCCCTTAGCTACGTCTGTGGCTGGGTGATAGCAGGTTGTACCTCGGTATTGTACCATGGCTTCTGGGTCAGAGGGTACAAAGGGTGGGGATTCCCCCGCAAAATACGAGGGCCTCAGACACGGCTATGCCACTGCTCTCCCCACAGGACATATCAGGGCACGCCTGATGGGACCTGGGGGATCTGGTGCTGGGGTGGTCCAGTTCAGTCCAACCCCGGCTTTGTCACTGAGAGGGTGCTTTGCTGTTTCTTTAGGAGAACTAGAGAAAAGAATGGCAAAAAAGAATAGCGAAGGCTATATCGGGGTAGAAAGCGGACTAGGTCTCGTCACCCGAGCAGGAACCCTCAGACTCAGAGATCCTTTCCCTAGGGAATTGGATAATCCTGACGTTTTGGACCAGGGTGGTTCAGAGATCGAGGATCCGGATACTGAGGAGTCTAGTTTGTGGGTTCAAGCTTTAACGGACATGGTCCATGAGGCATTTAAGTTACCCATACCAGAACCTCAAGTATCGGCGGTTTCAGCTTTAGGCTCATTAAGAGCGCCTCAAAGCAACGCAGTTTTTCCGGTCCATCCTCTACTCGAGGATGTCATATTTCAGGATTGGATCAAGCCAGATAGAGTCTTTTTATCACCTAAAAAATTCTCTGTTTTATATCCTATGGAGGAGAAATTCTCCAAAAGGTGGGCGCCCCCGGCGGTGGACGCAGCCATCTCCTGTGTGAACAGATCTTTAACTTGCCCTGTAGAAAACTTACAGGTGTTTAAGGATCCGGTTGATAAATGCTTGGAAACATTACTTAAGGCCTCCTTTACTTCAGCAGGGGCGATAGTTCAGCCCGCTGTGGCTGCTATTGGAGTTGCCCAATCATTATCAGATAAAACTGAGCAAATGCTTAAACTTATCCCTGCCCAACAGGCAGAGGAATTTTCGGATATACCCAGGGCTATACGCTTTACGGTGGATGCTATCAAGGACTCCATCCAGCAGGCGTCACGGTTATCCTTATTTCTAATCCATATGAGAAGGCTCTTATGGTTGAAGAATTGGGAGGCTGAGCCCCCGTGCAAAAAACTCCTGGTAGGGTTTCCCTTCCATGGAGGACGTCTCTTCGGAGAAGATCTGGATAGATATATTCAGACTATATCAAGCGGCAAGAGCACTCTCTTGCCAGTCAAGAAGAAGGCCCGAGGGCCCGCATTTAAGCGCCAGCCCTCCCCGGGGCAGGGGCCCCCTCTAATACCAACAGTATCGACGGCCTCCTGCAAGATAGGATTTAACAATAAGCCGCAGGGCAAGCCACGGGGGGCAAATAAGCAGTGGTACCGCAAGCCTGCGAAGCCAGCCCCCAAGTCGGCCTTATGAAGGGGTGCCCCACCCACGATGGTGGGGGGAAGGCTGCGTCTCTTTGCAGAGGTTTGGCGAGGCCAGCAATCCCGACTGCTGGGTACGGTCCTTCCGTGACCACGGGCTACAAACTAGAATTTCTAAAATTCCCTCCTCCTCATTACCAGGAGTCAAGAGTACCAGGCGACCCTGTGAAAAGAGCTGCATTGATGGCGGCATTGAATCATCTGCTATGCCAGAAGGTGATAGTAAGAAGTACCAGTCCGGGAACAGGGATTGGGGGTTCTACTCCAACCTGTTTATCATTCCAAAGCCCAACGGCGATGGTCAGGCCAATCTTGGACTTAAGGGAGTAAATGCGTCCGCTCATTCCGGATGGAAACTATTCGGTCAGCTGTCGCCGTGCTCCAGAAGGACGACTTCATGGCGTCCATAGACATTAAAGTATGCTTACCTTCATGTGCCAATTTTTCAGCCACATTAAGTATTTCTACGCTTCGCGGTGGCTCAGCGTCATTTCCAATTTGTGGCGCTCCCCTTCGGGTTGGCTACGGCCCCCCGGGTATTCACGAAGGTCCTAGCCCCAATTCTAGCCAATCTAAGGACCCAAGGGGTCACGGTCCTGGCTTACCTGGACGACCACTTGGTCGTAGACCACTCGTCTCCTGGCCTGGAACGAGCAGTGGCCCTCACGGTTCAGTACCTCGAGAGGTTCGGCTGGGTCCTAAATCGAGACAAGTCAGCATTCCTGCCCACAAGGCAGCTGGAATATCTCGGCATGAGATTGGATACAGAACAACAGAAGGTGTTCCTACCCCTATTAAAGGTCAAGGCCATCAAAGAGCTAATACAAATAGTTCTAAGAAAGAAAAGGCCAACTGTTCGCCTATGTATGCGACTACTAGGCAAGATGGTGGCCACATTCGAGGCGGTTCCGTACGCTCAGAGCCACACTCGCATCCTGCAGGCAGCCATCCTGTCAGCATGGAGCAAGAGGCCTCAGGCCTTAGAAATTCCTTTGCCACTCTCACCAAGAGAGTGGCAAAGGATTTTTGGATGGTTGCACTCGCCAGGGCACTTGGGCAGCGGCAGAGAAGCAGTTGCCCATCAATATCTTGGAGCTCAGAGCTGCTCGACTAGCCCTCAGGGCTTGGACGTCCAAACTACAGGGGTTCCCGGTGAGAATACAATCGGACAATGCCACGGCGGTGGCATATATAAATCACCAAGGGGGAACCAAGAGGTCAAGCGCTCAGAAAGAAGTGAGCTTGATTTTTCTTGTGGGCAGAAGCCCATGTGCCCTGCATATCGGCTATATTCATTCCCGGAGTGGACAACCTACAGGCGGACTTCTTAAGTCGCCAGACTCTGTTGCCGGGGGAGTGGTCTCTGCATCCACAGGTCTTTCAGTCACTCTGCCAGAAATGGGGAGTGCCGGACGTGGATATCATGGCATCGAGACTGAACAAGAAGCTAGACAGGTTCATGTCCCGCACAAGGGATCCCAGGGCCTGCGGAACCGATGCGTTAGTTTGCCCTTGGCATCAGTTCAAACTTCTTTATGCATTTCCCCTGCTCAGTTACTACCCCGCCTGCTGCGCAGGATCAGGGTGGAGCACATACAGTTATCCTGGTAGCTCCAGCATGGCCCAGAAGGGCATGGTATTCACTAATCCTGAAGATGGTCGTGGGAGGACCCTTGGACTCTTCCTCTACGGCCAGACTGCTATCGCAAGGTCGATCCTCCACCCTGCCTTACGGCATCTAAATTTGACGGCCCTGCTGAAGCTGAATCCCTGATTCTCAGGGGTAGAGGTCTGTCTCAGAAGTATCTCTACCCTAATCAGAGCCAGGAAACCGGTCTCTAGGGTGATTTATTACAGGGTCTGGAAGGCCTATGTAGGCTGGTGTGAGTCCAAGCGATGGCTTTCTCGCAAATTTACCATCGATAGAGTATTACGTTTTCTCCAGCTAGGAGTGGATAAAGGACTGGCATTAAGCACAATCAAGGGGACAGATTTCAGCTTTGTCAGTGTGGTCTTCAGCGGCCGCTGGCCACCCACTCGCTGGTTAAGACCTTCATTCAGGGGGTCTTACGTATTAATCTCCAGTTAATCCCCCGCTTTGTCCGTGGGATTTAAATCTTGTTCTGTCAAGTTTACAGAAAACAACCCTTTTGAGCCGTTGGCTGAAATTCCTTTGGTTTTACTGACAAGGAAGTTAGTATTTTTGGTCGCCATAGTTTCCGCCAGAAGAGTAGCGGAACTGGCAGCCTTATCCTGTAAGGAACCATATCTTATTTTTCATAAGGACAAGGTCGTTCTCCGCCCTCATCCTTCCTTCCTACCAAAGGTTATATCCAGTTTTCATCTAAACCAGGATTTGGTATTACCATCCTTCTTTCCTAAAACCTACTTCCAAAAAGGAAGGGTTGCTGCATACCTTGGATATTGTCAGGGCCATGAAGGCCTATCTTAAAGCTACAGAGAAGATCCGGAAAACAGATGTGTTGTTCATTTTACCGGATGGGCCCAAAAAGGGGCAGGCAGCTGCAAAATCCACCATCTCGAGGTGGATTTAACAGTTAATCACTCAGGCCTACGGCTTGAAGGGGTTGCCTCCTCCGTTATCATTAAAGGCTCATTCTACTAGGGCCATGGGCGCCTCCTGGGCAGCACACCACCAGATCTCTATGGCTCAAGTTTGCAAGGCGGCAACCTGGTCTTCTGTAGACACGTTTACAAAGTTCTACCAGCTTGGACGTAAGAAGGAATACTGATACAGCCTTTGGGCAGGCAGTGCTGCGGGCTGCAGTTTGAGACCATCGGATTCGGGGGCTCCCTTTTGAGTAAAATTTAAAATTATTTTTTTCTCAACTAAGTTGGATTTATTATGATTTAAGTATATCTCTAAATTAAATCCTTTTGTCTTGGGAAAATGTCTCCCTCCCCTCATTGTAAGCATTGCTTTGGGACATCCCACATAGTAATGAATATGCCGCTCTGTGTCCCGTGATGTACGAGAAAGAAAAGGGGATTTTTAATACAGCTTACCTGTAAATCCTTTTCTTGGAGTACATCACGGGACACAGAGCTCCCACCCCTCTTATGGGGACCATTTTGGAGGCATACTGCTTGCTACAAAACTGAGGTACTCCTCCTATGGGAGGGGGTTATATAGGGAGGGGCACTTCCTGTTTGAGATTGCCAGTGTCCATCACCTGAAGGTACTCCATATAACCCACATAGTAATGAATATGCCGCTCTGTGTCCCGTGATGTACTCCAAGAAAAGGATTTTACAGGTAAGCTGTATTAAAAATCCCTTTATTCTTCATTATTTTTCATCATAGTAAACTTTTACAAGTTGTTCATTCATATCTTGTGTGAGTCTCTATTTACTGCCACAACTGATGAAGTGATGGAACCCAGGATCTCGGTAAATATACTATATGCTCTTTCATTATTGTGTCACTTTCTGTTGCTGGGTTCTACATTAACATTGTTAAGCAGGTGTGCCAGAGGGGTTGAGACAGTTCTTGAGATTGAGCGGCAGAGTGCAGAACCAAACAAATATTAATTGGCTCCTACGGGGGTAGCGCTACACCTCTCCCCTCCGCCCCTAACATATTTGAGGTTATGATTATATGTCTATGGACGTGAAACACATCAACCAGATTCCTTGTGTAGCTGTGCTGCTGTCAAGTTTTTAAAAGTTGAAATAAAAATTCTGGAGTTTTAATCTTCAAGGTGTGCGGTTATCCATTTTTTTTTTTTTGCATTGATTACGGTATGAGCCATCCAGCACCCTGGGAAGCTGCAAGGGCAATACAGTGAAGGACCAACCTGGAAAGGTGCTTTCTTTTTTTCCATCACATTTGAGTTTTGTTTTTTTCCAGGGAGCAGGCTTTTTTGACAGGTGCCCACTCCAACTGCCTCAATTCACACCTAGGCGATAATGACATCCACTTGGGACATCCTCCTGCCTGTAGCCTCCTGGAACATGTCGCACATCCGAGGAGGCTGCAGGACCAATCCCACAGCACTTCTGTGCCTCACGTATTCACAATAGGGAGCCAGTTGTGCTACATCAGGAGATCACAGGTGGCTCCCAAATCCAAATGGCGGCACCTGAGAACAGAAGTGTGGGGAAGAACTAACTGCAGGGAGGACAGCACTGGACTCCATGCGCTGGTAAGTGTTTGTAGCTGCTGACTTTGTATTTTCTCTTTAAACAAGAGTGATGTTCTTCTATTATTTAATTCATAACTCCTACCCACTCAATCCAAAACAAAAAGGTATGTTTTGGCTTGAATTGGGCTTTGAGCTTGGTGTGGCCTCGTTTGCACAGGAAACCCAATACAATGACACAATGCCACATACCATGTTCAAGCACTTGTCTTCTTGAAGACCACCAGAGTCCGCTCTGAATACCTACAATAAGATAAATGGGAGTATCTGGCATTAGCACCAGCGATGTAATTAAACTCAGAGATCACATAACCCCAACTTACCCAAAGCCTTTATCTCTTGGAAAAAACATTTACTATCAATAAGGCTCCATGCACACTGGAGCAGATAAACTGCAGTTTATTGGAGTTTGGGGGTTTTAAAAAAAAAAAAAAAAAAAACATAAACGCCACTCTGTTAGCCTATGTGTCCATGCACACATGGAAGTTTTTCAGCTTTAATGAGCAGTGGAGTTTATGGGCTGTTTTCTGAACGCCCAAAAATCGCGTTCAAAGTGCCGTTTTTTACCTAAAAAACGCCAAACGCTGATAAACTCTAATAAATGCTATTGCAGAAATGCTAGACGTTGAAACACTCCCTGCAAAGCTACTGACGTTTTTATAACATTATTTTAGCGTCCAGTGTGCATGGAGCCTTAAATATGATATAACTTGCTTTGGAGAACTACTCCATGCCAAATGTCAGTTGAAAAGCAAATAACATTTTCAAGTGTATATTAAAAAAGATAAATCAGTGGTAAATTTGTGTCACATATAACAAATAAGGGGACATCAGCTACATCTGGGAGAGATTTTATCATAAGTAGTAATGATAAAATCAATAAAAGATTTTGTAAAAGGACTTGGGACATTTTTAAATTTAAGCAGTACTCAAGGATAGTATGGTAAATTTGTGTCCTTGGAATTGATATGACCACCTGGTCACACCAAAATTGGCCACATTTGGGGTGGTTGGGAATTGAATTTCTTTCCTCTGGACCCAAACTGGTGTTTGTAAGAGATTGAATCTGATGTTCCTAAATTTGTGTTTGCAAGAAGTTAAATCTGATGGACAAACTGCCAACAGGACATGAAGTAAGGGGTAATCATTCTAATGAATCCCTGGATAACAGTAAATACCTGACATGGGTTCTAATCTAAAAAGGAATAAACTCATCCTTGTTTTTAATTGCAGCAGTTACCTACTATTTGCAAAATATTGGAAGCAATTTAGAATGGATTTATGATGTACAGCATTTTGCGGCAAAGAAAAAGAAAAGTTTATACGTTTTCTAATCCTAATCCTGTGCTTACACTCAGCTTTTATTCCCATGGGCTCAAGCAGGAAAATGGGATGGTGAGGAGCATGGAGAAGCTAAATTGCATTTGCATATGAGGTGGGCTACAACAAGTTCACTTTAAAAGAGAATCTGTGCTAACTCACCTCTCCACTGCACTTTCATACAGCATCCGGCAATGAAGACAAACAGAATGACAACCCCAAAGCACAGAGACAAGACCAGCCAAAGTCTGGAATTTCCAGGCACGATAGCAACTGCAAATGACAAGGGCAAAAGAGATCAGTATAAGATAGTATACATGCACACCAACCTCTAGTAGACACGTCTGTTAACCAACTTGTACATAATAAATTAAATGTTTAAGGATTCTATATATATTTTCTTTAGAAAACTAAAACTAAAATTTTTATAAACTCTTTTTTTTTTTTAATTCTGTAAATATGAAATAACACATGTTGTTTGTATTTCCATAAGGGGTACAGGGGTATTCTGATGTTTCTCTCCCTGGAGTCTATACCTCTTTTAATACAACAAAAAAATAGCTTTAAAAACTCTAGCTTGGCATTGATATGATCTACCAGAACACCCAGATCCTTCTCCACCATTCACTCCCCCAGCTGTTCTACTCGTAGAATGTATGATACGTAGATGTTCTTAGCCCCCAAGTGCATAACTTTACATTTATCAACATTAAAATTTATTTGCCACACAGTTGCACAATTAACCACTTAAGCCCCGGAAGATTTGGCTGCCCAATGACCGAGAATTTTTTTGTGATTCGGCACTGCGTCGCCTTAACTGACAATAGTGCGGTCGTGCGACTCTGTACCCAAAAGTACTTTTTTTCCCACAAATAGAGCTTTCTTTTGGTAGTATTTGATCATCTCTGCGATTTAATTTTTCTGCGCTATAAACAAAAAAACAGCGTAAATTTTGAAAAAAAAATCTATATTTTGTACTTTTTGCTATAATAAATATCCATTTTTTTCTTAAAAAAAAAAGCAATTTTATTCTCAGTTTAGGCTGATATGTATTCTTCTACATATTTTTGGTAAAAAAAAATTGCAAGAAGCGTATATTGATTGGTTTACGCAAAAGTTATAGCATCTACAAAATAGGGGCTATATTTATAAAAAATATTTTTTTTTTTACTAGTAATGGCGACGAGCTGCGATTTTTATCGGGACTGGGACATTATGGCAGACACATCGGACACTTTTGACACATTTTTGGAACCATTGGCATTTATACAGCGATCAGTGCTATAAAAATGCACTGATTACAGTAAACATGTTAATTGTGTTTCCTAATGTGTGTTTTAACTGAAGGGGAATGGGACTGACCTAGAGGAAATTACAGATCGTGGTTCCTAGCTATTAGGAATTCACAATTTGCATTTCCTCACTGAACAGAACAGGGATATGTGTTTATTCACACACATCTCTGTTCTGCCTCCCGTGCCTGGAGATCACTCACGGCCGGGGGTCATCACTTAAAGCGACCGACGTACAGTACGTACGGTTCACCCAGCGGAGCCATAACTGCGGCGGCTGGTCCGCAAGCGGTTAAACAGTGCATGAAGGTTGGCTTGTAAATTGAAGACACCCTGTAGGACATCATTTCAATGCATAGCTTGGTGTCGTCTGAAAACAATGGAATGGTACTTTTAATTCCAAACTCTGTATCATTTATAAATATATAAAAAGTAAAGATCCCAACAATGAACCTTGGGGTACACCACTAATAACTTTAGACCATTCAGAGTTTTACCTTGTCCCTCACAGATGATCCATTGTCGCTCCTTGTCATAGTTTGGAGTGGTTGAGCACCATAGCTGCCCATCATTTCTTCCTTCTTTAGTGCAGAAATCATATGATTTGGAAAGGAATATAAATGGTAAATGACACTGTGCAGTTACAGGGTTTCCTTCTCCGCCTTTAAACAAAAAAATGGAGAAACTGTGATATTTTTAGAGGACAATAAAACCATTTCGATTTTTATGCCTAGGGGCTGGGTTCACTTTTGAGATTCACATGTGCACTCCATGACCACTTTAATAAGTACACTTGCAGACACCAAAGAATCGTGTAAATGCAACTCAATATATAAAGCATTCAGACATGATCATTGTTCTGATATTTAATTTTTTGATAGAGAAAAAAAGATTAAAAGCTCCTGACTGTGTCTTGTATCTCTTAGGTACTCTATTGGTGAGATATCTGCATATGACTCCCTGGGTCTGAACACCTGCTGTAGTTTAATACCCATCCTTTGGCAAAGTTTTCCCTCTACCCTATCAATCCCCCTCTCCCACCCCTTCTAACCCATTCAGCATTTATTAAAAAATAAAATGCAATACCTTCCAACACCTAGGTCCATTGTCAACACTGCATAATGGTATACATAGTTTGTCACAATGGTTACAATATACGGTGACTGATAATACACTCCACTCCTCCACTAAGATATGTAAAGTCCTGTACACACGGCCCAGAATCTCATCAGGAAAAAAACGTTGTTTTTCCTGATGAGATTCTTGGCAATATTCTCTTGCCGGCCGAGTGTACACACCGGTTCTTTTGAATGGCACGAACGCGGTGACATCGACTACTACGAGCATGCGCTCGTCACATTCGATGCCGTCGCCGCCATCTTGCTACACCCTACCTATGCCTTGGAAGCTACCGCGCATGCGTCAAAGTCATTTCGAGCATCCGCAGGTTTCCACAGCGACAGTTAAGTATACAGACGCTCGGGTTTCTCGGCAGGAAAACACTGCAGAGAATCAAGACGAGAAAATAGAGAGCAGGTTCTCTATTTTTCTCATCTAGATGTGGGCAGTTTTCTTGAAGAGAAAACTCAAAGCCTCGCACACACACACATGGTTTACTCAGCAAGAATGCTTTGCCAGCAGTTTTCTTGCTGGTTCTTGCCGAGAAAACCGAGCGTGTGTACAAGGCTTAAGAGAGGGATTCAGGAGAGCCGGGTGAAAGATTGTGTGGATCTGAAATATTGTAACATATATAAAATGATGTACCCAGATAGATATATTTTGTGAAAGTGTCAATAAACCCAGACTATGAAAAACTCTCATTGCATGCTATATAACAGAGTGAAATAATAGGATTTTATGCTAACCGTAAAATCTTTGTCTCTGAGCTCATGAGAGCACAGCCTTAATCTTGACATAGTAGGAAATAGCCTTCCTTTAGGAATGACTAGGCAGAAACTTATAAAAAAGTTAAACTGATCATACACACCCTACAGCCCTGCCCAGGGGGGCATGCCCTCTGGGTATAACTCCTCTCTCTGCATCTCGCAGATCAGTTTGTCAAAAAGCAGTACAAACATAAAAAGGAGGGGTGGGTGCTGTGTCTGTCCATGAACTCAGAGAAAAAGATTTTATGGTGAGCATAAAATCCTATTTTCTCTTTTGTTCATGGACGGACACAGCCTTAATCTTGACATAATGGGACGTCTCAAAGCAGTGTCAAAATGAGGGGTGGCAACAGCAAAAAATTTAACTTCACCCCAAAACAAAATGGAGCTCCTCCACCGAGGAGTTGCAACTCTAAACAGCCGCCTGCAAAACCTTGCGACCGAAAGAAGCATCCGAAGATGCACTCACATCAACCTTGTAGAATTTAGTGAAGGTGTGAGCGGTCGCCGCTTTACACACCTGGGAAACAGACGCTTGATGTCGGAAAGCCCAAGAGGCACCTATTGCCCTGGTCGAATGTGCGGTGACAGGAAAGGGGGGCGCCCGACCCCTTATGGCGTAAGCCTGAATCACTACCTGTCGGATCCACCTTGAGATGGTGGCCGACGAGACCGCTAGGCCCTTCTTGGGACCAGCCATCGAAACAAACAGTGAGTCTGACCTCCGGAACGGAGCAGGAGCAGATAAGTATACTCTCAGAGCTCGGACAAAGTCCAAGGAATATAACGCCGCCTCTCTAGGGTGCGACGGATGAGGACACAAGGATAGAAGTACAATGTCTTCATTGAGATGGAAGGCCGAGATGACCTTGGGTAGAAAGGAAAGCTGCGGACGCAGCACCACCATGTCCTTGTGGAAAATTAGATTAGGAGCCTTGCATGACAAGGCTGCCAGCTCAGAAACTCGTCTGATGTGACGGCCACCAAAAAGACCACCTTCTTAAAAAGTGTCAACAAGGGAATCTCCCTAATCTCTTCAAACGGTGCTTTCTGACGTACCGAGAGAACCATGTTTAAGTCCCACGGAGGTAGCGGAGGGCGGACTGGAGGGGCCACGCACCGAACCCCCTGTACAAATGTTCTCACTAGAGAGTGAGTCGACAGGGGGTCGCTGAAGAAAAACAGCCAGGGCAGATATCTGCCCCTTAATCGTGCTTAAAGCAAGCTTTTGGTCTACCCCGCGCTGTAAGAACAGCAGTACTCTGGACACCATATAAGTCCGTGGATTCCACTTCATTTCCTCGCAAAGGGCTAAGTAAGCTCTCCCAAGTGCGATAATAAATCCTCCTAGAGGATAACTTCCTAGCCTTTCTCATGGTAGGAATTACATATAGAAAATAAGTTTCCCCTCAAGGGCTGGACTTTGTAGGCACAGATTTGTATAACCACAAAGGGTAAAAAGTAGTATAATTTATTGTACAAAGTAGAACACAATTTTTTTTTTTTAAAGTGTTGAAACATATAAAACATGCGGCCATATAACAATGGAATATACAGTTTGTGAAGATACAAAAGGTATACACATCATACAATGAAGAAATTCCTACGCGTTACGGAGACGAAACTCCTTCTTCAGGGAAAGTTCACTGTATGTTTTTATACTGTAATCTAAAATACAAAAGCAATACATAAACTTGCAATATTTTTGATCAGAGAAACACATTATAGGTCATCAAAATGGCAACGGGTGAATATAAAAAGCGTGGGTACTGGATATACAGTGGCGGAGGCATACTTACATGGATACGCATGCATGGAGGTCCGCAGCGGAAATCAACAAAAGAAAAAGAGGAAAAAGAAAAAAAAAAAAAGGAGAAAAAAACCCACAGGACCCTAAAGTCGTGTGAGGGAAAATTAGTGTCCCAAAGAGGGATACAAATCAAAGCCCACGGGGGGCAGGCGCGAAGTGGATCAGCACAATGGCGGTTGTGGAACAGACAAGGATTGCATCCGTCCAGAATGTGAGAGCTGAATCTGGACGGATGCGATTCTGGTCTGTTCCACGGCCGCCATATGTGTTTTAAAAATTGTGTTGTACAATAAGTGTTAAGGCTAGCCGCAGGCTAGCCTGTGTTTGTAGGAGGAGTCAGAGGGCTATTTATCCCTCCTCCCCTCTAATCTCCGGCGTCGGTGGGATTTCTGGGTAAGCCGCGTCACTTCCGGTTTCTTGCAGGGCGGGTGCCAGCTACCTGCCTACCGTCGTTCCTCGTGCTCATGCCGGCTATGGCGCCTGCTCTTTCGGGGCGCACGCCGGGATAATCGAGGGGGGACCGCCCGCCACCAACCTACCCTTTATCGCGCGATTGCGGGCTGCATCGAGGGTGATTTGGGGGGCGCGCCCCCCCCCCCCCCCCCGGGACAGGTCCACAACGGTCAGAGTCTGCCTTGCGACCCTCACAGCCCCCCTTTTTCCCGGCTCTCACGCCGAACTGGGGGGGGGGGGTCGGCCGCTCACACTCCCGGTGCTCTCGCCTGTCATCTAACACAGTTCAGTGCTTTGGGCACACCGGAGGAGGGGGGGCTGTCCATCCATCCGTCACACGCTGCCAAGGCTCCATCTGTCATTGAGGAGGCCACCCGCTTCTCCCGGTGCCCGCGCCGGGCGAGGGGGGCCGTACACCCGCCCACCCACGCTGCCAGGGCTCCATCTAGCGTAAGGAGGCCGCCGCACGCTTCTCCCGATGCTGGGGGGGGGGGGAATGTCCAACCACCCATCCTGTTTGCCACTGCTAGGGCACTGTCCGGCATCAGCAAAGGACCCGCCGCCGTTTCTCAGAGCTCAGAGTGGCAGCACGGTCGGCCTGGAGTCTGATGCTGGTGATGGTCAACCTCTCTGGTTCCCATGGTGCTGGCATGGTGGGGGCAGACGCACGGATGCCTCGCTCAGCCAGGGGGGGGGGGGGGTCTGCCCTCTCAGCTGTTCATCCTTCCCGGGGCATGGGGTAAGGGGACACCCTTGCTCCTGGTTCTTCCTATCACCAGGTTCCCTAGGAATGCCAGGGCTGTACGTGCCCTGGCATGGCCCCAGGGGGGGAGGAGGAGTCTTTTGTGATAGTCAGGCTTCCTTGGGGGTCACGGTTTAAGGGGAGGGGGTGCAGTCCAGCAGGGGGGGGCGGTTGGTGGGGTGTCATGGCATGTTCTTGCTCACGTTGTTCATGGCATAGCGGTTTTCTGTCAGTAGCATGTTTCTGTCATGGCGCTTGCTGTCAGTAGTATGTTCTGTCAGAGCGGTTTCATCAATTTTATGTTTCTGTCAGTAGTATGTTCTGTCATAGCGGTTTCATCAGTTGTAAGTTTCTGTTATAGCAGTTCTGTCAGTTGTGTGTTCTGTCATAGCCTTTCTGTCGTAGCGGTTCTGTCAGCAGTGTGTTTTCTGTCAGCAGTATGTTTTCTGTCAGCAGTATGTTTTCTGTCAGCATAGCGGTTCTGTCAGCAGTATGTTTTCCGTTATAGCTTTTCTGTCAGCGGTATGTTTTCTGTCAGCGGTATTTTTTCTGTCAGCGGTATGTTTTCTGTTAGCGGTATGTTTTCTGTCAGCATAGCGGTTCTGTCAGCAGTATGTTTTCCGTCATAGAGGTTCTGTCAGCAGTAGGTTTTCCGTCATAGCGGTTTCGTCCGCAGTAGGTTCTGTCATGGCGGTTTCGTCAGTAGTGTGTTTCTGTCATGGCGTGTTTCTGTCATGGCGTATGTTTCTGTCATGGCGTGTTTCTGTCATGGCGTGTTTCTGTCGTCACACAGGTTCAGCTTTCACCAGTAGCCGGTTCATCTTCGCTCATTCCCATGTCTCATCATTTGTCATAGGTTGCTTTCCTGGTCCAGTTGGCTAGGGCTCTCATCTCGGGATCTGTCACGTCTACAGATCCATTCGTGCTAAGGGTGTTCATTTTCCAAGTTGATTGTTGACCTCACTCTTCTCGCCTGTCACGTCGTACCATGCATTGCTTTGCATTTCGTTTCACCTGCAGGACTATCCACCACGGTCTGTGGGTACACGGGTCCTCAGTGTTCTGTTGCGCGGCAGGTCACTGGCGCTCACCCACGTTATTCACCGGGGGGGTCGTCGGCTTCATTCACATGCCAGGGTCCCTCCGTTGCAGCCATTTCTTCATACTTGGGTAGGCACAGAGGGGCGTGTGTTTCTTTTGGGGGTTCTGGGTTCTACTCCAGCGTGGTTCGGTCACATAGCTTGTCGGTGCTATGCAGTCACAGCACACGAACAGCCTTGTAGCTTCATTTGTTTTGTTGTCTTGTCATACCATTCTTCCGGGTATAGTTAGCCAGGGTGCGCATCTCAGGATCTGTCACGTCTACAGATCCATACGGGCTGAGGTTTCGTTTTTAAATGATTGTTGACCACAATCTTCTCGCCTGTATGCCATACGTCATACATGCACGTTCATTCTTACGCCTATACATCTACCCACCACGGTCTGTGGGTACATCGGCCCTGAGTGTTTCGTTTTTAATTACCTGTCTCTGCGCGGCAGGTTACTCGGGCTCATTTACTGCTTACACTTATCACATACACTTGGGTGGGATCTGTTGTCAGGTTAATTTCACGCACTGAGGTCTGGTCATTTCTGCTCACGTCTTTGGCCCAGGCAGGTACAGAAGGGGGGGGGGTGTCTCATGTTTTGTTGTCTGTTGTCTTTTCTTCCTGCTTTCCTAGGATTGGGCGTGCCGCACGTTCGGGGGCGACACATTTTGGTACATCCTGGCTGCTCCACGTGGGGGTTCAGAGCATGGTAGTACTCCGTCACTCAGGAGTTGGTCCGTATTTGACTCAGCAGAGCGGTAAGTCAACAAGGGGTTTCCTTTTCCGGCCACAGCAGGGTAGGCGGTACGTTTCAGTTTATGTCCAATTCCATCCCAGTTACTTCACATACCAGCATGGAGCGTTTTCTGGCCTTTCCTGTAAGGGTATTTTAGCAGGGTTCTCGTTCATGAAGTCGTCACTTCTTCTCTGCTCATGGTAGGGGTCTGGGCTGTTATCTTTGGGGCTGTTCTCTTGTTCATAGGTTGCCGGATCGTCGGGGCAGGTCTGTCAGTCCAGGCTTCCTTGTCCAATTCCCAGCCTGTTCCTAGGTGGAGGGTCACAGTCACTTGGGTAGTTTGTCATGCCATGTCTGGTTCTGTCTGTGTATCGTTGCATATCGCTACTGTGTGTTGGCCTCATCCGTCAACATCAGCTACTCCTCTTTCGGGTAGCCGGCTCTCATACCCCTTTCCTCCTATCAGTTGTCCTTTTTGGCATCTCTCCCTCTCACGTCCCCTTACCAGGTAGAGATAGTTAGGCCAGGGGTTGTGGGTGTTTGACAGGGCTACTGGTCTTGCGTCCTATTGGATGATGTTTGCATTTCACAGGGCTCCTCAGGTCGGCCCTTGTTCCATTCCCCCACGTATCCTCTCGCCATCAGCATTCGTGCCCATGTCTGTGCTTTCGGGAGGGAGGCTTAGTCTATCAGTCATGGGACGGTCGGTTGGTTTCTGGGCAGTTGTGTAAGTGCCAACGGATGGGGGGGGTTCCTTCTAATCATCGGTTCTTAGTACGCTGGTTACTGCTGTAGTCACGGATGCTAGTCGTTCTTTGAGACTGTCCGGGCATGCTTCCCTACCGGACAGATGGTTCATGCCCTTCCACTTTTCATCACACCTACTTCCGGGTCTTTTTGCCCACTTATAGGCGTACTGTCCAGCAAGGCCAATGGCACACCTCAGGCCGGGGTAGTTAGGATGTCGTATTCCTCGGTGAAGACTCTGACTACAAGTGTTAAGGCTAGTCGCAGGCTAGCCTGTGTTTGTAGGAGGAGTCAGAGGGCTATTTATCCCTCCTCCCCTCTAAATCTCCGGCGTCGGTGGGATTTCTGGTACCCACCCACCCGTTCCCCCCTTTTTTCAATTTTGTCTTTTTTCATCATTTATTTCTTCACTTCACTATCACTTCGGGGTATGCCCACTTATAGGCGTACTGTCCAGCAAGGCCAATGGCACACCTCAGGCTGGGGTAGTTAGGATGTCGTATTCCTCAGTGAAGACTCTGACTACAAATTAAACTACTTTTTTCCCTTTGTGGTTATACAAATCTGTGCCTACAAAGTCCAGCCCTTGAGGGGAAACTTCTTTTCTATATTTAGTTTAGGATGTTGGCCAGTATCGCAACAGAACGTTTTTTTATAAACCTTCTCCCCTTATTTTGATATTCATGGTAGGAATTACAGAATCCGATAGGCCCCGGTCTCTTAGTACCTGGCTTTCAATAGCCATGTCGTTAAAGCCAGCGACTGTAAAGCAGGATGCAGTATGAGACCGTGTGACAGCAGGTCCTCTCTCAGCGGTAGATGCCAAGGGATGTCTGCTACTAGCCGCAATAGATCGGCGTACCAAGGACACCGAGGCCACCATGAGGCCCAGGACTCGCATGCAAAAGCGGAGTGACGACCATCTCTGGGATGTCAACTGCCGCACCGCAGCCCGAAGGGTCTGCAACTTTTCCACAGGAAAAAAGACCTTTGCCTCTGAGTCCAGAATCAATCCCAGATATACTAGGCGTTAAGTCGGTACCATTACTGACTTCTGAATGTTCAGTAGCCACCCAAAGTGTCTGAGGGTCTGACAGGTTATAGACACACTCTCCTCTAATTCTGAGGCTGAAGCGGCCCTCAGAAGCAGGTCGTCCAAGTAGCGCACGATAGCGATGCCACGTTGTCTTAGTAGGGTGAGAATAGGGGCAAGCACCTTGGTGAACACCCTTGGTGCCGATGCCAGGCCAAAGGGGAGAGCCACAAATTGATAGTGGTCTTCCCTGACTGCAAAGCGCAGGTGTCTCTGTTGTCTTGTGCATATGGGGACATGCAAATAGATGTCCCTGATGTCCAGGGATGCCAGGAAGTCCCCCGGCTGGAGGGCAGTGACGACAGAGCCAATCGATTCCATCCGGAATCTTTGTACCTTCGCAAAGCAATTGAGGGACCTGAGATCCAGAATTGGATGAACGCCCTTCTTTTTTGGTACTATGAATAGGTTGAAGTAAATCCCCTGAAACCGTTCCTGTACTGGGACAGGAATAACCACCCCATGTTCCAGCAGGCCCTGAACTGCCCCAAATAGGGCTTCCCGACGAGTATGTTGTAGCTGGAGGTTGTAGGGAAAAAATCTGTTTGGTGGGCAAGATAGAAATTCTTAAGTAGGGTAGGGGTTAATCCGCGCTTAGGATCTGACCAGGCTGATATAAATGGCAGTAGATACTAAACAAATATCTAATCAAATCCAGGAAAAAACGGTAGGTAAAATAATCAAAATAATCAATAATCCATAATCAGGCTGCAGCCCCCCAAAAACAAATCCCCATAGGGGATAGTAAAAGAATAAATAAATGAACGTAGGGAGGGGTGGTGGCGCTGCCCTACCTACAACTGGACACAGCAAGAATTGTGAACAGTGACCCAAATGGGTATGAGGTAACGTGTAGTAATCAAGTGGTCAATACAGTAAGTGAAAACAGACCTGTGTTCCGACAAAATAATATGGTGATAGTAACAAAACAATATTAAATAGAATGCCCCACCACATATATATATTATGGGGTAGAGGTAGGTAAGAATATCACTTATAGGCTATAAAAATAGCCTGTGAGGGCTCCACTGTGTTATAAATACAAATAAATAATACTAGTAAAATATGTATGACAAAATACATGTGACAAAAAGGATGAGCATGTGACAAAAAGGAAAAATTGTGGTACTTGTAACTAAATATATATATTGTAATAGTCCAATAGTATGTATATATAGTACAGAAAAATATAGTCCAGCAATATATATGCAGTGAAAAAAACTTATTGCAACAAAAATATGAAAAAGGCCATCCAGGGAGTGATAAAGTCCGTGCTGTTAAAGGTGCACCTGTGAAGGTGAGTGCTCAGGTATACAGTAGTGGAACTTGCACGCAGTGGTCACGGTGCTCCCCCTTATGGGTCCCCACTTACCAGAGGCACTAACCCCTGCAGGGGTAAAGTGCAAGTAGTCAGCCTCGGACGGCTCAGTGGTCTCCCGTAGTTCCTCAGTTATACTTGGGACCTCCTAGATGTAGTAGTGGTGTTTAATCCGGATCCAAGGTGAGTAGTTGTTTTAAAAACCAGCAGCCCTCCGGAGAAAAAAACACACTGACATAGCGTGGTATGTTGGAATAAGTGCTTGGTTTATTAGCACTCACAAAAGCATGCAGGGTACATCAAAAATATAATAAAAGAGTGAGCATAAAGCAGAATACACGCACACACGCACGCACTTCCGGTTTCTAGCTTGAGTATCAGTGGAACGCACGCTGGTCCCAGCGATAGCCGATACTTCCTGACCTTACCCAGTGCAGCGACGGAGCTATGCTACAGGCTGTTAGCTGCTCCACTTACATCTTTTTGCTTTAAAACTTTTATTTCATAGAGCAACCACCCCGCTCTAGTCTTATTTTTATGCTCACTCTTTTATTATATTTTTGATGTACCTGCATGCTTTTGTGAGTGCTAATAAACCAAGCACTTATTCCAACATACCACGCTATGTCAGTGTGTTTTTTTCTCCGGAGGGCTGCTGGTTTTTAAAACAACTACTCACCTTGGATCCGGATTAAACACCACTACTACATCTAGGAGGTCCCAAGTATAACTGAGGAACTACGGGAGACCACTGAGCCGTCCGAGGCTGACTACTTGCACTTTACCCCTGCAGGGTTAGTGCCTCTGGTAAGTGGGGACCCATAAGGGGGGAGCACCGTGACCACTGCGTGCAAGTTCCACTACTGTATACCTGAGCACTCACCTTCACAGGTGCACCTTTAACAGCACAGACTTTATCACTCCCTGGATGGCCTTTTTCATATTTTTGTTGCAATATGTTTTTTTCACTGCATATATATTGCTGGACTATATTTTTCTGTACTATATATACATACTATTGGACTATTACAATATATATATTTAGTTACAAGTACCACAATTTTTCCTTTTTGTCACATGCTCATCCTTTTTGTCACATGTATTTTGTCATACATATTTTACTAGTATTATTTATTTGTATTTATAACACAGTGGAGCCCTCACAGGCTATTTTTATAGCCTATAAGTGATATTCTTACCTACCTCTACCCCATAATATATATATGTGGTGGGGCATTCTATTTAATATTGTTTTGTTACTATCACCATATTATTTTGTCGGAACACAGGTCTGTTTTCACTTACTGTATTGACCACTTGATTACTACACGTTACCTCATACCCATTTGGGTCACTGTTCACAATTCTTGCTGTGTCCAGTTGTAGGTAGGGCAGCGCCACCACCCCTCCCTACGTTCATTTATTTAAGATAGAAATTCTATCTTGTACCCTGAAGAGACTACCTCGCAAACCCACCGGTCGGGGACCTGAGATGTCCACCGGGTCGCAAATTCGCGAAGACGTCCCCCCACCCGAGAGATGGGTGGGGGCGAACCTTCATGCGGACGCAGTCTTGTTTGCAGGTTTGTTGGGTTTGCGAAACCAGGGATGTATCTGTCCCTGAGCAGGCGCTTTATCGGCCTGTGGTCTTTTACCCGTCGTACTGGGAGGACGAAAAAAGCGCTTGTGCGTGGTAAAGAAGGGTCCTTGTTGCCGACGTGGCTCCTTCCCCTTTCCCCTTTCTGGTTTGTGGGAGCAAGGTGCTCTTACCTCCTGTGGCAAACCTTAAATAATGTCATCCAGGGAAGCTCCAAAGGGTCTGTCGCCCTTAAAGGGCAGGTCCATCAGGGCCTTTTTGGAAGATTGGTCCGCCGACCAATTCTTTAACCAAAGTAGACGGCTGAAGCTCTGGCCAGCAGAAGAATAGTGTCCAAGACTGATTCACAAACGAATTTTAGGCCTTGTACTAGTTGGTCCGCTAGGGCTACCTCGTTTGTAACCCATTGAGCAGCATCTTTGCCCATTCGGTGAGTGTCTGAGACACCAGGGCCCCAACTATGGTTAGGCGTACCGCCGAACCTACTACAGTGTATAGGTTATGGGATATCATCTCCGCCTTCTTGTTCGCCGGGTCCTTGAAGGCAGGAGCCCCCTCCACCGGTATGGTGGTTTGCTTGTTTAGTCTGGACACAGAGGGGTCCACTATGGGGGGCGAGGTCCATTTCTTCAAGAAACTCTCCTCCAGAGGGTAACGTACCGCTAGGTTTTTAGGTACTGAAAAACTCTTTTGTGGTTTGTCCCACTCTTTGTATAAAAGTTTGTCTAGGTAAGACACACAAGGGAACACCTTAGCAGTGCGGGTCGCCTTACGGAACCCAAAGGGGAACCGGCGCTTCTGTTGTTTCTACAGACCCCTCTATTTTTAGGGTATCTCGCACTGCGGCGATAAGGTCACTCACCAGAGCCCTCTCACATGCTGACCTGGGTCCGGAATCATCCCTACTGTCTGGCCTATCTAGGTCCGCATCGTCAGATACCTCAGAGTCAGGGTCCTGGACCCGGCTCCGCATCTGAGTTGTCCCCAGAAGATGGCGGGGAGGGGGCGCTTCCTAGCCCCCGTTCTCCCACGCGCTGCCTCCACCTTGGCAACAAAGGCATCTAGGATTGCCGACATAGCGTCCACCGATACATTGGGTGCAGGGGCATCAATTGCCAGCTCAGGTGTCTCAGGGGAAAAAACGTCTGTTTCTGACGCCATGCTGTCCACACACCTGACACAGGGATTTCCAAGCAAGGTACAATAACCCACCCTCCTAGCTGCAGCAGAGATGAGGGGTTCCCCCCCAGAGGACTCACCACCCAGGAACCAGTAGTACGGTGCCATTCTTAGCTGAGCTGCATCTTGTCCGCTGAATCTAAAGGCGCGTACACACGGACATTTTTTGTGATGAAATAAAAAGACGTTTTTAAAAACGTAATTTAACCACTACAGATCCGCGCTATAGACAAAAGACGTCTGCAGCGCGGACCTGAAGTGCCGAGTGGACGTCTTTAGACGTCCTTTGTTTACATTACCCGCGCGCGCCACTGGGGGGTGCGCAGCGGGTTAACACTGTCCCGGCGCATTGCTGGGAAGCCAATGCGTGTACCTGGCGGCCGCGATGTCCGCCGGGTACACGCGATCGTCGGTAACACAGCAGGGACGTGGAGCTCTGTGAGTAAACACAGAGCTCCACGTGCTGTCAGAGGAGACCGATCTGTGTCCCTTGTACATCGGTCACCTCCCCCAGTCACCCCCCTCCCCCCCCACAGTTAGAATACACCCAGGGAATACATTTAACCCCTTCCTCACCCCCTAGTATTAACCCCTTCCCTACCAGTCACATTTATACAGTAATTAGTGCATTTTTATAGCACTATTCGCTGTATAAATGTGAATGGTCCCAAAATTGTGTCAAAAGTGTCCGATATGTCCGCCGCAATATCGCAGGCCTGACAAAAAAAAACGCAGATCGCCGCCATTACTAGTAAAAAATTAAAACTTAAAAATAAATCATAAATCTATCCCCTATTTTGTAGGCGCTATAACATTTGCACAAACCAATCAATAAACGCTTATTGTGATTTTTTTTTTTACAAAAATATGTAGAAGAATACGTATCGGCCTAAACCGAGGAAAAATATATTTTTATTTTTTTAAAAATGGGATATTATTATAACAAAAAGTAAAAAATATTGTGTTTTTTTTTTTTTAATTTTCTGTCTTTTTCTGTTTATAGCGCAAAAAATAAAAATCGCAGAGGTGATCAAATACCACCAAAAGAAAGCTCTATGTGTGGGGAAAAAATGATAAAAATATAATTTGGGTACAGTGTTGAATAACCGCGCAATTGTCATTCAAAATGCGTCCGCGCTGAAAGCTGAAAATTGGTCTGGACACAAAGGGGGTTTAAGTGCCCAGTAATGAAGTGATTAAAATGATCATGTGTGGGCTTTAAACCCGCGCATGCTCAGAAGCAAGTTATGAGACTGGAGCGCTCGTTCTGGTAAAACTAGCGTTCAGAATGGAGTAAGCACATTTGTTAGGTTTCAAATTATTGAAGAAAAGAATGCGCTGCATTACACAATGCTTTTAAATGCTACACTAAAAACCTTCATTTGTTGCTGCTAATATTGTTACATAGTTATGACAAGCTTTTTACTTTATTATGTATTGTTATCTAATGTTTTGTTTTGTGTTGTGTTTTTTAGGCAGATCTCCATCTCCAAAAAAAAAATCTATTTTAAATATTATGTAGCTATTTTTTTAGGGGAATTAATGTGCTAATATTTTAGACCCACAAGTTTACTTTACCCATATTTACTTTACCCAATATTTTAGTTTACCCACAAGGAGGTTGTTGTCCCTTGTTAATTTTAAAATGTTTGGTTTTGAAATGTGTCTGCCTACTCACTACCGATCTCTCTATTCCCAAGAAAATACACATGGTCAAATTTTGCACGCAAACCAAAAAAACATTTATTCTGGTCTAATAAAAAAAAAAAATTAAACACTGCTGGCAAACTAAAAACAAACTTAATAAAAACAAAGAAGCCAAGAAGGCAGCACTGGAGAGCGTGCTTGCATTTGTAAAGAACAAGGGTCCACCAAGCCAACAATCAAGGAGAGAGCCCAAAAAGAAATCCATTAGGGGCACCATCACATCGCTTGGACTTGGTAGTCTTCTTCCCTGCAGACTGAGTCCTCGGAGGCTGGGTTCCTGGAGGCGAGGTTGTGGCCGGAGCCAGAGCAGGCTCAGGAAGAGGAGGAGCAGGAGAAGGAGCAGGAGAAAGGAGCAGCAAGTACAGGAGGAGCAATCCGCACAATGTCGATGTCGTCATCGAGCTGCCCCAGATTATGGAGCTTGGCTGCGATGAGCGCTGCAAAACCCTCTTCTTCTCTGGGTGGCTCTCTGATGGCCGCAGTTGCTTCGCGAAGCAGGGCCCTGGTCTCCTCCTCCATTTGGATAAGCCTCCTGGCCTTTTCGCGGGAGTGCGGAGAGGAGGGATCCGGGAGATTGTATCATGCCGGCGTACCCCCTGTCTCCCACTGGGGCCTGCCACCTCCTGGCTCCCAGTGGGCTCTGCCACCTCCTGCCTTGCAGTTGGACCTGCCTCCCCCTGGCTCCCAGTGGGGCCTGGCTCCCAGTGGGGCCTGCCTCCCCTGGCTCCATGTGGGGCCTGCCTTCCCCCTGGCTCCCCCGTGGGCCTGCCTCCTCCTGGCTTTGCTCTGTCTGTGTATAAAAAAAAAGGGAAATAGTTTATTTGTTGTCTTCATAAATCACACACATTTTTAACATCATGACAGATGCAAATTGAATGCTAATATATATTAAACAGAGCCGCCATCCAGAAGTATGGAGCCCCTTACACAGCTTTAGACATGGGCCCCCTGGAGCAGGGGGGTTGCTTCCACCTGAAATAGAGAAGCGGGGGGGCCTTTACCCAAAATAGAAATTTAGTAAAAATATATATTTAAAAAAAAAAAATGATTATTAGTGTTGAGCAGAATATGCCATATTCGATTTCGCGATATATCTCGAATATATATTTCGAATATTCAAGATATATTCGCTAAATTTCGAATATTCGTGATATTTTATCGAAATTAAATGATTGCGATTTTTCGCTATTGCGAATGCGAAAATAATTGCGAATTTTTAATAACTGCGGTAGGAGCACTCTAATTGGCTCACAATATTCTTGATATTTTGTCGAAATTTCGCAAAATGCGAATGCGATATTGATGGCGAAATTTCGACAACAGCGCTAGGAGCACTCTGCTCAGAATATTCGTGTTATTTTATCGAAATTTCGCAAAATGCGAATGCGATATTTATTGCGCAATTTCGACAAATGCTGGAGGAGCACTCTGATTGGCTCAGAATATTCGTGATATTTTATCGAAATATCGCAAACATGCAAATGGCGATATATTAATTGCGCAATTTCGAGAAATGCTTGTAGGAGCACTCTGATTGGCTCAGAATATTCGTTATATTTTATCGAAATATCGCAACATGCGAATGCGATATTTATTGCGCAATTTCGAGAAATGCTGTAGGAGCGCTCTGAGTTGGCTCACTCTTGAAATCGAATATTCGAGATATTTTAACGCAATTTCACAAAATGCGAATGCGAAATTGATTGCAGATATTTCGAAAACTGCTGTAGGAGCACGTCTGAAATCGAATAGTTATGATATTTTAGCCAAAAAAATATTGCGATCGCGATTTTTCGATCGCGCATGCGCATCGCGCGAACAACACGCGACCATTTCCTGGACCCTTGCCAGTTCCAACTTTAAGATCGCAACGCAATCGCAGAGCAAGATGGTTGGAAGTAATTTAACTGTATCTGAGGAAAAGATGCTGATTTGTGTAAGTATTTTGACCACTGTTATTTCATTATCTTCAACTGCATTTTAGTCTAGTTTAAAAGTTAGTATATATGATCAGATATTAGTATTACACAAACAATGTGTCTCCTGCTTTTACAAAACTACAAGTCCCAGCATGCCTGGAACAGCTGCAGACACCCTGGTTGGTAAATGTGTATTTAGGGCACTTTTCCTTGTTATTTAGCATAATGAATTTAACATTTTTTTGGACATAGGACGTATGCGAACGTCCTGACTTCAGGGTCCTCAAGGCCCAAGGACGTTCGAATACATATTGCCCTTTAGATGTTGCAGAACTACAACTTCCAGCATGCCTGGGAATGCTGGCACTTCTAGTATTGTAAGTTCAGCAGGCCCACATTTTTCAGGCCTTTATGCACGGGTCTCTAAACTGTGGCACCCTAGATGCAGCAAAAGTAAAATTCTTAGCATGCACTGACAGACCGTGGCTGATGGGAGTATTAGTTTGCAACAGGCTGGAGGTGGACTGGTCTTGAAACCCTGAGTTAGGTAACAAACCCGTAGTGTTTTGCAACCATTCTGCCTCCAGCTGTTTTTTTTCTGTTGAAAAGCCTGTGGCGTGCAAACACAACCAAAAACTCCACCCGTTGCAGGGAAAAATGTGCACACACCTAAAGAGTGACATCACAAAAAACTGCGACGGTTTGCCATACGTCAGTGGTCCTCCGAAAAGGTCCCGTCTCTGACCCCCCAGGGCGTTAGGCTCCTGACAGGGAAAAGAGTTACTGTGGTCCATACAGCCGAAGCCATATGGACCCATCTCGGTCCAAGCAGCCGAAGCCACAAGGACCAACATCCTCGAGGGGACTGCCGAAACAGAACCCTCCTCGGTGAGGCTCCCCCGAAGGGAGACCATATGAGAGCCGGTGAACCTAACCAGAAGGCCGAGTCTACCAACTCCCAAGACTTTCAGAGACCGGCCCGAGGACCAGCACCCTACTCGCCACACATAAAGTGCAAGCACCAAAACAAAAAGAGTGACAAACAAAACAGAACACGGGGAAAAATAATAAAAGAAAAGTGGGGAAAAGGAAGATGGGAGAGTGAGGAAAGTGACCAATGTGAAATAATTCTGCCTCCAGCTGTTGCAAAACTAAAACTCCCTGCATGCAACTGGCTGCAATTACCCCCCCCCCCCTCTCCCCCAATGTGAATGTACAGGGTATATTCACATGGGCTGTGGCTTACAGTGTGCTTCTAGCTGAAGCAAATTCGGCGCTGCAGCTCAAACCTCAGCGGGGAAACTACTGTGAACCCATGCCCCTCTGACTGTACCTTAAAAACACAACACCACACTAATATAAATGAAAAAACAAAACATATACACATACCCCTACATAACACCCTCACCTCCACATTAAAAGAAACATCTTGTACGGCACTGTTTCCTAAACGGAGCCTACAGCTGTTGCAAACAACTCCCCGTTATTACTGGACAGCCATTTAACTGTCCAGGCATGCTGGGAGTTAAAGTATAATTGTTGAACAGCTGGTGACGGTGAGCTACATGGTGTATCAGAGCATGCTGGTAGTTGTAGTTGTTAAATAACATCAACTCCATTATTTATTCAAATTAATTCATCAAAAAGTCAAAATTAACAAACATATTATTGTTCCTATATAAAGATAGGATGAAAAAAAATAATCTATTGTACAGGCCCATTATCAGTGTCCAAAAATAATTATAGCGGTCAGATGAATAGCAACGCATATCTCCCCTATACGTGTATCCTGTGTTGTTAATAATATATACATAATTATGCAATGATAATGGCTGCTATTATTTATGCAAAAAAGGTGGCGACCGAAATGGCAGGATATAAAATCTGTCATGATACCCCTGTCATTGATTAATAAGGGCGAGAATGCTTCCAATTGTTGAATACCATACATTTACGTCATATATCCATAAGGCTGTCGACAAAAGTATTACATATACTTTGTTCTTCATCTTGCAGAAGTTTCCTGGAAACAGGGTACGACCAGCTCCGCAGGCAGCCAGAGAAAAAGGCTGTGGTCAGCGCCCTAATGACCGACTTCGGCGGCCAACACAATCAGCTGGCGATTGTGAAGAAGTGGTCTGACCTGAAGAGGCGCCACATGGAACAGGTCAGACGTCTTCGGATAGATATCATCCAGGTAAGTTATTGTTGACAGTTATGTTTTTTTTTTTCCAAAGTGTATTTTGTGCGTGAACTCGAGAGAGAGAGGAGCCGGCCTGCAGGAGTTGGGAGGCCTCCCCCAGAGGCAATCTGCCACCTTTCTCCATGCCCCGGGTGGCAATGGCGGGTGTGAGGGGGTCCTCCCAACCCCCCTCGCATAGCACACCCACCGGGGGACGGGGCTGAGACCACCAAACTCAATTCACATGTAGCCGAGAGCGGGATCCGAACCCTAGCTGCAGAGGTGAATCGCTTGTCAGCGCAGTGGCAATCGCGTTGAGCCACCGCAGCTCCTTTGGTGAAAGTTATGTAAGGTCATATGTATTCATGTAAGGTCAGATGTTGTTAACCAAGATGCCATGTTGTGCTAAACATATATCACCAACCCAGCCAAGGTATTCATAGTACTGTTGAAAAAAGGAACATGGGACAGGCAGACAGGAACACAGAAGGGGTTATGTGGGAACATACTTTTCCCCATTGCTTTGCATGGGACTTAAACAAAAACCCAGACCCTCACCAATGTGGGTAGTTAAGGGATAAATTAACGATCCTATACTTTAAGTGGACGTATAGGTAACATGTGACCAAGTGTTATTGAAATATCTACAGCTGTTTATGAAGTAACATGTATTCCCATAGAGTTGAATGGGACTTTAAAGAAAAACCCGACCATGCAAATGGGGTGGGTAAGGGTTTAAACCACCTATCCTATGTTTGTGGCTGACTAATAAGTAACCTGTGTGCCAAGTTTCATGTAAATATCTTTAGCCGTTTGTACGTGATGCTGGAACATACATACATACATACATGCACACACACGTTGAGTTTTATATATATATAGATTCCCACTAAATTCCTGTGTTAAGCGTGGGGGTTGTTATAGTAATCCCGTGTGCTCCATCAGGCCCTTTTTTTAACATGAGATCGTCTGAACAAAACAAAGGAGACAAAAACAGCTCATTTTTAACATGGTGGGCATCCCAGCTCACGCGCAGTCCCCCTGTAGTGCCCACAAGACCCTTTAATATAACATTGTCCCATGGTTAACTGTCTATATAAATCAACTTGTATTCATATACAATACAGCAGAGTACACAGAATTTGCATACGTCATTAGAAAACATTTTTATAATATATGAACATTGTGTTATTATAGGAGCTCCAATACCAGTTGTTCGCTGCCAAGCGCAGAAGGCGCCAGGCGATGAGGAGGAGGAGGAGGATGCGGCAGAGGAGGATGCGGCAGAGGAGGAGATGGATGAGGAGGAGCAGCCAGGCCCTCCCACTCGCCCAACCCCAGCTCCTGTTTGAGGAGCAAGCTGAGGAGCTTCCCCCCCCCCCCACCCCAACTTCTCAGCAGACGAGCAGGAGGAAGACAGCGGTCCTGTGAGCCTCGCTCAGGAAGGTAAATATGTGCACAATGATTAATTAACATTTCAACAATAAAATGTAGTTATAAAAATGGACAACATATAAAAGCGCACCTGTCAGATTGTAGAACATAATATGGTATTTATGATAGAAGTATACAGGTAGTGCAGAATTATTAGGAAAGTTGTATTTTTGAGGATTCATTTTATTATTGAACAACAACCATGTTCTCAATGAACCCAAAAACTCATTAATATCAAAGCTGAATATTTTTGGAAGTAGTTTTTAGTTTGTTTTTAATGTTAGCTATTTTAGGGGGATATCTGTGTGTGCAGGTGACTACTATTACTGTGCAGAATTATTAGGCAACTTAACAAAAAAAATAAATATATACCCATTTCAATGATTTATTTTTAACAGTGAAACCAATATACACATGCTCAACATTCACAAATACACATATCTGACATTCAAAAACAAAACAAAAACAAATCAGTGACCAATATAGCCACCTTTCTTTGCAAGGACACTCAAAAGCCTGACATCCATGGATTCTGTCAGTGTTTGATCTGTTCAGACTTCTTCCTGTACCACTGCTTGAAGAAAGGTCTCTTCCATAATCTGGCAGTAGGACTGGGAGTTGAGCTTGACTCCATCCTCAATCCGAAAAGGCCCCACAAGCTCATCTTTGATCGATACCAGCCCAAACCAGTACTCCACCACCACCTTGCTGGCGTCCTGAGTCGGACTGGAGCTCCCTGCCCTTTACCAATCCAGCCACGGGCTCTTCCATCTGGCCCATCAAGACTCACTCTCATTTCAGCAGTCCCATAAAACCTTTAGAAAAATCTTTCTTGAGATATTTATTGGCACAGTCTTGACGTTGCCAGCTTGTGTGTCCTTGTTCAGTGGTCGTCGTCTTTTCAGCCCTTTCTTACCTTGGC
Organism: Rana temporaria; assembly: GCF_905171775.1. Taxonomy (NCBI): domain Eukaryota; kingdom Metazoa; phylum Chordata; class Amphibia; order Anura; family Ranidae; genus Rana; species Rana temporaria. Next base: position 152,251,646 of record NC_053496.1, read on the forward strand.
CATGTCTCTGGGTATTGCACACCTTGTGCTTTTGGGCACCAACCCGTGATGTCATGCCAGCTCTGAAATATGGCCAATCTAGGTGGCATGAGGCAATCTTGGCAGCCTGCACGCTAACTTTTCTCAGTTCCATGGGCAGTATTTTGCGCCTTTGTTTTTCCACACGCTTCTTTTGTTTGATGATCACGCTTCAGAAGCTTTGCAATTTTAAGAGTGCTGCATCCCTCTGCTAGATATCTCTCTATTTTGGACTTTTCAGAGTCTGTCAAGTCCTTCTTTTGGCCCATTTTGCCAAAGAAAAGGAAATTGACTAATAATTATGCACACCTGATATAGAGTGTTGATGTCATTAGACCACACACCTTCTCATTACAGAGATGTACATTACCTAATATGCCTAATCGGTAGTAGGCTTTCGAGCCTATACAGCTTGGAGTAAGACAACATGCATAAAGAGGATGATGTGGTCCAAATACTCATTTGCCTAATATTTCTGCACTCCCGGGATGTGTTAGACACATAACAAGTGTATACACATGATAATGATTGATTAATAAGCAAAAAAAATATTTTATTTATTTGGTAACGTTCTTTGAAATCCAAATGTTTTTTTATTATATCCTAACAGTATCAAGAAAGATGATGAGGCAGAACGCGCTCATAAAGAAAACCCACCAGAGGATCCTGGGAAACCAACGCCAGATCCGCTACCTGACTCAACAAAATGCGCTGCTAGAGCAGCAGCAATCGAAAAATATTGCGGAAATGGAACGGCTTCAGAAGCTCAATCAGAGTTATATCTGAATTTATTTTTTTATTAAAAAATCTTATTTTTTGGAAATGTTTCATTTCTTTTTGAGATAGATTTGTAGGTTTTTCAACACATCTAACTTCACATCAAACAAATCAACATCAACACATCTAACTTCATAATAAGCAAAAACATTTTATACTATTATTTTATTTAACAGTAACCTAGGACAAACTAAAGCACACGACACACACGACGAACACAAAATAAACTGTTGAAAAATGAACATAACAAAAGCAACAATATATATATATATATACAAAGAGAGAGAGAGGGAGAGCAAGAAAGAGAGAGAGAATGCAGATGAGCTCTTGCAGACAGCCCAATGGTTGCAGTATAAATGCCGCAAACCAGGGTTTAACATAAGGTTCATTGTTATAGTTACACTTGCTGTTTAGATCCGGTCTGGTAGCTTGTAGCGGAGGCTGTTGGTGGATCCGCTGTGCCAGAGAGGTCATGAAGCTTTACTCAGCATGGAGGCAGCAGCAGTAGTTTTAAAATATAATGTAACTAGACAATGCATTTCCTGAGGAAAATGCGAGTGGGAATGCTGAATAGCTTAATTGCTGAGCCCCTTGCCAAAGACATTCACCATAACCACTACACTATCTGTAGGACACACAGCTTCTTTCTCTATCTGCAAAGTATAGAGTATGCTGACTTCCTGGTCGCCCCTCCCCCCTCAAGAGGTTCCCCCTCCCCCCCAGGTCAGTGAGGAGGAATATTGCACTGAGGTCAGGAAAGTTATTTATGGAAAGAAATAACATTACAAACGCTTTTAATTCACAGATCAAATACATGATTTAAGCCTCCAAACAAAGCTTAATAAATCCTCAACCGTACATGCGATCGATACAACGACTACACCGTTTGAAATACACGGCCCTTGTGAACGCATCGATATGAAATTTATGTTGATAAACTTAAAAATGTGGCCATGTCTGCGATCTAGAAAAGAGCGTCTTTGTGAGTTTTGCAGCAACATTTTTTAGATAATTTAACATGAGAGTCTATGAGACATAATTTCTGGCTGTTGCTCCAATAACTAAAACTAAAATACGTATCGCAGAATTGATCACATTGCCAGAAACCAGACAAGCATAGCTACGTTTTGATATAAAAATTGTGTATGAAAAGTAGATCTTGTGGGCGTGAGAGCAATTTGTTTCCCCTTTTTCTAAAGATATTTTTAATTACAAAGATCTCCAATGTTAAGGTCACATGACAGACTCTAAATCCCCTCCATAGGATTACATTATAACCGATTGCATTTTCGTAAAAAATTCGCCAAACGTAAATTGCGTTTTCACCAAAAATTGTAAACGATAACGATCTGAAAAGTCATAGCCGGATAGCTAAATATTTTGTGACCGCTTTAAAGTTTGTTTAGTGTCTGTAAGTGAAAGTATGAAGTAGCTGAAACTTTTGGCAGGGCATGTGATTTCAAAGGGGAAAAGGATGTTCTCATTGACTTCAATGTTAAGGGTCTAAAAGCTTAAAATTTATAAAAGTGTAAATAGTCCAAAAAAACTTGAAGAAGTCCCATCATTAGCTGAACGAGACGAACATTTTTACAGTTGAATGGTCTCAATAGCTGAAAGTATGCCGAAGTTACGCAGAACCAAAAAACGTAAGGAATAATAAGAATACTAAATTTACGGATATCAATACTGGAAATGTTTATTAAAGCATTCACACTAATTAAGATTAATACATTTACGGGTATCCATACTGGGAATGCTTATTAAAGCTAAGTATCACACAGGCAGGATTTACAAGCAGTAGTGGTAATAGTACTAGATAGCATAAAAACACTTGGGGAAGACTTTACAGCATCAGTAGTGGCCATAGTAGTCAATAGTGTACCAAAAAATTGGGACACAGGTGTCTTGACTGAGCTGCAATAGTAGTAGTAGACATTGACAATACAGTGTCAAATCACTCGGGCAAGAGGTGCCATGATGAGCAGCAGCAGCAGCATCAGTAGTGGTAATAGTAGTATAGAGTGGCAAATAACTAGTGACATAGGTGTCTTGATTGAGCAGTAGTAGTAGTAGTAGACATTGACAATACAGAGTCATATCACTTGGGCAGGAGGTGCCATGATGAACAGCAGTGGTAATAGGAGTATATAGAGTGTGAATTAACTGCTGACATAGGTGTATTGACTGAGCAGCAGCAGTAGTAGTATTAGCAGTAGTAGTTGATACAGAGTCATATCACTTGGGCAGGAGGTGCCATGATGAACAGCAGTGGTAATAGGAGTATATAGAGTGTGAATTAACTGCTGACATAGGTGTATTGACTGAGCAGCAGCAGCAGAAGCAGCAGTAGTAGTATTAGCAGTAGTAGTTGATACAGAGTCATATCACTTGGGCAGGAGGTGCCATGATGAACAGCAGTGGTAATAGGAGTATATAGCGTGTGAATTAACTGCTGACATAGGTGTCTTGACTGGGCAGCAGCAGTAGTAGTATTAGCAGTAGTAGTTGATACAGAGTCATATCACTTGGGCAGGAGGTGCCATGATGAACAGCAGTGGTAATAGGAGTATATAGCATGTGAATTAACTGCTGACATAGGTGTCTTGACTGGGCAGCAGCAGCAGCAGCAGCAGTAGTAGTTGATACAGAGTCATATCACTTGGGCAGGAGGTGCCATGATGAACAGCAGTGGTAATAGGAGTATATAGAGTGGGAAATTACTTTTGACATAGTTGTCTTGACTGATCCAGAGGAGTCATGGGAGAAAGTCATGTGGTCAGATGAGACCATAATATAACTTTTTGGTCATAATTTCACTAACCGTGTTCGGAGGAAGAATAATGATGAGTACCATGCCAAGAACGCCATCCCTACTGTGAAGCATGGGGGTGGTAGCATCATGCTTTGGGGGTGTTTTTCTGCACATGGGACAGGGTGACTGCACTGTATTAAGGAGAGGATGACCGGGGCCATGTATTGCGAGATTTTGGGCAACAACCTCCTTCCCTGAGTTAGAGCTTTGAAGATGGGTCGAGGCTGGTTCTTCCAACATGACAATGACCCAAAGCACACAGCCAGGATAACCAAGGGGTGGCTCTGTAAGGAGCATATTAAGGTTCTGGCGTGGCCTAGCCAGTCTCCAGACCTAAACCCAATAGAGAATCTTTGGAGGGAGCTCAAACTCCGTGTTTCTCAGCGAGAGCCCAGAAACCTGACTGATGTAGAGAAGATCTGTGTGGAGGAGTGGGCCAAAATCCCTCCTCCAGTGTGTGCAAAGCTGGTGTAAAACTACAAGAAAGGTTTGACCGCTGTAATTGCAAAGAAAGCCTACTGTACCAAATATTAACATTGATTTTCTCAGGTGTTAAAATAGTTATATTCAGCACTGTAAATACATCAGGTCCGGGGCTCCATCAGGGAATGCATGACAAGGGACCCTTCAGCGCCCTGAACCGACGACGGGTGCCAGAAAGTCACCGCCGATCCAGGACTCATTCATCTTTATGAATGTGAGTCTGTCCACGGAGTCTGTGGACAGACGGGTCCTCTTGTCCGTGACCACCCCACCTGCCGCGCTGAATGTCCGCTCAGATAGTACGCTGGAGGGGGGGCAAGACAATAACTCCAGCGCATACTGAGCGAGCTCGCGGCAGGTGTCCAATCTCCATGGGGTCATCGGTGCTCATACTGTCAGAAGCACCGACGGACGCCATGTAGTCTGCCACCATGTGGGCCAGCCGCTGGCGGTGACTGCTGCTGCTGCTGGTGCTGGTACTGGGTCGCTCGGTTTGGAAGAACATCCTCATCTCATCCATTAGGTCCCCTGCTCGGCTGCTGCTGGGTGCAGCCACCTGCTGGGTGAGATGAGGGGGGACAACTGGAGGCCGGGGAGTTGCCTGCTCCAACCGGCTGACAATGCCTGCCTGCAGTTCCTCCATCCGGCGCTGCCTCCGGCTGGCTGGGATGAACTGCTCCAGTTTCCCCTTGCACCTGGGATCCAAAAGGGTGGCCATCCAGAAATCATCCCTCGCCCTGATGGTCTTAACCCGGGGGTCCCTCCTGAGGCATCTCAGCATGTGGGCAGCCATGGGGAAGAGCACAGCCCGCTGTGACTCCTCACTGCTGCCCAGGTCAATGAGGTCCGACTCTTCATCCCTGAGGCGCTGCTGGTCACGCTCAGAGATGCCCAACCCCCGGACTATCGGTGCCCCCAACACCGGCTCTCCCTCCTGACCAGGCCCTGACTCCGGGATGACACCAGCAACCACCTCCTCCTCCTCATCATCATCATCATCATCATCCTCCTTCTCCTCCTCCTCGTCCTGGCCCTGGTCTCGGTGGAGCATTGCTGACTCCTCCTGCTCCACCAAGGCACTCTCCCCAGCTTCGAGCAGGCGATCTATTGTCCTCTCCAGCATGAACACTATTGGCAGCACGTTATTGAGGCCGACATGCTCACTGCTGACCATCTTGGTCGCCTGCTCGAAGGAGGACTACAGACCTGCTGTATCTGCCCCCACTCCGCACAGGCGATGAAAGGGAGTTGTGGTGAAGCCCTCTCAGTGCGTAGGTCCATCAGGTACTCCCTCACCGCCCTTCGCTGCTCCCACAACCTCTTCAGCATGTGGAGGGTGGAGTTCCACCGCGTCACACTGTCCACAATCAGCCTGTGAAGGGGCAGACTGTAGTTCCGCTGCAACTCGGACAGGGACGCGGTAGCGGTTGGGGAGCGCCTGAAGTGGCTGGCAATCCTACGCGCCTTTGCCACAATGTCACTCAACCCGGGATAAGTGCGCAGGAACTTCTGCACCACCAGGTTGAGGACATGTGCCAGACAGGGCACGTGGGTCAGACTGCCAGCACTGAGGGCGGCGAGTAGGTTGCTGCCGTTATCGCAGACAACCATACCTGCCTGGAGCCTTTGGGGTGTCAGCCACTTCTGGACCTGAGCCTGAAGTGCTTTCAGCACTTCTTGTCCAGTGTGTCTCCGGTCCCCTAAACTAACAAGCTGGAGCACGGCCTGACAGCGCACGTGCCCCACACTTGAGTAGCTACGGGGGCGCTTGCTGGGAGGCTCAGCAGCTGCGGAGACAGTGGCTTGAGGGAGACCAGCAGTTCTCCCCTGGACACCCCGGGGCGGCACCACAAGATCGGTTGCCGCCGATCCCTCACCGACGCCTCGGAGGGAAACCCAATGGGCCGTGAAGCTGATGTAGCGCCCCTGCCCATGCCTGCTGGTCCAGCCATCCATTGTCAGATGAACCCTGTCGCTGACAGCGTGATCCAGCGACAGGGTTACATTCTGCACAATGTGCTGGTGTAGGGCAGGGACACCAGTCCTGGCAAAGAAATGGCGGCTGGGGACACGCCATTGGGGTTGGGCCTGCTCCAACATCTGCCTGAAGGGGTTGCTGTCAACTATGTTGAAGGGCAGCAGATGTTGGGCAATAACCCTTGCCAGGAGCCCATTGAGGGAACGCACACGTCGGTCTCCAGGGGGGAAGGGAGTGGTGCGGTCAAAGGCGTCTGAAATTGACGCCTGGCGCCGGACGGCAGTGCGGGACACAGACGCGGAGGGTGCTGTGGAAGTAGAGGTCTGGCTGCCGGTACCAGTACCTCTACTAGAGGGAGCGGGGGGGCATGACCTGCTGGAAAGAGATGAAGATGTGGCAGGGGCTGCTGTACCCTGCTCACTTGTGGTGGTGGCGCTGCTACCACCACCACGCTTCATCTCGTCAAACACCGCCCAGTGGTTTATCCTCAGGTGCTGGTTCAGGGCTGTGGTACCCACCCGAGCCAAACACTTCCCTCTCTTCACCCTCACTTTACAGATCCGGCAGATGGCCACGGTAGGGTTGTCTGCCACCAGGGTAAAGTAGTTCCAGACAGGTGACTTCAGCACCGCCCTCCTGTCAGATGGGGTGACGCTTACTTGCACCTGCTGGGACTCGGTGCGCACAGGTGGAGCTGCCTGCTGCTGCTGCTGCTGCTGCTCCTCCTGACACCTCCTGCTGCCATCACCAGTGGAGACCCTGACGATGGTCTCCCTGGTGGTGACCTGGCGCACCGTTTCACCAGGGTGCCTACCTTCCCCATCGTCACTGACGCAGTGAGCCGACGCGTCAGATGGCAACCATGATGGGTCACCCTCTTCGCCCCCAGAGATGTCAGACCAAGGGCTGAGATGTGTTGGTCTGAGGGAACCAACTGACATGGAGCCTCTAGCCTGGCTCCGCTGTCCCCTCACCCACGCCTGGGTCTGACTAGGTGCTGCTGTTTCCTGCACCAAAACAGCAGCACCAGTTTGAAGGGATGTCTCTGGGATACTGCCAGCAGGTATCCCATCCTCCTCATCCATCCCTTCAAAAAGGTCCTGACCATCAGGACAGAGCTGGAGGTCTGCCTGATGCATGGCCTCCCCCAAGAGATCCCTCTCACTGTCGCTGTCGAACAGTAAGATGCTGGACTCTTGGGGGCTGGGGGGGGGGTACTACAGGCACCGGTGTAATGGTGGTACTACTGTGAGTCGGGACCGACGACTCAGTGGCACTGCTGTGCCCCATGTAGTCCACCACTACTTCAGCCTGAGATGGCAATATCGGGCGGCTGCCCGATGGGAAGAACTCCCGGATCAGGCGGACTCCCCTTGCACCCGATCCTCTACCACTAGTAGGGGCACGAGAGGTACCCCGTGCTGGCAGCGACCCAGCACTGGGAGTAACTCCCCTACCCCTGCTGCCACGGCCACGGATGCCGCTCATGATTGCTGATGTGTGTGGGGGGGGTAAACTTTATTGGGGGGGGGGAAATGTGAGGAAAATGTGTGTTTGTGTTTTTTTTACAAGACAGGCACGCAGACAAAGACGTACACAGACAGCTACTAAACTATAAGAAAAGTAGTACACCAAAGACAAGGACTACAAAATTAAAAAAAAAAAAAAAAAGCACTAAACAAACACTAACTTTTTTTTTTTTTTTTTTAACACAAAACACAGACACTAAACACACACTAAGCTAAGCTAGATGAAATAAATGTACACTAACAGTGTGTACACTTACTACACAAAATTTAACTAAACTGAACAACACAAAACTTAGCTTTTAGAAAAGCTCTTTAGGAAAAACTAAGCAAAATGTGCACTGAAATCACTAGCAAATATCACTGAACAGCGAAGCTGCAAGATCAAACAGTAACACAAGATGAACAAAACTTAGCTTTGAAAAAAGCTCTTTTAGAAAGCTCAGCAAAATGTGCACTGAAATCACTAGCAAATATCACTGAACAGCGAAGATGCAAGATCAAACAGTAACACAAGATGAACAAAACAGCACAAAACAGCACAAAACGTAGGTTTGAAAAAAGCTCTTGGGTCTATTGCTTTGAAAAAAGCAGTTGATATACTGGAAAAGATTCACTGGAATCACTAAATAGCAATGCAGCACTATGCTGATGATGATATAAATCAATCAGGAACAGACACAGGAACACAGAAACAGCCTCCACACTCTCTAGCCAGCTTCTGAATCTGCAATGAAATGGTGCTGGGAGTGACCTTATATAATGTCCATGCAGGCAGATTCCTATTGGTTGCTAACCTCTGACGAGTGTGGAAGGAGAACTCTGATTGGCTCTGATGCAAAAGGGCGGAGAAAATAATCGCGCAATATTCCTATTGCCGAATATTTGCATTGCGAATATTCGGCAATATAAAATGATCACTTCAGCTACTCGGCCCAAGGTCTCTAATCATACCAGCAATGCTTTTAGACGTCTATGGAGATCACTAGGATGTGATCTGTTTTAAAAATGAAACTGTAAAAATCGCTCTGATGCGGAAGATAGGGGCGAAGAAAATAATCGCTCGATATTGCGATTGCCGAATAATCGCATTGCGATTTTTCGGCAAAATTCAATGAACGCTTCAGCTACTCGGCCCAGGGTCTCTAATCATACCAGCAATGCTTTTAGACGTCGATGGAGATATCTAGGATGTGATCTGTTCTAAAAAAAAATTGTAAAAAATCGAATATTCGGAATTGCGAATATTCACCGCGAAATTCGAAATATAGCGCGATTTCTCGAATATGCTATATTCGAGTCGAATATTCGCAATGCGAATATTCTTGAGCAACACTAATGATTATTACCAAAAAGGGGGGTTGACATCCGGGGCCCCTTCCAGGTGTATTGCCTGTACCGCCCTGATGGCGTACCAGAAAATTACACATAATCATTCTGACCCCTGCATTTTTCAATCTTGTCCCCATCATGTTTTGCCACTACTGTCTATTGATATGTTCAACACTTTTTGTTCAATCCTTTTAAATTTGGAACACTAGTAACATCAATTTTACATCATTAATATATTTTGATTCCCCAAAATAGTTAGCAAAATGCAATACCTGGCTCCATGGCTCACAATCTGGGTCCTCCAGGAACAAGGGTGCAAGCGTGACGTCAGCAGGACGGTGGCTGACAGGGACCAAGAAGTGCCTTCTTGGTCCCTGTCAGCCACCGTCCTGCTGACGTCACGCCCTTCGGAACGAGCGCTGTGTTTAGCTTTGCTCTGAACCACATCGTTTTTTGGCCCTTGCCAGCCACCGTCCCGCTGACCGCATCATCCATTGGACTGAGCGCCGTGCATCTGCACCGCTCATACACAGCCACGGACTTGGCTCATCAGGATTGATACACGATCTGGCTCCTATAGATAGATCCTCACTTGCACCCTTGTTCCTGCTATATGTAATGTAAGTGTTGGATATCTACATTAATCATTGTATTAAATCAGATGACTCAGAGGCGCTTTTTTTCTGTTTTTTCTTTCCATGTTTGCCTGAGTTGACTTCACTCTTGGAAGAGCAGCCCTTGGTCATCTACTGATAAATTGTCCAGAGAATACAGCTTCAATGCATGGACTGATTGTATTCCCATTGATGAACTTTTAACTATTCGGTTTAAATGTTATTCTTAATTGCTGCTGTCATCTTGCATTTTAACCTTTTTAACCCCTGCTACTGATTGTTGTCACTTGATCACTCTGAGCGCTGTTTTCTTGTAATTCTTGCCTGCAGGGAAGATTGGAGGATAAACTGCAGGGAAGACGGGAGCGATCTCTTGGGGGAAGGGTAGACAGGGATGGCCTGGCCTCAATGTGGTCATCCAGGAACTGCCGCTGACCATAGTACCACACGTTTGGCTTGTAGATGCTGTCAGCTGCAGCCCCAGATCTCATTGAGGCCAGGACTTGTACCCGTTGGGTCCTGTAGGTGCCCCTAATGGAATTGATTTTTTGTTTCACAGTGTCAGTTGTGGCATTGGGGGACCCTTGTCTTTACAAATGCAAGCAGGGTCTCCTTTGCTTTCTTCCTGGCTTCTTTGTTTTTATTTTGTTTGTTTTTAGTTTGCCACAGTACAGGAAGTTCCTTCCATCTTCGTATAAATTCTGTCAGGAAATCTGGGTCTTTGAAGGCCTCTATTGTTTCTGCAAGTCCAATTTAAAATAAAAAACCTATGTCAGTCAAGCCACTACTACTAATAAGCTTTAACACCATATCTAGCCCACAAACTCATCCACTGATCACTAATAACGTCAAAAATACAGTTACGTACCGTCGTATGACACGATCGTTACTTCCGCCTTCTTCCACAGACTGTGAACGCCGCTTTCACTCACGCCGTATCCCTTTATACACTGTGCACACATGACTCTCCGCACGTTACCCCACCCCTGACGTTCGGTCTCCTCCTTTCCCTGCCCCTTCTCTATCGTTTAATGAGGAGCAACTATGGAGGACATGCAAACTATGGCAAACTCTAGCCAGGAGGCAGGCCAGGCCCAAGCAGACAGAAGAACCAGGTGGAGGTACAAGGCCTCAAACATGTCCTTTCAGGAGATGGTGGACATGGTGACCATCTTAAGGAGGGAGGACTATGATACCAAACATGGCCCTCACAGGTATCCCAACAAAGTGAAGGCCGAAATAATGCAGAAAGTAGTCACGAGTCTCCACCAGAAATTTGGGGAACGCAGGACCAAGGAGCAACTCAGGAAAAGGTGGTCTGACCTGAAGTTGAGAGAGCCAGAGCAACTGGAGAGGATAAAAAGAGTCATTAGAAGAAGTAAGTAATTTTCCTGTGTAATAATTATTTTGGTTTGTTCTTTGTGGTATGTGGTTTTTCTTTCAGGTTGTACTGTATGTATTTTATGTTTGTGGGCACAATAATTGGTCATCGGAGTCGTCGTTCATTCGATGACTTAAATAATAAAAGACAATCTTTGTGAGAAATGGCATCATGCCTAGTTCGCATGGGCAAATGGGAGTTTAGACACTGTATCAGACAAAAAGATTGTCTTTTTATTATTCCTGATCGAACGAACGACGACTCCTACGACCAATTATTGTGCCCACAAACATGAAAGTTGCGACATTTTTTTTGTTTTATGTGAGATCAATTGTGGAATTAATGTAGATGGGTTCCTAACTAGATTTTAATATTAAAAAATAAGTCAATATACAGTAAAAGTTGAGTCTGCTCAGCAGTTGGTTACACATGTAGCACAATTGTTGGCCACAAGAACAACCTATTTAGGGTATCACACAGAGGTGAGGTGATCCAGTGGATACTTGGTTAGCTTCCATGTAGAAAACTAGACCAAAGATCCAAAGAATTTAAAGAGCTTTGGGAATGCCTACAATCCTGTGTTCTGCTTAGAAGGGTTGTTAAAACCAACAATAGTCCCACCATTTGTAAAAACAATGATTTATATTCCTCTTTCAGGCCTTTAATCTTTTTAAATCATGTTTACCTTTTCTTCAATCTCGTAGGGCGCAATCAAGCGTCAAGGCAGGAGCACCAAAACACACAAGCCACACCCCCGCGGCATGTTGCCGAAGGGGAACCTGCCACCACATCCGGTAAAGTATCATATACCACAGCTTCAGGTAATCTAGATGTAGGTCTACATAATTTTAATACATGGTTTGGTCCCACATTTCAGGAGCTATTCGTGCTGGTAATGGATTTGACATGTATAGTGCCCAGCTGTTGATTGCAGAAGTGTTGTCCTGCAGGTCAGAGATCGAAGACATCCGTCTTGCTTCAAGGGAGATTCGAGAGAAAACCAAAAGGGTGGAACAAAAGCTAAACAATTTGATCGATGTTCTGGGGAGGGTTTGAAATATGTTTTTAGAAGGTTTTATTTTTGTTTGTTTGCATGTTTTTTACTTAAACATTTATGTCTTAACATTTTAAAAACCTGATTTTATTAGTAAATGACCAGAAAAAATAAAATAAAAAATAAAGGGGTAGATTCAGATAGATTAGCGGATCTTTAGATCCGCATAATCTATCTGATTTACGATCCGCCGGCGCAAATTTGAGAGGCTAGTGCAGTATTCAGAAAGCACTTGCCTCGAAACTTGCGCCGGCGGATCGGAAATCCCCCGGCGGAATTCAAATTCTGTGGCTAGGGGGAGTGTAGTATTTAAATCAGGCGCGTCCCCTCGCCGATTTAAATGCGCATGCGCCGCCGGCTAAATTTCCCAGCGTGCATTGCTCCAAATGACGTCGCTAGGACGTCATTGGTTTCGGCGTGAACGTAAATTACGTCCATCCGTATTCGCGACCGACTTACGCAAACGACGTAAAAATTCAAAACTCGGCGTTGGAACGACATCCATACTTAACATTGGCTGTGCCTCCTATTAGCAGGAGCAACGTTACGACGAAAACGACTTACGCAAACAACGTAAAAAACTATCGCCGGGCGCACGTACGTTTGTGAATCGGCATAAGTAGGTAATTTGCATACTCTACGCTGAAAACTACGGGAGCGCCACCTAGTGGCCAGCGTGAGAATGCACCCTAAACATACGACGGCGTTAGAGACTTATGCCAGTCGTATCTTAGGCTAATTCGGCGTATCGAGCTTTCTGAATACAGAAAGTAGATACGCCGGCGCAGATTTGAATTTACGCGGCGTATCTATGGATACGCCGGCGTAAATTCTCTCTGATCTACCCCCCAACCTTGATTTTATATGTAAATGACCAGAAAAAATTAAAAATAAATAAAACCTTGATTTTATATGTAAATGACCAGAAATAAAAATAAAAAAATAAAACCTTAATTTTATATGTAAATGACCAGGGAAAAAAAAAACCTTGATTGTATATATGTTAAAAAATAAACATATTTGGATACTCAAAACTGTGTGGCTTGTTCTTATATCAATGCTGACTAATAAAATAACTCATCTCGATTTGTGGTGGTAACATTGACAATGATGAGTATTTAGTACATCCACAAAACATGGCACTATGATAGCCTAGGAGAAAGCTACAATAAACACAAATTATAAATTACTAAAATAAAAAATATAAATAGACTGTTTCTTGCAGAAAAGAAAAGATTTATTCAGCCAAGATCTGGCATTGGAATGGCCCCCCTCCCATAAAATAATCGACATATGTTTGCCGCACAGCACGTGCGCTTTGGGGGGCCAAGCATGTATGGCTAGCCTCACGGGCCGCCACCAGAGCTACATCAACTGCCTCATCAGGCAATACTGTTAAATAGGTCGAAGAATGTCTTTTGAGAAAGTTATGCAAAATACAGCAAACATACGATTATATGGTTCCACTTGTATTCTGCCATGTTTATGGCGGTCAAAAAAAAAACAAAATCGGCTGGCCATGATGCCAAAAGCATTCTCAACTCCCCGTCTGGCTCTGGCCAGCCTATAATTAACCACCTCTAAGACCCGGACCAAAATGCAGCTAAAGTACCTTCCTCTGGATCAACTGTGGGTATGGAGTTGGGTGTATGGGATTGTAGTTGTTTTTTTCTATTTGTTTGTTTGTTTTTTTAGAGCGTTGAACTGGATGGACTTGTGTCTTTTTTTCAACCTGACTAACTATGTAACTATTAACAATGTACCTTGCCCCTTTTTGCGATTCGGCACTGCGGTCGCTTTAACACTGACAATTGCCGCGGTCGTGCAACGTGGTCCCCGAACAAAAATAGCGCTCCTTCTTTTTTCCCCACAAAAGAGCTTTCTTTTGGTGGTATTTGATACCTCTGCAGTTTTATTTTTGCGCTAAAACATAAATATAGCGCCATTTTGAAAAAAAAACAATATTTTTTACTTTTTGCTATAATAAATATCCCCCAAAAATAAATATATAAAAAAAAAATTTCCTCAGTTTAGGCCCGATACGTATTCATCTACATATTTTTTGGTATAAAAAAAATCGCAATAAGCGTTATCGGTTGGTTTGCGCAAAATGTATAGCGTTTACAAAATAGGGGATAGTTTTATTGCATTTTTCTAAAAACATTTTTTTTTTTACTACTAATGGCGGCGATCAGCGATTTTTTTCGTGACTGCGACATTATGGCGGACACTTCGGACAATTTTGACACTTTTTTGGGACCATTTTTGTGGAAATGACAGTTGCAGTTTGGGAGTTAACCACAGGGGGCGCTGAAGAAGTTATGTTTCACCTAGTGTGTGTTAACAACTGTAGGGGGGTGTGGCTGTAGGAGTGACGTCATCGATTGTGTCCCCCTATAAAAGGGATGACACGATCGATGCAGCCGCGGGCTCTCCCCGTTCTTCAGCTCCGGGGACCGATTGCGGGACCCCAGCGGCGATTGGGTCCGTGGGTCCCGGAGCTTCGGACCGGGTCGCGGGAGCGCGCCCGCGACCCACGGCTGGGTACATGTACAGGACATACCTGTACGTACATGTGCCCAGCCGTGCCATTCTGCTGAAGTATATGTGCAGGAGGCGGTCCTTAAGTGGTTAAAAACCCTCCTCTCAGGGGTGAGGGTGCGTTGGGGAAATGGCCTCATGAGGTGGGGACCCAAGCCAAACGCCTCATCTGCAACAAATATGAAGGGCAGCCCCTCTTCGTTCTCCTCCGCAGGTGGCAATCCAAGGTCCTGCGACTGAAGCCGTTGGGCGAACTCGGTCTGAGCAAAGACCCCGCCGTCTGACATCTGGCCATTTTTCCCAACATCCAGGTACCACCGCCATCAGCACGACGCTGTGGAACCCCTTGTAATTAAAATAATGGGATCCGGAAAGGGGGTGGTGGCACGATACGGACGTGCTTGCCATCAATGGCTCCTCCGCAGTTCGGAAAGTCCCAACGCTGCGAGAAGTCTGCTGCCACAGTCTGCCATTCCTGTGGCGTGGTGGGGAACTGTAGAGAAAAAGAAAAAAAAATCAAACAAACATTGCTAACAGAATATCACAAAACATTCTGGGATCCTAAAAAAAGGAGATCATTAATTTCAAGTATTATTTTAAGAGCCAGAAATAATAAGGGATCACTAAGCAGATTAATCACCCCCTCTGATGGCAAAAAAACAGCTTATGGGAGGGGGGGGGGGGGGGGGGCTGAGATGAGTTGGTGACCTCAACCACCCCAAAAAAAAATATCTATGTGAATTAACATTTAAAAGAAAAAAAATAAGGGGGGGGGGGGGTTGTTTTTGGATTAGAATGGAGGCCAAAAGAAAAGGGGGATATAGGGACCCACAAAATGCAGAACTACAATGGTGGTAAAAAAAAAGGGGGATTAGGAACTAAGCTCGGTGTGTTTGGCCACAAAATAGAATGCTGGAGAGGTTGGGCTATTGAAAATATGCATGTAGGCCCAAAAAAATAAAATAAAATAAAAAACCTTACCTTACAAAGGGAACATTCACAGCATATTACAAACAGGTTAATTAGGGACTGTTTGAACAAAAAAATATTAAGGCATGCAATAAATACTTATAGGTAGATTGAGAAAGAGTTAGGCCGGCTTATCAGTAGATAAGCCGACCTAACTCAGAATCTACGCCGACCTATGTTTAAGCGTATGCTCAAACAGAGATACGCTTAAACAAAGCTAAGATAGGACGGCTTGCGCAGTTCTATCTTAGCTTGCAATTTTTCTGATGGCCGCTAGGTCGGCGCTTCCATTTGCGGCCGGAGTAGATTATGTAAATCAGTTAGTACACCGATTCACGAACGTACGCCAGGCTGCCGCAGTCGAATTACGTAGTTTCCGTAAGGCCTTAGGCGGCCTAAAGTTATTCCACCTATGAGGTGGAATAACAATGTTAAAGTATGGCCGCCGTTCCCGCTGCGAGGTTCGAAATTTTTACGTCGTTTGCGTAAGTCGTCCGCGAATCGGAAGTTACGTCGTTTACGTCCACGTTGAAATCAATAGGCCCGTACGGTGTACTTAGCCGCAATGCGCCCTGGGAAATGTAGGCGCCCGGCGCATGCGCAGTGTAGAAAAACGTCAAAAAACGTGAGGTCAAGCCTCATTTCCATACAACACGCCCCCCTCCAACAAATTTGAATTAGGCACCCTTACGCCTGCTCGTTTTAGGCTACGCCGCCGTAAATTAGCAGGTAGTTGATTAGAATCATTACTAGCCTAGCTAAATTTACGGCGGCGTAGCCTAAACAGGCTAAGCTACGCCGCGCATCTTTAGGTTCACGTACCTGAATCTACCTAATAGTTTGTGAAATTAAAAGACACCACTTACCTTAACATAGTCCTCCTGCAGAACCTGAATTATGCAGAACAGGTATCCGGGATTATGATGCCCAGAGCCTGGGGGGAGATGCCCGTCGAGAGCTTCAAGTCCTGCAGACTTCTCCCTGTTGCAAGGTAGCGCAACGTAGCAACTAGCCGCTGCTCAGCAGTGATGGCTTCCCGCATAACAGTGTCCTGCCTGGTGATATATGGCGACACCGAAGCCAAAAGCTGCTGAAATACGGGGTCAGACATCCTCAGAAAATTCCTGAAATCATCAGGGTTGTTTTCTTGGATCTCCCCCAGCAGAGGCATATGAGAGAACTGGTCCCTGCGAAGAAACCAGTTCTTGTTAGCCTACAAACTCCTTTGTTGGCCCACAAACTCCTCCTCACCCTGTTCATGGACCGGAGCCGGGATACAGTACAAATCCCAACACCAAGCACAGCACGATCTCGGCGACGAGAACATACCCGCAACATGGCTAGAAAACTGTCGTCAAATCAGATCGGACTAAAAAAAGAGAAAGGCCTCTAAAGAACGACCTGCAAAACAGGAACGTGCAGACAAGAACGCACTGCCAAAACAGATACGACCTGAATACAAGCACTGTAAGACAGATACAAACCCAAAAGCACAAACTGTACGACAGAAAACAAAATTTAAAGCACGAAGACTGAAAAGCGCGAATCGTCTCTCACCAAACTTTTACTAACACGCAGCAACACGATATCAGCAAAATAGGCCGTCTTCCGCATGGAAATGGCCCTTTAAAGTGCTGTCGTACGTGCTGTACGTAACCGTGCTTTGCTAGAGCATTTTGAAAAAACAATGGTGTGTGGGCAACGTAGTTTTTTATGATGAAGTTGGAAAAACGTCCTTTTTTTTTCATGATAAAGAACGACAGTGTGTATGCGGCATAACAGATCTAGGGTATGTCGGTCTGCTGTAAAGGCTGCTAATTAATAAGGCTGCTGCTTTAATCAGCTCTTGGTTTGACTAGTCAGCAGCGTGTCTCTGTCTAGCTCCTGTCTAGCTCCTGATTTAAATCTGAAGATGGTCGCCGCTCAGGTGCTAGAAGCCAACAGCGCTGAGGCCCCAAAAGCATGGCCGCCAGTGTTATCTATAATAGATGGATCAGGCTACAAAAATATGGCCCCGACCTGGTGGTAAGGGGCTGGAAGAAATGCTACTGTTATGCGCCGTCCTTGGGGCCGTACTGCGCAGGCCGCCGAGCGGCCGATAGACATGGTACGGCCCTACAAACCCTGGGTGCTGAGCGTGTGTAACATCGCCGGAATCCTAGGCAAAATGGCCACCGAGGTGGCCGCTAGAGGCAAAATACAATGTGGCCACAAAAACCTGGCCGCTAGTGCAATGTAAAACCAGGAAGTAACCATGAAGAATCCCAGCCAGTACAGTGCGGCTACAAGAAAATGTCCGCCAGTGTAGGAAGTAAACCTGCAGAACACCAAAAGTATGGCCGCCGAACGTCAATAGAGGGGAATAGAGTGCGGCTACAAGAAAATGGCCGCCAGTGCAAACAAACAATCAAGCATGGTTTACAGGGAAAATGGTCGCCAACAGCATGGAGCAGGACACACAATAAGAATAATCTCTTATGCAGCTCTATACATTGTGCAAGTAAAGAAATGCAGCATGGACACATCAACCATGGCCACCGACCACATGGAGCAGGACACAGGTAAGCAATCCCTCTTGGCACTTATACACTATCTTAGTGAACGTACATGGTTCCCCCCAAGTGAAGCTCCCCGGGGGAACCCCCACCCCCAGCAGCTAGCTCAGGGAGGCCTAAGAAGGAGGGAAGGGAGGGAAGGGAGAAGGGAAATATAGAGCCCTTTACTCACCTCTCCAGGGATGCCCAGCTCTGTCTTCTTGCTGAAGCAAGGTAGTAACTACTTAACCCTCCTATGGGTTTATGCTGGAAGCATCCTGGACAGAGCATCTCCCGCATGGTAACGGAGGTAACTGTCGGCCAGGCTACTGCGACTCGGCCCTGTAGACCGGTCCTATGCAAGCCCTGGAGCATACGCTCCAGGCCACCCGTAGAGCCACGGGTATATCGTGGATGACCCAGTGCGTAGCTATGGTCAGCACACGCTCGATGGCCGAAAATGGGGGGACTACAAGGATCTGGGATCCAGCCTGTCACCCAGTCGGCAGTTGATCGAAGATCACAGGAACGATTAAAAACTTAAATAAATAAATAACTAAAAAATCCAAAAAATAAATTTGAACTAAAGCCTCCAGGCAGAGAGAGGGGTTATAACCAGAGGGCCCGCCCCCTGGGCGGGGCTGTAGGGTGTGTATGATAAGTTTACCTTTTTTTTAAGTTTCTGCCAAGTCACTCCTTAAGGAAGGCTATTTCCCACTATGTCAAGATTAAGGCTGTGTCCGTCCATGAACGAAAGAGAAATACCTGGTTGATCCTTGTAACGGAATGACCCCGGGACCACCCAAAGACTTTGTGAGGATGGGGGATACTCCTGTGTCAGCGTCACTGATAACTCTTGGGTCTGAGTCCACTCTGTGCCCTTTGGGCATGGGGTGGTAAGTGAATCCTAATTCATGTTTTACATGAGATAGGACATCACTGATAGTTCGTATTGCAGGATTTTGAGACACTGCAAGATGTTGGTTAATTGTGACCCTAACCAGTCAATAGTGACTCATCTCTCTCTGAAGACTGTTAATATGTTAAATAAGGCTAGCTTTTGAAAGGCCTTTAATTGTGTGATAACACTGTCTAAAACCTATTGATGCTCAGAGGTGTGAATAGGTGTCAAGCTGCATGCGAGACGAAAACGTCTGCCTAAGGAACTCAGTGTGTGATGGGTTTGTTTGTTATGCTGTTTAAGGAATGTGCAGTGATTAGACATGATAATTATAGGCCGGTGCCGACCTGTCTAGAATGTTTAAGTAATTAGCCTTAGTGTGTGATTAGGGGGGTGGAGATCTCATTGTTGCTTTAATGCCTTGTACTGTATAAAAAGCTGAGAAAAAACCATTAAAGTCTCATTACATTTGGAACAAGTACAGAGCTGTGTCTCGTCTTGATTCTGGGCAAATGAAATGGGAACGGGTCCTGTCGGTTGGAGTGTCGATAAGCTGTCGTGACTGGGATGGAAGGTCGTAAACGGTGGTGACCGTTACAATCCTGCCTTCAGCTGTCCCTTCCACCTTCTCTGTGTCCCCACTGCAGCCTGAGATCGTGCATACCAGCTGTTGTCATCTACTGAGCATGCTCTAGTTTTAGTTCCTTTCTAAGCTGTTTATTTCCTCTTTTTTTTATCTGTGCAGCCCACATATTCATGTTGTAAATAACACTCCTCCTTCTCTATGTCCTTCTATTGCTAACACGATGGGGGCAGGATATAGTATGCTGATCACATTCACTAATGCCTTGTACACATGGTCCGCCGGACCGTTTTCAGCGGACATGCCCGCCCGGAGATTTCTGTATGATGGCTGTACCATCATACAGAAATCCGCGCGTACACGATACGCTTTGACGATGCCGCGCTGTCGCCGCAACGATGACGCAGCGACGTGCGCGGCCCTGGAAGTTCAATGCTTCCACGCATGTGTCAAAGTCATTCGACGCATGCGAGGGATGGCGGCCGCTCGGACATGTACGGTAAGTCTGTACAGACGACCGAACATGTCCGACGGACAGGATTCCAGCGGGCATGTTTCTAAACATGTTTAGAAACATTTGTCCGCTCGAAAACGGTCTGGCGGACAAATGTACGCTGGAAACCTGTCCGCTCGGCCGTACACACGACCGAACATGTGTGCTAAAACTGGTCCGCGGACCAGTTTCAGCAGACATGTTCGGTCGTGTGTACAGGGCCTAAGATACTCACAAAAAAAGCTTAGTTTTAATATAAATTTGTATTAAATATATCAAATGTCCTGTGCCTTGAAAATCTATTCACACCCCTTGAAATTTTCCACATTTTGTCATGTTACAACCAAAAACATAAATGTAATTTATTGGGATTTTATGTGATAGACCAACACAAAGTGGCACATAATTGTGAAGTGGAAGGATAATGATAAATGGTTATCAAATATCTGAAAAGTGTGGTGTGCATTTGTATTCAGCCCCCTTTATTCTGATACCCCGAACTAAAATTTAGTAGAACCAATTGCCTTCAGAAGTCACCTAATTAGTAAATAGTGAACCAGTTTGTAATTTAATCTCAGTATAAATACATCTGTTCTGTGAAGGCCAAGGAACACACCAGACAGGTCAGGCATAAAGTTGTGGAAAAGTTTTAAGAAGGGTTAGGCTATGAAAAATATCCCAAGCTTTGAACATCTCATGGAGCACTGTTCAATCATTCAAAAATTCCAAGATCCACAGCTTAAGTTAGTCGTACACTCCACAAATCTGGCCTTTATGGAAGATTGGCAAGTAGAAAGCCACTGTTGAAAGAAAGCCATAAGAAGTCCCATTTGTAGTTTGCGAGAAGCCATGTGGGGGACACAGCAAATGTGGAAGAAGGTGCTCTGGTCAGATAAGGACATTTTATTTTTGGCCTAAAAGCAAAATGCTATGTGTGGTGGAAAACTAACATTGCACATCACCCTGAACACACAATCTCCATCATGAAACGTGGTGGGACCATCATGTTGTAGGGATGCTTTTTTTCAACAGGGACAGGGAAGCTGGTTAGAGTTAATGGGAAGATGGATGGAGCCAAATACAGGGCAATCTTAGAAGAAAACCTGTTAGAGTCTGCAAAAGACTTGAGACTGGGGCAGAGGTTCCCCTTCCAGCAGGACAACGACCCTAAACATACAGCCAAAGCTACAATGGAAAGAAAAGCCCAGAGCAATGTAATGTAATGGAGTGTGTGGAGGGCTGGCATGAGTTAGTAACAGGGGACTGGTGTTAGGGACATGTGGATTGGCTGGCCAGGGTGGGGGTGGAGTAATGGAGCTTAAAAATAGGAACGGATCCCGGGTAACACAGCGTGGAGCGAAGTTCAGGGGGCAGGATCATGTCCGGCGTGGATGACTTGCTGGCCCAGCTGGCCCAGTTACGGACGATACTGGTGAGACCGGCGGCTTCGAACAGCACAGGGGGGAGAGACAAGGGGCGAGCTTGGCGATCTCGCCCGCCGGAGCGCTTCTCTCCCGACTCCTTCTCCCAGGGCCCCCCCATGAAGCACGCTGCTATGCCCGCAAAGGGGGGGACCGGGAGGAATCCCCAGCATGGATGGGGCTCGGTGGGCGGCCGCTCTGTTAGCACCGGCACTGCCTCGTTACCTGCTCGGCCTGTGGAGTCAGTAGCAGTGGGCCCCGCCTCCCGGGTGTTGTCACGGGGTGCGGCGCCTCAGCGCGGGAGATCCAGGGGCACTGGGCCTTTCACTTCCACGGCTGACGGCCTGGCCATGCCTGTGAGGGATGCGGTGAGGGGAAGTGGCAGCAGTGGTGGAGGCAGCAGGGCTGGGACCAGCCCCCCCAGTCTGGAGAAGTCATCGCAGAAATCTGTGGGTGGGTCTGGAGTGCGGAGGAGGGGACAGGCGAAAGCCAGACTCTCGGCAACCAAGGATCCCTCCCCTGGTGGGCACACGTCGGAGGAGGAGGAGCCAGCAGTGTTGCAGTCAGAAGGGGAGCAAACTGAGTCCGAGGAGGAGCAGCTGCCGCGAAGTGCATCGGCAGCAGGGAGTCGGGGACGGTTGGCTGGTGGGTCCTTGCCTAGGAAGCCCGGTAAGTCTCTTTTTCATTTACCTACTTCAGAATGTTTGGGGGTTTTGGCGGCTGCTAGTGGTGGGGTTGGTCTTCTTGCAGGTAATGTGGGGATGGCGGGGCCGAGTGGTAAACAGGGCGTAGCGCCCGGCAGCGGCGTAGGCGGGGTGTTGGTTCCTAGTGATGCCGGTTTCGCAGGCTTTCTAGCTGGGATAAAATAATTGGTGGGCAGGTTCGAAAAGCCTGGTGGCGCAGTTGCCGGTTCGGCAGCGGCGTGGGTTCCCCCCGTGGGGGTGGATGGGGGGTCAGTCCCGGCAACGGCGGTCCGTGGTTCCGCCGGTTGCGGTCACTGCTGTCCCGCTGGTTCCTACGGTCACGCCGGTGGCGGTTCAGCCAGTGGCAGTGGGAGCCGCGGCTCCGATTCTGCCAGCGGAGGGTAAGGCGGCTGAAGAAAGTGAGGTGGCGAGTAGGCAGGAGGTGATTCGATTGGCGGACGCGGTGAAATGTGAGATATACATATGTTTTGAAGGGCCGTTGGGCGCCCACTTGAAAGCGGAGGTCAGAGAGAAGATCTGGAAGGGTGAGTATGTGGAGATTTTCTCGCTTCTCCCCTTGGAGAAATTTAACTTGGATAGGGTCAAGCCGGACGAATCCAAGAAGGAGGAGGAGGAGAAGCGTAGGTATCAGCTTATTTCGCGGACATTCACTAACTGGTTGCAGGCTTTTGCAATTCTGGCATGTGTGGTAGGGGAGAAGAAGCCGGAGTACTGCTCGGCTCTCTTCTGTTACCAGGATGCGATTGGGGAGGAGTATAGGGTTTATGGGGGTTCCGAGTGGCTGTGGACCAGGGCTCGAGTCCTGCGGGAACGCGTGGGGATGGCGTCCCTGCACTTTTCTTACAGCAGGGACGCCGCTCCCGTTGCAGGACTCGAGCAGAAGAGTTGTGTCAGGCGGCGGCGCAGTGTGATTTCTGGAAACATGTAAGAGCAAAGAGTTGCACGGGGGGGAGAGCCACTCTGTTAGCCCCGGCGCGGCCTCGTTAACTGCTCGGCCTGTGGAGTCAGTAGCAGCGGGCCCCGCCCCCGGGTGTTGTCACGGGGTGCGGCGCCTCAGCGCGGGAGATCCAGAGGCACTGGGCCTTTTACTTCCACGGCTGACGGCCTGGCCATGCCTGAGAGGGATGCGGTGAGGGGAAGTGGCAGCAGTGGTGGAGGCAGCAGGGCTGGGACCAGCCCCCCCAGTCTGGGGAAGTCGTCGCAGAAATCTGTGGGCGGGCCTGAAGCTCGGAGAAGGGGACAGGCGGAAGCCAGACTCTCGGCAACCAAGGATCCCTCCCCTGGTGGGCACTCGTCGGCGGAGGAGGAGCCAGCAGTGTTGCGGTCGAAAGGGGAGCAAACGGAGTCCGAGGAGAAGCAGCTTCCGCGAAGTGCATCGGCAGCGGTGGAGTCGGGATGGTCGGCTGGTGGGTCCTTGCCTAGGCAGCCCAGTAAGTCTCTTTTTCATTTACCTACTTTGATATTTTTGATTTTCCTGTATTCTTATTGTTATCGTGGCCCAAGGATTGCCACCCCAGTGATTTACAAATTATTGGAAACCCCAATTAATGCTAACAGGGACATTTTCTGTTAAGGCAGTTATATGTTTTACGTGTTTGCAATCTTGTGGTTAAACATTGACCCCCCCCTTTGGACATTTGTATTGTGTGGTAGAGACTCCATTTGGTGCTCCAGTGTGAGGAAGCTTGACGTTTTGGGCCATTAGGATTTCTTGTGTGGAGCACAGAACAGAACCAGACGAATCTAACTCCAAACAAGGTAAGCATTTTTTTTTACTCTGAACACCCAGACTAGCAAGCTTCTGTGAACATTGTTTATAGGTATATAACCTTTTGTCTGTACTAACAAACTTTGATGAGACTGATATGAACAGTATAAGTAAAATAAATTATACTGAGAGTGTATGAGAAGACATCCTGTGTGATAGGCCAAAATTGCAACAGGGTGTCAGTGTGAATGATATGGGCTCTGATTGGACGCTTGAAGGCAGTGAAAAAATTGGAATCTGGGCCTTTCTGCTGACAAGCGCTTCCGATTGACCCTTGTATGAGTCTAGGTCAAGACGCTTCCCAATCTTTGAGATTGAATTGCACCTGTGGGCCTAGGTCACCCTGAATTGTCTGGATGTATGTGAATCTATCGTTCCGTATAAATTACTAACTGGATGTTGTAAGCGGTGTAATAAGATCTGTAAACACTGACTATATTGTAACTGCTAAAAATCATTAGTAGGTAAGCGTCAGTTAAATTAGTGCAATTAGGTGCCTCTTGCACTGCAAGCAATCATAACAATCTAATAAGTAAGCATTTCTTTTAGAATATTGCAGAAAAGTTCACGGGAGGACAACTAATTTAGTTGGGAAAATCCCCGGGCTAATTTTTTGAAGGACTATAGTCAGTCATTGTTCTGACAAGTAGTGAAAAAAGATCAGCAGAGGGGCAGTACCGGTCCACTCAATCAGGGGTCAAAGCGTAGCTAGCTTTGGGAAAAAGCGACCTATAAGGGTTTGCGGGATCAGCTCAAAGTCCTTTCGTCTGTAAAAGGATGGGAAATCAAATCGCTTCAAAACGGATGTCAAACAGAGGGGAACCTTACCATTTAACTCCGAAGGAAGAAATGATAGATAAATATGGACCTTGGGTTGTGAAATATATAAAAGATTGGGATCAGTGGACAGGAAAGCAATATTCGAAAAAGGGTACTTTCAAGCCAAGCGCTTGGGAAGCCCTGTGGTACCGTCACCACGGGAAGATGATACGAACAAATGAGAAAGATGCTTGGAGTGCCTGGATGGTAGAATCCATGAATAGAGCCGATGATGTGAATATTTTCACAGTCGGAGGTAAGGAGAAAACACACAAAATGATGCTGAGAAGTAATGACAAGCAGGGAGAGCCACCTATCCAGAGTAGTGACAGTGACGAACAGGAAGAGGATGGGGCAGTGTCAGGAGTGGGGCCTTATGCAATTGCCAGGTCCTGGTTGGAAAAATGTTTAAAGGCTGAGAGGAATTGTCACCTATCAGCAGATGACAAAACCAGGAAGCCACAACTTGCGGCCCAATTTGACACCCCATTAAAAACCCAAAATGAATCACAGAGAAACTCTTCCTGTGAAGCATGGAAACAAAAGGAGGGAGATAGCGTAGCCCGCCAGGGGAAGGGAGTGATGGACCCAAGGGAGAAAATATTCCCCAGTTCCAGAGATCATATACCATCAAAAGGGATACCCTCTTCTTCTTTGACAGAAAAACCTCCCGAATACAGTAATCCTCCATTTACTGGCTGCGAACCAACATTCTCCCCTAGACAGCAGTTAACAAACAATTCCGCTGCTACAAGCAACACTGGCAGTTCTGCTACAGGGCACACTGCCTATGTACCTTTATACCCCCAAGTAACTAGCACCCCACAACAAGGACCTATGTGGGGTCACTCTAATGAGGAAAGAATGTCACCCAATGTGGGCACACCTGTATACCATGGAACTGTTAATGCCACGCTTCAGGGCACTTTGCAATTGGATAAAGTGCCCCCACATGGCAGCAACAATCATCCGCAGTCTTGTTGGGAACCTATGACAGAATCCCAAAAGACCAATCAACAACTAATATCTTTTCCGGATGACACATCTGTCTATCCTGTAAGAGAACAGGTGGTTTATGACAACAGCGGGAGGTCCACTGGAAGAATGATACATCATGTACCATGGACTCCCTCTGAGATGAAGGGATTTCTGAGTGTTATCCCCCATCCAAGGACAGATCCCGTTAAATTTGCCAAAGAACTGCTGGACATCCAGGCCAGCTACAATGCAAACTGGGGTGACATGCTTCAAATCATGAAAAGGGTTTGTGGAGATGGGGACTTTGATGAAATCCTCATTAAAACTAATATTCCACGAACCCTGTATATGGACTCCAGCCAGCAAGGAGATATGCTCACGAAGCAATTAGCACAGTTGATTAAAACCATCTATCCTCCCCAGTCTTGGACCAAGGTGTCAGGAGTGATCCAAGGTCCAAAAGAAGATTGTATGACATACTACAATCACTTTAAACAAGCTGTGGAATCGGCGGGTGGGGACATTACTAACAGTGCCCTATCACCCGTATTGATACATAGCTTCATTACCGGGTTGAGAGGAAACATCAGGGAAAAATTGATGACTGCAAATCCAGACTGGAGAGATAAGCCACTCTCCTCTTTGTTGTCACTTGCCACGGCTATTGAAAGGAATATAGCAGATTGGGAGTCACAAAAACCTCAAAAGATCTGCCTTGTCACCGATCAGATGAACAGTGCAGATCTTGACCAGAAACCGAGATGGAAACCGGTTTGTTACAACTGCCGCAAGCCCGGTCATTTCAAAAAAGATTGTACAGCTCCAAGACGAAGTAGGCAACCACGACACGAGAGTGAATCTGAAAAAGACCTCAAGTGACGGGGAGAGCTCCCGGTGTTACCTGTAATTTCTACCAATGAGCAAGGTAGTGCTTATGTACAGATGAAATTAAATAATCAGACCCTAAGGCTCTTAGTCGACACCGGTGCTGCTCGGACCATATTAAAATCCAGTGAAATAAATCTTCCCATTCGAAAGACCGTGAGAGGGGTTGGGCTAGGGGGTATAGTATACCCCCTATTGGAAACCACTCCCACAAAAGTTCGAATAGGACCTTTTCAAACTGAAGCTTCACTGCTCTTGAGCAATTCAGTTCCTTGCAATTTGCTGGGAAAAGATTTGCTCTCCCAAATGAGGGCCCAAATACATTTTTCTGAGGATGGAGTGGAAGTAAACATCCCTTCTGATTCTGACCAACCCCAAATGGAAGAAACCTGGGATAGTATCATTGCTTTGTGTAACTTGGAACTGGACGCAAGTTTCACAGAGAGCTTGCCTAGTGATTTAGTTGAAGGCACCAATCCAGATGTTTGGGCTACAGAGGGGAACACGGGACTTATGATCCGCTGCCCCCCTGTTAGGATCAAGCTAAAACCAGATGCTATCATTCCTAGGTTACCTCAGTATCCATTAAAATTGGCCCAATTGGAGGGAATTAGAGACCAAATTGTACACCTCCTGAAAGAGGGTATACTGGTGAAGGTGAGTTCACCCGCTAATACCCCATTATACCCTGTGAAAAAACCAGGCCGAAACGTGTACCGGATGGTACAAGACCTGAGAGCAATTAACAAAATCATCCAAGAGGATGCTCCGGTGGTACCAAACCCTCACACTATTCTGAGTAACATCATTCCTTCTAACCAATATTTCACAGTTATGGATTTGAAGGATGCCTTTTTCACGGTACCACTCCACCCTGACTGTCAGTACCTCTTTGCCTTCAGCTTTGAACGGCAACAGTATACCTGGAGTAGATTGCCCATGGGCATGGTATCTAGCCCAAATGAGTACAGCAAAGCTATGAAAGAATGCCTGGACAGGTGGCACTGCCCAGAGGATACCACTCTACTCCAATATGTGGATGACTTGCTGATTGGAGGCAACACGAGAGAGGCATGCAGAGATGCAACTATCTCCTTGTTAAATCACCTAGCAGAGGAGGGATGCCGAGTATCCCCCGCCAAATTACAATACAACATGGACCGAGTTGTGTTCTTAGGTCATTGCATCTCCCAAGGGAGAAAACACCTGACTCAAGACCGAAAGAAGGCTATTCTGAATAGCAAAATGCCACAAAATGCAAAACAATTGAGGGGGTTCCTAGGATTGGTTGGATATTGCCGACAATGGATACCAGAAATGTCCAATGTTTGTAAACCACTCTATGACTCTGTGAACACACAGGGGAAACTGGAACTCAGTGAAGGGCAAATGCATGCTATTCAGACCTTGAAGGCTGCAATCAGCGAAGCACCTGTTTTGGGCTTGCCAGATTATACCAAGGGATTCAGGCTCTACTGTCACGAGTCCAGAGGCCACGCTGCTGGAGTTCTGACGCAGGACCATGGAGGACATGACAAGCCAATTGGCTATTACAGTTGTCAGATTGACACTGTTGTCAATGCGATGGCACCCTGCCTGAGGGCAGTAGCTGCAGCTGCGGAGATGCTGACTAAAACTGCAGACATTGTGCTAGGGAACCCATTGGAAGTTTACGTACCTCATGAGGTCCACGTGGTCATGCAGAACTTGACAACAAAACACATTTCATCAGCGAGATTGACCAGATATGAACTGGCACTTTTAACGCCCACAAATATTACCCTCAAAAGATGTGCAAAATTAAATCCAGCTACATTGCTACCAGAGACAGTACAAGATGAACTAGAAAGCCATGACTGCAATGCAGAAATGGAGGATCATTATCTGGAAGCGCAGAGAGTGAGAGATACCCCCATTCCCAATGCTGACCTCACTGTGTTTGTAGACGGGTCCCGCTTCTATACTGAAGAAGGGCACCCTGTTACGGGATATTCTGTGGTCACCAAGGATGAAATCCTTTTCCAAGGAAAATTACCTGGGCATCATTCCGCCCAGGTGGCAGAGCTTATGGCTCTCATGCAGGCTTGCATAGTAGGAAAAGATAAAAAGCTCAATGTCTACACTGACTCCAGATATGCGTATGGAATATGTCACGATTTTGGCCAGATCTGGAAATTACGTGGATTTTTGACCACCTGTGGAAAACCTATCAAACACGGTGAGCTCATTAAGAAAGTCCTTGAGGCACTTTGGTTCCCCGAGGAAATAGCAGTTCTAAAATGTGCAGCACACACTAGAGGCACGGATGAGGTTTCACTTGGGAATGCTAAAGCAGATGTCGCGGCAAAGGCCGCTGCTGTAACTGGCACCGAATCTGTGGAAGTCTTCATAGCCACACCTTGCTCTGACAGCCCTGATCAGGTAGATTTGACTGTCCTGGCGAACTTGCAAAGGCAAACTGATGAAAAGACAAAGCAGAAGTGGCAAGATCAGGGATGCAAAGAAACTACTGGACTTTGGGCCCATGAGGATGGAAGGTACTGTGCCCCTCCAGCACTGTATCCATATTTGGCAGAGGCATCGCATGGCCCCTCTCATCTATCCAAAGGAGCAATGGTCTCCACAATCACGTCTCACTGGGTGGCCCCCGGATTCACCACTGTTGCAGAGAGATTCTGTCAAGGGTGCGAAACATGTCAGAAACATAATCCTGGGAGGCTGGTCAAAACCCCAACTAAACACTTGCCCAAAGCACAGTATCCCTTCCAAAGACTGCAGATTGATTACATTCAATTGCCAAAATGTCAACAATTTCAATATGTCCTAGTGTGTGTAGACATGTTTTCAGGATGGGTAGAGGCCTGGCCGGTAGCCAAGGCGACGGCATCAGTCACTGCAAAGAAACTCTTGCAGGAAATTGTGTGCAGGTATGGCCTAATGGAGACTGTAGAGTCTGATCAAGGGAGCCACTTCACAGGCCAGGTGATGGCTGAGGTTATGGGAGGACTCCAAATTGAACAGAAGTTCCATACTCCCTATCACCCACAGGCGTCGGGAAAGGTCGAAAGATATAATGGGGTGATTAAGAATAGACTAGCAAAAATTTGTGAAAATACGCGCCTCACCTGGGTGCAAGCTCTCCCTGGTTTTGAAATCCATGCGACATACTCCTAGAGGTCCAGAAAAACTGTCTCCATTCGAGATATTGTTTGGAAGACCCCCAATAACAGGATTGTTTTTCCCACAAGAAATGACATTAATGCATTGTTCCTTAAAAATGTATGTGCAGGAATTACACCAGCAGCTCACTAAGTTGCATGCCAAAGTGTTCTCTTCTATTCCAGACCCAAATTCTGACGGTAAATCCCACTCCCTACAACCTGGAGATTGGGTGGTGATCAAGAAATTTCAACGAAGAGGACTGGAGCCCAGGTTTGAGGGTCCCTACCAGGTATTGCTGACCACCCCCACCTCAGTAAAGGTAGAGGGAAAAATCTCTTGGGTACATGCTTCTCATTGCAAACGAGTTCAGAAGGAGGTTTAGGGAATCAGGTGGAATGGGCATGTTTCCCCTCTTGTTAGGTATACTCAGCAGGTATGTTCTCAGTTCTGCTCAAGAATTAACAGCTCCTATGACACCCGCCACCTTTTTAGATGGACCAAAGACAGTACCCTGGACTCCACCGGAGGAGTATGGGGAATGGGGAATTAAACCTGAGGGGTGGAGTCCCACACAGATCCATAAGGCAGAGTGCAAACACGGACGAGTACTTCCCCGATACCCAATGTACTTTCATGGGTATATACTCATTCATGCCATAGCAGGGTTGGGATTTGATGGGTCCTTCCTAGAACATACCACTGGCCTCGACCCACACCCATACAGGTTTCATACAGCCCGTGGGGACATTAAGGCAGGAAATCTACTAGATAGGCTTTGCAGTCTTACATACAGAATGGCCAATCTTCGTGACCGGGTAAGAATACAGCAGGTGGTGAAAGATAACCCTGACACCATAATGTATGTCACCTATCACATAGATGAGGACGTTGCCTTATGTGAAGGGGATTGGGACCCCAAGGATAGGGTATGTCTTATCCCCGGAATTTTTCCTGAGACATCAAAAGACAGCCAAACTACCAAGAGAATGTTTGTAGATCTTGATACCGAGACCTATGAAATGTCCATAACTAATTTGACCAAGGGGTCAGATCTATGGAGGGTAAAATGCAAACAGGGCAGAGTATACCCCATAGATCCCACAGGGGAGAACTATGAAGGGTGGTACATAGTTTACATCATCTTTAATCAGGGGAAAGAGAAAGAACATAAGAGGTACTATTTTGATTTCCCCGAACTTGTTCAAGGGTCACTAGCGGACAAGTGTTTCCACCCCGAGGAGGGAACCCTTGAGATTCTGATCACTAAACACCCCACCTATGATAGGAAGACACATCCACTAAACTACTTGGCAAAGAAAAAGGTTGTACTGCAGTTGAATTGTAGTACCACCCATCAGGCCGTATGGTATGAACGAGCGAATGTGACTCTCTCTACCAAATATACAAACACCGTAATCTTGAAAATTAGGACCGATGCTAAAAACAAACAGTACGAGGTCATGGATTTACAACCACGACTGTCCATACATGCCTTTGTGTTGCAGGTAATGAGGGACACCTGTGTCCCCGAGACAGAGGGTCACTATTTTATCGACACAGCTTACTGGCCCCCAAATCAGTCCTTGGCTTTTAACAGTCCAAACCCATGGAAGTGGGATGTCTTATGCAACGGGGTGGATCTGCCTAGTGTGAATGAGTGGATGAATGGAAGGCCAATGAATGAAGAAATGAGAGGCGTGCATATGACTGTGGACTGGCAAGACCCCCAAGGATACGATCTGGATCTAGACTTACATCTAGATGGCCCATTTGTGTGGCCATTCTGCAACGCATTTGACGAAGGCTGTTGGACCTTTAGGCAAATGACAAAGCTTAAGAGTGATGACCTGTTGCCCGGAATCAGTACCCCAGTCATGGATCCTAAACGTTGGTATCCCTGGAAAGGGCGAGGAAAGATCTGTGTGACAGTGGTACGGGTACCCAATGAAGTAGATGTTCTGGTGCCGGCAAAAATTAGTTCGGACTCCTGTAAAGCCCCCATAGTGAAGGCTGCAGATCTAGTCAGCCCGTTACTCTCCTCTCACTGGACAGTACTAACAGAAACACAATTTATGTTATACACATGGAGGATAACCTTATCTGATTTCCGAGTTGATAAATGGGATCAACGGTGTGCAGCCTTCATAAAGAATCAGGTATACATGTTAAAGGAGTGGATGCAATCGGGATATTCAGAATATTCCCCCAAGAGAGCAAAGAGAGACGTAATAGATACTGCCTTAGGAGCAGGAGGTGTTGCCCTGAGTAGCCTAAACACAATGGATTTAGAGGTACTCAGAAACAAGCTAGGAGGGTTGGCACAGCATGTGGGGGAAGGGGTTGAGGTGCAGCTAGATGTGAATCATATTCTTGAAAATCTACAACATGCTCATATTGATGCTACTGCCTCATTGTCTGAGATAATGAAACAGAAGTTCACCGGACTGATAGCAGGATTATCCAAGGTACAGGAAGACATCCAACTTGCTTTATCTTGCACCCAGGTACAATCAGAACTGTCCCAGGACCTCAGAGTAATGATTGCTTCTTTTTCAGCAGGACAATTTCCACTAAATTTGAGAAAACAAGCAGGTAGGGTAGTATCCAAATTTGCTATGAGTCATATGGATTGGTGGATGACTCAATTCCATGGCTGTCAAAACCTGACTTGCACAGTCTCATCCCTAATTCCGGTCGCCGGGACCGAACATCGTGCTTATACCACAGTTAATTTGGGTACTATCCTATCGGGCACTACTGTGTTACACCCCCGAGTCCATCATGATCTGATGGTTTATGAGTCTGAACAACCTCAAATGATTGATACTGATGGGTGCTGGAGGAAGGAAGGGGTGGTATTATGTCAAGGGAAACAGGATAGGATCATGAGACAACAATGCTGGCACAAGGAAGGGTCGTGTCTTATGGATGCCGAGGAATTGTCCCAACCTTATGTAAAATACTTGGGGCAAGGGTATTGGTGCTGGTATCAAATGTCCAATGATGCTCTATATTCTGCCTACGGGTTGAACTGTACTCAACGGGGTACATTACCTCAGGGAGTCTACTGTACATCTTCCCCGGTCCTGGGAATAGATATATCCGGGACACAAGGACGTACCCCTGTTACCCCAGAGAAAAGGCTGGATATCAAACCTGACACCCCCATACATCTACAGAAACTTCCTCTTGGATTTGGGGCTGAGTTAAAGGCTTGGCTGGTAGATTTTGGACAACAGGATGAAATATTAAATGTGCTGAGAGATGCTGAGAAACAAGCCACTATACGACTCACCCATGATCAAGATAAGTTGATCCAAGTATCCCACGCTTTAGAGGCAGACGCTAAGATTTCCTGGTGGGAAAGTATATTTGGGTATAGTCCTAACGCGTCAGCTTTCCTAAACATTTTGCTCCATCCTGTTGTTGTCCTAATCTGTGTAGCTCTATTGCTCTCCCTGATGCAAGTAATGATGTGCATTACTATCAGGAGAATGAACGCCAAAACTATGAGAATGTGCACCTCAACGAGGTATCTTCTCTCAAGGAACAGAAAAGCCACTAACTCAGAAACAAATTTCTGAAGAAGCCTGTTCCAATCCAGACCAGTACAAATGTACCGTTTTTTTTTTTTTTTTTTTTTTTTAATACTCCAAGGTTAACATTTTTATCATGTTCGTGTAATTTTTTTTTAGTAATTTTTTATTTCTAATTTTTTATTCATTTTTTATCCATTACAATTTGTTTTACTTTTCATTTTTATACATTTTTAGATTTTTGTAAAAGTTATTTTTTTTATTCATTTTTTTTCTCTCTCGGTTTTAGTTCAATTTTTAGTCATTTTTAATAAATTTTTCTAATTTTTCATTTTTTATTTTTTTGTCAGTTTTAATTTTTATTTTTTCTCCCTGAAGTGTGATGGTTATAACTTTTTGCTTTTAATTTTTTGAAGTTTTTTTCATTGTTATTGTTTTTCTTCCCTCTCATTCCATTCAGGTGAGAAAAGTTCCAAAAGGTTTTGAACTTTTTCCACCTGAAGGGGGGAGTAGTGCATAGACCTGGAGGAAAAAGAATAAATAATGCATTGTTTTTAATGGCCCTTTTGTTGGAGAATTTATTATTATTCTTTGGTTTGGGGAAGAGCCTAAAAAATTTTTTTTTAGTAAGAAGTACAGTCGGGTTTGACTAAATTCTAAAAAGTTTTTTGACAACCATTTTTAGCAGCTCCTTTTTAATATTTACATTTTTTATGTTTTTAACCCGACTTGTACATTGTTAAGTGACCATGATCATGTTCACCTGTTGATCACCACTAGGGCAGAAAAGTCAATTTTTTTGTTTTGTTTTTTGTTTTGTTCTTGTTTTTTTTTTAAGAGAGGACCCTAGAACTATATTTTTTTCCTGTTGATCTAGGAATAAGCCTCTTCAATTTGTAATAATAAAGTGCGGTCAGGTTTACCCAAATTCTACAAATTTAAATCATCTCTCTCTTGTTATAATCTGTATACCTGACCAGCAAAAATACCGCCAATTACTAGTAGGAGAGAGGAGTCGTTTTTAACGGAACAATATTTCGTTTTTATTTTTTTCTCGCTGTCAGCTAAAATTGACAGGGCAACTAGGTATTAAGTTTTTTTTGAAATACCGATTCAATGCTCTTTTAACAATCGAAAGTGGAATCTAAACTGGAGAGCTTGGTTGGAGCAGCATTAAATCTGTAGTTTTTATTTTTATTTTTTTTTGTGTTTTTTTTTTTTTTTTTTCTTTTCTCTCTCTTCTCCATATTCTTTTTCATTACTCACCTCTCTTCCTTTCCTCCTTTAATATTATGCTCTCTAAGTTTTTACTTTTTGGCTTCTATCATACATCTTCTCAGGATAATGTAACTAGAACTTCAGTCATATTTTGTTTTTAAGGCGCGTGAGCATGCCTGCCCGCCAGCGCAATATTGTACACCCATTTGAAGTATCCCTGGACATCCAGGTTTTCATGTCTTAAAGTAATTCTACCTCCCCTAGTCTACCTAAGGCTTTATAGTCATAAAGGCCACCCCACGGCTCCTGTCCGACATTCCTCCAATAACTGTACACTGACGTTCTCCTTTCTCCTTTTGTATTCATACATGACTGTCTGGAGGCCCACCCAACCACCACCTGAAGAAACAACGACAACCAAGTCATCTTTTTGAAGACAAACGTGCCATGAATAAGACACTCCGAAACCCTTCTTCATCATGCTGAAAAAGTGCTGTCTCGCGGTCCGATCCAATGGGGACAATCAGAACACCATCTTTCCAAGATACAGGACTAAATATAAGGATCCCGCCATCAATGTTGGAATTCCACTCCTCCAATGCAGAGGGGCGATGAAACATTGCAGTACAGACACTCAGGGTTCGGATCGGAAGTCTCAAAGGCACCAGGACTGTCTCAAATCTACCTTGATGAGTTACGGCGAGTTCAAGAAAGGAAAAGGCCGCAGTGGTGGTGGGGGAAGGGTCGGGGCGTCTGGGCCTTTGTGGGTGGGTACCGGATCATTGAAGGAGGACATAAGTTCAAGAATGAACTTCAGGGGGAACTGTGGTAGAGACTTTTCAAAACCATATATATGAAGATGTATATGTCATTCTTTTATAAGGCTTTTCTTATTAATGAGACTGAGATGTCGTTGGTCAACTGTCCTGTTTTTCTTAATCAACAGAGTGACTCGTTGTTAGAGTTCAACTAACAAAACGATTTTAAACCTATAATAACATAGGGAGGTTATCTCAAAGGGATGGGGATCTGATAAGCTTAGAGCGGGAAAAAGGTACATTTGAGGGGCTTTCTTAGAGTGGGAAAAGGGTACATTTGAGAGGCATTCTTAGAGCGGGAAAAAGGTACATTTGAGAGGCATTCTTAGAGCGGGAAAAAGGTACATTTGAGGGGCTTTCTTAGAGCGGGAAAAATTACATCGGAAGGGTATATAGAGACAAGTCCTAGGTTGAGTAGAGGCAGACTGGATCATGATCTGACTTGGGAACCTTGGTGAAGTACTCTGTAAATATACCCTATAATTTCCTTATTCTCTTCTATAATCTGTTTCTCCCTTTATCCTACTTTTTGTCTTAACCATATTGTTGAATCCTTTACTGCAATCTTATTGTTTGTATCTTACATGTTATAACTACTACTTGTCTTAACCATACTGTTGAATCCTTTACTGCAATCTTATTGTTTGTATGTTATATGTTATAACATTACTTGTAGGTTGTATGTGTATCAGCGATATTCTCTCTGATCAGAAGTAATATCATTTCTGTTATGGTTATGGGATTAATACAAGTTTCTTTTTCTGTATAATAAACTAATTATTTTATTTTTCCACTGCTATGGTGTGTTTTAATTTTATATAGACAACAGGTTATTAACCAATCATTTTTATGTATCATTAATCATTTAAGTGAGGTGTAAACTGAGCTAACACAATTGTTAAGGACTTGTCCGCCTAGAATTGAGACCAGGTCATTTTTTTTTCTCTCTTCTTTTTTGTTTGTTTTGTTTGTTTGTTTTTTGTCTGTTTGTTTTAAACAAACTGTGCTTCTAAAAAAAAAAAAAAGAGAGGGGAGTGTAATGGTTTAGGAAATATATATATATATATATATATATATATATATATATATATATATATATACACAGGGCTCAAAATTTCAAGTCCTGAGCTACTAGCCAGGCCTCAAGAGTTACTCGCCACCTGTTGCCCCACCTAATTCATACACTGCCCTGCGCCTAATTGCACCCGTAAACACGCCCTCGTAGATTATCTCATGGAATGACAATGTTTTATGCAGAATCAAGTTACAAAATTCAATATTACCAACAACAACTTTAACTAAATGGGACAGGGCACTGGGGCAGACCAGAGGGACAGGGCACTGGGGGCAGACCAGAGAGACAGGGCACTGGGGGCAGACCAGAGGGACAGGGCACTAGAACTGGGTCTCTTCCCCATTCTCTTGCTGTCTCCTCTGCAACTCCCATCCGTCCTCTCTCTCTCTCCCATTCATCTCATCATGAGGAGCCTGTGTGTGCGGCTCCATGCTTGCATGTCCCCACTTCCCCCTTTTATTCAGGCTGGCAGAGAGGAGAGGAGCTGCAGCACAGCGGGAGGGAGTACAATCCAGCGCTGAGATCCACACAACTGCACATCCATTGACACCATAGCACAGCGCACACTGACAGCGCACAGCACACATTGAGAACAGTCTGTTCACAGTGCTCAGGCTAAACTGTTGGACACTTACATAGAGCACAAGGAGAAGAAAACTGCACAAACTAGAAGGCTGCCGCTCTCATGTCAGGGCAACTTTCAGTGAGCGCTGCACCGGAGTGGTAATTTTTGCAATCCTCCACCTCACTCATTACTTTCTGCTCTCCAGCTACATTGGTCGGGGCCCGGGGGAGGGGGGCAGGCTCAGAGAGGTCATACTGTTAGGTCCCATGGCTTAATGAGAATTGTAAGGAGAACACCTGTGTACTGCTCTGCCTGTGTGCAGCTCAACAGACTACTTTTCCCGAGCATGCACCTTTCCTCTTCGGCCGCCAATCTCATCGGGACTCTGAGGCCTCGTACACACGACAGAGTTTCTCGGCAGAATTCGTCGAGAATCTTGGTGAAGAGCCGGATTCTGTCGAGAAACTCTGTCGTGTGTACACTTTCGGCCCGATGGAGCCGCCGAGGAACTCGTCGAGCAAATAGAGAGCAGGTTCTCTATTTTCTCGATGGGAGTGGATTTTGGCTCAACGAGTTCTTCATCGGGCTGTTTTTTCAACGAGAAACTCGGTCGTGTGTATGCTAAGAAACCTGTGAAAAACTTAGACACTCGAGAACAACATCGGTAAAAGTAGCGTTTGGAATGGAGATAGCACATTCGTCTCGCTTCCAACATTATTGTATCGTTTATTTGCTGCGCTTTACACAATTTTTTGTAAGGGCACAAAACAGCAATATTCTTTTTTTCTTTTGTTAGGATATTCACACAGAGTTCATTAAAATTTGGTGGAACCTTTTTCTTACTGATCTCAATAATATTTTATAAAAAAATTCTCACCTTATTTTGGTCCTGTGTTTTAAATCCTGCTCTTAATATTCACCTTAATTTTTGATTTTTCAAAAATGCAAATCCTCTTATTTTTTTGAATGTCAAGTTCCCCCCATAGAAACCTTATTGCTTTGTCTTATCTCATCTGTCCCTTTCAAATTACACCTTATATCCATTTTTTTTTAAACATAACCTGCCTTCTCACAAGCTAAATTTTAAAGCAAAAAAAAACAAGGACAAGTATGAACTGTAAAATCAAAATTTACCATTTATTTTGGTTTGAAAAATAAAGTAAGTAAGCAAAAGTCAGCACTGGAGAGCTTGCTGCCATTTGTGCACAGCCAGGTGTGGCCTGATGTGACTGGTGAGCAGTTGGAGGCCAAAATGGGGACTTGAGAGGTTCATTCAGGAAGGAACGCATCAAGGTCTTGGACTCCCCGAGGTCACAAACTGGAGCAGGGCAGGCAGATGTCACCAGGTTGTGGTACTATAGCAGCCTGAACTCTGCTACACCACATGGAAGTAAGGGAGTCACTTTCTTGATTTCTTCAAGGCCTTCCTTGGTGGCTTCCCTGCAGCCTGCTCTTTGACCTTCTCTGCAGCCTTCTCAGCAGCCTTCCTCTTCTGCCTGGCTGGAGGTGGTGCCACAGGGGTAGTACTCATGCCAGGAGGAGGAGTAGACGAAGGTGGTGGAGGATGAGTAGACGAAGGTGGTGGAGGAGGTGGAGGAGGAGGAGGTGGAGCAGTAGAAGGAGGTGGAGCAGTAGAAGGAGGAGGAGGAGTAGTAGAAGGAGCAGTAGAAGGAGGTGGAGCAGTAGAAGGAGGAGGAGTAGTAGAAGGAGCAGTAGAAGGAGGTGGAGCAGTAGAAGGAGGAGGAGTAGTAGAAGGAGCAGTAGAAGGAGGTGGAGCAGTAGAAGGAGGAGGAGTAGTAGAAGGAGCAGTAGAAGGAGGAGGAGCAGTAGAAGGAGGAGGAGTAGTAGAAGGAGGTGGAGCAGTAGAAGGAGGAGGAGCAGTAGAAGGAGGAGGAGTAGTAGAAGGAGGTGGAGCAGTAGAAGGAGGAGGAGCAGTAGAAGGAGCAGTAGAAGGAGGTGGAGCAGTAGAAGGAGGAGGAGCAGTAGAAGGAGCTGGAGCAGGAGTAGTAGAAGAGGAAGAGGAAGAAGAATGTTGAGAAGGAGCAGGAGAAGAAGAGGAAGAAGAATGTTCAGAAGGAGCAGGAGAAGAAGAGGAAGAAGAATGTTGAGAAGGAGCAGGAGAAGAAGAGGAAGAAGAATGTTCAGAAGGAGCAGGAGAAGAAGAGGAAGAAGAATGTTCAGAAGGAGCATGAGAAGAAGAAGGTGGGGGAGGTTGAGAAGGAGCATGAGAAGAAGAAGGTGTGGGAGGTTGAGAAGGAGCATGAGAAGAAGAAGGTGGAGGAGGTTGGGAGTTATCTGGTGTGTGAGGATGGGGATGGCGGCAAATGACAGTGTCCTCCGTGAGAAGACCCCTCACCCCCTGATTTGCTAGGGTGATGAGGAGTCCCTCAAAGAGGAGGCGCTGGTCCACTCTCATGTCTGCCATTTTAGCCAAAACCACCGTCACAAATCCCTCCTGAGCAGTGGGAGGCTGTTGAAGGGTTGCATGGGCGTCCCGAATGAGGGCTAGTGAGGCGTCACGCACCCTCGTATCCCTCACCTGCCTTCTCGGACGCAGGCGAAGAGGAGGCACCTGACATCTGGTACTTTGCCCAGCCACCTCATCCAACCCACTTGGGCCTGCCACCACGTTCAAGCCACTTGGGCCTGCCACCTCGTCCAAGATACTTGGGCCTGCAGCCTCCTCCAAGCCACTCACCCTGCCCTCCTCCTGCCTGGCATTTTCCCGATCCTCCTGCTGGCTGGTCTCGTCCTGTGTTTGGAAAAAAAGTACAGTTTTACTTTCTTTTTTAAAAATAAGACTCATTTTTCAGCTCCTGACTGTTGCATATTTTTTAGTCACGACTTATCTAAGCCAATCATTGTGACCCATGTTTTATGGTGAATCACACAAAAATAATTCCTGGCCAATACTGACAAATGATCTGTATAACACTTTTATCTCTACCTTTTTTTTACCTTTAACATCTTAATTTACATCTCTTTAACAACATTTAAACACCACACATTTGCACATTGAAAGTACTATATACCTGGCTCCAGCTGGGCAAATCCGGATCTTCATCCAGGATGGAAGGCTGCTGAGAGGGTTCATCTGCAGAGGGAGCAGCAGGTTGGCTGGAGGGAAGGCTGGAGGGAAGGCTGGACCTTCTGGGGGCAAGGCTAGAAAGTGACTCCCTTACCTCCAGGTGTTCATCCAGGAAGCTCAGTTTGCTATAGTACCACAACTTGGGTACAAATACCCACCCTGCTCCAGCTCCAGACCTCATCGAAGCCAAGACCTTGTTGCGTGCCTTCCTGTAGGTGCCTCTCAAGGTCCCAATTTTGACCTCCAACTGGTCAGTCGTCACATCAAACCCCACCTGTCTCCGCACAAGTGGGAGCAGGCTCTCCAGTGCTGTTTTCCGCAAGTCTTTGTTGCGGGAGATGGGGTCTTTGGTGGCCCACAGAACTGGAAGTTCTCTCCACCGGTCTATAAAGATGTCCAAAAATTCTGGTCTATTGAACAGGTTCATCTTTTCCTGTCCAAAACCAAGGAGAAATAAATAATGTCAATACACAGTCTATAAAGTTAATTACTCTTTCTCACCAGCTAGCCCTTAAAGGGTCACTAATGGATAAATCTTTTTTTTGCTGAAATGACTGTTTACAGTGTCTAGAGACATACAAGTGCATACATATAATGTGCCTCTAGTTTCACTTTTGCTTTTAAACTGATTTAATGTTTCTGTGAAGTAAAGAGACACACAGAACAAAAACAAAGAAATCCAGGGCATATTTTTATTTAAAAAAATTATTAGCATTGTTTCTGTGGATTTTTAGACACACAGCTTAGACCACAGTGACAAGCTCCCATGATAAATTTTAGAGGGAGCCAGAGAACCAGGAAGTGAGGATTTATGCAAAGGATTACAGCTGCTTAAAAGCAAAAACGGACAATGAGGACATGAAATCCAGACTGATATAATGTAAAGTAAGTTATTTCTGCCCCAAACAATTTGGGGTTATTTCTTCTTTAAATGTCTGTCTTTCCTGAATATGCCACTGCTGTCCCAAGTTCGAAGCATACCTGACCCTGGCTTGTCGTTCAAACGTCTTTCTTACGCAACCCGGTCGTATGTACGCTAGGTGTGTTCGAGCCTTATATACACTCCGCACACGTCATCCGCCCATGCTTAAAAAATTTGATGTTTCCCCCCGCCCCTTATCTTCCGTCGCGAAAACGACAAGGAGGAATTGGCAGCAGATCATGTTGGGTCAGTTCGTAGGAAACAGATCACCAGTTGTGTTGAACTAATAAGCCAGATCTCCTCCTCATTTGTGTGTGAAACGTTATAGAAAAGCACTCCGATCTAGTTTGGTCAAGACATAAAAGCGACCATTTGCATCATGTTTAAAACGACATTTTTTCTAAAGACATCCTGAGAACCGAGATTGGCCACATAACAGTAGTTGGATCAAAATGCATAAGCAAAGCGTTGGTTACGTACGACGGCACTATAGCAGACCATTACCTTCAATTTTAGAACTAGATATTTTTTAGTTTATGAACATAATATGTAGACCACAAAATCATTCAATCAAGAATAACATGTAAAATGTAGTTACATACCGGTGTTTGACCCGAACAGACCGCAGTTACTAAACAGACCGCAGTGAAGAACAGCAAGACCTATGAAGAACGACCCTGACAATGAAAAACGCGGGGACAGGACCGCAATGTAAAACAATACGACCTGACCGCACGTCCCATTGCCTAGATACGACCCCCACAAGCACAAACTGAACGGCAGAGATCAATCTGAAAGCACAAAGACTGAAAAGCACGAATCGTCACTCACCAAACTTTTACTAACACGCGTAAACACGGAATCAGCAAAAGGAGCCCCAAGGGTGGCGCCAACAAAATCAAACCTCCCCTTTATAGTCGCGTCATACGTGGTGAGCGTCACCGCGCTGGAGAACGACCAAATTTTGGTCTGTTACGTGTGTACGCAAAGCAAGCCTGTCGAGCTTCTCGACAAGTTCAACAAGGAACTCGACGAGGAACTCGATGTGCTTGGCACGTCGAGTTCCTCGGCCGTGTGTACGAGGCCTGAGTGTAGGCACAGATTGGAGGAAGATTGGTCATGCAGCCCTGTCATCACTCGCCCCCAGCTTAAATCCACTCGCCAAGTGCTAGTAGGCGAGTGGAAATTTTGAGGGCTGTGTATATATATATATATATATATGTGTGTGTGTGTGTGTGTGTGTGTGTGTGTGTGCATAGGTTTCCTGTTTGGGGAATTTAGACTTTGTTGTTTTATATAGATTTTGGTGGGATTTGTATTCTAAACTCAACACTGAAGCAAAATAACAGAGCACCATGGGGAATCATTTCTGTAAAGGGATGTATTGTGTGTGTTGCTGTTGTGTTCCTAATGCACCATTAGAAGGTGATAAGAAATGTATGCATAGCAAAGACCCTAAATTTGTGAAATACTGTTCTAAATGGGAAAGAAAATTTGGATTTAACAACAAGATAACTGTAAAAGGTTGCCAGGATTTGGTGGATAAGCTTAAATTGTTAGGACCCAAAGATCAGAGAAGGTGTTGGTTAGAAATGGCAGAGTGTTGGCTTGAGCATGCTAAAAGAAGAACAAAAGAAAAATGCCAAGCCCAACTTCCCCTAGTGGACAAAGAGGATGATTTCATTTGTAGCACCCAGAGACCACCTCCTTATAATGGTCCTCCCCCTCAGGTGCAAGCCACTGCCCAGAGTACCACCCTCCCTGTGACATCCACCCCTGTCAGAGGAACCGCCTCTGAACAAGACCCTGACCCTACTTCCTTAATCTCTCCAGATAGCAGCATGATCTCGGAGCTGAACAGATCAATCCTTGAAACTTTAACTGACGCCATAACCTATACACTAGGTGCCCCTGCAGGTGCCAAGAGATCAAGTAAACCTCCTATTGGGTATGGTGTAGATGATGGTGAAGTATACCCTTTGATAGAAGTCCCAAACCCCAGGGGAGGACAGGCTGACGGGTTGGGAGGACAGCATCCCCTGACAATGACTGTTTTCAGGCCATGGACTGAGAAGGACATACAAAAGGCTACAGAACACATAAAACATCCAAAATTAGGTCCAGCGGAATTTATTGAAAACATAGAGGGATTACGGAACAGTTACAAGTTGAACGGGGTGGAGGTAGAGAGAGCCCTGAGGAGAGTACTGGAATCAGATTGGGCTTCCGTAAAGGGGGATTGGGACCCTTGCTGCCTAGCAGACGGACAGGGGCGAAACGATCCATTACCTCCAGATAGCCCAGTCTTGGGAAACAGGTTGACTGCATTACTGAATAGATGTCAGCTTAGATGGATTCAAAGGACTGATTGGCAGAAAATAAATATGACCGTACAAGAAGACAAGGAGAGTGTCAGTGACTACCTAAATAAACTACGAGAGGTTTTTAACCACTTCCCGACCTCCTCATGTACATTTACGTCGGCAGAATGGCACGGACAGGCACAATCACGTACCTGTACGTCCTCTGCTAGACTAGGGTGGGGGGTCCGATCAGGACCCCCCCCGGTACATGCGGAGGTCGGGTCCGCTCGGGGAGCGATCCGGGACGACGGATTGTTTATAGCCGCTCCGTCGCGATCGCTCCCCGGAGCTGAAGAACGGGGAGAGCCGTGTGTAAACACGGCTTCCCCGTGCTTCACTGTGTCGGCGCATCGATCGCGTCATTCCCTTTATAGGGAAGACACGATCGATGACGTCATTCCTACAGCCACACCCCCCTACACTAGTAAACACACACAAAGTAAACCCTAACTCCTACAGCGCCCCCTGTGGTTAACTCCCAAACTGCAACTGTCATTTTCACAATAAAGAATGCAATTTAAATGCATTTTTTGCTGTGAAAATGACAATTGTCCCAAAAATTTGTCAAAATTGTCCGAAGTGTCCGCCATAATGTCGCAGTCATGAAAAAAATCGCTGATCGCCGCCATTAGTAGTTAAAAAAATAAAAATGCAAAAAAACTATCCCCTATTTTGTAAACGCTATAAATTTTGCGCAAACCAACCGATAAACGATTATTGCGATTTTTTTTACCAAAAATAGGTAGAAGAATACGTATCGGCCTAAACTGAGGAAAAAAAAATTTTATATATGTTTTTGGGGGATATTTATTACAGCAAAAAGTAAAAAATATTGAATTTTTTTCAAAATTGTCGCTCTATTTTTGTTTATAGCGCAAAAAATAAAAACCGCAGAGGTGATCAAATACCACCAAAAGAAAGCTCTATTTGTGGGGAAAAAGGACGCCAATTTTGTTTGGGAGCCACGTCGCACGACCGCGCAATTGTCTGTTAAAGCGACGCAGTCCCGAACTGTAAAAACCCCTTGGGTCTTTAAGCAGCAGTATGGTCCGGGGCTTAAGTGGTTAAAGTGTTCTCCGGGCACCCCGAAGCTGAGGATGTGAATAGTGCATATCAGCAACAGCTAAAAATAGCTTTTGTAAATGGATTAAAACAGGATCATAAGGATTACATTGTTAAAAAATATGGTTACTTACCGAACTGCATCAGTTTTAGATGTTTTACAATATGCTAAACATTCAGAGAAGTATCTGAAAACAATGGCAAAAAAGAATGTCAAAGTAAAGGTTTTTGTGCAAAGTGTTGGAGATGAGGAGGGTGAGGAGTATACCGCTGAGGTGAAACCAGACGAGTCTAATAGAGGGAGATGCATAGGTGGTTTTAGAGGAAGGAACAGGTTGAGAGGAGGAGGAAGGGGTAGAGGACAATGGAAGAATAAAGAATGGGTATAAAGAAGGCAATGTTGGATTTGTGGAGAACAGGGACATTTGGCCAGGGACTGCCCTGAAGGGCCAGGCCCCCACAAATCGGATTGACTAGAAACGGTATGTGTGAGCCACCTGGAAAAGATAGGGTACGTTGAA
The DNA here is from genome assembly GCF_905171775.1 of Rana temporaria. Classification (NCBI taxonomy): domain Eukaryota; kingdom Metazoa; phylum Chordata; class Amphibia; order Anura; family Ranidae; genus Rana; species Rana temporaria. The sequence goes on from NC_053496.1 coordinate 152,296,547, forward strand.
AATTTACCACAGGTGGAGTTAATGGTGGAAAGAAAATGTGTACGTTTCCTGATGGATTCTGGGGCAGTTCGAACCCTAATCCACCCTGCAGATGTGCCTCATGTTGATCACTCTACAAAATCTATCCTGGTGCAAGGTGTAAGTGGAAAATTGGTGAGGGAATCATTGTCTGAGTATGTCACCATTGAGGAGCCAGAGACAGGGGTCAAGACCAGAGTGATCTTATCTACTGTCTGCCCTGTAAATCTCTTGGGAAGAGACCTAATGTCAGCCATGCGCAAGTCAGTTAGTGCACAAAATAATGGGTTTGTAGTCCAAGTAGGACAGGGACCTATTAACCCAATGGAAGAAACACATTATTATTATTCTTTAGATATATGAAAGACAACGAGACAGTTGACATCTATATATATAAAACTCAACGTGTGTGTGTGTGTATGTATGTATATTCCAGCATCACGTCCAAACGGCTAAAGATATTAACATGAAACTTGGCACACATGTTATTTATATGTCAGCAACAAACATAGGATAGGTGGTTTAACCCTTACCCACCTCCATTTGCCATGGTCGGGGTTTTTCTTTAAAGTCCCATTCAACTCTATGGGAAATGCATGTTACTTCATGTTCCAGCATCACGTCCAAACGGCTAAAGATATTAACATGAAACTTGGTACACATGTCACTTATATGTCAGCAACAAACATAGGATAGGTGGTTTAACCCTTACCCACCCCCATTTGCTATGGTCAGGGTTTTTCTTTAAAGTCCCATTCAACTCTATGGGAAATGCATGTTACTTCATGTTCCAGCATCACGTCCAAACGGCTAAAGATATCAACATGAAACTTGGCACACATGTTACTTCCTTTAAAGTCCCATTCAACTCTATGGGAAATACCGTATTTATCGGCGTATACCGCGCACTATCGTGGGTGCGCGATATACGCCGATACCCCCTTTCCCGCCACGAGTTTTGAATACTGCGCCGGCATATACCGAGCGCAGTACACTCGTGAATCTTCGGGCAGTCTCGGCGCCTCTCGCACTGACGTCCTGTACGTACAGGACGTCAGCGCGACAGTTGCCGAGCCTGCCCGAAGATTCACGAGTGTACTGCGCTCGGTATATGCCGGCGCAGTATTCAAAACTCGTGGCGGGAAACAAGCTGGGAGGACGCGAGGACGCCGGACCCGCCGAAGAGGACGCCAGACCCGCCGAAGAGGAGGCCGGACCCGCCGAAGAGGACACCCGACTCGCCGAAGAGGACACCCGACCCGCCGAAGACGGACGCCAGAAGCCGCAGACGAACGCCGGACCCGACGAGGCCGGCGATGAACGCCGCGCAAGACACCAAAACTGTAAGTACAAAAAAACTAAAAAACTTTTTTTCCACAGGAATTCGGGCCACTTTGGGGGTGCGTGGTATACGCGGGAGCGCGTTATACCGCGATAAATACGGTACATGTTACTTCATAACTTCCAAACGGCTGTAGATATTTTGATAACACTTGGTCACATGTTACTTATATGTCCACTTAAACTATAGGATAGTTAATTTATCCCTTAAATACCCCCATTTGTGAGGGTCAGGGTTTTTGTTTAAAGTCCCATGCAAATCAATGGGAAATGTATGTTCCCACATAACTTCTGTACGCCTGGAGATATTTCAATAATACCTGGTACACATATTACTTATATGCCAAATAAAAATATATGACAGTTAAATTAACCCTTACCTACACCCTTATATAAAAGATGGGTATATTTATATTACTATGATTTTCCTCCCCAAAAGGTTAAGATAGGAAGACCGGGCAACGCCGGGTATTCAGCTAGTTGTTGATAAAATGATTAATTATGCTGCAACCACAACAGAAGGTAGGACAGTGGATCTGCAGGCACCAAATAGGACTCACTGTACAATGTATTTTAAGAGAACACCAGGGCCAGATAGGTATTACGCCTCCAGATTTTTCTCAAAGAAGGAAGTTATCCTGCAATTAACTAATGTTTACTGGAGTGTTGAGGGATTTTGTGCATCAGCATGTTGTATATCCCCCGAGGAACAAGTTCTGTTTAGGGAAATTACCCCACACATATCTTTGGCTAAACCCAAAAACAAAGATTGGAGGGATGTGGGAGGGTTTGTGAAAGAATGCCAAGACTTAAGAGATTGGGCTCCTGTGAGCCTACCTGATTTATACAAAAGTAAGTTGATGGGTTATTTATGTCACAAACTCTTAGGACACAAAATCATTTCAACACCCTCAGCACACATGTGGGCTGCAGGAGCTGAATGATACTTGACACAAGAGGGTCACCTGTTAGATGGGCTCCCAGAGACACTGTGGTCTAGGGGCCCAGCGGATGTAGGACTCATGAAAGGAGTCCAACCAGTAACCATTACTCCAAAATCACACCACAGGCCCCATCAAAGACAATACCCCCTTAAGAAGGAAACAGAGGAGGGTATAGCCCCTGTAATAGACAAACTTTCAGAAACAGGGGTGGTTATTCTGTGTCCTAACAGCCCCTGTAATACCCCTCTTTTCCCTGTTAAGAAGGCTCCACCTTCCACAGGCTGGAGAATGGTACAGGATTTACAAGCTGATAACCAGGCAGTTATACCAAGAGCTCCTGTGGTACCAGATCCACACACACTATTGAATGATTTGGATCCAGGGAATGAATTCTTCTCTGTGATTGATATCAGTTATGCTTTTTTAAGCATTCCAGTGCACCCTGACCATCAATTTTGGTTTGCCTTCACCTACCGGGGGAAAAGGTATACCTTCACCAGGTTGCCCCAGGGCTATTGTGAGTCCCCTACCATTTTTTCACAGGCAATGTCCTCAAACTTGGCTCAATTTGTACCCCCGGGGGGAAGCCAACTTCTCCTCTATGTAGACGATATCCTAGTGGCGTCTCCCTCAGAGGAGGTTTGTAGGACTGACACAATGGCTCTGTTATATTTCCTTCATGACCAAGGGCATGAGGTAAATAAAACGAAACTCCAGTTGTGGCAACAGCAGGTCAAATACTTGGGGTATAATATCTCAAAAGAAGGTTGGCACCTGGATGAAGAGAGAATTCAAGCCCTCCTCGAGATACCGAAACCAAAGACAAAGAAACAAATGAAGTCCTTCCTGGGTATGGCAAATTTTGTAGAGCCTGGATTCCTGGGTATTCCATACTAACGGCCCCGTTGGTTCAGGCAATACATGGGAACCCTATGGCCCCCCAGGATGTTATAAAATGGAGTGAGGAAACAGACAGCTTTCACTGACCTAAAACAAGTCCTTTCTAGTTCATCAGTGCTAGCCTTACCAAACTATGACAAACCTTTCGAACAAACAGTGGACTCAAGGGAGGGTCACATGACATCGGTAATTACACAAGTCACATGGCGAGCGCCAGAGGCCAATTGCTTACTATTCTACAAAACTAGACAGTGTAACTAGAGCACTTCCACCCTGTGTACAGGCAGTGGTAGCTGCAGCCGAAGCAGTTAAGGCCTCAGCATCTATAGTACTAAATCACCCACTGACACTCAAAGTACCTCATGCAGTATCTGTTATTCTTTTACAACAAAAGATATCACATTTGAGCCCAGCACGACACCTTTGCTGTATGACAATACTCTTGACACAACCTCACTTAACAATACAGAGGTGTACTACATTAAACCCATCAACACTACTACCACTCCCTATTGATGGCCATAAACATAACTGTACTGCTGCCATCGCTGAAAAGGTACTGCCTCGAAGTGATTTGAAAGATGAACCTTTATCTAATCCTGACATGGCGCTTTTTGTTGATGGCTCCAGTAGGAAAAATCCAGATGGCACAAATGCAACTGGATATGCAGTAGTGACACAGGATGAAATCTTGGAAGCTAGGCCTTTACCAAAACATTATTCAGCACAAGTAGCAGAACTTGTAGCACTGACAAGAGCATGCATAATTACAAAAGGAAAATCTGTAACCATATACACAGTCAATATGCATTTTCAACTGTACATGTTTTTGCACAACAATGGAAAAACAGAGGGATGGTGACCTCTAGTGGTAAGCCAATTTCACACACGGACTTTATTCTAGAACTTCTAGATGCAATACAGTTACCAAAAGAGCTTGCAATATGCAAATGTCAAGCACACACAAAACATACAGACCCCATCTCGAGGGAAACAGAGCAGATGAAGTGGCTAAAATAGCGGCACAAGAAACACATCAAATAATGACAGAACTGGAAATCATAGAGATAGATCATACAGTCCTTACTGATATGCAGCAGAATGCTCCCCCCGGGGAGAAACAATATTGGAAAACAAAAGGTTGCACATTGATAGAGAACATTTACACATCACCTGAAGGAAAACCGGTATTGCCAAAATCCCTATTTAGGTATGCAGCAGTGTTGACACATGGAGTAACTCGTGTGTCAAACAGGGGGATGACTGAGATGTTAAATAAGGTATGTACGGCCTATGGCTTCACAAACTATTCAAAAACTTTTTGTTCTCAATGCATTATATGTGCAAAACACAATGCTCAGGGAGGCATAAGACCACGAAAAGGAAAGTTCCCCACACCGCAATATCCATTCCAACACATTTGTATGGATTTTATTGAATTGGACAAATGTGAAAGGAAAAAATATTGTCTGGTAATAATAGATGCTTTGACAAAATGGGTGGGGGTATTCCCGACAGGAAGTGCGGACGCAATCAAAGCATTACTAAGAGATAAAGGGCCAGATTCACAAAGCACTTATGCCGACGTATCTAGAGATGCGCGGCGTAATTGAAAAATGTGACGCTCGTATTTATGCGCCGTATCCTCAAAACGAGATACGCCTGAAAACCAGTTTTTCCCGACCAACGTAAAACGATTACACCGGCGCATCTTGGAGCGCAAAATACGCTAGACACACCATTGATTTGCTATGCTAATATGCAAATGAGAGAGATACGGCGATCCACAAAAGTACGCTTGTGTGGCGTAGGCTACGCCCTGTGCGCATCTGCTAGTTTCCCGGCGGAAAGTTACACCTTATAAAAGGTGCCTTAACTTTGCACCAGCCGTGTAAAGGTCAGCTAAAGCAACACCGTTAGGGAAGAGCTGAGCACACACACTTGCAGGACATCAATCTGTATGCCAACATGCCAGGGGCATCCATGCTCATAGCTATACTAGTGACTTTAGAGGAACGCAGAAGGAGGAGGGAATGGAGGAGGAGGAGGGCACAGGAGAGGATATACCGCACACGCCTAAATGTGTTTGGCATGGCTGTTTCTGAGGTGTATCGCACCTTCAGATTCACCCCTGAAGCCATCATGGAATTAACCACAACCCTGCAGGATGACATCACCAGCCCAAAACACCGCTCGCATGCACTGGAGCCACTGGTCAAGGTAGTGGCCACACTGCATTTCATAGTTACATAGTTAGTTGTCGGCTGGGATGTCACAATCCTCCATTAGCAGATGTGTGCACCAGGTTGTCCCTGCAATCCGGAGACGCATGGCCAACCAAATCATCAAATCCACCCAGGAGGACCCGCGGATGAAGACAATGACAGATTTCTACAAAATTGCCAGATTCCCACGCACTGTGGGGGCCATTGATTGCACACATGTGGCACTACAGCACCCCCATGAGACAGAGCACATGTACCGTAATCGGAAGCATTGGCATTCAATCAATGTACAGGTGATAGTCGATGCCCAATACCTCATATGGCACGTCTGTGCCAAACACCCAGGGTCCAGCCATGACAGCTACATATACCGTCAAAGCGACATCCCAAGACAATTTGAACAGAACGTGTATGGGGACAGCTGGCTGGTTGGTGAGTGACATGGGTGTCAGGTATGACTGTCCCCCCCCCCCATGATGCAGACATCACGAGGGGCACATGCATGACTAACATCCTCCTGTCTTTTCCCTTTCAGGTGACTCTGCATATGCACTTGGACCCCATCTCATGACTCCATTCCGGAACCCCCAAACCCCAGGAGAGGAAAACTACAATGCTGCACACATACGTACCCGTGCAGTGGTGGAACGCACCTTTGGCCTCCTGAAGTCCCGTTTCCGATGCCTGGATAAGTCTGGGGTACCCTGTTGTATTCCCCAAACTTTGTGTGCCAGATCATCGGTGCATGTTGCATGCTGCACAACTTCGCAGTGAGAAGGGGCCTGGAGATTGACACACGTGATGACCTGACCCCCGAACCCGACAATCCCCCCCTGACCGAGGGTCCCCCGTCTACTGAGGGAACAGCAGCCAGGAGATGCCTCGCAGAAGGCATCTTTGCACAGTAAACACACACATTAAACATGGCACAATGAGAATGCATGCATGCACACCACTGTGGTCCCTAGCACACACACCCCACATCCACATCGAATTGGATTAGACCCAAGTACCCCACACGGTACTAGGGAGCAGCAACGCCACGCCAAGGCTTCAATTATGTCACTGTGCATTCAGACACCATTCACATGGACCTGGGATCACTTCTCCCTGGTCCTGGGGAACCCTACTCCAGCAAAAATGAGGGTGACACCCCTTTTATGGCAGGAATGTCACCCCCAGATTCATACATCATTCACACACATAAAACAAATCATAATCACAGTAGAAATTCATAAAAAAAAAAAATAACCAAAAGAACATGCCAAATTATCAACGACGGCGTGAGCTACGCCTGGGCCGGCCATGGCCACGGGCCCTCAGGGGAGACTCATGGGGGGGAAGCAGGGGAAGGAGGAGCCTCCCCTGGGCTCTGCCCACCTGCTGGCCTGCCCTCCAAGGCCACGGCTATCCTGTTCAGGCCCACAGTGAGGGCTGCCGTATTGGCCTGGACAGCCTGGGTATTGGCGTTGACAGCCTGGGTCAGGGCACTCACCTCCAGGGCCACGCCTGCTGTGGCGGTCTGCAGGTCACAAAAGCAAGTTATGACCACCAACGAGTTCGTGCCCACATCATTGACCGACTCCTTAATGGCGGCCAGGCTGTCCTCCATCTGGGCCAAAGTCCGGGTGACCTGACCCAGATGTTGGGTCTGACAGGCCTGGTCCCTCCGCAGATTTGCAGGCAGAACCTCGGCCACCCCCCTGGTCTTCTGGGTGGCCTTTCTGCCTGAAGATGAGGCTTGTGGCCTGGGAGGAGGGGAGCCCCCAGGGGGAAGAGGAGTGGGAGCGGCTACCCCTGATGGAGGCCTGACTGCTGCCAGCTTCGGGGGCAGCCACAGGGGAGCCACAGGGGGAGCATCATCCAAAGACAAAAGGATTTTCCTGGTAAGGTCCATCCGATCATCCACAACCCCCCCCCCTCATCCTCCTCCCCCTCAACCTCCTCATGAGGTGAGTTGTGTCCACTCCCCTGCCCTGGGGACTCCTGCCTTTCTTGGGGCTCTTCAGCAGCCTGAAGTCCGGGGGATGGTGCAGACTGGCCTGATGGCCCAGCAACCTCCTGGCCATCTGTGGATGACACAAAACCTACACAGGTTGGAGGATCCACACACTTGGCACATATTCCCTCCCCCCCCCCACACATGCTACTCGCCAGATAGAAAAAAAAACAACTTACCTGTCCTCACGCCCTCCTCGGAGTCAAAGCCAGGCAGGCCCACCACTTGCTGGCTGTGGAAGCACTAAGCCACCGCACGCTCCTCAGTCCACCTTAGGGTGCAAGGTGGCCCCCCGCCAGTGCCCCTGGCATGGGCATTTACCTTGGCCAGCTTGTCACGGACCAGGCTCCTCAGATCAAATTCAAAAACAAACACAGAAAAAAACAGACACAAAAAACACTCAGAAAAAACAAACCGCTACTACAATCTCCTACTTCAATAAATCTTTACTCTAACACTACTACACTAACCAACAAACAGCCACAGACAACAGAACAAAAGCACCTTACTTTAGGAAGGGGAACACAGGGATGTACTTTTGCAATGGAAGGGCGTTTGTGTGGGGCTATTTATACACAGGGCGTATCTCACCAAGTCTGCTTGGCCTATTTCCTATCTCACTGATTGCGCCGGGCCGAGTTCTGAGCATGCCCAGTGAGGTGCATATTTATGCGCGCATGCACAGTACGGCCGGCCCTTCATTTGCATGGGGTCACGGCTCAATGGAGCACGCCAACTTCCTTCCCACTTTCAATTACCCTGCCTTACGCCTCGGAATTTACGTTACACTGGCGCAAATTTGGGCGCAAATACTCTGTGGATACTGGACTTGCGTCACGAAATTTAGCTGGAGTAACGTAACAGAGATACGCTACATCGATCTAAATATGCGCCGCTCTACGTGAATCTGGCCCATAATTCCTAGGTTTGGAATCCCTAAAAAGATCTACAGCGATAATGGATCCCATTTTGTAAATAAAACTATACAACATTTGACAAAAGTGATGGGTATCCAAGTAAAAAACCATTGCGCCTACCACCCCCAATCGGCTGGATTGGTGGAGAGACGCAATGGAATCCTGAAAAATAAACTGAGAAAAGCTATGGAAGAAACAGGTAAAAATTGGATGTACTGCCTACCATTAGCTGTGACTAGCATGCATATTACACCCACACAGGAAGGTTTGAGTCCATTTAAAATGATACATGGGAGGCCATATAGAATACCCTTACTACTAAATGAAACACCAGTTGAAGAATCTGAACGTTCCTTAGCAGAATATATGTCTAACTTGTTGAAACAGAAACAAATTAATGAGGTCTGTTCTATTCCAGAAGGTCCAAGGAGAAGAGAAAATCCATATCGGAGACTGGGTCCTAATAAAAGTAATAAAAAGGAAACATTGGCACTTGCCTAAGTGGGAGGGGCCATATCAGGTTCTTCTTACCACTCCCACTGCAATAAGGATTGCAGAGAGGTCTACCTGGACTCACCAGTCCCATTGCAAAAAGGTTTTACAGGCAGAGCAGGGTCAGTTGGCGGCAGAGCTCTGGTAAAGTCCAGCTACAAAGGGAGGTTCTGCACAAGGTGGGGCTTATCTCAAACCGGTGAAGAACTCCATTACCTTACCCCCCAGGGCTCTGTAGCTGGTTAGGATGGAAGGGACAGTAATTATCTTGGGTCTACTGGTGACTCTAGGTGAGACGTCTATACGTGGAGGCAGAAACTGGAAAGAGAAGGAACCTCTAGAATGGGCAAGTACGGGGAAGGCCTTGAACTTAACCTTCATAGAAGGAGTAACTAGTACCATTTTAGTTGAATTTTGCCAAATGGTGGACTGTGGGGACTTAACTGAAGCAAGAAGGCTCCAATGGGCAGATAAATATGTTTGTTATATTCCAAGTGGAACTGACTGTTCAGTATGGGAACCAGGTCCTGTGGACCACAGCACACCAAGATTGGGGGTACAACATTCTAGGCATAAATGGTTTAAAAGAAAGACTCACCATAACAAAGGCAGCCAATTCTACCTGTACCCATGGCAGAGATTGCAATCAATTGCTGATAACATTAAAAGAACCTCAAAAAAAGGATCAACGGTTATATTCTATGGGAGCATGGGTGTCGGGAACAGATCCTTTAGGTTCATTTTTCCTCGAGGTATTACCACCCAATAAAACCAAACAGGAAAAGGTAGACACAGAAAAGAAAGAAGAAGGTCATACTAAGATAGAAGTTCTGAGTAACACTGTAAGATTTACTAACCTAACAGTAGAAGATGCCATAGCTTTGGAGACGGGTTACCAAGAAAAAAATGAATGGTTGAGGTACATGGTTAAAACTCTAAAAAAGGAAAACTGTTTAGTTTGTGCCGGAGCCAGACCACATTTAGCAACGGTCCCTTTTCCTCTAGATTACAATACAGATCCGGAAGGTTTAAAATGTATGATGCGGTTATATAATAAGAGTTATAAACCAGAAACAAATTCTACCTGTCACACATTGAGTTTGTTGTTTCCCCTAGTGCAGAGACCTCAGATACCTCCAGCGGTTGCTACGTATCCGGGCAATTTTATTTGCTTTGCACTCCCGGGGAACAGTAGCGCAGTGGATCTTGGGTCACTACCTGGTGACTGCTGTGTGAAGAGGATTAACAAGGAACATGGTGACTGGGTGGAACATGACATTCAGAGAGCTGATGTCTGGTGGATGTGTGGGGATAAGAAACTGCGAGCTAGGGTCTCAGCCAATGCCCGAAGGGGATTGTGCCATGGTCCAGCTGGTTATGCCCCTGAGAATCCTATCAGAACACCCGTGGACTAAGAGTCACCAACGGTATCAAAGGGACACCTCTCCCAAAGGGTCATTTGACTGCCTTATCTACATAGATGAGATTGGAGTTCCTCGAGGGGTGCCGAATGAGTTTAAGGCCAGGAATCAGGTAACGGCTGGGTTTGAGTCTCTTTTCTGGTGGGTGACTATAAATAAAAATGTTGACTGGATTAACTATATATACCATGGGTGCTCAACCTGTGGCTCTCCAGCTGTTGCAAAACTACAATTCCCATAATGCCTCAGCCTTTGGGAGACATGCTTGTACCTGTCAGCGGCTTGCAATGCCTCATGGGAATTGTAGTTCCGCAACAGCTGGAGAGCCACAGGTTGAGCACCCATGATATATACTATAACCAACAACGATTTGTAAACTATACCAGGGACGCTGTAAAAGGTCTAGCAGAACAGCTGGGCCCCACCTCTCTAATGGCATGGCCGAACCGAATGGCTTTAGATATGATCTTAGCTGAAAGAGGAGGGGTATGCAAAATGTTTGGTAGCATGTGTTGTACTTTTATCCCAAACAATACAGCCCCTGGAGGGACTGTGACCAAAGCCCTGGAAGGACTAACTGCTCTATCGAATGAATTAGCAGAGAATTCAGGTATTGATCCATTCACAACCTGGCTTGAAGGATGGTTTGGTAAATGGACTGGACTCATCGCTTCATGTTTGATCTCAATTGCTGTGGCTTTGGCCGTTCTGGTCACTTGCGGATGTTGCTGCATTCCCTGTGTTCGAGGACTTTCACAAAAAGTGATCGAAACTGCAATCTCAAGAACAATGTATCAAGCACTTCCTACCTTCGAGGAGACCTGTGTGGACGTTGAAGTTCATCTTATTGACATATAGTCCGAAAGTGCATAAATCACAGGGACTATCATCGAAATGTGTTGAGATAAAATAGCCACACAAGAGGAGGGAATGTTGGAATTGTTTTTTTTTTATGTGTATTGTGTGACTATTTGTAGGAATGTAAAATGGCTTCTAAAGACACGTTGCTTTAACTTGCCTCTGTAATGGGTTCTAAGGACACGTTGCTTTAACTAGCCTAATTCTATTGTTTGTGTTACTTCTTTAAATCAACCTTTGCTAAGAATTGTAAAGAGGCACTGGATTGGCAAATTAAGCTGTTTGCGTCATGAGCCACCGGTGGTCTTTTAGCCAATAGTAGCCTTCCTGTTGACCCTATAAAGGTCGTCACACACCTTGTGTCTGCATGGTACTTTTGCTTTTTCTCTTAGCATGTAAGCTCATCCACCTGTACTAGTGCATCTGAAAATAAAATTATCTTGCTTCTGGAACACTTGAAGTTTGACTGATCACAGGGGAAGAATTATCCTATCAGATGCCATGAGGTGCTCTGTCGGGAGGACAGGGTGTCGGTGTGGTTGCGCAGGTCAAAGACGGATCAGGTAAGTAAGGGCAGGGAGATTCAGGTTTTCGCCTTACCGGGATCGCCGCTGTGTCTCTGTTCGGGGCGGTGAGGGTTTTCTTGGATAAGCGCCCTAGGGCGGTGGGGTCCTTCCTGATGCACGTCGACAGATCACGGTTATCCAAATTTCAATTAGTTTCTTTTTTTAGAAAATGTTTGCATCCATTGGGGTTGGACGAAAAGGCTTTTTCTACCCACTCCTTCAGGATAGGGGCTGCGATGGAGGCGGCTCGTAGTGGGTTGAACACGGAGGCGGTAAAATGCATTGGTAGGTTGGAATCTCGGAGGTTTCAAAGCTACGTTCGCCCTCATCTGTTGGGGTATATGTAATGGAGATTTTGGGGGTGAGGGAATGATATTGATGGTTGTTTGTTTGGGTGGTTTACTGTGGTTATGTGGTATACTTATTTTCTCTATCAGGTGCGGTGCAGGCCTTGGTGTGGAAACTGGGCCACTCATATGTTTTCTGGGGGGCAAAGCGGGCTGAGGTTAGGCCGGCAACTTGGGTTTCCTAGAGAGGAGGCTTGTGTGCGCTGGTTGGGTGTGTCGGGAATGTTCTGGAGTAGGATGGTTCCTGAGGTGCATCGTTTTGCGCGTCTGGACCGGCCACCCAACGTCTTACTGCTGCACGTGGGTGGTAACGATCTGGGGGTTAGGTCGATGCTGGATATCACGAGGGACATCAAGTTTGATGTCCTGTGTCTCAGGATGTCATTCCCGAACATGGTCATCGTGTGGTCCGACACGGTGGCTCGGACCACATGGCGATTGGCTAGGTCGTTGGAGGGCATTAATAGGGCACGGAGGAAGATCAATCAAGATGTGGCCAGGTTCATGGTGAAGAATGGGGGGTTGGTGGTGCACCACTTGGAATTGGAGGAGGACATTTGGCGGTACCTTCGAGGGGACAGGGTGCACCTCAATGCAATCGGGATTGATATGTGGGCTTTGGGGCTGCAGCGAGCTCTTCGGGTGTGGAGGGGCACCCAAGGGTAAGGTTTTACCCTTGGGCGCTGTGGCGTTTGTTGGTCTCTGCGGGTGAAGGATGATACCTCGAAAAGCAGAATTAAGGACCTGTCGGTGATATGGGTCCGGTTATTGTGATTCCAGATAACAGAGGTTAGCTGGAGGGATTGGTTATGGAGCACTGCGGTCACAGGTTTTCTCTGAGCCAGCCGGTCGGCTTGAGGCCTGTCAGCAGAATGAGAGAGACCGCAGTGCAATATATTGTTATATATATTCTATTTTGATGGTGATATGAGTGATGATTGAACCACCAATATTCAAAATATTAAAAAATGTCCCATACACAAATTGATAACTATAACAGATTAATCAATCATGTATAGAAAATCCACAACTGTGTTGACTAAAGAAATCCCAAAAATGTGTGTCCATAAATATACAACCAAAAAGGAGTTATATAATGAAAATGAGTGAAAAAAAACTAAATAAAATAACTGTACACAGGTGCTCTTGTGAAAAAAGACCATACAAGTGTAAAATGCTGTATACAAAGTAAAATGTGTTGAATCCACCACCAATTAGCATAAATTACTTCTTACCAACTTGCCACAATCCCCCATAACAGAGGATCAAAAGATGCATGTAATCAATCGGAGCTTGACTCCAAAAAACAGAAAACACAACCACAGGTCCTTGGTAGTAATCTCACGACCAATGAACCATCAGTGGATACACGCGGTACATAGAAAATATAAACGCTCCATATAGTGTATGACCGTATTAAAAATGTATATACAGTAAAAAACCAAAGTGATACACTTACAAAGTTGCAGTTTAAAAGAAGCCTTGAGTCAGATGTGCCGGCCAGTGCACAAAACAGACAACCCGTCCTTCTGGGAAAGCGTATGGAGCACGAGGTGATGTCACCGCGTCGCTCCACCCTACGTCCGTTTTGGAATAACTTACTTTGTCCAGTGCCCCTGTTAATACACTATATGGAGCGTTTACAGTACAGACCAAAAGTTTGGACACACCTTCTCATTTAAAGAGTTTTCTTTATTTTCATGACTATGAAAATTGTAGATTCACACTGAAGGCATCAAAACTATGAATTAACACACGTGGAATTATACATAACAAAAAAGTGTGAAACAACTGAAAATATATTTCATATTCTACGTTCTTCAAAGTAGCCACCTTTTGCTTTGATTACTGCTTGGCACACTCTTGGCATTCTCTTGATGAGCTTTAAGAGGTAGTCACCTGGCGCAGCACCCCATCACTCTCCTTCTTGGTCAAATAGCCCTTACACAGCCTGGAGGTGTGTTTGGGGTCATTGTCCTGTTGAAAAATAAATGATGGTCCAACTAAACGCAAACCGGATGGAATAGCATGCCGCTGCAAGATACTGTGGTAGCCATGCTGGTTCAGTATGCCTTCAATTTTGAATAAATCCCCAACAGTGTCACCAGCAATGCACCTCCACACCATCACACCTCCTCCTCCATGCTTCACGGTGGGAACCAGGCATGTAGAGTCCATCCGTTCACCTTTTCTGCGTTGCACAAAGAAATGGGGGTTGGAACCAAAGATTATTATTATTATTATTATTATTATTATTATTATTATACAGGATTTATATAGCGCCAACAGTTTGCGCAGCACTTTACATCAGGGAAGACAGTACAGTCACAATACAATTCAATACAGGAGGGATCAGAGGGCCCTGCTCGTTAGAGCTTACAATCTAGAAGGGAGGGTCAAGTGGAACAATGGGTAGTAGCTGTGGGGGATGATCAGATGGACTCAAATGCAAATACAGTTGTTAGGTGTGGGTAGGATAGGCTTCTCTGAAGAAGAGGGTTTTCAGGGATCCTCTAAAAGCTAGTAGAGAAGGAGATAGGCGGATAGATTGGGGTAAGGAGTTCCATAGGCTTGGAGAGGCTCTGGATAAGTCCTGGAGACGAGCATGGGAGCAGGTGATGAGAGAGCTAGAGAGTAGGAGGTCTTGAGAAGAGCGAAGAGAACGATTAGGTTGGTATTTAGAGACTAGGTCAGTGATGTAGCTGGGGGCAGAGTTGTGGATGGCTTTGTAGGTAGTAGTTAGTAGTTTAAATTTAATTCTTTGGGTGAGTGGAAGCCAATGGAGGGATTGACAGAGAGGGGAAGCAGAGACAGAGCGTTTGGTAAGGTGGATGAGTCTGGCAGCAGCATTCATGATGGACTGAAGGGGGGTTAGAGTATGCAGAGGTAAAGATCTCAAGTTTGGACTCTTCAGACTAAAGCACAGATTTCCACTGGTCTAATGTCCATTCCTTGAGTTCTTTAGCCCAAACAAGTCTCTTCTGCTTGTTGCCTTTCTTTAGCAGTGGTTTCCTAGCAGATATTCTACCATGAAGGCCTGATTCACACAGTTTCCTCTTAACAGTTCTAGAGATGTGTCTGCTGCAAAAGGTGGCTACTTTGAAGAACCTAGAATATGAAATATATTTTTAGTTGTATCACACTTTTTTGTTATGTATAATTCCACATGTGTTAATAGTTTTCATGAATCTACAATTTTCATAGTCATGAAAATAAAGAAAATTCTTTGAATGAGAAGGTGTGTCCAAACTTTTGGTCTGTACTGTATATTTTTCTATGTACCGTGTGTATCCACTGATGGTTCACGAGGTCGTGAGGTTACTACCAAGGACCAGGGATTGTGTTTGCTGTTTCTTGAAGTCAAGCTGCCATTGATTACATACATCTTTTGATCCTCTGTTATGGGAGATTGTGGCAAGTTGGTAAGAAGTCATTTCTGCTGATTGGTGGTGGATTCAACACATTTTTCATTGGATACGGCATTTTACACTTGTATGGACTTTTTCCACAAGAGCACAAGTATACAGTTATTTTATTTATAATTTTTTTCACAAATTTTCATTATCTAACTCCTTTTTGGTTGTATATTTATGGACACAAATTTTTTGGATTTCATTAATCAACATAGTTGTGGATTTTCTTTACATCATTGATTAACCTCCCTGGCGGTAATCCCGGGTCTGGCTCGGGGTGGAAATCCAGTACCATTTTTTTTTTCCTTGTCAAAATATCTTTATTTAGACATATTTGTAAGTTTTATACATACAGTGTAAAGTTGTTGAAGTATAGGCATTACCTAAATAAGAATAAGACATGGAAACTCCTATGCTTGTAAATTAACAAGTGACAATTTCTTGTGGGAGGTGAACTGTGGTACAGGTGGATAAATACGTGCTAAGTTAAGAACTATTTGTACTAAAGATAACGTAACTCTACGTATTTCCTTGACAACTTAAAGTCCAGTATCCTTTACCGAATGTTTCCACTTAATATATTTACATATTGTGATGACGAGAGGAGTTTCCGTTTTGTAGTAACCTCTCACATTTACCTAAAAGGAGTATAAACTATATCGTCAAAATGTTAAACAAGGGGAAGGGAAAGGAGGGGGGAGGGGATAAGGATGGGGGGTCTGTAGGACCAGGCCGGGAGTCTCTGTCACTGAATAAGAAGCGTATTGACGATTACAATGGCTGAGCTACCATGGCATCATAACATCTTTATTAAAAGCATTAGGTAACATATGCGTTAACCAGGGTTCCCATGTTTGTTCAAATTTGGTGATCGTGTCTGTATCAATAGCCAACATTTTGGCATGCGTCATTGCATTATTTGTTCTGTTTAGTACCTCTGTTACTGACAAATTTGGGGATTTCCATGCCTTTGCAAGTGTTTGTTTTGCAGCTGTAAGGAGCTGTCTTATCAGTTTAAATTGTGCGGACGTCAAATTGCTGGGTTTTAAATTGAGCAGTGCTGTTTTGGGGTCAGTTTGGATTTTCCTGTTTGTCAAGGTGTTTACCATTTGGAAGATTTCTGACCAGAATGTCTGTGCATTCGGACACGACCACCAGATGTGAAAATACGTGCCTACATTTGAGCATCCCCTAAAGCATAACTCTGAGTAATTTTGTGTGTATTTTGCCACTCTAGCTGGCACTAAGTACCATCTAGATAGCACCTTGTAGTTTGCCTCTAATGCTAATATATTGGGGGATGCTGTTTTGGTGTTATACCATATTTGGTTCCAGTCATCCGTACTAATTTCCGTTTCCAAGTCCTCTTCCCACTTACGAACGTATAGTATTTTCCCCGTATTGGATTGAGTTAAAAGTTGAGAGTAGAGGGTTGATATGGTGCCTCTGGCGTGTGGATCCTTGATGCAGATGTTTTCAAAAGTCGAGAAGTGAATTGGCGCGGTTGCAGAATTTACTATTGGCTGAAAAAAGTTCTTTATTTGTAGGTACCTGAATAGTTCACTTTGTGGGATGCCGTAAGTTTCACATAGTGTTGGAAAGGGGATAATAGATGTAGAATCTAGGAATTTATATTTCTGTGTGCAATCCCTGTTTGCCCATTCTTTAAATGTGTTGGGGAAGACCCAAGCCGGGTAAAATGCCGGGTTTTTGTGGAATGAAAGTAGCGGGTTTTGTGAGGATTGTAAGAGGTTCTTTGATTTGATTTTATCCCAGAGGGATAAAGAATGCTTAGTGATGGGGTTATTTACGTGTTTATGTTGTTTTGGAGTGATCCATAGAATGTTGGATATTGGAATGGGGTCACAATCTATTGCTTCTATCAATACCCATAAAGGTTGTTCTTTTATTGCATGGTATTTTACTAAAGCTGTTAGCTGCGCGGCTTGGTAGTAGTGTTTAAAACTGGGGTACCCAAGTCCCCCTTTAAGTTTGGGAAGGTGTAAGATTTGGGGTTTAATTCTTGGTCTGGAGGAGCCCCAGATGAAAGATGAAACTCTCTTTTGGATCAGTCTGAGGTGGTAGGCTGGAATTGGGATGGGGATGACTCTAAAGAGGTAAAGAAGCTTTGGTAATATTGTCATTTTAATGGCATTGATTTTCCCGAACCATGACAGTGGGAGTTGGGTCCATGATTTAATAGGTTTGTAATTTGTTTTAGGAGAGGGGGGTAGTTGTGTGAAAATAAATCTGATACTGCTGCTGTTAGGTGTATTCCCAAGTAGGGGATGATTTTCTCTGACCATTCAAAAGGGAGACCTGATTTAGCGGCGTTTAATTCCGTGTTAGAGAGGGATATGTTTAGGGCCTTACAGTTCTTAGGGTTTATTGCTAAACCTGAAATGCATGCGAATTTATTCAGAATTGGAAGGAGGTTAGGACCTGTTACTTGGGGTGATGAAAGGAATAGTAGGATATCATCTGCGTAGAGGCATATCTTATGCTCGAGACCTCCTAGTTCAATACCTAGTATCTTAGGATCTGATCTAATTTTTTGGGCGAGAGGTTCTATAAGGAGGGCAAACAGTAAAGGAGACAGGGGGCAACCCTGCCTCGTACCTCTTTGTATAGAAAAAGTGTTCAATTTGTACCCTGCATATTTAACGTATGCCTTCGGGTTATTGTAAAGTTCTAGAATCCATCTTGTGTAATTGGGGCCAAAGCCCCATTTCTGCAATGTGTACTCCAGATATGTCCATGAGTCGAATGCTTGTTTAATGTCAAGAGACAAGAAACATGCTGGAATTCCTCTTTTTTTTGCCATATAGGCCAATAAGTTTGCCCTCCGTATATTATCGCCCGCCTGGCGAGCAGGCATAAATCCCACCTGGTCTCGATGGATCAGTGATCCGATAATTTTGTTTAGACGATTTGCAAGTATTTTGCCTAATAGTTTAATATCGGTGTTCAGCATAGAGATTGGACGATAGTTTTCGCTGCAGGTCGTGTCAGAGAGTGGTTTAGGGATCATACAAATCGTTGCCAATAACGATTCTTGTCTGAAGGATTTTTGTCATCTGCCATCATAGGGGAGATTAGATCTTTAAAGGTTTTGTAATATCTGGCTGAGAACCCGTCAGGTCCAGGTCTTTTATTAAGTTTAAGCTCTCCAATAGCTGCCGTTACTTCCTCCTGTGTTATTGACTTATCTAATTGTGTTCTTTGTGCTTCCTTCATTTGTGGTAGTCGTATCTGCGAAAAGAAGGAGTCGGCCTCTACTTTATTAAATGTTTTCTTTTCTGAGTATAGTTTATTTAACCACTTCCATACCGGGCACTTACGCCCCTTCCTGCCCAAGCCAATTTTCAGCTTTCAGCACTGTCGCACTTTGAATGACAATTGCGCGGTCGTGCTACACTGTACCCAAACAATTTTTTAATCATTTTGTTCCCACAAATAGAGCTTTCTTTTGGTGGTATTTGATCACCTCTGCGGTTTTTATTTTTTGCGCTATAAACAAAAGAAGAGTGACAATTTAAAAAAAAAAAACACTATTTTTTACTTTTTTATTTAATAAATATCACAATTTAAAAAAAAAAAAAAAAATTTCCCTCAGTTTAGGCCGATACGTATTCTTCTACATATTTTTGGTAAAAAAAATCACAATGATCATATATTGATTGGTTTGCGCAAAAGTTATAGCGTTTACAAAATAGCTGATAGATTTATGGCATTTTTATTTTATTAATTTTTTTACTAGTATTGGCGGCGATTTGCGATTTTTTTACTGTCACCGTGACATTGCGGCGAACACATCGGACACTTTTGACACGTTTTTGGCGCCATTCACATTTATACAGCGATTAATGCGATAAAAATGCACTAATTACTGTATAAATGTGACTGGCATTCAAGGGGTTAACACTAGGGGGTGAGGGAGGGGTTAATATGTATACCTGTATTGTGTTCTAACTGTGGGGGAAGGGGGGTGACTGGGGGAGGTGACCGATCTATGTCCCTATGTACAAGGGACACAGATCGGTCTCCTCTCTCCCCTGACAGGACGTGGAGCTCTGTGTTTACACACAGAGCTCCACGTCCCTGCTCTGTCGTTACCGATCGCGGGTACCTGGCGGACATCGCGACCGCCAGGCACGCGCATCGGCATCTCGGGGACGCGCCGGGCGCGCTCGCGCGCCCCCCAGTGGCCGCAGGAATACAGGACGTCATATGACGTCCTGTTGAATATTCAGAGTCACCGTGGAGCCGTCATTTGACGATGGCCCGGTACTCTAGTGGTTAAATGAGAGCTGAATTTCTGTACTATTTTAATAGGATTACTGGAGATGTTGTTATTGGCTATTTTTAATTTTATGGGCTTGTAGGTCTTATTAATTGTGTTAAGTGATCTTGCTAAAAGTGTCCCTGGTTTGTTTGCATTGTTATAAAAGGAATGTTTGGATCTATTTAATGTTTTGGTTGCTGAGTCCGAGAGAAATAAATTGTATTCTAATTTCGCTTTATCTAGACGGGCTTTAGTACTAGTAGTGTTATTTTGTTGGAAGGCCAGGAATGCTAGGTTATATTCTATTTCTAGGTTTTTTGCGAATTGTTTACGTGATTTTTTAAGAGTCCCAAGTTGGCGTTGTAATGCCCCTCGCAGCACTGGTTTGTGAGCTTCCCAGAGCGTAAGTGAGGAGATTTCTGGGCTTGCGTTTTATTCCAAATATTCTTTTAGGGTCTGTTCAATATCCTTGCGATAAGATGGGTGTTTAAGTAGTATCTCTGGAAGATACCAGGTTGGGTCGTGATTCTTGGGGATTGCAGAAGCTATTGTAGTAAATACTGCATTGTGGTCTGACCATGGGATGGGGATGATGCTGGAGTTAAGTACTTCCGGTAACATTCCGATTGTTAAGAATATGTGGTCTATTCGACTAAATGATTGGTGGGGATTGGAGAAATATGTATAGTTGCGTTTTGTGGGGTTAGTTTCTCTCCAAGTGTCCACTAGGTTGTGTTTGGACAATAGATTAGAAAAGGTCCATTTATTTTGTTGTTTTATAGGTGTGTAGGGGGTTTTGTCCAGGAATGGGAGGAGAACCTGATTGGAATCACCACAAACAAAGAGAGATCCCATTTTATGGGTACTGATGGTTTGGAAGAGATGTGACATGAATGGCATGGGGTTAAGATTGGGTGCGTAGTATGATACTACTGTTACGGCCGTGTCCATAATATGTCCTGTTAAAATAATATAATGACCCTCTGGGTCTTTAATTTCCGATTTTAAAGTGAAGGGTGTTGATCTGTGGAATGCTATTAAGGTTCCTCTTTTTTTTGATGTGGCTGATGCAGTGTATACTTGCGGGTAGGAGGCACTAAAGTATTTAGGGGTAGCGTTGTGTGTGAAATGTGTCTCCTATAAGCAGACTATGTGCGCTTTCTTGGCCTGGAAATATCTAAAAGCTTTTGTGCGTTTTTGTGGAAGATTCAGGCCTTGTTGTAAAGTCTCTGCTATGTGAGTAGTTAATGAGAGGGTTGGATCACAGCTGCAGAGACTTCTCAGGTGTAACCACCAGTTCACTCTCTTAGTATACAGAAAGTTTGGGGTTAACTCATCACATCCTCAAAGTGGTACCAACATGAAGCTTGCTTATTCCATCATAAGCATGGCAAAAAGGAAACAAATAATAAGTGACGCTGATAGGTGGGAGCGTTACAGTGCAACCTAACTAGGCAGTTCTTGGCTGACAAGTATGTAAGTGGCTGGATGGTTAATATGTGACTATTGTTATGTTACTCCACATATATTAGACACAGTATTGAAATAGACACAGTCTTTCAGATGGTGAGGAGATGTATCTAAGGATAGGTTACAGCAACTAGTAATTCCTCCCAATGGCAAGCAGATAGGTCATTAATATCAATTCAAGTGTATTATGTGGGTAAAGATACTTGCGGTTCTGCTGGAGCTTATGGTGCATTGAGAGGAGCTTGTAGGGAGGTGCTAGGGGAGTCCCAAGATCCTGAGTACTGATGATTCCTTGTATGGATGATCCAAGAGGGATTGTGGCAGGATGCAGAGTGGTGAAGAGATGCAGTTTGCAGGTTCAGGAAGCCAAGGACTCCGTAGGCAGGGATGGATCTGGGTGACAAGGTCTCCAGTGGATCTTGGGGTTCAGCGCTCAATGGGGTGATCGCAGGTGACGGCAGGGATCCGACAAAATAACGGAACACCCTGCCGTCATCTCTGCAAGATTTAAATAGCCGCGAATTCACGGAGAAACTACGCTGAGTCGCACTTCCGCGTTCCAGCGTGGAACGCAGACGTCCGCGCACCGGAAGTGACGCGGACGCCATACAGAACGGAGTGCAGCTGCTAGTAGAAGGCATAGCTGCGCTCGTTGTAGAAAGAATAACATCAGAGATGTTACATACTCCCCTCCTCAAGGGGGCACCAACAGTGCTCCCTGAAAGAGAGGGTCGGTTAGGGTATCTACGGTGAAATTGTCTGATTAGGCGAGGGGCATGTATGTCTGAAGCAACTTCCCAAGAGTCATCAAGTTGATCATAACCTTTCCAACGTATCAAGTATTGAAGGGTAGAACCGCGTTTCCTGGAGTCTAGGATCTTTTCAATCTCGTATTCAGTTTCACCAAGTACCTCGACAGGAGGAGGGGGACATGGTTTCCTGTTAGGAAAAGGGTTAGAAACGAAAGGTTTAATGAGAGAAACATGAAATGAAGAATGTATCTTCCAATCTGGGGGTAAAAGTAACTTAACAGCGTTAGGATTGATCACATGTGTTATTTGGAAAGGTCCAGTGAATTGGGTGCCTAATTTTTTTCATGGAATCTTAAGGTGAAGATTTCGGGTGGAAAGCCAAACCAAATCCCCAACCTTGTAAACAGGAGGAACAGACCTGTGAGCATCATAGTATTGTTTTTGTCTTTGTTGAGCAAACTTTAAATTAGAACGTAGAATGGCCAGTGTATTCTTTAAAGTAGAGAGATAATGATCAACTGCTGGAACACTATTTGGGAGGTAGGTGGTTGGTAGACTGTTTGGGTGGAAACCATAATTGGCAAAGAATGGCGTGAATCGAGATGAAGAACTGGTAGAATTGTTATAAGAAAATTCAGCAAGGGGAAGCAAGTGAAACCAATCATCTTGAAGATGTGTACAGTAACATCGTAGGTATTGTTCGAGGATCTGGTTGACACGTTCTGTCTGTCCATTTGTTTGAGGGTGGTAGGCAGTGGACATGCGGTGGTCAATTTGTAAAGCATTACATAAGGCTTTCCAAAATCTAGAAACAAATTGACTTCCACGATCTGAAATGATTTGAGAGGGAAGACCATGTATTTTGAGAATATTAGAAATGAAAGCCTTCGCTGTCTCCAGGGAGGTTGGTAATTTCTTCAGGGGTATGAAGTGTGCCATTTTAGTTAAGAGATCTACCGTGACCATAATGGTGTTGGCACCATTTGACCTAGGGAGATCAACTATAAAGTCCATAGACACAACATCCCAAGGTCTGTTAGATACTGGGATGGAAGTGAGTAGACCAAAAGGGGGTCTCCTGGAATGCTTGTTACGAGCACAAATTTCACATGAATTAACATATTCATGGATCGTTTTGGCTAGGTTGGGCCACCAATAGTCTCTCTTAATCCGTTGGATTGTCTTGTTGATCCCAGGGTGGCCGGCTAATGGTGAGTCATGAAGATGTCTGAGTAGTAGAAGTTGTAAATTGGGGGGAACGTAGAACTTGTTGTTGAAGGTGTAAACTCCACCTGGTAACCTAGTAAGACCACTTGGTAAAGAGGAGAGATCTTTGGAGAGTGACTGAGAGATCAACTGCCTAAAGGAGGTGGTAACACCAATGAAACGGTCAGACGGAATGATAGAGAGAGGTGCAATTTCAGTGTTTTGGTCCTCATACATTCGAGACAGGGAGTCAGCTTTGACGTTCTGTGTACCAGGTCTATAAGATATATAAAAATCGAACCTGTCAAAAAATAGACTCCACCTGACCTGACGGGCAGAGAGGGTCTTACATGCCTTTAGATGCTGTAAATTACGGTGGTCCGTAAGGATGGTTATTGGGTATTTGCTACCCTCCAGTAGGTGCCTCCAATTTTGTAATGCATCTTTAATTGCAAGAAGTTCCTTTTCACCAATGGGGTAGTTCTTCTCTGCTGGTGATAGGGTCCTGGAGTAAAAGGCTACTGGGTGTAAAGGTTCAGATAGAGTCGGACGTTGAGATAGTATAGCACCCAAGGCATAATGGGAGGCGTCTACTTCTACAGTGAAGTGGTATTGTGGGTTAGGTAGTTGTAGGATAGGAGCAGAAGTGTAGCAGTGCTTAAGAGTGTCAAAAGAATTCTGGGCTTCCTTTGACCATGAGAAGGGTGTCTTCGTGCTGGTAAGAGTACTCAATGGTTTGACAATTGCTGAGAAATTTTTAATAAATTTGCGGTAGTAGTTTGAGAAACCGAGAAAACGTTGAAGAGCTTTCCTAGAGTGGGGGATTGGCCAAGAAATAATACACTCTACTTTAGAGGGATGCATCTGGATGCCTTGAGGTGTAATTTGGTATCCAAGGAAGGAAATACTTGACTGGCTGAAAACGCACTTCTCAAGTTTGGCATATAAGAAATGCGTTCTGAGCCTGGCCAAAACCCAACGAACATGTTTGGTGTGTTCCTCAAGTGTATCGGAGTAGATCAGAATGTCATCCAGATATATTACTACACAGATGTCAAGCAGATCTCGGAATATGTCATTTATGAACCACTGGAAAGTAGCAGGTGCGTTACAAAGTCCGAATGGCATCACAGTGTATTCAAAAAGACCATAACGAGTCTTGAAAGCGGTCTTCCACTCATCGCCTGGACGAATCCTGATCAAGTTGTAGGCACCCCTGAGGTCTAATTTTGTGAAAACTTTTGAAGTTTGAAGACGTTCAATGAGTTCTGGAATGCGTGGTAGGGGGTAGCGGTTCTTAACCGTGATACTGTTGAGGGCACGGTAATCAATGATAGGTCGTAGAGAGCCATCTTTATTTTTAACAAAGAAAATGGCAGCACTTGCGGGGGAAGTGGATAGTCTAATGAAGCCCCTTTTCAAGTTTTCATCTAGGTAGTCCTTCAGATGCACAAGTTCTGGTTGTGATAGCGGATAGATATGTGCAGTTGGAATTGGACTGTCAGGAATGAGATCTATAGGACAGTCGTATATATATATATATATATATATATATATGCGTTGGTTTTACTGAAAACATCTGAGAAATCTTGTAGATAATTAGGGAGATCCTTACAGTAAACTTCTGTGGAGAGAATCGAAAAAATGGGGTAGCAAGTCTCCTGGCAGAATGTGGAGTTGAGATTGAGTAAGTGGTTAGACCAAAGGAAACTTGGCTGATGGAGTAGTAACCAAGGTAACCCGAGAACTATTGGGAATAATGGAGATGGAATGACATCAAAGACAAGGGTCTCTGTATGGCTATTCCCGCAAGTGACCAGTAGAGGTGAGGTTTGAGAGGAAATAGGGCCCGAAGTGGAACTAGATCCATCAATAAAAGTGACAGAGAGAGGATTTTGTTTAACCACACATGGAATTTTATTAGAATTTGCAATTCCTAAATCAATGAAGTTGCCGCAGGCACCGGTGTCGATCATGGCGTCGATGGTGATTCTATCTTGGTCCCACTGTAAAGTAAGAGTGACATATATAAAGCGATTAGTGGTAGTTCCAGGTGAATTGGTCTTACATATGTTAGAGAAGTTACCTTCGGAGTTTCTCTTAAGAAGTGGGCAGGTAGAGACAATGTGATCTGGAGCGGAACAGTAGAGACAAAGGTTCTGAGCTCTGCGACGTTGTTTCTCGGCCAATGATAGAGGACCTTTGACAGCTCCGAGTTCCATGGGAACATCCTTAGGAGGTGACTTGGATCTCCTGAATTGTGGAGGAAGGTAAGTGGTGACACGTTCAGCCTTCCTTTCTCGCAGGCGTCGGTCAATGGTGAGAGATAAATGCATAAGATCCTCTAGAGATGGAGGAAGTTCTACGCGAGCAATCTCATCCTTCATTGGTTCAGATAAGCCAATTCGAAATTGATTACGCAGAGCAATATCTGTCCATTGGGTTTCTCGACTCCAACACTTAAATTCTGAAATATAGTCCTCTACAGGTCTTTTCCCTTGTTTGAGGTTTCTAACGGTGTTCTCTGCGGTAAGCTGTTTGTTAGGGTATTCATAAAGAAGTGACATCTCATCCAAAAAAGTATTAAATGCGCCGAGTAAATCACCATGTTCTTCCACATATTCATCAGCCCAGATTCTAGGCTCTCCTCTAAGATAAGATATGAGGGTGAGAATTCGAACTCTGTCTGAGTAATAGGTGCGGGGGCGCAAATCAAACATGAGGCGGCAAGAGCTGATAAATTGGCGGAAAAACTTTCGGTCCCCAGAAAAGGGTTCTGGGGGGCAGACCTTAGGTTCAGGTCTCTCCCTTGGTTGGGCAAAATTTTGGTTACGTAAAGCGTCATTTTCTAATCGTAAATCGTTCATAGTGGCTGTGAGGGTATCCACTCTTTGTGAAAGTCCAACTAGGTGGTTAGCAAGCTCTGCTGGATCCATTATAATTTTTAGGGTTCCGTTATTATGTAAAGTCTCTGCTATGTGAGTAGTTAATGAGAGGGTTGGATCACAGCTGCAGAGGCTTCTCAGGTGTAACCACCAGTTCACTCTCTTAGTATACAGCAGTGTTTCTTAATTCCAGTCCTCAGGCCCCCCCAACAGGTCAGGTTTTCAGGATTTCCCTCAGATGAAAAGGCTGTGGTGATTACTAAGGCAGTGAAACTGATCAAATCACCTGTGCAAAATAATGGAAATCCTGAAAACCTGACCTGTTGGGGGGGCCTGAGGACTGGAATTGAGAAACACTGGTATACAGAAAGTTTGGGGTTAACTCATCACATCCTCAAAGTGGTACCAACATGAAGCTTGCTTATTCCATCATAAGCATGGCAAAAAGGAAACAAATAATAAGTGACGCTGATAGGTGGGAGCGTAATGCCGCGTACACACCATCGCTTTCTGCGATGGAAAAAAACAACATTTTGAAAAACGTCAATTTAATTGACTGTGTGTGGGCAAAAACGTCGTTTTATGTCTTCTAAAAAACAACAGAAAAAAATTGAAGCATGCTTCAATTTTATGTGTCGTTTTTGGCCGACGTCGTTTTCTGTGTTCTAAACATTGACCGTGTGTACGTAAAAACGTCGATTTAAGCCCGCGCATGCTCAGAAGCAATTTAGGAGACGGCAGCGCTCATTCATGTAAAACGACTGTTCAGAATGGAATCAGCACATTCGTTAAGGTGTTTTTCAGCTTATAGACAAAAAAAGAAAGCGCTTCTTTAACCCCTGCTTTTAACTGCTACCCAGAAATGGACGTTTGTTGCGGCTGATCTTGTTACATAGTTATGACAAGCTTTTAATTAGTTTCTTTCTTGTTTGATAATGTTTATGTTTGTGTTCTGTTATTTAGTTGTATCTTCCATCTTAAACATTTTAAATATATATATTGGTCCACCTTTTTATTTTATTTTTATATTTTTGTCACCAATTTTATTTGTAATCTCTATTTTGTGTTGATTTGGGAGTGTGTGAAGTGTCTGCAACAACCTAATTTTTTATTTAACTCACCCACAAGCATGTTTTTTTACCTTGTTAATGTTTGCAATATTTATTTTGTAATGGGTCTGCCCACTCAATAATGATCTCTCAAATCTACAATAAAGAAACATGGTGAAATTTGGCTGAAAAATTAACATTTATTTTAGTCTTCATAAAAATTCCCCAAAAAAAAGGTGGCAACTCAAAAACATAACATAATAAAAACAAAGATGCCAAGGAAGGCAGCACTTTAGAGCATGCTTGAATATTTCTGAAAACAAGGGTCCCCGAAGCCACAAATACAGCCTGTGAGTCCACATTAAAATTCCATCAGGGGCACCGTATTATTTCTTGGGCTTTTTCTTCCCAGCAGCCTTCCCTGCAGTCTTCCCTGCAGCCTTCCCTGTAGCCCGAGTCCTTGGGGGCTGGGTTCCTGGAGGAGATGAGGTGGCAGGAGCCAGAGCAGCCTCATGAAGTGGAGGAGCAGGAGCAGGTGCAGGAGCAGGAGCAGGAGCAGGAGGAGCAGCAAGGACAGGAGGAGCAATCCGCACAATGTGGGTGTCGTCATCGAGCTGCCCCAGGGATGCCATGCTTATGGCTTGGAAGATGAGGAGTCCGCAGCGCACACGCTGGCTTTGCTCCAGATTGTAGCGCCTGGCTGCAATGAGCGCTGCGAACCCCTCAACTTCACTGGGTGGCTCTCGGATGGCTGCAGTAGCTTGGCGAAGCAGGCCCTGGGTCTCCTCCTCCATTTGTCGCATACTCCTGAGCCGTTTATTGGGATTGCGGAATGGAGGGATCCGGGAGATGGTATCCCGCCGGCGTGCCTCCTGGGTCCCACTGGGGCCTGCCACCTCCTGGCTCCCAGTGGGCTCTGCCACCTCCTGCCTTGCAGTTGGCCCTGGCTCCTCCTGGCTCCCTGTGGGCCCTGGCTCTTCCTGGCTTCCTGTGGGCCCTGGCTCTTCCTGGCTTGGGTCTGCCTGTGTATCAAAAAAAGGAACATATTTTATTTGTGTTTGTCATTAATCACACACATTTTTAAAATCATGAGTGATGCAAATTGAATGTCAATATATATTACACACAGGGTCGCCATCCCTAATTATGTGGCCCCTTAAACACCTTCAGACATGGTCCCCCTGGAATTATGTGGGTTGTTGCATGCCTAATTTAGCAAATAAGTGGCCTTTTCCCCCAAAAATTAAATATTAAATTTAGTGTCAACTAGATAGTACTCAAAAAGGGTGTCTTCCATCTGGGACCCCTTGCAGGTGTATTGCGTTACTCCCCCCTACTGGCCTATCTGAAAATGCCACCCACTCCTTCATAAACATTATTAATTGGGCAATTTTGTCCCCATCATGTTTTGCCACTACTGACTATTGATCTTATCCCTAAACTTAGGAGATTCACATAGAATTTAGAACAATAGTAACATACATTTAACATTATTACTATACTTGTCATATACTAAATAAATTCATACAAAAAACACATACCATTCTCCATGGCTCACAATTGGGGTCCTCCAGGAACTCTTGCTCTTCCTCCGAGCTTGCCTGCTCTTGTCTGCAGGGAACACTGGAGGATTGGCTGCTGGGAAGCTGGGAGCTACCTCTTGGGGGAAGGGTAGACATGGATGCCCTGGTCTCAATGTGGTCGTCCAGGAACTGCAGCTGACTGTAGTACCACAGGGTTGGTTTGTATATGGAGTCAGCTGCAGCCCCAGACCTCATTGAGGCCAGGACTTGGACCCGTTGGGCCCTGTAGGTGCCCCTGATGGAATTGATTTTGCTTTGCACTGTGTCTGTTGTGGCGTTGGGGACCCTTGTTTTCAGAAAAACAAGCATGCTCTCTTTAGCTTTTTCCCTGGCATCTTTGTTTTTATTTATTGTGTTTTTGGTTTGCCACAGAACAGGATGTTCCTTCCATTTTAGAAAGAATTCTGTGAGGAAATCAGCATCCTTGAAGGGATCCATTCTTTCTGCACATGAAACAGAAGCCAAAACATAATGTAATTAAAGCCACTAGCTTACTTCCCCTAACTAGCCCACAAACTCATTCCCTCTTCACTATAATAAAGTCGGAAAAAAAAAACTTGCGTATCGTCGTTATGAAAGATCGTGATTTACGCCTTCTTCCACAGACTATGCACGCCGTTTACAAACACGTCCCATCCCTTTTACATTTACGTTCGGTATCGTCCTTTCCACGCCCCTTCTCTGTCGTTTGGTGAGTGAGAAAAGATGGACAACATGGAGGTGTATTCCAGCTCAAGCCAGGAGGCAGGCCAGGCCCAACCACGCCGCAGATTCCGCTGCAGAGCCTCCAACATGAGTTTTAATGAAATGGTGGAGATGGTCACCATATTGAGGAGGGAGGACTATGATGCCAAGCATGGCCCCTACATGCATCCCAATAAAGTCAAAGCAAAAATTATGGAGAAGGTCATCCGTAGGCTCCAGCGGAAGTTTGGGAAAACCAGGAGCAGAGAGCACCTGCGCAAAAGGTGGTCGGATTTAAAAAAAAGGGAACCCCACCAACTTGCCAAAATTAATAGGGTGATTCGAAGAAGAAGTACGTTTTTTCCATGTGTATTAATTATTTTGGTGTGTTCTTTGTGCCATGTTTTTTATTTTTTCAGGTTGACCATAATGAATATTATGAATGTGGACGCATGATGCAGTCGTCGTAGTCGTCGTTCATTCGCTGACTTTCAATAATCCAATACCATATTAATGAGAAATGGCATCATGCCTAGTTTGCATGTGCAAAGGGGAGTTGAAGCACTGTATCTGAACTAAAATCGTAAATTTAGGAATTGTGGGCGAATGAACGACGACTCCTATGACCAATTAGTCGACACAAATATGAAAGTTTCGACATTTTTGTGGCTTAAAAAAAAGGTGTATTCAATTCTGGTATTGATGTAAATGTGTTTCAGCTTATTTTATAAGAAACGTAAATACCTTGAGATTCCCAAAAAGGAGCGTTTGCTACTCCTTTTTTTATTGAACATGTGTACTCAGTAGCACAATTGTTTGTCACAATCACAACCTATGTTGGGTCACACACAGGGGTGAGCAGATCCAGGGGAGACTTGGTTAGCTTACATATATAATAAAAAAAATGTGGTCACCAGATTTGACATTACTTTGTGAATGGATTAAATACTGGTCTATTTTATTGCTAATTGTTTAAAAATCAACAATATTGCCCTTTTGTTTATAATTTTGGAATATTTTTGGGTCATTTCACGCCGCTCGTAATGTTTTAACCTCATGTTTTCCCTTTCTTCAATCTTGTAGGGCACAATGAAGCAGAAAGGCAGGAGGCACAAGCCAATCAAGCCACACCCCCGAGGGATGTAGATGAAGAGGAACCTGCCACAACATCCGGTAAAGTAACATATACCACATTTTCAGTGAATATAGATATAGGCATACAATCTTTTAACACATGTTTTGGTTCCACATTTCAGGAGGAAATCGGGCTGGTCAGGGACTGGACACGTATAGTGCCCAGCTCCTCATCGGCGAGGTTCTCACCTGCAGGGCCCAAGTCGAGGACATACGTCTGGCCTGCCGGGAAATTCGCCACAAAGCGAAGACGCTGGAACGGCAGCTTAAAAATTTTATTAATGTTTTGGGGAGGGTTTAATTGTTTGTGTTCTTTTTATTTGCCAAGAATTTTAAAAACACCAAAAAAATAAATAAAAAAAGATATTTTGTACTAATCAAAAAAAAGACAAAAAAAATAAAAAAAGATATTTTGTACTAATCAAAAAAAAGTAAAAAAAAATAAAAAAAGATATTTTGTACTAATCAAAAAAAAGACAAAAAAAATAAAAAAAGATATTTTGTACTAATCAAAAAAAAGACAAAAAAAATAAAAAAAGATATTTTGTACTAATCAAAAAAAAGACAAAAAAAAAAAAAAAAAGAACAAAATATATTTTGTACTAATAAAAAAAAAGACAAAAAAAATTTAAAAATGATTCTATTTTGTAATAATAAAAACAAAGACAAAAATAAAAAAAAAATGTTTTGACTCCAAACGATTTGTGTGTAGTTATTGGTATCAATGCAGACTCATTCAATTACTCAGGCATATTTGTAGAGTTATTAAGATTTAACACTCATGGGAATTTATGACATCCCAAACATATGGCTGGATGAGAACCTAGGAAAAAGAAACATTACCCCCCAAAATTACAAATAAAGAAAATCCAAAAAATAAACACTGTTTAATCAAACAAAAAGTAAATTTTATTTAGTCAAGATCGGGCATTTCAATGGCCCCCCTCCCCATAAAATAGTCCACATATGATTGACGCACTGCACGTGCGGTTTGGGGGGCCAAGCCTCTATGGCTAGCCTGATGTCCCGGCTCCGGAGCCACAACATCAGCCTCATCAGGCAATACCGTCAGATAAGTTTGTGAATTTCTCTTTAAAAAATTGTGTAGAATGCAACAACATAGGATGATGTAATTCCATTTGTATTCCGCAAGGTTTATTGCTGTTAAAAACAATCGGAATCGGCTGGCCATGATTCCAAAGGCATTCTCTACCACGCGTCTTGCTCTGGCCAGCCGATAATTAAAAACCCTCCTCTCATGGGTGAGGGTGCGTACGGGAAATGGCCTCATGAGGTGGGGACCCAAACCAAAAGCCTCATCTGCAACAAACACGAAGGGCAGACCCTCTTCGTTCTCCTCCGCAGGTGGCAATCCTAGGTCCTCCGACCGAAGCCGTTGGGCGAACTCCGTCTCCGCAAAGACACCGCCGTCCGACATCCGGCCATTTTTCCCAACATCCACGTACATGAACTCATAATTGGCAGAGACCACCGCCATCAAAACAACGCTGTGGAACCACTTGTAATTGAAGAAATGGGATCCACTATGGGGTGGGGGCACAATGCGGATGTGCTTGCCATCAATGGCTCCTCCGCAGTTCGGAAAGTTCCAACGCTGGGAGAAGTCCACTGCCACAGTCTGCCATTCCTGTGGCGTGGTGGGGAACTGGATAGAAAGAAAAAAAAATCCATTCAAACAAACATTTTGAACAGAATATAGCTAAAATTTCAAGGGATCCCACCAACAATTCAACAAAAAAGGTTAGTATTAAAAAATAACATGTGAACACTAAGCATATTAATCACCCCCTCTGATGTTCAAAAAATATATTTAGGGGGAGTGGGGGCCCAAGATGAGTTTCTCACCTGAGAAACAACCCCACAAAAAAGATAAAATAATAATAAAAATAATTATTAGTATGTATTTCAAAAATCTAGGGGGGGGGGGGGTTTGGACAATGGAGGCCACAAATAAATGGGGATATAGGGACACACAAAATGCAGCACTACAATGGAGGCCACAAATAAACGGGGATATAGGGACACACAAAATGCAGCACTACAATGGAGGCCACAAATAAACGGGGATATAGGGACTATGCTAGGTGGGTTTGGCCACAACATAGAATGATGGACAGGTTGGCTAAATTAAATAAACATGTAGGGCTTTACAAATTGTGTAGAACAGCATACATAGAGACAAAGTGAGCATTCTGAGCATATTAGAAACATTTTTTTTTTTACTTTTTTTGGGCCATAGTTTGACCATTGAAAGAACACCACTTACCTTAACATAGTCCTCCTGAAGAACCTGAATGATGGCCGAACAGGTCTCCGGGATTATGAGGCCCAGAGCCTGGGGGGAGATGCCCGTCGAGAACTTCAAGTCCTGCAGACTTCTCCCTGTTGCAAGGTAGCGCAACGTAGCAACTAGCCTCTGCTCAGCAGTGATGGCTTCCCGCATAACGGTGTCCTGCCTGGTGATATATGGCGACACCGAAGCCAAAAGCTGCTGAAATACGGGGTCAGACATCCTAAGAAAATTCCTGAAATCATCAGGGTTATTTTCTCGGATCTCCCGCAGCAGAGGCATATGAGAGAACTGGTCCCTGCGTAGCAACCAGTTCTTGGTCCACAACCTCCTCCTCACCCTGTTCATGGACCGTCGCTGGGATGCAGCACACATCCTAACAACAAGCACAGCACGATCTCGGCGACGAGTTCGTACCCGCAACATGGCTAGAAAACGGTCGTCAAATCAGATCAGACTAAAAATTACGCCCTGAAGTACAGAATGGCCTTTGAAGAACGACCTGCTAAACAGCACCGTGCACACAAAACGTAATGCCAAAACAAATACGTCCTTAGTACAAGCACTGTATCACAGATCCGACAACAAATAGACAAACTGTACGACAGAAAACGAAATTTAAAGCACAGTCACTGAAAATCACGAATCGTATCTCACCAAACTTTTACTAACACGCAGCAACACGATATCAGCAAAAGAGGCCGTCTTCCGCATGGAAACGACCCTTTATAGTGACGTCGTGCGTGATTGACGGAACTGCGCTCTGCTAGAGCGTTGTGAAAAAGTGAAGGTGTGTATGCTACGTCGTTGTTCAAATTGAAGTTTGAAAAACGTCGTTTTTTTCAAGCACATAAACCGTCGCATTTTTTCATCGCAGAAAACGATGGTGTGTACGCGGCATTACAGTGCAACCTAACTAGGCAATTCTTAGCTGACAAGTATGTAAGTGGCTGGATGGTTAATATGTGACTATTGTTATGTTACTCCACATATATTAGACACAGTATTGAAATAGACACAGTCTTTCAGATGGTGAGGAGATGTATCTAAGGATAGGTTACAGCAACTAGTAATTCCTCCCAATGGCAAGCAGATCGGTCATTAATATCAATTCAAGTGTATTATGTGGGTAAAGATACTTGCGGTTCTGCTGGAGCTTATGGTGCATTGAGAGGAGCTTGTAGGGAGGTGCTAGGGGAGTCCCAAGATCCTGAGTACTGATGATTCCTTGTATGGATGATCCAAGAGGGATTGTGGCAGGATGCAGAGTGGTGAAGAGATGCAGCTTGCAGGTTCAGGAAGCCAAGGACTCCGTAGGCAGGGATGGATCTGGGTGACAAGGTCTCCAGTGGATCTTGGGGTTCAGCGCTCAATGGGGTGATCGCAGGTGACGGCAGGGATCCGACAAAATAACGGAACACCCTGCCGTCATCTCTGCAAGATTTAAATAGCCGCAAATTCGCGGGGAAACGACGCTGAGTCGCACTTCCGCGTTCCAGCGTGGAACGCAGACATCCGCGCACTGGAAGTGACGCGGACGCCATACAGAACGGAGCGCAGCTGCTAGTAGAAGGCATAGCTGCGCTCGTTGTAGAAAGAATAACATCAGAGATGTTACACTTGTGCATTAAGTGATAACAAGTTCAACGGGGCCATGATAGCTTAACCATTTTGCTATTCTTACCGTGATTCCATAAATAGCGGTGTCCCGACATGTTCCGTGTAGACACTTGGGGAAGAGGAGAAGGGAAGGATTCAGGAAAAATAACCTTAAAAAGAAGGTGAGAAGCATTACCATACATAGAACGTACAAGCATTATTGTACATGTGAAATGTGCACATTTGTCCCGTGATGGGGGAGATGGCCCCCCATCAGGGGGAAGGGAGCCCTCGTCTAACTCCCGCACAATGTTGCGGGGACCAGAGGAGAGCCTAAAGTGGCGCATGTTTTTTCATGCGTTGGAGGACCGCTTACTGAAGTGTAATTTGTGCCCCCCTAAGGGTACTTTTTGTAACTTTACTGTGGGAAGACCTTGTTTGAACAGGGTGTGTTAGCTGATTGCACTATAGTGTGCATACTAAAGGAAGTGGGAGGGTGTATTAGTGTAATTATAATGGTTAGAAGTAAAGCTTAGTTGATTATAGCTCATTTAGTTAACACCTAAAGGGTTGGGGAGAAGTTTTAGATGTGGTAATAAAATTTGAGAGCTATTAAAATATATGTGTCAGATGTTCCGTAAGTGGGGAGGGGAAAAGAACAAAGTTCTTGGAAAAAAGGTGGAATGTGATGAGTTTGGTGTGGTCCTTCTGTCCACGATAAAGGGGATGGAGAATGGGGATGTTAGGAAAATACTATATTTCTGAATTAGGATGCCAAGACAGTCCAGATTGAAGTTTGTGGCCAATGGAGAAAGAGAGAAAGGTCAGAAGATTCTTGCTCAGGTGTGTCAGTCCATTGTGTCTTCTTGTTCCTGGGGCTGGGTTACAAATCTGCCTTGTTTGTGCGACTGCTGCATGCCATTGTTCTGTTCCTGTTGGGATGAGTTCTTGTGTGAAGAGGAGGATGCTGATCTCCTGCGAGTGGTGTTTGTTGTAGATGGACTTTCAATTATTTTGAAGTCCAGCCGGGCTTGGTGCAATTGATCCGGAGTTCTGCATACAATTTTTGTCCCTTGATATGTGAATCCCAAGGAAAAGGGGAAATCCCACTGATATCTGATATTGCGGTGCTGCAGTTCCTGCAGGAGAGGTTTAATGGCTCTTCTCTTAGCTATGGTAAGTTGTGAAATGTCCACAAAAATCTGGTAATCATATCCTTGGAAGGTTAAGTTATTCTTTTCTCTGGCCGCCTCTAGTATTTGTTCCTTTGTTCTATAGAAGTGGAACTTAGCAATAATGTCCCTTGGAGGACCTTCTGTTTTCCTAGGGGTAAGTGCCCTATGGATTCTGTCCATTTCTAGTCTTTCCACCATGACTCCAGGCAGCAGTTCTTGGCATAATGCCAATATGGTGGGCTGCAGATCAATGACTGACTCTGGGATTCCTCTGAATCTCAAATTGGACCTTCTGGCGCGGTTCTCAAAATCCTCCAGTCTATTCTGCAGTGTTAGGTTTTCCTCTTTTAATGCATCTATTTCAGTCAGACATTCCTGAGTGTATATTTCTAGTTCTTCCATCTTTGTTTCCAGTACCTCAGTGCGTTTTCCCAGCTCCCTTATCTCTTTTGTGAGACTGGTTGTAATTTGATCTGAGGTGTTTTGTAATGCTTTATGAAGCATTCTTTCAAATTGTTTCAGTATCTCTGAGGGGACCGCTGTATTCTGACTAGTCATTTGTATTGAATCATTATTTACTTCCTCCTCACTGTCTGAGGTGAAGATTCCTGCGGCTGCCATAAATTTTGTCTGCTTTGTCTGTT
This sequence comes from Rana temporaria, assembly GCF_905171775.1. Classification (NCBI taxonomy): domain Eukaryota; kingdom Metazoa; phylum Chordata; class Amphibia; order Anura; family Ranidae; genus Rana; species Rana temporaria. Next base: position 152,332,765 of record NC_053496.1, read on the forward strand.
GTTTCTTATGTTTCTCTGAGGTGAGAGTCTCTGAGGGGACTGGCACCTTTTTTGCTGTCCTCTTGGTCTGCTGAGTACCGCCGCTAAAAATGGCTTTCTTTTTGCTCCTCGCGCCTCCCAGCACCATTTTCTTTATTTTATGTCCCCCTCACCTCTTGGGAAGGTATACCCGTGTTCCCTGTCACTCGTAGCCCAGAATTCTTCCCGTTATCCGCGGTATTCCTCCTGCATGAAGCGGTGCTCTAGGCTGACATGTCTGTCCCGCTAGGCTGCCGACACACCCCCCCAGTACCATTTTTTATACATACTGTAATCTTACAGATTACAGTATACTGTATGTGCAGTGTTTTAATTTTTTTGAATTTGGCACCGAGCCAGACTCGGGATTGCATCGCAGTATCCAGGCGGAGTTTACTTACCTTGTGCCCTGGATCCTGTGATGTCTCCCCGCTGTGTAATTGAGCTGTCTCCTCGCTCGATTCACACAGTGCCCTTGTGCCGCCGAGCTCCGTTCCCTGCGACATTACGACGCACAGGGGTGGAGATCGGTGCCAAATTCAAAAATTTGGCACTGAATAATCTGTAAGATTACAGTATGTATAAAAAACACACACCCTTTGTCCCTAGTGGTCTGCCCAGTGATCTGCGTGCACTTTTTATAATAAAGACTGTTCTTTCTGCCTGGAAACTGTAGATTGTCCATAGCAACCAAAAAGTATGTATGTCAAAAGTGTTTTTAGACCAGCTAGAAAACAGCGATTATAAATTAGAATCACTTGCAAAATTGAGCAATAGTGATTTGTGGGGAAATTCGTCATCAAACACTGAAAGTAATCATTTTTATTATCATTATATTATTATAATTATAGTTATTTATTATATTCTAATTTATTATTTTGTGTTTCAAACTTTTTATCATACCCAGGATGTCTACTAGACTCTTGTTTGTACAGATTTAAAGGGGTTGTAAAGGTTTGTTTTTTATTTTCTAAATAGGTTCCTTTAAGCTAGTGCATTGTTGGTTCACTTACCTTTTCCTTCAATTTCCCTTCTAAATGTGTTTTTTCTATGTTTTCTTTGTCTGAATTTCTCACTTCCTGTTCCTCCTCAGTAAGGTGTTCAGTAAGCTGTTGTAAATGACTTTCCACCAGGTGAGGGTGGAAAGCCTCCTGAGGAGAAACAGGAAGTGAGAAATTCAAACAAAGAAAAAAAACATTTAGAAGGAAAATCGAAGGAAAAGGTAAGTGAACCAACAATGTACTAGCTTATAGGAACCTATTTAGAAAATAAAAGATGAACCTTTACAACCCCTTTAAGTGAGTTATTCCTAAGAATTGCAGGCCTAAAATATAAAACGCAGAATTTCCATGCAAAACAATTGTACCGCTTTCAGCACCAAAAATCTAAAAGAATCATACCGCCAGGGAGGTTAATCTGTCACAGTTAGGGATGAGCCGAACCCCCCCCCCCGTTCGGTTCGCACCAGAACCTTCGAACGGACCGAACGTTCACGCGAACATTTAGAACCCTATTGACGTCAATGGGACTCGAACATTCGAATTCAAAAGTGCTCATTTTAAAGCCTAATATGCAAGTTATTGTCGGAAAACGGGTTTGGGGACCCGGGTCTTGCCCCAGGGAACATGTATCAATGGAATTTTTTTTTTAAAAACGGTCGTTTTTTCTGGAGCAGCGATTTTAATGATGAAAAAAGTGAAAAAAAAATAAATGAAAAATTCCTTTAAATATCGTACCTTCTGGGTGTCTATAGTAGTGGCACGTGTTTAGAACTGTCCCTGCACAAAATGAGATTGCTATAAGAAAAAAGTAATTTAAGACTGTGTAGCGCTCACCCCCGAAGGAGCCGCTGAATTATCGGGTCTTCTGTCTCACCTCTGTGACACACCACAAACAATGAATCCACAGCACACCAGCACACCTTGTGAAGTTTTATAACAGATTTAATAACTGTGGGATAGAGCAAAAGCCCTTAATGTCTCCCCACTCTAATATAATACAACTAATAACAGAATGAGATAATACGTTTAGATTGAATGCGATGAACAGTAATATATCTATATACTTAGCAGTATCGACCCCACCCTAAACTACTGGCCAGTAGTACTGTCCTAGGCTAGCCAACGTTGGGGCCCTTGATGTATGACAGATGTAGGAAATACACTTGTTGCAATGGCCAAAGGCCGCTCACCACTTCCAATGTCTCTTTGGGGAAGGAGGATGGTTGTCTGCGGAAGCGAGTGTCCCTCTTTCCTCAGACCGACGTCTGTGAAATGGATGCAGTCTTTTAAAGCCTCCGGCAGGACATCTCAGATCGTCTAGGGGCCGTCTGGGGAATCTGGCAATAACCTCCGTCAGCTGTACTCACTCAGTTGGGCAGGCTGGATTACTCCGGTGGCTGGATCGGCCCTGCGACCAGGCCTCAGTTCGATCGCTCAAAACACAGTCTCTCTCTGTTTCAGTAGACGAACATCAGTCTCTCCAAGAACTATAGCATAGAGCCTGTGTCTCAGTGGCAAACACACAGCTCTGACACAAGCTGTCTTAAATCACTCTGTGATGCAGATCTGTGTTCCCTGGTCACTGTTCCAGACTCCCTCTCCTCACTCCTTCCTCCTGACTCCCCTCTCTCCTGGAACTTCCTGTCTCCAAGCCTCCTGGGAAAAATGCAGTTATCCAGCCCCTTGCTGTAGAAATGTATCTATATGTCTGTTCTGTACTGCAGCCTCCAAATATGTGCTCTCTGGCTCCACCTGCTGCAATATATATATATATATATCTACATCCTCTTAAATGGCTGAAAATCACAACAGGGCTACATTCTCCCCCTACTTAAAGTCTTTGGGGTCCCCCCCAAAGGGTAAACTGTATTTGTAAGTTCTACAGACAATATATACAGTATGAAAGGCACATATAAAGTTTATACTAGACCATCTGAATACCTTTACTGCGCATAGATAGATGCAGTCTATGACAACGTCTAGCAAGTGGAGGGGGCAGAGGAACACTCCACCAAGGTGTGCTGATGGTCGGGATTGGACACAAGTCCTTTGATACCTCTGTGGTTAGGGTGGACACTTTGGGTGATCTGCGTACAGTAGTGATAGCTTCCTCTGTGCTGTTCCCTGGTGAGTCATAAGTGAGTCTCTGAGGAGGTCGCACCAGTCGTTTGGACCTTGATTCTAGAAACCCGGATGGGCCTTCATCTGCTGAGTCCTCTTCTACTTGCTGTGTTAACTGAGGGAATTCAGTTTCCTTTTCAACTGGCTCAACAGGGGTATCTTCTAGCACTGAGGTTTCCGGCAAGAGACTTTCCACTTGAGAGGGTACAGAATTATCCTCGTTTGCTTGAGGCACAAATTCAGGGGCATCTGGTCTCAGATTGCTCAAATCCGGCTCAGGAGTCATAATAGTTGGATGAACATCCATAGGTTCAGATGGCCACATCCAACTCGGACACACATCTTCATCATCGCTGTCGTCCTCACTTTCTCTTGTAGAAGGTGGCTGTTGGGACCGAGTAACAGGAGCTTGACGGGAAGTGGATGGAATGGGTGAAGGAGACTCATCTCTATCTGGTACCCGCACAGCTTCATTCAGAGGTAGGAGATGATTCCGATGCCAATTCTTCAGTGGCCCGGTCTTTCCCTCTGGTCGAATCTGGTACACTGGCAGGCCAGGCAATTGTTTACAGACGATGTAGATCTGAGAACTCCATCTATCAGCTAGTTTGTGTCTGGCCGAAGCACCCAAATTTCTTAATAGAACTCGATCACCTGGCTGTAAATCCTGTACCCGAACCCTCAAGTCATAGTTCCGTTTGTTTCTTTGTTCTCTACTCCCGGATGTCAAACGGGCCTTCTCAAATGCAGAAGCCAGGTTTCTCCTCAGTCTATCCACATAACCCTGGTGAGAGGCAATAGGCGTCTGGTCAAGGGAGAGGCCAAAAGCTAAATCTACTGGTAATCGGGCTTCTCTTCCAAACATGAGGCGGTACGGTGAGTATCCTGTAACATCACTTTCTGTGCTATTGTAAGCATGCACAATGGTAGAGATATGCCGACTCCAGTGCTGTTTCTCCCTGATCGACAGTGTTCCCAACATATTGAGCAGAGTCCGATTGAATCTCTCCGGTTGTGCATCACCCTGGGGGTGATAGGGGGAGGTTCTTGACTTCTGAATCCCCAATAGATCCAAGAGCTGCCTGATGAGTCGACTTTCAAAGTCTCTGCCTTGATCAGAATGGATCCTCTGAGGTAGACCATAATGAACAAAGAACTTTTCTACTAGGACTTTGGCTACAGTAGGAGCACGTTGATCTTTGGTTGGAAAAGCTTGAGCATAACGGGTAAAGTGGTCTGTCACCACTAGGATATTTCCCTGTCCACTAGTGTCAGGCTCTAAGCACAGGAAGTCAATACACACCAGGTCCATAGGCCCTTGACTCTGTAGATGGCTCATTGGAGCAGTCCTAGAAGGTAAAGTTTTCCTCTGGATACATCTTAGACAGGAATGGCAGTAGCTTTCAACTTCGGTTCTCATGCAGGGCCAATAGAATCTGTCTCGGACCAGTTTAAAAGTTCTCTCTGCTCCTAAGTGACCATGGTCATCATGCAAAGCTTTCAGCACATTTTCTCTATGCTTCTCTGGGAGGAACAACTGCTGCTTTTCTTCTAAGTCATCCGAGGGGCCCCTTCGGTAGACCACCTCGTCTAGCAGTTTCAACCGTTCCCACTCTTTGTGGACCAGACGAGCCTCTTTTGGTGAATCAGTTAGTAGGAGCCCTCTTTGACCCGCTTTCATTGCTCTCAGAGTTAACCCGATCAAAGGATCTTCAGCCTGATCTACTCTCAGGTCCTTCTTCGTGAAAGTAGGCAGGCCCTCACTCCTCAGCTGTGTAGGGTTACAATACATTTTAGGGACACCGGCAGCCATGACTCCTATGGCCTCTGCTCCAATCATTCCTTTGGTTCGGCACTCCACCCCTTGGCATAGGGCCTGAACTCCATCTGGAGTCAAATGAGTCCACTCTGTTTCTGGGACCCCTGTGCTATAGGGTCTCCTGGATAAGGCATCCGCGTCTTGGTTATTGACCCCAGGGCGATATTTGAGGCTGAAGCGGAATCCTGACAGGGCAGCCAACCACCGGTGCCCAGTGGCATCCAGTTTGGCCGTAGTGAGAATGTAAGTGAGTGGGTTGTTGTCAGTTCTGACCACGAAATTGGCCCCGTACAGGTAGTCTTTTAGTTTGTCCACCACTGTCCACTTCAAGGCCAGGAACTCCAACTTGTGAGTGGGGTAATTCTTTTCAGAAGGGGTGAGACCCCGACTCACATATGCCACCGGTCTCAGGAGGCCATCATATTCCTGGTATAGTACTCCTCCTAGCCCTTCTCTGCTAGCATCCACATGTAGTTCATAAGGCTTGGCAGGATCAGCGTAGGCAAGGACAGGAGCCTGTGTTAGACTTCCTTTCAATTGGAGGAAAGCTTTTTCACATTGGTCGGTCCATTCCTCCTGGATTGATTCACGAGGCTTCCTAGTTCCGTGGGCTGATGAACCCGGCTCAAAGGACATTGATTCATCTTCTGCTCCTTCCATTCTTAGAAGCGTGTTCAGAGGCTGAGCTATCTTGGCAAACCCCTCTACGAACCTCCTATAGTATGAGCAGAATCCTAGGAAGGACCGGAGTTCAGTAATATTACGAGGTCTCGGCCATGAAGCCACAGCTTCCAACTTCTTAGGATCAGTTGATATGCCTTCTGCTGAAACAACATGTCCCAGGTACGTGACTGAAGGCAGACAGAACTGACACTTCTCTAAGGAAAGTTTCAATCCTTCTTCATGCAGCCGCTTCAAGACCTTTTCCAACCGCTGCTCATGTTCTTCCAGTGTTCTTCCGAAGACTATTAGGTCATCTAGATACACTAGTACCTCGATCAGGTGCATGTCTCCCACCGTCTTTTCCATTAGTCGTTGGAAAGTTGCTGGGGCTCCTGTGAGGCCTTGGGGCATTCTATTAAACTCAAAGAATCCCAGTGGACAGATGAAAGCAGTCTTCTCTTTATCTTCAGGATGCATGGGTATCTGGTGATATCCACTTCGCAGGTCAAGTACACTAAACCACTTTGCTCCGGACAGACACTGTAAGGCACCTTCTATTCGAGGAGTAGTGTATTGGTCGGGAATGGTTCTTTGGTTGAGTGTGCGGTAGTCTATGCACAAACGGATGGAACCGTTTTTCTTGCGAACTACCACGATGGGTGAGGCATAAGGACTCCTGGATTCTTGGATTATCCTGGTCCTTTTCAATTCAGCCAGCTGTTCCCTTAGGTCATCTAGATCTCCCAATGGGACTCGCCGTGACCTTTCTCGAAAGGGCTTGTCATCTTGGAGGCGAACGCGGTGCTGAGTGCTCCTAGCACACCCCACATCAAACTCATCCTTGGAGAATAAATCTTGCCACTTGAGGAGCTGAGACTGAATTCGCTTCTTCCACTCAGGCGAGATAGGGGCATCTTTAGGATAGAATCGTTCAGCTGGGATCTCTCTGTCTACTCCCTCTATCAATTCAGTGGGTGAGAGGGGTGTGGCAGTGGCCACTTGTCCAATCGGCATCCGTGCCTTCAAGGTCACTGGGGAGTCTGACACATTGCATACACTTACAGAGACTCTCCCACGGGCCCGCTGTAGAGCTCTGGTGGATATTATCTCAGGCACCAATTCCACTCCAGATCTCTTCATATTTCTGGGATCAGTTTCCAGGACCACATAGGGGCCTGGTTGTGACCAATTCAACTTGACTGAGGCCCGGAAACTAGTCATTTCTCCTGGCTGTAAGACCTTCTCTGCTCTTTCTAATCTCCAAAGCCGTCCCACTTCTGCAGGGGCCCTCTGTTCTTGAATAATCCGCTGGTAGATTGGCCGCAACATCGGGTGCATCTCCTCTGAAGTAGAACTCTCTTCCGTCACTAATGGAGTTATAAGGCGTCTCACCAAGTCAGTATTTGTTCCCACAATCATAGAACTTCGATTAGCTCCTGGTGGGCGGGGACATACAATGGCTAAGGCGTCACAGACCCCTGGTTGTCCAACAGTTGCCGAACTGAACTCCAGCTTCACTTGTAGACACCCATCATATGGAAGCTTCTGAGTCCCAATACCCCAGATTTCGAGATCCTCTAACTCCATCAGGGGTAGATGCTTCAAATGCTTCTGGTAGAAGTCCCGGTAAATCAGTGTTACTTGAGCACCTGAATCGAGGAGAGCCTTTGTGTAAACCCCTTCTACTTGAACTGGGATAATGGGTGAAGGGCCTATCAACTGGTCAGGGAACTTCTTCGGAGTAGTAGAAGGCATAGACCCAGTCGGCTGCACTCTAGCCCTCTTCCTCGCTTGTGGTGGTTGTTTTCTTCCCCCTTCCGGGTGTTTAGGTTGTGGGTGTGCCTTGCCTCCCTCTGACACAGGACCAGACGCCAGGGGAGGGGATCTTTTTGTCGTAGCAGGTGAGGCTCTGGGTAAAGACTTGGGCCTCTTATTGGTATCCTGGGAATCAGAGCAGTCTTCAGTAGTTGGGCACCCAGTTTGCTCCCTCACTGGGGCCCTCTGTAGTTTCCCGCCGGTCGATAACTTCCTCTTGAATTCGATGGGCTCGGACAGATATTTCGGTAATGACCCACTCCTCCGCAATTATAGCAGATGTTTGACGGTTTCTTGATAGGCACCACCTGAGTAGTAGATTCAGGAACTGGTTCTGAAGTGACTTTTTCAAGGGGCGACTTGACACCTGCAGACAATAGGGTTAGCATTTGCATCAGCTGGGAAACTTGAGCCTTTAATTGCTCCACTTCTGAATTCCCATTCGACACATTGAGCGTTCGAACCTCAGCAGGAAATGAAAATCCTGAGCCCTTCTTTTTCTCCTCTAGGATAGCCTCTTCCTCCCTTACCATCTTAATGAGATCAGAGTATTGCAAAGAGGTACCCCCTTGTAAGGTCTTCAACTGGATCCAGATGGGATCGGAACTCAGAGCGCCTCTCAGGATCTGTTTCATTCTAACTTGATCCATATCCCTGGCTTCTATTCCTTTCTTTAGTACAATCTGGTATAGCATTTTGTTTAGTCGTCGAATATACTCGGAAAGCTGCTCATTTTCCCGTTGAAACATGTGTTCAAATAGGAAGATTAGATCTGTAGCTTTCTCTGTGCGCCCAAACTCATCTTGTAGCATGTGAAGATAGTCATATGCTGTACAAGACTCCTGACTGAATTTCAAATTTCGGATGGCTTCTGCTGCAACGCCTTTCAGACTTTCAGTAATGCGTTGTTTCTTTTGAGCCTCTGGAACATCCCATTCTTCCAGTGCTTGCATAGCCTGTTCCATCCAGGTTTCATACTCTTCTTCTCCAGGAGGTACAGGCTGCACTCCAGAAAAAAATTCTCAACTTCCTGTAGCCATAGTTCACAGATGGCGAGGACATTTTTCTAACGCTCTCTACCAGTTTTCCTATGTCCATGAAGAAGGAAGCTGGGGGGTAGTTAGTGGTTGGTACAGAAGTGGTAGTTACTTCCACTGTGTCTGACATGGCCTGGCTTGGTCCCTCCAGACAACTTGCTGAGGTGAGTAGAGGGAATAACCGTGCTTTAACTTCTCCGGCTAGCTGGATGCTATCACCCTGGAAGCAGGTTGGGACTCCTTTCTTCCATTCTAGTAGGGCATAGGTATGGGAGACTTTTTGATCTATTTTCGTGTCTATTACAAACACTTTCTGGTCAGGTGCTAGTGTAGTTACTGCTTGACGGATCTGTTCCTCTGTCCATTTGTCAGCAGGAATGTCCATTACTATACTCAGCCCTAATTGGCCATTTTGTTCTTTGCACCACTCTGCTGCGGTGTTTGGATCCATTGCTGGCTCGTTTGTGCGGTTATCACTTTGCGAGAGGTCCCGGGTTCAAATCCCGGACGAGCCCCCACGTGTAGCGCTCACCCCCGAAGGAGCCGCTGAATTATCGGGTCTTCTGTCTCACCTCTGTGACACACCACAAACAATGAATCCACAGCACACCAGCACACCTTGTGAAGTTTTATAACAGATTTAATAACTGTGGGATAGAGCAAAAGCCCTTAATGTCTCCCCACTCTAATATAATACAACTAATAACAGAATGAGATAATACGTTTAGATTGAATGCGATGAACAGTAATATATCTATATACTTAGCAGTATCGACCCCACCCTAAACTACTGGCCAGTAGTACTGTCCTAGGCTAGCCAACGTTGGGGCCCTTGATGTATGACAGATGTAGGAAATACACTTGTTGCAATGGCCAAAGGCCGCTCACCACTTCCAATGTCTCTTTGGGGAAGGAGGATGGTTGTCTGCGGAAGCGAGTGTCCCTCTTTCCTCAGACCGACGTCTGTGAAATGGATGCAGTCTTTTAAAGCCTCCGGCAGGACATCTCAGATCGTCTAGGGGCCGTCTGGGGAATCTGGCAATAACCTCCGTCAGCTGTACTCACTCAGTTGGGCAGGCTGGATTACTCCGGTGGCTGGATCGGCCCTGCGACCAGGCCTCAGTTCGATCGCTCAAAACACAGTCTCTCTCTGTTTCAGTAGACGAACATCAGTCTCTCCAAGAACTATAGCATAGAGCCTGTGTCTCAGTGGCAAACACACAGCTCTGACACAAGCTGTCTTAAATCACTCTGTGATGCAGATCTGTGTTTCCTGGTCACTGTTCCAGACTCCCTCTCCTCACTCCTTCCTCCTGACTCCCCTCTCTCCTGGAACTTCCTGTCTCCAAGCCTCCTGGGAAAAATGCAGTTATCCAGCCCCTTGCTGTAGAAATGTATCTCTATGTCTGTTCTGTACTGCAGCCTCCAAATATGTGCTCTCTGGCTCCACCTGCTGCAATATATATATATATATCTACATCCTCTTAAATGGCTGAAAATCACAACAGGGCTACAACTGCTTGCGGCTTTAATGTAATTTAATGTAATTAAACCACACGTTCTCCATAGCGGAGCGCACCCGGCCTTGACTATTGGGAACAGCCTGGTGCTGTTTTCTCGCTGGCACATGTTTTTAATCTTGCTTGCAAGCAATTTCTTTTAGTTATTTTTACTTTTGTTATATATTTTTTATAATAAAGTGCCCAATATCCTTTTGATATCACACTATGTGGAATCTTTTTTATTTTTTTAAACGTGGCTCCTGAACCCTGCTGGGAACATCAAACTATTGGAGGCAGCTGGAAAGCAAACAGAGGATCTCCCCTGACACCGTAAGGCTTAATACCCTTTTTGGGACAACTATCTGGTGAGTGGGGATCTAACAGGGGGGGAGCACGGATGTCAACATATTGAAGACCAAGACACAGGATATTCCTCTTCTCTTCTTTGTTCATCAGTCACTTCAAAGAAATCAAATCATGATGTACTGTTGAAATTACACAGTTGGTCATTTAGGCACACCACTTAAAGGGTCACTAAAGGAAAAACATTTTTTTGCTGAAATGACTGTTTACAGGGTATAGAGACATAAAAGTTAACTGATTCCTTTAAAAAAAAAAAAATAGATTAAATTCAATCATATAATGTACCTGCAGTTTCACTTTCGTTTTTAAACTGGTTTCATGTTTCTGTGAAGTAAAGAGACCCACAGAACAAAAACAAACAAATCCAGGGCAGTGTTTTGTTTTTAAAATGAATCTGATTGGTTCTGAGGAGTTTTAGACACACAGCTTGGACCACAGTGAAAAGCTGCCATGAGATTTTTCATAAGGAGCCAGACAAGCAAGTGTGGAGATCACAGCAGAATTACAGCTACTTCAAAGCAAAAACGAACAATGAGGACATGAAACCAGTACTGCAGTAAGGTAAAGGAAGCTATTTAGCTAAAAAAAAAATCCTTTAGTGATCCTTTAACCTTATCAGTGGACATCATTGCTGTTTATATGATTTATGCCTATGGTTATTTGGAGACCGCATTTTTTGAATTTATGTTTATCAAGGATTCCTGCACATGAGTTGGTACACTCACAATGATGCACACCTAAATACCAGGACTGAATCACAGAATATATATCACCTTTTATTTTTATTTTCAATTCTACTTTTTTCTGTATATGCAATGCTACTCGTGCATTTTTCTACACACATCTTTATTTAATCAACTGCCCACAGGCAATAACACATCTAGCACTGGTCGCAAATGGTTAATATTCACATATTATTTTACCACTATTATTTATCACGTAGATATTCAATACACCAATAGGTGCCACAGATTCAGAGTCCATAGGTGGGACCCTGAAATGTATCAATAGGATCACCTACTGAGACCAATCCGGGGGCCCTTTTTATATGAGCCCACCGCACAGAGGTGTCCGACAAATATTTCTACACACATTCACCTTATACGGGTTTTTAGGCATCAACACATTGGCGATTGGATTTTCAGTGACCACCCATAGGCAGCGCCATCACCCCTATACCATATCATTCTAGCGGCTTTAATGTAATGTTTGGTCCCTGCAATATGGATGAAAATCACTGAGAAAAATAGCATGGGTTTCCCCACCCCACTCCCCATAAAGTCATTACAAGCCCCTTTGGCCCTATATACTTTGAACAGAAGTATACAGGCGGTGCAAACAAGACAGGGACTGTAGGTTTGTTGTTAAGTAGAATCTATTTGTAAATTTCAACTGGTACCTCTATAAAGTGTAGCTTCAACCATAAAATCTTTTTTTAAGCTTTTCTGAAAACATAGAGAAGGGTTATCACCCCTGTAACATTTGTTTTGCTCTCTGTGTGCATCTGTTCAGAAAAATTGCACCTCACTTTCTGTCCCAATAACAAATGATTTCTTTTTTTTTTGTGTGTGAAACAAGGATTGGTGATAAAGCATCAGTGGACAGGAGACACCTCTTACAGAAGAGAATTTCCCTTCCTAGGGGTAGATTTCCTCTCACTTCCTGTTGTCTCCTTCCGTTTGCAAGTAGGAGTCGTTTGTAATGTGGATGTTTGAAAGTAGGGGCCTGCCGTATATACTCTGCAGAAATTTGGGACCTAGGTGTTGGTGTTGCCACAACACTGTAAGCCCTCACAGTTAGTCTTGGTGGGCGCTGGAACGCCCTGCTGTGAAATATTAGATCAAGCATTGTAATTACATGCCCCTGTTGAACAGGGGCAGAAAAATTGGGCCTTAGGCACTGGTGCTGGTGCCACAACACTGCAATCCCTTACAAATACTCTAGTTGGAGTGCAGCAAAGAGCATGCTGCAAAGTATTGCATCAAAAATTGTAATTACACGCCCCTGTTAAACAGGGGCAGAAAAATTGGGCCTTAGCCACTGGTGGCGATTGCCCAGAACCAACAATGTTCTTACAAGCTATCAGCAAGATCATTGAGGAGGAAAAGGATATTCAGTTAGCATAACAGGATAGTCACTCAGCATCAGCATAGGCAGTCTCCAAGGGATCTGACATTTCAAAAAAATTATTCAGTTACATCAGCATCAGGTGCTTGGTAACTGGTGGTGATCCAAGCCTGATTCATTTTTATGAAGGTCAGTCGATCGACCGAGTCGGTGGAGAGGCGCACCCTGTGATCGGTCACAAAGCCTCCAGCAGCACTGAATGTACGTTCTGAAAGAACGCTGGATGCAGGACAAGCCAGTAGCTCAATTGCGTACTGTGCAAGCTCTGGCCAGTGATCCATCCTCAAGATCCAGTAAGCCAGAGGATTTTCGGTGGGAAAGGTGTCCAAGTCTAATCTTGCCCCTAGATATTCCCGCACCATGTAAAACAGACGCTGGTGATGGTTGCTGGAACCGGTCATACCTTGGGGCTGTGGACTAAAAATTGTCTGAACGCATTGGTCAGGCGGCCACCTTCTCCACCGCTCCTTCTGTGACTCACCGAAGCCTCAGCAACACGTTGTCCAGGACCAGGATTTGGTAACCCCCCCTCAGTCTCTGGGAACGCATTGCACAGACCTTTCTGCAAGGCCTCCCAAAGATGTTCCATCTTCTGCTCCCTCTGCGCCGGCAAGATAAGGTCCGCAAACTTATTCTTGTAACGTGGATCAAGGAGAGTTGCCAGCCAGTAATGATCCCTCTCCTTGATAGCACGAATACAAGGATTCTTCCGCAGGCTTTGCAGGATCAGGGAGGCCATGCAGCGTAGGTTTGCTGAGGCATTCGGTGCAGAGTCCTCTGGGTCACTGAGGATGACGACGTACAAGTCCATGGGTTCCTTGGGACTGTAATTGATCCCTTGAAGACTGCTGCTGATGCTGAGTGCTAGGCTCCACCTCTATGCTGACACAATCCTCCTCCTCCTTGTCCTTTTCCTCTGTGTTAGGCGGGCAAGCAGGACCACTGTCTGGATAAAGGGGGCTTTGAGAGGTAAGGAAGTCCTCCTCTTCCTCCCTCTGTTCTGCCTCAAGGGCCCCGTCCATTATTCCATGCAGCGTGTGCTCCAACATGTGAATAAAAGGGACAGCCTCACTGATGCATGCACTGTCACTGCTCACCATCCTCGTTTCCTCCTCAAATGGTGACAGGACAGTGCATGCATCCCTGATAAAGGCCCACTGGCGTGGGGAAAAAAACCAAGCTCCCCTGACCCAGTTATGCTGCCATATTGGCACAGATACTCATTGATGGCCCTCTGCTGCGTGTGCAGCCGCTGCAGCATGGCCAACATAGAGTTCCACCTGGTGGGCATGTCACAGATTAGGCGGTTCTTGGGCAGGTTGTATTCCCTTTGGAGGTCTGCCAGACACATCAGCACAGGAAGAGGCCACAGAGGAAGAAGAAGAGGAGGGGGTGGAGGAGAGAGGTGTGTCACAACCAGTAGTAGCATTTTGGAGGCGTGGTGGTGGAACAACCTCCAACACTACTGTACCTTGTCCTGCGTCCTTCCCAGCTGCCAGCAGAGTCACCCAATGCAACGTGAAAGATAGGTAGCGTCCCTGTCCATGCCTGCTGGACCATGAGTCAGCGGTAATATACACCTTACCACTGACCGCCCTGTCCAGCGAGGCATGGACATTGCCTTCCACATGCCGGTAGAGAGCCGGACTAGCCTTCCATGAGAAAAAGTGGCGTTTGGGAACTTGCCACTGAGGTACCGCACATTCCACAAACTCAAGGAAGGGGGCAGAATCTACCAACTGAAAAGGCAGCAGTTGAAGTGCTAGCAATTTAGCTAAGCTAGCATTCAACTGCTGGGCATGTGGATAGCTGGGAGAGTACTTATTTCGGCACTGCAGCAGCTGGGGCAGGGAAATTTGCCTGGTACAATCTGCCATCGGTGTACCAATAGTAGATTGCCCACATGTACTAGGCTGTGACACACCTAATTCTACACCTTCAGTCCTATCAGTGCAGGCTTCAGAGAGGACTGAGGGTATAGAGGGGTTGGAAATCCCAGCTGATGAGGGGCAAGGGGAGGTCCGCTTTGTTCTTTGGTGTGGCTCTTTGAGGTACGCTTGCCAACGAACTGCATGGCAGGTCAACATATGTTTGGTCAAGCATGTGGTGCCCAAGCGGGTGATGTTTTGGCCACGCGAGATACGCTTGAGACATATGTTGCAAATGGCAGCGGTGCGATCTGATGCACTCGTAGGTTTAGGTGCAAACTACAGAGCACACGTGCAGTACACACCAAGTAGCTTTATGTGCAAACTACAGAGCACACATGCAGTACACACCAAGTAACTTTAGGTGCAAACAACAGAGCACAAATGCAGTACACACCAAGTAGCTTTAGGTGCAAACTACAGAGCACAAGTGCAGTAAACACCAAGTAGCTTTAGGTGCAAACTACAGAGCACACGGGCAATACACCACGTGAGAATACTGCAGCTAGCACAATCAACTGCCTGACAGTAAATTAGGAAGAACTGATCTAGCTAAACTATACAGTGTATAAATATATGTACAACACCTGGGATGTATATATATCCTCTACACACTGTAACTTTAACTGACTAGCCTGCCTGCTCTATCTACCTAGAAAAAAAGACTCTCTCTCTCTCTCTGACAGATCTCTAACCAGCGCCACAACACACAACACACTACCCTGCAGGCGGCCTTTTATAGTGTGGGGCGTGTACTAAAGTCCTGAGCCATAATTGGCCAAAACCACCCTGGCTTTGGCCAATTATGGCTCTCCGTTTTTTGCGCGCTGTGATTGGCCAAGCATGCGGGTCATAGTGCATGCTTGGCGAATCATCAGCCAGCAATGCCGCAGTGAATTATGGGCCATGACGCGTCACTCGAATTTGGCGCGAACGGCCCGTAATGTTCGTCTTTCGACGAACGATTGAACATACGATGTTCGAGTCGAACATGGGTTCGACTCGAACACAAAGCTCATCCCTAGTCACAGTTATCAATTTGTGTATGGGACATTTTTTTATATTTTGAATATTGGTTCAATCATCACTCATATTTTGTTCTATAGTACATTATTAATTTTATTATTGAATGATCACAGGGTTAGCGCGATTTATTTCTTCTTCTAAATTTTGCTCTTGTATTTATGTTTTACATAATAATCGCAGCTTCCAATTGAATAACTGGGAAACGCTTTTTCAATTATTTGTATAGTTCTTCTTAGCGCAGTTTCTTTCTTTTATTTTTTCTAATTAGATTAAAGCATATTCACGTGTTAGAATGGTCCAGTCAAAGTCCTGACCTAAATCCAATTAAGGATCTGTGGCAAGACTTGAAAACTGCTGTTCACAGACGCTCTCCATTCAATCTGACAGAGCTTGAGCTATTTTGCAAAGAAGAATGGGCAAAAATGTCACTCTCTTGATGTGCAAAGCTGGTAGACACATCCCAAAAAGACTTGCAGCTGTAATTGCAGCGAAAGGTGGTTCTACAAAGTATTGACTCAGGGGGGGCTGAATACAAATGCATGCTACTTGTAACGGAATGACCCGGGACAAACAGAGACTTTGGAAGGATGAGGGGTACTCCTGTGCCAGCGTCATTAATAATTCTTATGTCTAGGGTCACCTTATGTCCAATAGGGCCATAGGGTGACTGAGAAATTATATCCTAAATTACAGGACAGGGGACATTACTGATAGCTCATATTGCAATTGGAGATATTGCAAAGTGTTGGTTTATTCTATGACTCATCTCTCTGTGTAGACTGTTGACATGTTAAATAAGGCTGGCTCTTGAAAGGCCTTTCATTGTGTGATAACACTGTTTAAAGCCTATTGATGCTCAGAGGTGTGAATACCTTTCATGCGGAGACAGAACGTCTGTCTAAAGATGTGGATTGAGAAGAAATCATTGTGTGATGGTGTTTTGTTTGAATTTTGTTAATGAAGCAATGTGACTTCTCAGGTGGAGTGATTAGATCATGATAATTAAAGGGCCGGCCCCGACATGTCTAGAATGTTTAGCAATTAGCCATCTGAAGGGGTATTGAAGCCCCCCCAGGGTGTGAGGTGTAGGTGGAGAGTTTGATTGATAACGTTTTTTCCAATAGGAAAGGAAAGGGGATAATTTGCGGTGCATATTTTTACAGATTGATAGTGAGGAGAAATCACAGATTCTTTGTTACAAAGTTTACAAAAATACTTTATTCATAAATACAAAATATTCAAAATATACAATACAGTGATTAAAAAAAAAAGGTGGACAACCAGTTGTTGATATTGATTCAGTGGATAACAAAGCATCAGTCAGTTGAAAATGCCGATGCAACTGGAAAAGGAAATCGCATTGACCCTACATGTTTCGCGGACATCCGCTTCGTCAGGGGAGGGAGCGATATCCAGTCAAAGTACACAACTGAAAGGTATATACAAAAGCATTTTACAATGAGATATGATACACAATCCAATTATTGGGTAGCATAAATCTAGGATAGCATATAGTGATAAAATGGTTCCAGAGCTTAAAAACCACAATTTCTTACCCACGAGTTGCCCACAGCAAGCGACAAACACAGAATCCCACCGAGGCGAAAATGGTCATGTGCGTAATCCTGCAATTGAGCAGGAAAAGTTTGACAATGGTCACAAAAGGACAGTCAAATAAGGGTTAATATGTAAGTGGGACAGAGGAAATAAGGAAAAAGTTAGCCAATCCAGAGGGATGGCTAGGGGTTAAAATCATTATTTATGAGATATATATATATATGTTCAAGACATGATGACCAAAGTATTGGTTAACACAGTTTGGCAATAATTGCTCTAAAACAATGGAACATAAGTAACTTACATAGGTAACGGTTTGAGGGGTTAATAGCCAGGGACATCAATGAGCAATTCGGCTGCAGTGTTAGTTCGAGGAAGGAATCAAGTGGATTTCACAGAATGACTGTTGAAAGAATAACAATTGGCTACAATTACAGGGGTGTCCCAGCCTCCAAACGAAGAGAAAATAAATTGTATATAAATGTATCAAAACAAAGCCGTGATTTGTTGAAGAGAGATTGTTGCAAAGAGATACACATACCTGCATAAGATCTGTATAACGATCGGAGGCAGTGTTGAAAAATCATATACCACAAAAAGCTTGGTGTATATATAGAGCCAAAAGGGGAATCAGCTGCTTGGTCCAAGAAGGGAACTAAAGAACATATACAGCAAGAGCGATTGCAGTTAGATGGAGTGGAATCTAACAAGGCAGTTGTAGAAAAATAACACAAAATGAATTTAGCATACCTGCAAAGCACTAAGAACGTGAGTGCTCACTGAACATATAACCCTGCGGCGCTCTGCACAATGTGTACAGCAAGACGCCGTTTAAATAGCTAGAGTTTGATTGTTCCTTTCATGCTTAAACTGTATATAACCTTGAGAGCTAACCATTAAAGTTTTCTTGCATTTAAAACCAGAACAGAGCTGTGTGTCTCGTGTCTGGGGGGAATTCTTATGAGTCATGTTCGTTTGCCTGATTGTGGAGTGTCGATAAGCTGTCGTGGGTTGATGGAAGGTCGTAAACGGTGGTGACCCTTACAAGTGGTGGCACAGCAGTGGGATGTTTCCATCGTCAGAAGGACGGCTACAAGGACAAAGGACAATGGAGACGCTGTATGAACGGCTGAAGCTCTCTTCCCTCAAGGACTTACTGGAAAGCCGGTGCAGATCGGCCTGCAATCGTAAGAGAAGGGACATTATTACAGAGCTTGTCTAAATGGATAGAGCTGAAAGGCCAAGCATAACAGAAAGGCCCAGCATAACAGACAAGACACCCGAGGAAGAGTTTTTTGACCGGGCTGTTAGACGTGGACTGGCACAGTATGGACCTAATCCTCCACCGGAGATCATAGACCGGGTTATAGTGGCTGTGGAAGCCACTTGGCTACAGCAAAGAGATGCTGCAGCAGCAGAAGTCACAGCAGCACCAACTGAAGAGAGGGGAGAGGTACAGATGCCAGTCACCATTGAAGTGGAGTTCCAGGGAGCCGGGGCAGTTGGCCCCTCTCCCCAGCAACAAGCTGTGGTGGTAAAGCGTTTACTCCCAGCTGAATCATTGGCGGCAGGGCAGGATGCTACTGGCTGCTGCACACAACTGCAGCTTGAGCTGACATCGGGGGATGGGACTGTGGTCTCCCCTCAAAGCGACCCAGCAGAAGAGCTGGCAACGGAGCAGAGTGCCACAAGCCTCTGCTCTCAACTAACGGAAGAGGAAGTTCTGGAGCAGTGGATGGGACTGTGGTCTCCACTCAAAGCAACCCAGCGGAAGAGCTGGCAACAGAGCAGAGTGCCACAAGCCTCTGCTCTCACTTAACGGAAGAGGGAGTTCCTGGGGCAGTGGATGGGACTTCAGTCTTCACTGACACAACCCCAGAAAATGGTGCGTCACCGAGACAGGAGGATGGCGGCTTTGCTTTGCAAGCATCAGGGGATTTTCTACCACCAGTGGATGGGACTTCAGTCTCCACTGGTATACCCCAGGGATGAGGGCCAGTTGGCCCAGATCCCCAACAACATGATGGACTGAGCCCAGTCACCCTGTCTTCTCTCCAGCGGCTGAAAGGACTCCAGGGAGAAGGGCCAGTCCAGGCCTCTCCCCCAGCGCCAGGCAGGTTCTCAGAGAGGCAGAGGTTGGCGGGTTGAGTAATGCTCTGTTTGGAGCAATTTATTTGGGGTACGGTATGGATAACAGCATTGAAGGACTGGTACTACTGACTAACTTCGGAGTCAACCTGTTTGGGGTCTCCTTCTGTGTCAGTCTCCCACCGAAAGGGGAGAGATGTAACGGAATGACCCGGGACAAACAGAGACTTTGGAAGGATGAGGGGTACTCCTGTGCCAGCGTCATTAATAACTCGTATGTCTAGGGTCACCTTATGTCCGATAGGGCCATAGGGTGACTGAGAAATTATATCCTAAATTACAGGACAGGGGACATTACTGATAGCTCATATTGCAATTGGAGATATTGCAAAGTGTTGGTTTATTCTATGACTCATCTCTCTGTGTAGACTGTTGACATGTTAAATAAGGCTGGCTCTTGAAAGGCCTTTCATTGTGTGATAACACTGTTTAAAGCGTATTGATGCTCAGAGGTGTGAATACCTTTCATGCAGAGACAGAACGTCTGTCTAAAGATGTGGATTGAGAAGAAATCATTGTGTGATGGTGTTTTGTTTGAATTCTGTTAATGAAGGAATGTGACTTCTCAGGTGGAGTGATTAGATCATGATAATTATAGGCCAGCGCCGACATGTCTAGAATGTTTAGCAATTAGCCATCTGAAGGTGTATTGAAGCCCCCCCCCCAGGGTGTGAGGTGTGGGTGGAGAGTTTGATTGTTCCTTTCATGCTTAAACTGTATATAACCTTGAGAGCTAACCATTAAAGTTGTCTTGCATTTGAAACCAGAATAGAGCTGTATGTCTCGTGTCTGGGGGGAATTCTTATGGGACGTGTTCGTTTGCCTGATTGTGGAGTGTCCATAAGCTGTCGTGGGTTGATGGAAGGTCGTAAACGGTGGTGACCGTTACACTACTTTTCAGATATTTACTTGTAAAAAAAATTGAAAACCATTTATAATTTTCTTGACTATGGTATAACAGATGTCCCTCTATTTTCCAAAACCCTTTTTATCCCCAATACCCAACCAATTCCCCGTACTTATTATTAACTGAGACCACATCAAAGGTTGGGGAAAAATATATAGACCGTAGCAGCTTTATTTTATTAACGAATTTAAATTAACATAAGTATTAAACATCTGTTATTCACTCCACCTCGTGTTGATCTCTGCAGGAAATCTATCCAATATATATAACTATGAATTGCCCTGCGGTCTCTAAAGCAAACTGACTGGCCTCAAGCCGACCGGCTGGCTCAGAGTCACAACTCGTGACCGCAGGGCCCCGAACCAATATTTTCCAATAGTCTCCTCTCTCTGAAAATTCCCAATATCCGGACCCGTCTCACCGACAGGTCCTAAGTTCTGTTATCGAAGGTACCATTCCTCACCCGCAGAGACCAAACACCCGCTGCCACGACAAACTCTCAATCGATTCCTGTGCAGTAAAACAAAGCAGACACAAACACTGAAGACACACACACACACACAAACATAAACATAACCATAGGGGAGGGTGGGCGGGAACCTCTCACTCTGTGTGGTCCTGAGGGCGGGCTCCATCCCCCTTTATGACCTCCCATTCTCTCCCCATCTCCTCCAGTCCAATCCTGCTGCTTGTAACAAAGCAGCCACTTACCAAAGGGAAAACACCCTCCAATCCAGCTGCTTGTAACAAAGCAGCCACTTACCAAGGGAAAAACATCATCCAATCCATCTGTTTGTAACAAAGCAGCCACTTACCAAGGGAAAAACACCATCCAATCCAGCTGCTTGTAACAAAGCAGCCCAGCTTACCCAGGGAAAACACCATTCCCAGTTAACCCCGTCATGCCAGCCCTTCTCCTATTTTACTATGTTACATTGCCCCGGGGTTTTCTTGACTATGGTATAACAGATGTCCCTCTATTTTACAAAACCCTCTTTATCCCCAATACCCAACCAATTCCCCGTACTTATTATTAACTGAGACCACACCGAAGGTTGGGGAAAAATATATAGGCAGTAGCAGCCTTACTTTATTAACAAATTTAAATTAACATTAATATTAAACATCTGTTATTCACTCCACCTTGTGTTGATCTCTGCAGGAAACCTATCCAATATATATAACTATGAGACTTAGACTCTCTTATGTCTAAAATCATCCTATGACCACTAGGGGCATAGGATGAACTGAAGAATGATATCTTGGACTACCTGCAATGGGATTATTATGTATGTATTATCCACATTATATTCCGAGATATCTGTAGGACTATTTTAAGTTTGCTTATTTCTGAACTCAAAGGGTTAATTGTAGATGTGACTCTTTCATACTGCTAAATGCTAATGCCGTCACCACCAGCCATCTCTCGATTCTTTGTGCTAATTGAATCTATTGTGTGTGAAGATGCTCTGTGTTTACGCTTAAGAGATTGTGTAGTGTATAGCAGATAATGAGGAGCCGGGGCGTCTGGTCTCCTCGTCTGGCTAAATAATTAGATAATTAGCTCATGTTAATTATTGTTCTGTCTGGCTGTTGTGTACATTGATTGCCCCCTGGGGCTTCTGTCTCATTACACATAACAGTCCTTCTAATCAAGCTATCGGACCAATCCCTGCTGACTCATTTTCAAGTCCTCATTTGCATGGCTAAGGAGGACCTGAAGGAGGACTACATGTACTTTACAATTGACCAATAGGAAAGCGGTTGTTGGGGGTGGGATGTTTCAAATTCTGTATAAAAGTGTGTTGTGTACTTCCAATAAAGGTCTTCCTGTTTGAACTTACATACAGCCTGCCTGGTGTTTGTTCTAATGGATTCCGAATGGCACATAGCTGTAGTTCGGATCCCGGAGCCTTGGATGACCGAACCATCAGACGTTGCGATCTGCAAGCTGAGTCACTAGTAGCAGAGGAGTGTCGGGAGAGCGGAAGCGAGCGAGCAAGGGTCTCGTTACAACCTGCCCACATCCCGGTTCACCTTCCTCCGTGCCCTATTGATGCCTTCCAATGA
This sequence comes from Rana temporaria, assembly GCF_905171775.1. Lineage (NCBI taxonomy): Eukaryota > Metazoa > Chordata > Amphibia > Anura > Ranidae > Rana > Rana temporaria. The sequence goes on from NC_053496.1 coordinate 152,354,867, forward strand.
CCTAGCTAGTCGCCATGAGGTCCGAGCGACCATGTCGGACCACACTATGACTGTTTGGGAAAGCCATCCTGAGCCGAAGGACATCAAACTTGATGTCCTTCGTAAGGTCCAACATGGATCTAACCCCCAAGTCGTTGCTGCCCACGTGCAGGACCAGAACGTCAAGCGGCCAGTCCAGTCGTGCAAATCGATGCACTTCGGGTATCACCCTGCCCCATAGCATCCCCAGTACCGAAAGAAAAACAGGCATACCACCGTAACCACAGCAAACCCTGAAACCAAACAAACAGCCAGCACACCTTTTGATTAAAACACTCAGCCCCCACACTCATTCCAGACCCACCACCAGATGAGGACGAACATAACTAAGAAACCTCCTAGATTCCCACCGCCCGATGTGCCTCACGGCCTCCGCAGCCAACCCAGATCAGGCGGCCTCCGTGGCCGCTCTTATCCTGAATGGATGGGAAGAAAAACACCTCTCATCCAACCCCAATGCATGCAAACACTTCCGAAAAAACGCGATGAACTGAAACTTGGACAGCGGGGACCCATCCTGATGTACCAAAAAAGAACCCCCCAACCGCAGGACGCCACTCCAAAAAAAACCCCACAGCCCCTACTGGACAGAACGAAGATCCCGGTAACGCAAAAATCAGAATTTCCTTGCCGGCCTGGTTCGTTTTTGACCGCCTGAGCCATACCGACACCCTATCCACCCTGTATAAAATCTCCTGACACCCCAGGCCCCCATGTACCTTCTTGGAAGGACTGACAAGCTCACTGATCCTGCAGGCCCCGAAAAAAGCCAACGCAAAAGCTGCCGCAAATAGTGACGCCTCAAATTCCGTGGCACACACTCCCGGCAATTTTGCCAGTAGGCCTCTCAGGACCTTGAATGACACTGGACGCCTGGCGTCCTTAGTCGGCTTGGACCGCCTATAGCCTCTGAGCACTTGCCAAACCCAGAAGCCTTTAGTAAAGTCCGCACCCCCACGCAATTTGAACCAAAAAGCCAACGCCGCCATTATTCTGTTTAGAGCGGAAACCGACACCCCCTCCTCCATGTTCCTGGATACAAAATATATCACCACCCAACTTACCCCTCTGCCCTCCGAGTCCTCCCCTACCAGTCGCAATAAAGCCTCCCACTCCAGCCATACCTTGTTGTATGCCGCCCAAGTCGACTCACTCACAGACCTCTTGATCCATCAGGAGATCACGCCAACGCAATCCTCCACAGCCAGTCTGGACATGCCACCCCCTGTTGCTCCGCCTCCAGCGCCAACACTCGGAACCTGTCCCACTGAAAGCGAGATAAAGCGTCAGCAATGACATTCTCCACCCCCGGCAGATGTACCGCATAAATAAAGACATTCAGCTGTAGACATCTTAACACCAAGTGTTGCAGCAACCAAACCACAGGGGGAGACGAGGCCGACACCCGGTTGATGACCTGAACCAGGCCCAGGTTATCCCTGTGAAAACAAACCTTCCGATCCCGGAAGGCCTCGTTCCACAGCCAGCACCACTGGAAACAGCTCCAATAGAACCAGGTTCTTAGTAAAGCCGGCCTCCACCCAACACTGTGGCCATGGCCCGGCACTCCACTGACCTTGAAAATATGCACCAAAACCAGTGGAGCCGGCCGCGTCTGTGTAAAGTTCCATGTCGATGTTGCTGACCGGGCCCGCCATCCACAGCGCCCTGCCATTGAAAGACTCCAGGAAAGAATGCCACACCCTAAGATCTTCCCTGTGCACCTTGCCCAGGCTGACAAAAATGCCTGGGCGACTGCACCCCCGCCATGCTTGCCGACAGCCGTCGACAGAAAACCCGTCCCACCGGCAGAATGCGACACGCAAAGTTCATTTTGCCGAGCAAAGATTGCAGGGCCCGCAGCTGAACTTTGCGCAGTCCCATCATGCCCATGGTTTCCTCCTTCAGAGCCGCCAGTTTGTCTTCTGGCAGCCTGCATTCCATAGCCTCCGAGTCCAGGGTAATTCCAAGAAACGTGATGTCCGTGCGCGGCCCCTCGGAACCCCAAAGTGGTCCGCGACATGCTCCAGCATAGCCAGAAGCACCGCGCAGGTTTTGGACGATGCCGGGCCCACACAAATGAAATCATCCAGATAGTGGATAACCAAATTCACTCCCGACACGTCCCTTGCCACCCACTCCAAGAAGGAGCTAAACTGCTTGAACAGTGCGCACGAGATGGAGCATCCCATCGGCAAACACTGGTTCACATAAAACGCGCCCTGCCAATGACACCCCAAAAAACAAAAACTATCCGGGTGCACTGGCAACAGCCGAAGGTTGCCTCAATGTCGGACTTCGCCATCAAAGCCCCACGCCCATACCGTCTCACCCAGCACACCGCTGCGTCAAACGAGCAGGCTCCCGGATCAATGGCATCATTAACCGATCCCCCCTTAGGAAAAGAGAGATGGTGAATGAGCTGGAATTTGTTAGGCTCCTTTTTGGTAACCACCCCCAGTGGAGAGACCACCAGGTCCTCCCACGGCTCTACGGGAAACGGCCCCTCCATCCGACCCAGCGACAGAATGCACGTAACCACGTCAGAATGCAGCAACGCTGATCTCAAATTACAAGACACTGGAGGGATCTCCGTCAAATTGCTTGGAATGCGAAAACCCCCTCTCCAAAAACCTGCGCCGCCTCCCTGTCTGGATACCTACCGAGAAATGGCCGCATCCTTTCCACCCTCACCGGCGTCTTCCCTCTTATTGACAGGCTCACCGGAACGACCCTTGACCTGCTTAAAGCACCTGGAAAGGGCGTGGGATCCCCCACACCCGGAGAATTCGTGCTTGAAACGACATGCCAAGATCTCAAAGGCCTGTAGCCAATTCGCAAAGGTCTGCGGGATAAGGCGATACCTACGTTTCTCCTCCTCATCCTTCTTGGATTCATCTGGCTTTACCCTATACCAAATTAAACTTCTTCAATGGAAGTAGCAAGAAGATCTCCACATACTCACCCTTCACAATCTTTTCCCTGACCTCCGCCTTCAAATGCGCACCTAAAGGCTCCTCAAAGCAAATGTGTACTTTGCATTTCGCCGCATCCGCTAAGCGAACCATATCCTTCTTGGCCGCCCCATCCGCAGTACCCGTTGCTTTATCCTGCACTGCCTGTGCCGGGGCAGCAGCCACCGACGCCACCGGCTGGGCCGCCACCACTGGCTGGGCCGCCACCACAGGCTGGGCCACCACAGGCTGGGTCGCCGCCGGCTGGGCCACCACGGGCTGGGCTGCCGCCTGGGCCGCCGCCGGCTGGGCCCCCACCCGCGGGGGGATGACGACCAAAGCTGCCGCCCCCCCCCCCCCGTCCACCCCAGCAGTGGGACCCAAGCGGCCGCCGGGCCGGTAGTCACCCCGCCAGACTGCTCAAACCTACCCACCAGTTCCTTGATGCTAGCTAGAACCCATATGGAAGAAAAATATATTTCCAATATATTTATTTAAAAAAATTATATATTTTAAATATATTTACAATATATTGGCCTACGCAAATATATTTTTACATCTATTCCAAAAATGTAAATTAAAATATATTTTCCAAAGGCATATATTTGAAAATATATTTTTTTTAATATATTTGCCAGATATCTAAAAAAAATGCATTTAAACATATATTCCAAAATATAATTTAAATGCATTTTCATGCATTTTCCAAAGACATATATTGGAAAATATATTTTTAAGATTAACACATAAAAAAAGTAATTTCAACATATATTTTTACATATATTTGTAAATGTGTTCCAAAAATATAATTTTAATATATTTTCCAAAGGCATATATGTGAAAATATGTTTGTAAATATATGTTTCAGATATTTTTTAACATATACAAAAAATGCATTTAAACATATATCTTTAAATATACTTGTAAATGCATTCCAAAAATATAATTTAAATGTATTTTCCAAAGATATATATTAGAAAATATATTTTTAAAATATATTTTTCTGAAAATATTTAGGGGCAGATTCACAAAGCGAGTACACCGGCGTACTTTCAAATTTCCCGCGTCGTATCTTTGTTTTGAATCCTGAAAAAAAAATTACGACGGCATCTGGGTTAGATCCGTCAGGAGTACGTCTTCGTACGCCTTCGGATCTAAGATGCAATTCTTCGGCGTCCGCTGGGTGGCGTTCACGTCGTTTTCCGTGTCAAGTATCCAAATTAGCTATTTCCGACGATCCACGAACGTACGAGCGGCCATCGCATTCTTTTACGTTGTCTCTAGTCGGCTTTTTTCGGTGTATAGTTAAAGCTGCTATTTGGTGGCGTATAGTTAAACCTGCTATGTTAAGTATGGCCGTCGTTCCCGTATTTAATTTGAATTTTTATTTTACGTTTGCATAAGTCGTCCGTGAATCGGGATGGACGTAATTTACGTCCACGTCAAAACAATGACGTCCTTGCGACGTCATTTAGCGCAATGCACGGCGGGAAATTTAGGAACGAAGCATGCGCAGTTCGTTCGGCGCGGGGACGCGCTTCATTTAAATGAAACACGCCCCCTACTCGCCGCATTTGAATTCCGCACCATTACGCCGTTTGAGATACACTACGCCGCCGTAACTTACGGTGCAAAATCTTTAGGATTCGAACCAAAGCCAGGTAAGGTACGGCGGCGTAGCGTATCTCAGATACGATGCGCCGGGGCAGATCTTTGTGGATCTGCCCCTTAATGTCTACTAAAGACATTTCAACATATATTTTTTCTGACATTTTTGTAACTATGACATAGATAACATTCTGAATACATTTATAAGAGAGACATTCCCATTTTAAAATGGTTTGTTTTACTCCTTTTAAAAAAAAAAACAAAAAAAATAATTCAAATAAAATATAATTTTTTTTTATAAGATTTTAAGCACATAATCCATTTAATACACAGCAGATAAACCTCTCGCATCCACTTTCCATTCCCAAAGAATGTCATTCTGAATTGAGAACGCTTGTCGGCGGACCAGCAAAAAGTCCAGTTAGTTTGATTTATTGATTGACCTGAATGAATGAGAACCTTCACAGACATCCACCTCCACAGTACATGGGTATTAAAAGTGGGTAACTAAAGCGCTAGCCAACAGTGAAAATGATAAGTGACCAAAAACTCAAAATGCTGCTCAAATCAAAATGTGCTAACAACAAATATAGGGTATAAAGTGGAAGTGATGAGCGCAAACTGAGAGTGAATATAAAGACAGTCAAAAGACTGATGACATCTATAGATCAACAAAAATTGACCATAAATAAAGTCCAAAACTTAGAACCAAAAAACTATTAATGTGTCAAAACGTATGAATAAAGTCCAGTGTATATAAATCAAGTGAATCAACTAGTAAAAAGCTTCTGCCCTTGGACATCAATGTGGACAATCTGTATGGAACTTCACAATGATTGAGCTCACAGAGCGCTTACCTCCAATTAGAGGATAATGCGTGTCAACGAAATCCTCGAGATATTGGGATGGTTTCCCAGGGAAATCCCCTCCAGTCAAAGGATGATGCCTGTCCCCAAAATCCTCATATTGCTGGGTTGAACTCCAGGAGCGTTCTCTGTGTACACTGTTGGTGTAGGTCTCGATGAGGTGGAATCAGCTCACAGGTGGCCACAAGTATTAGCAGGAGCAAAATGAAGATAAAAAAACTCTCATCGTGAAGTAAGTAAGCACTTAAAAAAATGTATTTATTGTAGATAAAATGTGCTTACATCAAAGAAAACAAATAAAACGCCAAAAACAGCGGCACTTCCGGTGGACGGTCAGGGTATCGCGTCACTTCCGGTCACGTCTACCTTATGCGTTGCGTCACGTCACGTGACTTCATCAGAGGTTACTGAATGGCTGCTGGATACTGCCTTATAAAGATACAAAGCGGAAATGGGTCCGCGGCCATTTTGTATTAAAAAACGGCATTCAAACTAAACTACCTTGCGGCCATTTTACAAAAGGGCAAAGAAGAGGAAAATAACATAAACCAGTAACCATAATTCTATATGCGGACTGGAATATGTAACGTGAAAGAACAGATAATTAAGTATAATTACTCACTTTACAGATAAAATTCTCAAAAATGCCCTAAAAAAGGGATAAAATAATAATAAAACTTGTCAAAAATAAAGATGACAAGATAAAAAAGCCAACAGCATCTGCGACAAATTAATAAATTTATCAGAATGATGTCAAAAGTGTGCTTAAAGATTATGTTTGCTGTATATAATAACCTTTCAAGATTACATTTAAAATTTAATAAAATCAGAACATGAAAAGTTCAATGATGGATAAAATAACAAACATTCTAGACTAAACTGGAGTGAGTGATACCCCTTGCGTTTACATATTAAATCTGTCATAAATCTACATCACATAATTAAAAATTACTCAAAAAACTATTTAGGTCGAACTCTACATTTAACCCATTGGGAACTAAAGTATTTAAGGAATGAATCCACTGAGATTCCTTCTGACTAATAGTCCTGACCAAATGGGCTCCTCTCCATGGCTTATTGAATTTATCTATCCCCCAAAAGGATAGCTGTTTGGGATCCTGATTGTGTTTCTCCGCAAAATGCCTATTAACGTTATGCTTGGGGGAGCCATTTTTTATATTAACAATGTGTTCCTTGATTCTAACCATTAATGCTCTCTTTGTTCTTCCTACATATTGTAGATTGCAGGAGCATTATAACACATAGACCACCCCTTCAGTATGGCAACTGATAAAATCCTTAATGGTATGTCGTTCATTTGTATGTGTTGAAATCAGTCCTCTTCTTTTGTGGACCTTTAGAGTGTTTACAGGCATAACAATACTTGCAGGGAACGAAACCCTTTGTGTTAAAAAATGTATAACCACTCTTGGGTGGAGGGTCAACAACATTTTTCACCAAAATATCTCTTATGGCGGGTGCTCTTTTATACACAATATTGGGTTTTTCAGGTAATATAGATTTCAGATGCCTATCTCCTTTCAAAACATGCCAATGTCTTTTAATTAATTTTTCCACGTCTTTGTGCTGAATATTGTAATCCAAAATGATAGCCGGAGCCTTCATATCCCGCTGTTTCTTCAAGTTTCCCCGTAACATTATATTTCTATCTAGACCTGCAACTGATTGGATTTGTTCATGAATAAAATCATCTGGGTATCCTTTAGTTTTGAATCTTTCACCTATAAACTCTGCCTGAGTCAGAAAATCTGTGTTATTTGTACAATTTCGTTTAATGCGAACCAACTGACCCTTAGGTATATTTAACAACTAGTGTTGCTCACGAATATTCGTATTGCGAATATTCGGCTCGAATATAGCATATTCGAGTATTCGCGATATATTTCGAATTTCGCGGTGAATATTCGCAATTCCGAATATTCGCATTTTTTCAATTTTATTTTTAAAACAGATCACATCCTATCGACGTCTAAAAGCATTGCTGGTATGATTAGAGACCCTGGGCCGAGTAGCTAAGCTGAGGCGATCCTTTTATGTTGCCGAATATAAAAAAAAAATGCGAATTTTCGCTAATGCGAATTTTCGCTAATGCGAATGCGAAAATGATTGCGAATTTTCGATAACTGTGGTAGGAGAACTCTGATTGTCTCTGATGCAAAAGGGGGGGGGGGCTTTGTGTATGTTTCTGTTATGAATATTTGTATGTTTGATATTATTTTTTTTTGTAAGAAGGAAAAAATTGCGCATACCTTAAAAAAAGGGGAGAATACAGCAGCAACTCAAAAATGTTATACAACATAAATGAATACAAGACAGAAAATGGAGTCACTCTACAAGAATAAAAAATATGTCTAGTGACAAGACATGTGGGCAAATTATAAAATAAGCAAGCGCAAATAACTTGTGAAATACACAGTGAAACAAATATATAAAGAAATATAGTCCCAATAATAGAAAAATAATCTTTCATAAAAATGTCTTTGATATGTGAAGTGAAAAAAAGTCCAAAGCATGCAGCATGAACGTGTTCAATCTTCAAGGTGTTTGATTGACAAACGGCTGTGACAGATGGATAGAGTAAAGAATCACCACCAATGCAAAACACTTTTTATTTTCTATTGTAAAATATCACGAATATTCTGAGCCAATCAGAGTGCTACTTCCGCATTTGCCGAATATTCGCAATTATTTTGTATTTTAAAATATCAAGAATATTCTGAGCCAATCAGAGTGCTCCTTCCGCATTTGCCGAATATTCGCAATTATTTTGTATTGTAAAATATCAAGAATATTCTGAGCCAATCAGAGTGCTCCTTCCGCATTTGCCGAATATTCGCAATTATTTTGTATTGTAAAATATCACGAATATTCTGAGCCAATCAGAGTGCTCCTACAGCATTTGTCTAAAATTCGCAATTATTTTCGCATTCGCAATAGCGAAAATTCGCAATCATTTCATTTCGATCAAATATCACGAATATTCGAATTTAGCGAATATATCTCGAATATTCGACTATATATTCGAGATATATCGCGAAATCGAATATGGCGTATTCTGCTCAACACTATTAACAACCATGATTTATGATGACCGCTATTTAATGACAAATAGCTATTTGTATCCACACTTTTAAAGTGTGTTTTGGTAATAAGCTTGTTGAGTGATATAGTGATATCAAGGTCAAGGAAATTGACCGCTTTGTCACTAATATTAAACACTAAATTTATATTTTGGTCATTAGTGTTCAATTCTGTACAGAAATTCTCAAATGTTTCCTTGGTACCTTTCCAAACCATGAGTACATCGTCGATGTATCTTTTGTAGAATACTAATTGGGTGGGGGTGTCTGAGTAAATAACACTCTCTTCCCACTGTGCCATAAAGGCATTAGCAACGGAGGGCGCAAATTTTGCGCCCATGGCAATGCCGGTACTCTGGTTATAGTATATTTGATTGTACCAGAAATAATTCGATTTTAAACAGAATTCCAAACATTTAACAAGAAACTTACGCTGCTTACAAATGAGCATAGTATAGTTTCTTAAAAACCACTTAGTGGCACTGCAAGCTTGATGATGTTGAACTATTGTATATAGAGAGGATACATCTGCCGTGGCGATCCAAGTCTGTCCTTCCACAACAGGTACCTCTTCTAATAGCTGCAAGACATGTTTTGTGTCTCTTAAATATGCCTTGGTTTGTTGAATGGCTGGTTGCAAAAAATGGTCAAGGTATTGGCCCATCCTCGCTGTGAGCAAGTCAATACCATTGACTATGGGTCTACCTGGTGGGTTGTCTTTGTCCTTGTGTATTTTCGGAATGGTGTATATAACCGGTATTCTACACACTTCAGGTAATAGAAAAACAGATTCCTTTTTATTTAAGATATCCCTTTTAACTCCCAAATGAATGAGTTGTTTCAGTTGTTCTTTATATTTGGATGTAGGATTTCCTGCTAATTTAGTATAGGTCTCAACATCTTCCAGTTGTCTCAGGAGTTCCGTATTGTATTGTTTTTTAGATTGAACCACAACACCTCCTCCCTTATCGGCAGGTCTGATTACAATGTCTTTACGTTTTTTCAGGGAATAAATCCCCTTTTTTAGATGTATGGGATCACTCGCTTTTTTCAATTTTAACCCATCCAGGTCCTGCAAAACTAGTTTTTTAAAAACTTCAATATTTGGATTATTGCTGACCTGTGGATTAAACACAGAATTATTGCGAAGTGTACTATGTTGAATGGGATCTGTGGATAACGATGTGGAAAATCCATGTTTGATAGGATTACCTAGAAAGTACTTTTTGATATTCATCTTCCTGATGTATTTTTGTATGCCAATAAAGGTTTCAAATGTATTTAAGTTCTTCACAGGTGCATGCTTAAGTCCACCTTCTAATACCATTAATTCTTCTTGAGTGAGAACTTTGCCACTTAGGTTGAAGACTCCCTCCCCTTTTCCACTCTTTTCCTTTTTGGATCTCTTTCCTCCTCTGCAACCCCGTTTTCTTTTTGAATTCGGGTTTCCTTTTTTGTTGTGAGGTCTTCTTGGGGATCTTTGATGTTCCCTTGATCTTCTTGAGATTGATCCTCCCGTGTTTGCCTCCTTGGGGATGGATAGGGATCTTGTGGGTATCGTCTCGGAGAGTAATCTCTCCGGTCCCTGTCTAAAAAAGACCCATGAGAATTGTACCCATAATAGGGTGCATGGTAAGGGTGGTGGTCTTGATATTGGCGTAAAGGTTCAAATCGGTTATATGTGGATATAGGGCTCCGTTGCGGGTAATTATATTGGGGATAGTGAGGGTTAGGGTTAGGGGGTTGTTGATGATACATAGAACCCCTATTGTCCCTATAATCCCTCTCAGAGTTTTGACGATTCCAATACGGTTTCTTGAAAGGTTTCTTAAAAGGTTTTTTTGGGCGTATATTTTAAGGTGTTTGGTGACGTTGTCCTTCACCATTATTCTGTTCTTGACCTCCTCTCGGAGGTGGAGGGACTTGATCCTGCCATCCTAGATGCTTGTCAGGTCTACTTGTCCCTACATCTTCAATGTACTCTTCTATCTCAGGTGTTGAATATGTTGAAGTAGGTAATGGAGGCGTATGTTTAGCCTGCCATTTGAACACCTGGTCTGCTTTGTAATCTGATGTATCTCGTTGGTATTTCTTCGTTTTTCTTTGCTGGACTTCACGGTCCTTAGTGGCTAATGTTTTGTTTAATTTAATTTAATTTAATATCTCAAGGATTTCGTTGACATGCATTATCCTCTGATTGGAGGTAAGCGCTCTGTGAGCTCAATCATTGTGAAGTTCCATACAGATTGTCCACATTGATGTCCAAGGGCAGAAGCTTTTTACTAGTTGATTCACTTGATTTATATACACTGGACTTTATTCATACGTTTTGACACATTAATAGTTTTTTGGTTCTAAGTTTTGGACTTTATTTATGGTCAATTTTTGTTGATCTATAAATGTCATCAGTCTTTTGACTGTCTTTATATTCACTCTCAGTTTGCGCTCATCACTTCCACTTTATACCCTATATTTGTTGTTAGCACATTTTAGATTTGAGCAGCATTTTGAGTTTTTGGTCACTTATCATTTTCACTGTTGGCTAGCGCTTTAGTTACCCACTTTTTTTACTTCACTATACACTAACATCACTAAAGCTTGCTGCCATGGAAGTGTTCTCTTATATGGAACATCGCAATGTAAATCTTGATGAAGTGCTTAATGATACCCATATCACTAGGAAAACTGACCTCAATAGCCAATTTAGAGTTTTGGCACACACTATGGAGAGGAAGGTCAATTTGTGGTGGGATATTCATACATTTGACCGATATATAAAAGAAAAAATTGTTCCGAGAAGACTTAGGTGGGATGTTTCCCCCAATGATGGCCTTCTGGACAAATAATCTATAGATGAATGGTTCCACTTTTATAATGATAAAAGTTTGGAGGCCATCCATTTTCTTCTCAAACGAAAACAAAAGAAAATGCGGGACATGGACAACATAATAGAAGAAACCAAACGTCTTTTGGAACCATAGAAAGACTCAAATGATTTTAAAAAATTATCCACCTAATTAAACAAAACATTAGCCACTAAGGACCGTGAAGTCCAGCAAAGAAAAACGAAGAAATACCAACGAGATACATCAGATTACAAAGCAGACCAGGTGTTCAAATGGCAGGCTAAACATACGCCTCCATTACCTACTTCAACATATTCAACACCTGAGAAAGAAGAGTACATTGAAGATGTAGGGACAAGTAGACCTGACACGCATCTAGGATGGCAGGATCAAGTCCCTCCACCTCCGAGAGTAGGTCAAGAACAGAATAATGGTGAAGGACAACGTCACCAAACACCTCAAAATATACGCCCAAAAAACCCTTTTAAGAAACCTTTCAAGAAACCGTATTGGAATCGTCAAAACTCTGAGAGGGATTATAGGGACAATAGGGGTTCTATGTATCATCAACAACCCCCTAACCCTAACCCTCACTATCCCCAATATTATAATTACCCTCAATGGAGCCCTATATCCACATATAACCGATTTGAACCTTTACGCCAATATCAAGACCACCACCCTTACCATGCACCCTATTATGGGTACAATTCTCATGGGTCTTTTTTAGACAGGGACCGGAGAGATTACTCTCCGAGACGATACCCACAAGATCCCTATCCATCCCCAAGGAGGCAAACACGGGAGGATCAATCTCCAAGAAGATCAAGGGAACATCAAAGATCCCCAAGAAGACCTCACAACAAAAAGGAAACCCGAATTCAAAAAGAAAACGGGGTTGCAGAGGAGGAAAGAGATCCAAAAAGGAAAAGAGTGGAAAAGGGGAGGGAGTCTTCAACCTAAGTGGCAAAGTTCTCACTCAAGAAGAATTAATGGTATTAGAAGGTGGACTTAAGCATGCACCTGTGAAGAATTTAAATAAATTTGAAACCTTTATTGGCATACAAAAATACATCAGAAAGAGGAATATGAAAAAGTACTTTCTAGGTAATCCTATCAAACATGGATTTTCCACATCGTTATCCACAGATCCCATTCAACATAGTACACTACTTCGCAATAATTCTGTGTTTAATCCACAGGTCAGCAATAATCCAAATATTGAAGTTTTTAAAAAACTAGTTTTGCAGGACCTGGATGGGTTAAAATTGAAAAAAGCGAGTGATCCCATACATCTAAAAAAGGGGATTTATTCCCTGAAAAAACGTAAAGACATTGTAATCAGACCTGCCGATAAGGGAGGAGGTGTTGTGGTTCAATCTAAAAAACAATACAATACGGAACTCCTGAGACAACTGGAAGATGTTGAGACCTATACTAAATTAGCAGGAAATCCTACTTCCAAATATAAAGAACAACTGAAACAACTCATACATTTGGGAGTTAAAAGGGATATCTTAAATAAAAAGGAATCTGTTTTTCTATTACCTGAAGTGTGTAGAATACCGGTTATATACACCATTCCGAAAATACACAAGGACAAAGACAACCCACCAGGTAGACCCATAGTCAATGGTATTGACTCGCTCACAGCGAGGATGGGCCAATACCTTGACCATTTTTTGCAACCAGCCATTCAACAAACCAAGGCATATTTAAGAGACCCAAAACATGTCTTGCAGCTATTAGAAGAGGTACCTGTTGTGGAAGGACAGACTTGGATCGCCACGGCAGATGTATCCTCTCTATATACAATAGTTCAACATCATCAAGCTTGCAGTGCCACCAATTGGCTTTTAAGAAACTATACTATGCTCATTTGTATGCAGCGTAAGTCTCTTATTAAATGTTTGAAATTCTGTTTAAAATCGAATTATTTCTGGTACAATCAAATACTATACCAGAGTACCGGCATTGCCATGGGCGCAAAATTTGCGCCCTCCGTTGCTAATGCCTTTATGGCACAGTGGGAAGAGAGTGTTATTTACTCAGCCACCCCCACCCAATTAGTATTCTACAAAAGATACATTGACGATGTACTCATGGTTTGGAAAGGAATCAAGGAAACATTTGAGAATTTCTGTACAGAATTGAACACTAATGACCAAAATATAAATTTAGTGTTTAATATTAGTGACAAATCGGTCAATTTCCTTGACCTTGATATCACTATATCACTCAACAAGCTTATTACCAAAACACACTTTAAAAGTGTGGATACAAATAGCTATTATTCATTAAATAGCTGTCATCATAAATCATGGTTGTTAAATATACCTAAGGGTCAGTTGGTTCGCATTAAACAAAATTGTACAAATAACACAGATTTTCTGACTCAGGCAGAGTTTATAGGTGAAAGATTCAAAACTAAAGGATACCCAGATGATTTTATTCATGAACAAATCCAATCAGTTGCAGGTCTAGATAGAAATATAATGTTACGGGGAAACTTGAAGAAACAGCGGGATATGAAGGCTCCGGCTATCATTTTAGATTACAATATTCAGCACAAAGACGTGGAAAAATTAATTAAAAGACATTGGCATGTTTTGAAAGGAGATAGGCATCTGAAATCTATATTACCTGAAAAACCCAATATTGTGTATAAAAGAGCACCCACCATAAGAGATATTTTGGTGAAAAATGTTGTTGACCCTCCACCCAAGAGTGGTTATACATTTTTTAACACAAGGGTTTCGTTCCCTGCAAGTATTGTTATGCCTGTAAACACTCTAAAGGTCCACAAAAGAAGAGGACTGATTTCGTTTCAACACATACAAATGAACGACATACATTAAGGATTTTATCAGTTGCCATACTGAAGGGGTGGTCTATGTGTTACAATGCTCCCTGCAATCTACAATATGTAGGAAGAACAAAGAGAGCATTAATGGTTAGAATCAAGGAACACATTGTTAATATAGAAAATGGCTTCCCCAAGCATAACGTTAGTAGGCATTTTGCGGAGAAACACAATCAGGATCCCAAACAGCTATCCTTTTGGGGGATAGATAAATTCAATAAGCCATGGAGAGGAGCCCATTTGGTCAGGACTATTAGTCAGAAGGAATCTCAGTGGATTCATTCCTTAAATACTTTAGTTCCCAATGGGTTAAATGTAGAGTTCGACTTAAATTGTTTTTTGAGTAATTTTTAATTATGTGATGTAGATTTATGACAGATTTAATATGTAAACGCAAGGGGTATCACTCACTCCAGTTTAGTCTAGAATGTTTGTCATTTTATCCATCACTGAACTTTTCATGTTCTGATTTTATTAAATTTTAAATGTAATCTTGAAAGGTTATTATATACAGCCAACATAATCTTTAAGCACACTTTTGACATCATTCTGGTAAATTTATTAATTTGTTGCAGATGCTGTTGGCTTTTTTATCTTGTCATCTTTATTTTTGACAAGTTTTATTATTATTTTATCCCTTTTTAGGGCATTTTTGAGAATTTTATCTGTAAAGTGAGTAATTATACTTAATTATCTGTTCTTTCACGTTACATATTCCAGTCCGCATATAGAATTATGGTTACTGGTTTATGTTATTTTCCTCTTCTTTGCCCTTTTGTAAAATGGCCGCAAGGTAGTTTAGTTTGAATGCCGTTTTTGAATACAAAATGGCCGCGGACCCATTTCCGCTTTGTATCTTTATAAGGCAGTATCCAGCAGCCATTCAGTAACCTCTGATGAAGTCACGTGATGTGACACAACGCGTAAGGTAGACGTGACCGGAAGTGACGCGATACCCTGACCGTCCACCGGAAGTGCCCCTGTTTTTGGCGTTTTATTCGTTTTCTTTGATGTAAGCACATTTTATCTACAATAAATAAATTTTTTTAAGTGCTTACTTACTTCACGATGAGAGTTTTTTTATCTTCATTTTGCTCCTGCTAATACTTGTGGCCACCTGTGAGCTGATTCCACCTCATCGAGACCTACACCAACAGTGTACACAGAGAACGCTCCTGGAGTTCAACCCAGCAATAGGAGGATTTCGGGGACAGGCATCATCCTTTGACTGGAGGGGATTTCCCTGGGAAACCATCCCAATATCTCGAGGATTTCGTTGACACGCATTATCCTCTAATTGGAGGTAAGCGCTCTGTGAGCTCAATCATTGTGAAGTTCCATACAGATTGTCCACATTGATGTCCAAGGGCAGAAGCTTTTTACTAGTTGATTCACTTGATTTATATACACTGGACTTTATTCATACGTTTTGACACATTAATCGTTTTTTGGTTCTAAGTTTTGGATTTTATTTATGGTCAATTTTTGTTGATCTATAGATGTCATCAGTCTTTTGACTGTCTTTATATTCACTCTCAGTTTGCGCTCATCAGTACAAGGGTATTGTCTGCTTACAGGGTACCGAGAGAAACTCCGGATATAAATCATCAATGTTCTGTTTAATCCATGAATCAGTAGTTACACTATTATTACCAAACTCCCTTATCAGTGTCTTTATGGACCTTGCTTTGTGCACTGGTGTGCAGTCATGTTGGAACTGTCCCCAAACTGTTCGCACAAAGTTGGGGGCATGAAATTGTCCAAAATGTCTTGGTATGCTGACGCTTTAAGTGTTCCCTTCACTGGAACTAAGGAGCCAAGCCCAACCCCTGAAAAACAACCCCACACCATAATCCCCCCTCCACCAAATGATTTGGACCAGTGCACAAAGCAAGGTCCATAAAGACATGGAGGGGCGAGTTTGGGGTGGAGGAACTTGACTGGCCTGCACAGAGTCCTGACCTCAACCTGATAGAACACCTTTGGGATGAATGTGCTTCTGGAAGAATGGTCAAACATTCCCATAGGACAGCCTTCCCAGAGGAATTTAATCTGTTATAGACTGGGATGCCATTAAAGTTCATGTGCGTGTAAAGGCAAGTGTCCTAATACTTTTGGCAATATAGTATATATACTGTATATTCTTTTTATACTAAGTCCAGTCCATTGTTTGGACTTAGTACCTGCCGAAGGGTAATTCCAGCAGCCAAATAAGCAGCCAAATAAAAATAAAAGGAATTGGGATAGTAAAGTTCTCCCCAGCACAAAATTAAAACTCAGCAGCTACACAAAGGGGGTTATTTACTAAAGGCAAATCCACTTTGCACTACAAGTGCAAACTAAAAATGCAAAGTGCACTTAAAATTGCAAGGAAAGTGCACTTGGAAGTGGCGAGGGGAGAAAGGAAAATAAAAAAACAGCATTTTAGCTTGCACATGATTGGATGATAAAATCAGCAGAGTTTCCCCTCATTTCAGATCTACCCCTCAGATTTACAGCGCCTGCACTTACATGTGCACTTTCAGTGCAATTTCAAGTGCACTTTGCACTTGTAGTGCAAAGTGAATTTGCCTTTAGTAAATAACCCCCATACTGTACACATACTGCAGCTGCTGACTTAATGCACTTACCTGTCCTGGAATCCAGCGATGTTGGTACCCCAGCCTATGTTTCCATTGGCTCTCGGGGTGCTGCTGCTGCCGCCATTCCCTATAGGGGCCAATTCACACCACATGCAGTCCAGTGCGTTTTTTTTTTGTCTGCATGGAAAGTAGGTTATATTCAATGGCATAATTCACACCAGTGCTTGCAGTTCCAGAAAAAAAGTAGAGCATGCTGCATTTTTCCTGCACTGGACTGTAATGGAACACTGTAAAGCACATAAAAAACGCACTAGAATGCACCTGAACGCACTGGAACACACATGTCCTTATCTAAGCTTAAGAAAAAAAGAGGAGGAAAATGCACTGGAATGCTTTAAAAACACACCAAACATGCCCTGGAATGCATCAAAAACACGCATGCAGAAAAGCATCGGAAACACATCTGCCGCAGCGAGATCTCTCGGAAGTGGCGACAGGTACCTGTCAAAAACAGGAACCTGCTCCCCTCCCCGAAAGGTGGCAAATGTGGCAAAGTGGGGGGGGGAGGCAAGTAAGTGGAGCTTCCACTCCGCCTTAAATTTCATATCCCTGCCCAAGCTGCACTGTTGTCATGTGCCAATACTAGGCTGGAAGATAAATATGTAAGTGATGAGAGCTGCATTCTTGTGTGTGTACAGTATATATGTGTGTGTGTGTATATATATATATATATATATATATATATATATATATATATATATATACATACATACATACATACATACATACACACACAGAGTATATCTGATATATATCTACACACACACACACATATAGCAGAACGAAGATACAGTGTATATATATATATATATATATATATATATATATATATATATAATGCCTCTCCCATCACTTACTTACATGTATAAATATTTTTCTCATTTCTTTTTTCTCATTCCTTTTATTGGGATGTGGATCTGTGATTTCTGTGCCTTCAATCTTCTAATATGTAAATCCTGCCCTGGGAAAAACTCTTCAATAATAATACAGGAAGTGAGAAGTGGGAACCAGAGGGGTGAGAACTTTCACCTCTCACTTCCTGTTTAGGCCTAGTCTGAAAAGGAAAGCATGGCATGGTGGAGACACTCTCTCTGGATGGGGTGTGTGTGTGTGGGGGGGGTGGATGGGGGGTGTGGAGGTGGAAAGCTAAATTTTTTTTTTTTTTTTGGGGGGATTCTGACAGATGGGCCACCAGCCGCTGTCAAAGCACCTGACCAAGACTGACAACTGGTGAATGAAAAACCGGAATAAGCACTTGGAAGAAGAAAACCGACAACTGAGACAACTTGCCTTTGGTAAGCGGACAACTTAATTACGGTGGTGGGCACCTTCCGTTTTTTTATATCACTGCATTCAACTGGCACTGTATCTGATCATCATATCTGCGTCATCCTTCATTATTCATTTGGTCATCAGTGTTTGAGTTTTGTGGTGATGTCATTAAGAACTTTTGAGGTTTGGTTTGCCAATTGTGTGCTGTTGGCATACAATTTTGGGATCACCGATTTGGCGTATTAACCTCTCATTGTTTACACATATAATTGGACATTCATTTTGTGAATATAGGGCCAGATTCACGTAGAATCGCGGCGGCGTAACTTATCCTAGATAAGTTACACCGCCGCAATTTTTCATCGCAAGTGCCTGATTCACCAAGCACTTGCGATGAAAACCCACGCCCGCGGCCTCCGGCGCAAGGCGGGCCAATTCAAATGGGCGTGTGCCATTTAAATTAGGCGCGCTCCCGCGCCGGACCTGCTGCGCATGGTCCGTTTCCTAACTCCCGCTGTGCTTTGCGCGCCGTAATGTCATTTTTTTGAACGGCGACGTGCATAGCGCACTTCCGTATTCCCGGACGGCTTACGCAAACGACGTTGATTTTTAAATTTCGACGCGGGAACGACGGCCATACTTTAGACAGCAATACACTTGCTGACTAAAGTTAAGGCACCAAAAAAAAAGTGTAACTATGCGACGGGAAAATATACCAAAGGGAAAACACCCTCCAATCCAGCTGCTTGTAACAAAGCAGCCACTTACCAAGGGAAAAACATCATCCAATCCAGCTGCTTGTAACAAAGCAGCCACTTACCAAGGGAAAAACACCATCCAATCCAGCTGCTTGTAGCAAAGCAGCCCAGCTTACCCAGGGAAAACACTGTTCCCAGTTAACCCCGTCATGCCAGCCCTTCTCCTATTTCACTATGTTTCATTGCTCCGGGCTTTTCTTTCCAGTTCACAATTATGTGCCACTTTGTGTTGGTCTAGCACATAAAATCCCAATAAAATACATTTACGTTTTTGGTTGTAACATGACAAAATGTGGAAAATTTCAAGGGGTATGGCACTGTAATTGTTAATACCTGTAAAGTAATAAAGAGGACTTGAACAAAATGAAAGCTAGTGACAATCATCTTTGACTCTGCCTTCCCCATATGAACGCATTAAAAATGCACACTTGGGCCCAGATTCACGTAGAGGGCGCATCTTTTGGCCGGCGTAGCGCATCTCATATGCCCTACGCCACCGACGTAAGAAAGAGAGGCAAGGCCAGTATTCACAAAGCACTTGCTTCGTAAGTTACGGCGGCGTAGCATAAATGGGCCGGCGTAAGCCCGCCTAATTCAAAGTAGGCAGGTAGTGGGAGTGTTGTATTAAAATGAATCGTGACCCCATGTAAATGAAGCGCCGAACGAACGGTGCATGCGCGCGCATGCTCAGAATCACGTCAAATTTACTCCCTAAGGTACCCTGGCTCAATGCCTACGACATGAACGTAACCTACGCCCAGCCCCATTCACATATGACTTACGTAAACGACGTAAAATCCGACGGCAGTTCCGACGTCCATACCCTAACATGTCTTTCAGCAGCCAATCAGGGTTTTTTTTCCCCTCGTTGGGCATGCTGGGAGGGGGGATAAATCTGTGGCGGCCGCTTTTGGCGGGTTGTTCTTGCAGGGCCCGAGTTCCAGGTGCGGTACCCACCTTCAGGGTACGCGCATCCATGGGCCCCGCCACCGCGTCCTGCCATGCCGAGGTCATGCATCATGCACCTTAATTAGAGAGGGACCCCAGCAGCTTGTTGGGTCCCAAACTGTTGCTGAAAGGATCCCAAGCTAGGAGCTGTGCGGTGGGAATTGGCTCGGGAGAACCTAGAACCAGAGGTTGTCCGGAAGGCCTAGACGAACCACCGGGGATCTAGTCGCCGCACCGTATGACAGGTATGCTCAAGCTGTCGGTGGGTGACATTGATTGAACTAACTGGGAGGATCTACTCAAACTGACTTTTCTAAATCCTAAATTGTCCAGCCTGTGGCAGAGGCCCTGAGGCAGGCCTGTATCCTCCCAGTGATTTTTTTGCAAGTGACGCTCCGGTTGCCAGGCCTGGGATAACTGCCTGTCCGGGGGCACTTTACCCACCCTGATTGGGTGGCGACGAATTGATCTGCATCATTGCTGAGAGCAGGCTTGCTCTCTCCTAACATCCAAAGGCCTGATACTAAAGTTCCTCTACGCTCATCAGCCTTTTTCCTGTCATGTGCCCTGTTGATGTTGGCCAGTTTGGGCCTTGGAATAAAGCTTTGAAACTGAATTTGTGTCTGGACACTTGCTCTTTATTCGCACTCACAGAAGTCACCCCTAGACCATGATCGCTAGTACAGGGCTTAGTTAGCAGATTAGGTTGCTTATCTAGATATCGTGACTATAGTAGTGGCGGCTGATCTGTGTAAACACTGCTGACAGTACAATCATAATATACTATGGTCCCATCTAGGACACCGAGGCGAAAATATGCAAACAGGAAAGCCCAAAGGTATATCCTCTTTAGACTGGATTCGATGGGAACCCCATGTAAAAGACATGATTGGCTACCGCCGTTAGTGGGTGGGGTTTGCATATTGAAGTCTGCTATATAGGTGAAGTGCCTGAAGAAGAGACTTGAAAGCCTCGAACGCGTGCACCTCCCGCGCCCGGATGTGAAGTCGGCAGCAACAGCAGCACACAGTGGAGACCTGTACCGCGCACTTCAGTTCCGAGGGCGCCTTCGGTTCCCATCGCCGCTGCAGTACGGACTAGGACACTGCATGCCAGCATGAGGACATCTCGTCTTCTCCGGGACCCCCGCGGATGAACCCTTTACAATTGACTATGCTTTTACCTACATCAGACATGTGAGTAGGTTAGCTATATGTTTTAATACATTTCCAATATTAAAATACACTTGCTACGCTCAGAAGGCGCTGCTTTGTGTCTCCTTTCTTATATAGGTAACCTCCTGCTGTATGCGTGCACCCGCTTCTGAAGACGTATTTTGACGAAACGTGCGTAAAGCGGATACACGCACACACGCACGCACTTCCGGTTTCCAGTTGGTTGTTAGTGGAACGCACGCCGTTCCCAGGCTATCGCCGACACTTCCTGGTTTACTTAGTGCGGCGGTCGGAGCTATGCTAACAGGCTGTTAGCCGCTCCACCTGCATTTCTTGTTTTTAGCTTTTTATCTTTTGCATAGAGCATTATCCCCGCTCTATTTGCTTTTATTGTTTATTCCTATATTATATTTTTTTGATTTACCCTTTTTATACTGTGCACGATACTGTTAGTGCCAATAAACCAAGCACTTGTTCCAACATACCACGCTATGCTAGTGTGTTTGTTTTTCCGGAGGACTGTGGACCTTTAAACAACTTTTATCTCTGGATTCGGAAAACCATCAGAACGAAGTGAAGGAGGTTCCAAGCGCAGCAGAGGAGCCGTGGAGATCCCAGAGCCGTCGGAGGCCAACTACTTGCACTTTACCCCTGCAGGGGTTAGTGCCTCTGGTGAGTGGGGACCCAGGAGGGGGAGCACCGCGACCACTGCGTGGAATTTTCACTACTGCATACCAGAGCACCCACCTTTATAGGTGCACCTTTGCTAGCACGGACTTTACCACCCCTTGGATGGGCTTTTTCTATATGACTTTGCATTTATTTATATACATATTTTTTCTTTGAAGAAAGTCTTTTTACTGCACACAATCATTGGACTATTTCTTTAATATTATATTATATATTTTTTCTCATGAGCATCACAACTTCTTTATATTAATTTTGTCATATGAATGTATTATATTTACACAGTGGAGTTTTTCACAGGCTACCTCACAGCCTATCAGTGACAGCACAGTTTAGTTTATAATTTGTTTTATATTACACCTGTATGTGTTTTGGTTCATCTATGTATGTCAGCACTTAGATACTGTCACTACACTTAATACATAGCTGGAACATAGGTTTGTTTCCACAAATTATACTGGTTATTTGATCACCACACTTATATATTGTACCCCATAGGGTCACTGTTCACAACTACGGCTTGGCACAGTTTATAGGTAGGGCAGCGCCAACACCCCATCCTATTTTCATTTAAATCTGAATCAAACAGCGGCTCCTGCGGGGGTATCGCTACACTTTGAAGTAACCAGACGCTACACAGTTTTCTTCATTGTTCATAATTTTTTTAAATTTGTTCTTTAGAAGGTGCTCTGTTGATTTAGACCCCCCCTCCCCAAGCATCTTTCCTTGCAGATGCCAAAGAACACAGAAATATTGTGTGACCACACAACAGTGCTGCAGAAATATGGTACTGGGTTTAAAAAACAAAACAAAATACAAAAATAAAAAACCTGCAAGAGAAAGGCATAATGAATGCCCCCGAAGCGCTCTTCATTCCCCTCCTCGGCCGCCACCATGTCTCCTCCGAGTGCCTTCCGGGCATGTGCGCGGGACCGGCAGATTCCATTCAAGACCCGGCACGCTCAGTGTGCCTGCGCAGTTGTCTACGGCGCTTGCCCCATAGACAGCGGTGCATTCTTTTTGGCAAATATCTCCTAAACCGTGTAGGTTAAGAGATATTGCAAACACCTACAGGTAAGCCTTAATCTAGGCTTACCTGTAGGTAAAAGTAGTCAGAGAGGGTTTACAACCACTTTAACACTTTTCTATTTAGTATCACTTTACAATAATTTAGTAATAAGTTATGCCGCGTACACATGATCAGTTTTTCAGGCTCTAGAAAAAAACAACGTTTTTTTCAACTTCATCAATAAAACGGCGTTGCCTACACACGATCATGAAAAAAAAATGCTCTAGCAAAGCGCGGTGACGTACAACACGTACGACGGCACTATAAAGGGGAAGTTCTATGCGGATGACGCTACCCTTGGGGCTGCTTTTGCTGATTTTGTGTTCGTAAAAGACGATTCGCGCTTTTCTGTCTGTTACAGCGTGATGAATGTGCTATCTCCATTACGAACGCTAGTTTTACCAGAACGAGCGCTCCCGTCTCATAACTTGCTTCTGAGCATGCGCGGGTTATTCACGTCGTTAAAGCCCACATGCGATCATTTTTTACAACCCGAAAAGCGACATCGTTTAAAACGCCATCGTTAAAATCGGGACATGCAAGCCTAAAGAAGGGACACGCATGTCCCGATCGCAAAGCGCCGCCCACCAGCCTTAGTCCCGGAAGTGACGACATCACAACATCACAGAGCCTCCACGATCTACGTCCCAGCCGCCGGCCAGCGCTGTAGACTTCCAGTGCAGACAGGACTGCTACAGGACCTAGATCTCCACCATCAGCCGTGTCATATACACTCCACCGAGGACTTATGCGGATGAAACACCTTAACCCTTGATATGCCTGATTATTTCTACTCATATGTGAGTGTTTTTAATCCTTATTATTAAAGATGTTTTAAACATGCTGCACTTAGAGGGCGCCATTCTCTTTTTTATTGTCTGTTCTAAGAGCCTTTTTTAGCTTTTTGGACTGGCAGCCATCTATAAGCTCAGCAATCTTCCTTTATAATACTTCTTTACATGGACTATATACCATATATGTACTCATAGTTATCATAACTCCCCTGCTACCCATCCATCCTCCATTTATATTTTGTTGTTCTTATTTTTATTAGACAGCTATATCCAGAGTGCCCTCTGTCGAAGTCGGAAGTGACGAAACGCGTCAGGGCGTGGCTACAGCGACGCTACACCCAGATACAGCCTTGCGTTCCACCGCGCTCCACCAACCATAATACGGATCCTGCTACAGCTGATATCATACAGCACGCGCGCGGCCCCTGGAGTATTGGAAAAGCGGTGAACTCATTCCTTGCATTCACCATTGGTTACTTACCCACTTATGCCAGTTTGATTTATTTATAGACATATTGCACTATCATTGGTTTGTGTCATTTTTGTTTTACATGTCACCTGGCTAAGAAGTGTTCTGCCCTAGCAATACCTGGAGAACCAGAAGGTGTGTTTTTTTTGCAGAGCAATTTTTTTCTTTGCTGTGGTAAGCTTGCACCCTTTGAGGGGGAGTTCTTTTCCACATATAGGGGTATCTCATTTTAGAGCTGTTAGGTGCACGTGCACTCTAGGTTTGAACTCCTTACACACCAACTGAGCTCACTGGGATATTATTTGTTCTTTGAGCTGGATATATACCAACTCTATAGCGCTGTTTATCTTTTGAACTTCAGTTCATTGATTTTATAGATACTTATTTACATATCCAGAGTGCGCCATATATTAACCCATTGTTTTTTGTAGGAGCCTCAGATTACCACTTAGGTCCATCACTGAAACACAGCAAAACAAAATGTACCTGAAGCAGTGCAAAGCTCAAACTGTAAATCCTGGTCATAGTCTTGAGTCTTAGAGCACCAGTATGCCCGATCCATCCGACCGTTGGGAATGCAGAAGGTAAAAGAGTGACCTTCATAGTTAAATGGAAAGACACAATGAAGGGAGGTCACATTCGGACTGTGCTCTGAAAAACATAAAGGCACATACAGTAAAAAGAAAATTAACCACTTCAGCCCCGGACCATTAATCGGCTTAACTGCTTGCCGACCAGCCGCCGCAGTTATACGGCGGCAGGTCGGCTCTGCTGGGCGAGATCACGTAGCTATACGTCATCTCGCCGAGCAGCCAATAGGGGCGCGCTCGCTCCGCCGGAGGCGCGCACGTGTGCCCCCTGCTCGCCCCTGACGCGTGTGCCCGATCACCACCGGGCACCCGCGATTGCTCGTTACAGAGCGAGAACCGGGAGCTGTGTGTGTGTAAACACACAGCTCCCGGTCCTGTCGGGGAGAAATGCCTGATTGTCTGTTCATACATTGTATGAACAGCGATCAGTCATTTCCCCAAGTCAGTCCACCCCCCCTTCAGTTAGAACACACCCAGGGAACATACTTAACCCCTTCCTCGCCTCCTAGTGTTAACCCCTTCCCTGCCAGTGGCATTTTTATAGTAATTAATGCATTTTTATAGCACTGATCGCTATAAAGATGCCAATGGTCCCAAAAATGTGTCAAAAGTGTCCGAAGTATCCCCCATAATGTCGCAGTATCGATAAAAATCGCTGATCTCTGCCATTACTAGTAAAAAAAAAATATTAATAAAAATGCCATAAAACTATTCCCTATTTTGTAAAGGCTATAACTTTTGCGCAAACCAATCAATAAAAGCTTATTGCGATTTTTTTTTACGAAAAACTTGTAGAAGAATATGTATCGGCCTAAACTGAGGAAAAAAATGTTTTTTATATATTTTTGGGGGATATTTATTTTAGCAAAAATGTAAAAATATATTTTTTTTCAAAATTGTCGCTCTATTTTTGTTTATAGCGCAAAAACTAAAAACCACAGAGGTGATCAAATACCACCAAAAGAAAGCTATATTTGTGGGAAAAAAATTACACCAATTTTGTTTGGGAGCCACGTCGCAATTGTCAGTTAAAGCGACAGCAGTGTCAAATCGCAAAAAGTGGCCTGGTCTTTGACCAGCAGTATGGCCTGGGGCTTAAGTGGTTAAAGACCGGAGGTCTTTTTACAACTTGCCACTTCGCTGCTTTAACTGGTAATTGCGCGGTCATGCAATGTTGTACCCAAACAACATTTGTGTCCTTTAATTCCCAAAAATAGAGCTTTCTTTTGATGGTATTTGATTGCCTTTGCGATTTTTTCTTTTTTGCGATATAAACGGAAAATGACAGTTTTTTTTGGGAAAAAAATGATATTTTCTACTTTTTGTTATAAGAAAAATCTAATAAACTCAATTTTAGTCATACATTTAGGCCAAAATGTATTCAGCCACATGTCTTTGGTAAAAAAAAAATCAATAAGTGTATATTTATTGGTTTGCGCAAAAGTTATAGCGTCTACAAACTAGGGTAAATTTTCTGGAATTTACATAGCTTTTAGTTTATGGCTTTCTTGAGGTGCTAAAATGGCAGGGCAGTACAAACCCCACCCAAATGAGCCCATATTGGAAAGTAGACACCCCAAGTAAATTGCTGAGAGGCATGTTGAGCTCATTGAATATTATTTTTTTTTGTCCCAAGTGATTGAATAATGACAAAATGTACAAAAAGTTGTCACTAAATTATATATTGCTCACACATGCCATGGTTATATGTGGAATTGCACTCCTGAGTATGGGGATTTTTGACTTTTTGGGAGCCTAGCCGCGTACGGGGCCCCGAAAACCAAGCACCACCTTCAGGGTTTCTAAGGGTGCAAATTTTTGATTTCACTCCTCACTACATATGACAGTTTTGAAGGCCAAAATAGCACAACCCCCCCCCCCAAATGACCCCATTATGGAAAGTAGACACCCCAAGCTATTTTCTGAGAGGCATGTTGAGTCCATGGAATATTTTATATTTTACCACAAGTTGCTGGAAAATTACAAACTTTTTTTCTTTATCGTACATCACGGGACACAGAGCAGCATAGCCATTACATATGGGTTATATAGTGTACCTTCAGGTGATGGACACTGGCACTCTCCGACAGGAAGTTCCCTCCCTATATAACCCCCACCCATAGTGGGAGTACCTCAGTTTTTTCGCCAGTGTCTTAGGTGTTGGTGCACGTTGAAGGTTGTGCCTGCAGTTTGTCCTTGGGACCAGGGCCAGCCGACCGGATCCGTCCAAGGTGCTTCATAGCCAAAGTGGACGGTACCCGGGCCCCAATTCGTGGATGGGGTTTTGCCTATAATGCCTCTCCTTGGAGGGCTGGACTCTGGGTTCCAGGACTGGGTTTTTTAACCTATGAATACCTGCTGCCAGTAGTGCTGTATAGGTCCAGGTGTGTGGTGTTCCTGACTTGGACCCCGGTCCCTGAAGGTCTATGACCATACCCACGGTGAAGGGGGAAGATTGGGCCTCTTGCATGAGCAATACCCTGCGGCGTGGAAAGGTAAGCGGGGGGCCTACGGAACTTGGTTTGTCAGTGGGCTCCCCACAGGGGACTCTGGGGAAAAGCCTTTTTTATGCCTCTGTGCATGGGCTAAAAGAGAAACCACAAAGTCTGCATGACTGGATGGCTCAAACACCCAGGTATACTGTTCCTCTGGCTGGGCTAATAGACTGCTGCTGCTGCTACAAGGTGTTTTCTCCATGAAATGTAAAAGGGAGCATGTCAGGTTTAAATTACTTACTTCCTGATGTCTGTGTGTCTCCAGCAGCTCCCGGGCTCCTCTCCCCACATGGATTCTGCTTCCTGCTTCCTGAGAGCGGCGTCGGGAGCGCGCGCGCGCGCGCGCGTGCGCGCGCACTGTTATAGGCGCCGACGCTGCGTGGAGGGGCGGGGGACGCCCAGGGAGTTCCCTCCCCTCTGTACATCAGAGGGAAAAAACTCTATTTAGCCTGTCAGTTTGCTGAAGGCTGTGAAGGGACACGGAGCAGCGATGCTGAGCTGAGCAGGATAGGTTTGCCTATGTTATGCTGACACAGTGACACCTAGTGGCCGTTTTTTTTGTACACACCTTGCTAAAGAGCTGTTTAAGCTCATATTTTCTCTATAAAGCCGGTGTACTAAGTAGCAGTCAGAGTACTTAGTATTTGGTACTCTCTTAGCCCAGCATTAAGGGAAGCAATATTAGGATATGATTAAGCCCTTGGGGCTCAATATTGCTTTCTCTTGTTAGGTTTTGGGAAGTTTAGTTTCTGTCTAACATTACCCTAGCCTAAATGTTTTTCCTCATTTATTTAAATGTGTGTTTTTCTCCAGCTATTACAGTTAGTTGTATATTAGCGGAGTATCTCAGATTTGTTATTATGGCTCCTAAGGGTGCAGGGAACGCTAAAAATGCTAAAGGTGTTAAAAAGCCGAAGGGTTCCCCATCGGGCTCGGAGGATATTTCCCAGAATCCACCTGCCCCTACCTCCCCGGAGGATCCGGAGGTTGCTGCCCTGGGTGAGCCATCGGGGTTGCTAGGTGCTATGGCGGGCCCTATTCAACCAACTCCTTCCTATGTCACGGAAGAGATGTTAGCCTCCACCTTGGGTGGATTTGAAAAGAGGATGGCCGCTCTTATTACGGCCTCTTTATCCGGGAAGAAGCGGGCTAGGTCCCCGTCTCCCAGGTTTGAATCTCCTGAGGAAGATGTCCTTTCCACTGAGGAATTGGAAGATACAGGAGACCAGGCTGAGGATCATCTGGACCATTTGGGTTCTGAAGATTCTACTATAGAAGAACCTTTTTCAGCTTCTCACGCAGAAAAGTTGTGGGTTCAGTCCTTAACGGATATGGTGCGGTCAGCTTTTAAAATGCCTTTGCCTCAGCCTCTGGCCTCCGCTGTGTCCTCATTGGGCTCCCTAAAAGCGCCCCAAGCCAACCTGGTGTTCCCGGTCCATCCTTTGTTAAAGGACCTGATATTTCAGGACTGGGTTAAGCCAGACAGGATTTTTTTGCCTCCTAAAAGGTTCGCAGTTATGTACCCTTTAGAGGAGGAGTTTTCAAAAAAATGGGCTGTCCCCACTGTTGACGCAGCCATATCATGTGTCAATAAAGCTTTAACATGTCCAGTGGACAATATTCACATGTTCAAAGATCCTGTGGATAAAAGGCTTGAGACCTTACTAAAGGCATCCTTTTCCACAGCGGGGGCAGTGGTCCAGCCAGCTGTAGCTGCCATTGGCGTCTGCCAGGCTTTAAAAGACCAGGCCAAGCAGGCCCTAAAGGACCTCCCGGCTCAACAGGCTCAGGACTTAGCCGATCTACCTAGAGCCTTATGTTTCGCGGTAGACGCTATCAAGGATTCAATCCAACAGGCGTCCCGCCTATCCCTGTATTTGGTCCACATGAGAAGATTACTTTGGTTAAAGAACTGGTCTGCAGAAACCCCCTGCAAAAAACTCCTTACAGGATTCTCCTTTCAAGGAGAGAGATTGTTTGGAGAAGATCTTGACAAATATATTCAAAAGATCTCTAGTGGTAAGAGCACCCTTTTGCCGGTTAAGAAAAGGTTCCGAGGTCCCTCTTTTAAGCGCCCAACCTCTCCAGTTCCAGGGCCCTCATTCTCTAGGCAGTATCGACGGCCTCCTGGACGCGCAGCTGCAAACAGGCCCCAGGGGCAAGCTGCAGGGAACAAGAGACCGTGGAACCGTAAGCCGGTTAAGGCTGCCCCTAAGGCAGCCTTGTGAAGGGGCGCCCCCACTCTCTCGAGTGGGGGGAAGACTCCGGTTGTTCTCGGAGTTGTGGGGGGCCCAAGTTACCGACCAATGGGTTCTGTCCTCAGTAACTCAGGGGTACAAGCTGGAGTTTCGGGAGTTCCCCCCTCCTCACTTTCAAATGTCAAGACTTCCAGGCGACCCTCAGAGGCAGGCATCGCTTCTGTCCGCCCTAGAGCGACTCCTATCTCAAGGAGTGATTATGGAAGTACCAGCAGGGGAGCAAGGACAAGGGTTTTACTCAAACCTCTTTGTTGTCCCGAAGCCAAACGGCGACGTCAGGCCTATTCTGGACCTAAAGTTATTAAACCGCTTTTTAAGAGTCCGGTCTTTTCGAATGGAGTCCATTCGTTCGGTGGTGGCCGCCCTCCAAGGAAAGGAGTTCTTGGCCTCCATCGATATAAAGGACGCATACCTGCACGTTCCGATTTTCCCAGGCCATTACAGGTATCTGCGTTTTGCCCTAAACTATCGGCATTATCAGTTCGTGGCTCTTCCGTTCGGACTAGCCACGGCCCCTCGGGTTTTCACGAAGATCCTGGCCCCCGTATTAGCCATCCTAAGGGAACAGGGCATTCTGATCATGGCCTACCTAGACGATCTTCTGGTAGTCGACCACTCAGCGGCCGGTCTAAATCGGGCAGTGTTGCTAGCAGTAAACTGCCTAGAGTCCCTGGGTTGGGTTCTAAACCGGGACAAATCGGCTTTACAGCCCACAAGAAGGTTGGAGTATCTAGGTCTGATTTTAGATACAAGACAACAACGGATCTTCCTGCCCCAGTCCAGAGTGGACTCGATAAGGGAGTTAATCCACATAGTCCTAAGCAGCACAAGGCCATCTATACGCCTCTGCATGCGCCTGTTGGGAAAGCTAGTGGCCACCTTCGAGGCAGTGCCCTATGCCCAGATCCATTCTCGGAGGCTACAGAGAGCAATTCTCGCGGCCTGGGACAAAAGACTCCAGGCCTTGGATCTTCCCATCTCCCTTCCCTATGCGGTAAGGCAGAGCCTGTGTTGGTGGCTAGTCACAAAAAATCTTCTGAAAGGAAGATCGTTCAATCCCCCCTCATGGAGGATAGTAACCACGGACGCCAGCCTATCAGGTTGGGGTGCAGTCCTAGACGATTTAACCCTACAGGGGAGATGGTCAAGGGCAGAATCAGCCCTACCCATAAATGTCTTAGAGATCCGAGCAGCTCGGTTGGCTCTTTTGGGCTGGACGGAGGTTCTGCAGGGCTCCCCAGTAAGGGTACAATCCGACAATGCCACTGCCGTAGCTTATATAAACCACCAGGGTGGCACCAGGAGTCAGGCAGCCCAAAGGGAGGTAGATCGGATCTTTTCATGGGCAGAAGCCCATGTCCCCTGCATCTCAGCTATCTTTATCCCCGGGGTGGACAATTGGCAAGCGGACTTCCTCAGCCGCCAACAGATGTCCCCAGGGGAGTGGTCCCTCCATCCCGAAGTGTTCCAGGTCATTTGCCGGAAGTGGGGTACTCCGGAGGTGGACATTATGGCGTCCAGATTCAATGCCAAAGTAGCAAACTTTGTCTCTCGAACGAGGGATCCATTGGCCTGCGGGACAGATGCCTTGGTGTGTCCTTGGCATCAGTTTGCGCTAATCTATGCCTTCCCTCCAATACGGATGCTACCCCGTCTTCTTCACAGAATTCAAAGGGAACGCAAGCCAGCGATTCTAGTGGCCCCAGCGTGGCCCCGAAGACCTTGGTACTCCTTGATAAAAAGGATGACCGTAGAGGAGCCTTGGGTCCTCCCTCTACGTCCGGACCTCCTCTCACAAGGGCCATTCTACCACCCTGCCTTACAGGCCCTAAATTTAACGGCCTGGCGGCTGAGTCCCTGATTCTCAGAAACAGAGGCCTTTCAGGGCAGGTCGTTTCTACCCTTATAAACGCAAGAAAACCAGTTTCCAGGTTGATATACTATAGGGTGTGGAAGGCCTATATTACCTGGTGTGAAACCAGGAAATGGGATCCCCGCAAATATACTATTGGGAGAATCCTGGAGTTTTTACAGTTGGGAGTGGAAAAAGGTTTGGCGGTCGGCACAATCAAGGGGCAGGTGTCTGCCTTGTCGGTCTTCTTCCAGAGATCGTTGGCTGCCCATTCCTTAATGAAATCCTTTTTACAAGGTGTTATTCGGGTGAATCCCCCGATTAAAGCTCCCCTGTATCCTTGGGATCTAAATTTGGTTCTATCGGCCTTGCAAAGGCAGCCCTTTGAGCCCTTGTCCGTGATTCCTTTGGTCATTTTGACTAGGAAACTAGTGTTTCTGGTGGCCATGGCATCCGCCAGAAGGGTGTCGGAGTTGGCAGCCTTGTCATGTAAGGCACCTTATTTATTATTGCATAAGGACAGGGTCGTTTTGCGGCCGCTTCCGTCCTTCCTGCCTAAGGTGGTATCAAATTTTCACCTTAATCAAGATGTGATTCTTCCATCATTTTTTCCAAAGCCTTCTTCTAAGGAAGAGAGGTTACTACATTCCTTGGATGTAGTTAGAGCTGTAAAGATTTACTTGGAAGCTACAGCCCAGATTCGTAAGACGGACGTCTTATTCATTCTGCCGGAAGGGCCCAAGAAGGGCCAGGCAGCGTCTAAGGCCACTATTTCTAAGTGGATTAGGCAGACGATTATTCAGGCCTATGGCCTGAAGGGGATGAGTCCACCCTTATCGGTTAAGGCTCATTCCACTAGAGCTATAAGTGCCTCTTGGGCAGCGTATCACCAGGTCCCTATGGCTCAGGTCTGCAGGGCAGCAACCTGGTCATCTGTCCACACATTTGCAAAATTTTATCAAATGGACGTTAGGAGGAACGCTGATTCAGCCTTTGGGCAGGCGGTACTGCGGGCCGCAGTTTAATCTCCTCTTGTCCGGTGGCACCTCTTGTTTGTTTTTTTCTGGTTGTCTCCCTCCCCTCATGGAGCATTGCTTGGGGACATCCCATATGTAATGGCTATGCTGCTCTGTGTCCCGTGATGTACGATAAAGAAAAAGGGATTTTTATTAACAGCTTACCTGTAAAATCCTTTTCTTGTAGTACATCACGGGACACAGAGCTCCCACCCCTCTTATGGGGAATTTTGGGATGCATATTGCTTGCTACAAAACTGAGGTACTCCCACTATGGGTGGGGGTTATATAGGGAGGGAACTTCCTGTCGGAGAGTGCCAGTGTCCATCACCTGAAGGTACACTATATAACCCATATGTAATGGCTATGCTGCTCTGTGTCCCGTGATGTACTACAAGAAAAGGATTTTACAGGTAAGCTGTTAATAAAAATCCCTTTTTTTTTGCATAAAGTTGACACTAAATTATATATTGCTCAATTGCTCACACATGCCATAGGCAAATGTGGAATTACACCCCAAAATACATTCTGCTGCTTCTCCTGAGTATGGGGATATCACATGTGTGAGACTTTTTGGGAGCCGTGTACGGGACCCCAAAAACCAAGCACCGTCTTCAAGATCGCCAATGCTGCGTACACACGATAGGTTAGTCTGATGAAAACGGTCTGATGGACTGTTTTCATCAGACCAAACCGATCGTGTGTGGGCCCCATCGGTTATTTATCCATAGGTTAAAAAAATAGGAACTTGTTTTAAAATTATCTGATGGATAAAAAACCTATAGAAAAAAACGATCGTCTGTAGGTACGTCCATCGGTTAAAAATCCATGCATGCTCAGAATCAAGTCGACGCATGCTTGGAAGCATTGAACTTCATTTTTTCAGCACGTCATTGTGTTTTACGTCACCGCGTTCTGACACGATCGTTTTTTTAACTGATGGTGTGTAGGCACGACTGATCATCAGTCAGCTTCATCAGATGACTGATGGAAAAATCCATCAGACCGTTTTCATCAGACTAACCTATCGTGTGTACAGGGCATTAGAGCATACATTTTTGATTTCACTCCTCACTACCTATGGCAGTTTTGAAGGCCATAAAATGCCAAGATGGCACAAAACCCCTCCAAATGACCCCATTTTGGAAAGTAGACACCCCAAGCCATTTTCTGAGAGGCATGGTGAGTCCGTAGATTATTTTATATTTTGCCACAAGTTTTTTTTTTTTTTCGCACAAAGTTGTGACTAAATTATATATTGCTCAAACTTTCCATGGGTATATGTGGAATAACACCCCAAAATACATTCTGCTGCTTCTCCTGAGTACGGGGATACCACTTGTGTGAGACTTTTTGGGAGCCTAGCCACGCATGGGACCCCGAAAACCAATCACCCCCTTCAGGCTTTCTAAGGGTGTACATTTTTGATTTCACTCCTCACTGCCTATCACAGTTTTGGAGGACATGGAATGCCCAGATGGCCCAACCCCCCCCCCAAATGACTCCATTTTAGAAAGTAGACACCCCAAGCTATTTGCTGAGAGGCACGGTGAGTATTTTACAGCTCTTATTTGTTTTTGAACATTTTTTTTTTAATTTTCAAAACTTTGTGACAAAAAGCGAGATCTGCAAAATACTCACCATACCTCTCAGAAAATAACTTGGGGTTTAATGCACTAAAACACACTATATTGCCCAAATGTTTGATGAAATAAAAAAGATGATCTTAGATGGATACCAAACACGACATGCTTTAAAATTGCGCACAAACGCGCAGTGGCGACAAACTACATACATTTTTAAAAGCCTTTACAGGTTACCACATTAGATTTACAGAGGAGGTCTATTGCTAAAAAAAATTCCCTCGATCTGACCTTTGCGGTGATACATCACATGCATTGTGCAATTCCTGTTTACTAATGATGCCAGACCAAAGCTTGCTTTTTTAAATTATTTTTTTTTGCTTTTTTTATTTTATTTTTAAACTGTTCCTTCCATTAAATTTTTTTTTATCATTTTTATTGTTATGTCAGGGAATATCCCCTATCATAGCAAAAGGTAGTGACAGGTACTCGTTTTTGAAAAAAAAATGGGGTCTATTAGACCCTAGATCTCTCCTCTGCCCTCAAAGCATCTGACCACACCAAGATCGTTGTGATAAAATGCTTTCCCAATTTCCCAATGGCGCTGTTTATATGCAGGGGGGAGGACATTCCCCCCCACTGCTTGTAAAAGCAGTCTAGAGGCTAATTAGCCGCTAGGATTGCTTTTATATGAAAGCCGACCGCTGGCAAAGATTGAAACTAGACATGTGCACTGCCAAAAAAAACGTTTTTTTAGTTTGTTATTTTTGCTTTTTTCGGAAATTCGGAAATTGCGAATTCTCGTATTTCCAAAAAAGCAAAAAACCAATAAAACGGAAAAAATACATTTCCGAAAAAAAAAACACGAATGAAACGAAAATGAAAAAAACAAAAATTTTCGGAAATTCAAGAAATTCGGAAAATTTAGAAAAATTCGGAAGTACGAAAAATTTTTAATTCTAAAATTCGGGATTTCGGAATTTCTAAAATTCGAAGATTAAAAAAATCGAAAATTTCACAATTTCGAAAATTCCACAATTTCGAAAATTCTACAATTTTGAAAATTCAGATTTCTTTAATTTTCGAATTTTTCATTTTCGAAAATTCGAAAACGAAAAATTCCAAAATTCGAAATTTCGAAAATGAAAAATTCAAAATGAAAAATTTGAAATTTCGAAAATTCGAAAATGAAAAATTTGAAATTGAAAAATTCAAAATTTTTGGAAGTTCGAAAATTTGGAAATAAAAAATGTGTTAAAACGAAAATTCGAAATTAACAAATTTCCGAATTTTCTTTAAAAAATAATTAGAAACTAAACGAATTGCACATGTCTAATTGATACCAAGATGATACCTAAACCCGCAGGCATCATTCTGGTATAACTATTCAAAGTCCTTGTTGGGCATATATTGTAATCTTTTTTTTTTTTTTTTTATGCAGCCTATCGGCTAAACGAAAATAAGTGATTGATCGGTGGGTATGCCCACCATTACAATACCTCCCTTCATCCACCTACTTCTAATGATGGGCATACATGCACCATTTATATATGCCGAAGCATGGGGGCATCCTCCGGCAAAAGTTATGCCGCGTACACACAGTCGACTTTTCCACGGGCAAGCCTCCGTCGGAATTTCGACCGTATGTACGCCACATAGGAGCAGATCACTCCTCCACCCCTGCTGCCCCCATGCTTTGGCATAAATCCTTGTTTTTCTAAACTGTGGTGGTGAAATCACCTCCTAAAGCGTTGGAGTCTATTGTTAACCATTTTTTTTGTTTTTAGGTACGCCATTTAGCTGCTGTGCTGATTTTTTTATCTTGACAGCAACAGCGTTTACTCCCACGATACATAAAGCCGTGACTCCAGTGCCTTTAGGAGGCGATTTCACCACCACAGAGCATATATGCTGAAGCATGCGGGCAGCAGGGGTGGAGGAGCGATTTGCTCCTAATGCGGTGTACATACGGTCGAAATTTCCGATGGAGGCTTGCCTGGAAAAGTCCGACCATGTGTACGTGGCATAACTTTTGCGGGAGGATGCCCCCATGCTTCGGCATATATGTATTTTAGGCATAGATTGCTTTAGAATTTTTTTTTTTTTTTACTGTTTTTTTTTGGGCATTTGCTTTGAAGGTATATTATGGTAAGGTCTTACTGTTATACTCTAATGTTACTTTGTTTTAATGTTAACCATCATTTGCTTAGCAGGTACGTCATTCAGTTGCAGCGCGGATTTATTTATCTTGACATCAACAGCGTTTGCTCCCAAGATTTATTTTCAAAATGTTATAACGGAAACTAATAAAAAATAAGACCCCAGTGGTGATTAAATACCATCAAAAGAAAGTTCCATCTGTCTAAAAAAAAGTTTAAAAAAAATTGTTTGGGCACAGTGTTGTCATTCAAAATGTGACAGCTGAAGTCTGAAAATTGGCCTGGGCAGGAAGGGGGTGAAAGTGCCCAGAATTTAGGTAATTAAGACTCCCATGTAACACTCTACACACACACATCTGACCACTGAGTCTTTGTACAATCTCCTTTACATTTACCAAAACTATGTGTAGCACTACCCCTGAAGGAGCTGCTGGTTTAGATTTGGGTCTGTCGTTACCTTACTGTTCACTATGTTTGTCATGGGGTCCTTCTTGAAGAATTACAAATGTCCACACCAACACTTGTTAATAAAACGTTTGAAGAAAAGGAAACCAAGTTTCTTTAGAGAGACAGAGGGTTAGGGAAGATTCAGGTACCTTGCTTTGCAGATTGTGGGGGTATAATCTTTGATCCAGAGGGCAACTGTCCCACACTGGATTTGGTAACCACCAAATAGGCCTCTCTCACTGGTCTAGCAGCCAGTCTCTGCCACAGACTTGATGAATACTGTCGAGTCGTTGCACGATCCTCTGCCACAGGATCATGTAACTACACAAACTCTTTGCAAAGTTCCAAAAGAAAGATTACACAGCTCACAGTGCTGGGATCTTTCATCTGGGCCGGCCGCACTGTGAGGTATATTGGATAGGACGCATCCACTAATTGAATCCTCAATTATTCGTCTACTTTCCTACAGAGAAGACAGCACAGGACCATCCCTGGACCAGTAGGCCCACAGAGACTTCTGGGCCTACTTTCAGTAGCGGTGCCTCAGCCCAGCAGGCCCTGAGACCAAAAGGTTGCTAATACATCCCTGGGGCCAGGATCGGAAGAACCCAGCCAGAACGGCGTCTGCCCCTTAAGTACCCCTCCCCAGAATGCACAGCGGCGAGGGATCACGCCACTGAGCTGTTTCTGGGCAAGAGGCACCCAATACACCGAGTCCATTGCAATTCCAACCCTGACCCCTGGTGAGAACGGCACCCACAGTCAGGTGGAAGATGCGCAACACAGCCCAGAGGCGTAGCGTGGGGGGGGGGCAGGGGGGGCCGTCGCACCGGGCACAACATTGGGGGGCGCGAAATCCCAGCGTCCGTGTCACTCTTTTTAAAATCAGTAAAATTGTATTTACTGTGTCACTGTCCCAGCACCGCCGCCATGTTGCGGCAGATGGCGCCCTGTGATTGGGCATATGTGGTCATGTGGTGGCGGGGCTGGCCAATCCATGAACGTGGGCGGGCGCATGCGCAAAGGCTTCTCCTGGAGGAGTTCAGCCCACGCTTCTGTATCCGCCGCCATCTTCTCCTCCACCCTGACTGCGCCGGATGTGCAGTGGACTTAGTCTGGGAGGGACGGCCGGCCTACTCAGTCTGGACACAGGTGAGCCTGAGATATGGGAGTAGGACTTGGCACCGCTGGCACCTAGTTGGGGAGACTGGGAGAGTCAGACTCACGCCACCGCCATGCTGCCATGCACTGCCTGGCCAGGACAGCCACTCCAGCAAGCACACATGCAGCCAGCATGCCTGCCCTGCAGGCCTAAGTACAGTACAGTACAGACACTTACAGTAACATGCCTGATGCCATTGCCAAAAGCCCCCTCCTGCTGCAGCCTGCAAGAATTGGATTAATAACAGAGCTTCATGATCTATACCCTCAGGGCTTTCAGCATGTAAGGGATTAAATGATTAATCCAATGTAATATATAATTCAGTGCTTTCAGCATGTAAGGGGTTAAATGGTTGCAGGATTAATCACTTAACTCCTTACAGTCAGGGGTTAAATGATTAATCCTGCAATCATTTAACCCATTACATGCTGAAAGCCCTGAGAGGAAAACACTGCATAGGAAATAAAAAATTATGGGGGGGGCACCTCACTTTAGGATGTGAAGAAGGCACACGCTGCCTCCTCATTTATGTTCCGTGTGTCCCCAGCACTCCGGCCGCCATGTTGAGTGTCCAATCACAGCACGCCAGACACCAAACAAGATGCGGAGACAAGCAAAAATGTGAGCCGCCTGACCGCCTCCGCTGCTGCCGCTGCTTCCTCCTCCGCCACCACCTCTTCCTGCAATCATTTAACCCATTACATGCTGAAAGCCCTAAAGGATGCATTACATTGGATTAATCATTTAACCCCTTACATGCTGAAAGCCCTGAGAGGAAAACACTGCATAGGAAATAAAAAATTATGGGGGGGGCACCTCACTTTAGGATGTGAAGAAGGCAGTGGCGGGGGGGGGGGAATTTTCACGCTGCCTCCTCATTTATGTTCCATGTGTCCCCAGCACTCCGGCCGCCATGTTGAGTGTCCAATCACAGCACGCCAGACACCAAACAAGATGCGGAGACAAGCAAAAATGTGAGCTGCCTGACCGCCTCCGCTGCTGCCGCTGCTTCCTCCTCCGCCACCACCTCTTCCACCGCCGCCTTCACCACTGCGGGAGTCGGGAGACACCCAAAAAAGTGAGCTGCCTCCACCTCCGCTGCTGCCTCCTCCTCCTCCACCGTCAACCAAAAATGTGAGCCGCCTTTGCTACCTCCTCCTCCTCCACTGCTGCCGCCATATCGCCGCCTCCTCCTCCACCGCCTTCGCCTCCTCTGCTGGGATGCAGGCTAGGACTGCACAAGAAGGTGAGTGAGACTCCCTAGTGTTACTGACCCCGGGGGATGAGAGAGAGAGAGAAAGGGAATACTTTAGGCAGCAGGACAGTGTAGTGTAAGTGTATTGTGGTATGGTGGTCAGTGTAGTACGGTGATCAGTGTAGTATGGTGGTCAGTGTAGTGTAGTATGGTGGTCAGTGTAGTGGACAGTATAGTACAGTGGTTAGTGTAGTATGGTGATCAGTGTAGTGGACAGTATAGTACAGTGGTCAGTGTAGTGTAGTATGGTTATCAGTGTAGTGGTCAGTGTAGTTTGGTGATCAGTGTAGTATGATGGTCAGTGTAGTGGACAGTATAGTACAGTGGTCAGTGTAGTACGGTGATCAGTGTAGTGGACAGTATAGTACAGTGGTCAGTGTAGTATGGTGATCAGTGTATTATGGTGGTCAGTGTAGTATGGTTGTCAGTGTAGTGTAGTATAGTGATCAGTGTAGAATGGTGGTCAGTGTAGTGGACAGTATAGTACGGTGGTCAGTGTAGTATGGTGGTCAGTGTAGTATGGTGGTCAGTGTAGTGTAGTTTGGTAATCAGTGTAGAGGACAGTATAGTACAGTGGTCAGTGTAGTGTAGTATGGTGATCAGTGTAGTGATCAGTGTAGTTTGCTGGTCAGTGTAGTGTAGTATGTTGATCAGTGTAGAATGGTGGTCAGAGTAGTGTAGTGTGATGGTCAGTGTAGTGGACAGTATAGTACTGTGGTCAGTGTAGTTTGGTGGTCAGTGTAGTGTAGTATGGTGGTCAGTGTAGTGTAGTGTAGTGGTCAGTGTAGTGTAGTATGGTGATCGGTGTAAAGGACAGTATAGTACAGTGGTCAGTGTAGTGTAGTATGGTAATCAGTGTAGAATGGTGGTCAGAGTAGTGTAGTGTGGTGGTTAGTGTAGTGGTCAGTGTAGTGCTGTGGTCAGTGTAGTACGGTGGTCAGTGTAGTGGACAGTATAGTACAGTGGTCAGTGTAGTATGGTGGTCAGTGTAGTGGTCACTATAATACAATGGTCAGTGTAGTATGGTGGTCAGTGTAGTGTAGTATAGTGATCAGTGTAGAATGGTGGTCAGTGTAGTGGACAGTATAGTACAGTTGTCAGTGTAGTATGGTGGTCAGTGTAGTATGGTGATCAGTGTAGTATGGTGGTCAGTGTAGTGGACAGTATAGTACAGTGGTTAGTGTAGTATGGTGATCAGTGTAGTGGACAGTATAGTACAGTGGTCAGTGTAGTATGGTTATCAGTGTAGTGGTCAGTGTAGTATGATGGTCAGTGTAGTGGACAGTATAGTACAGTGGTCAGTGTAGTACGGTGATCAGTGTAGTGGACAGTATAGTACAGTGGTCAGTGTAGAATGGTGGTCAGTGTAGTGTAGTATGGTGGTCAGTGTAGTGGACCGTATAGTACAGTGGTCAGTGTAGTATAGTGGTCAGTGTAGTGTAGTATGGTAATCAGTGTAGTGGACAGTATAGTACAGTGGTCAGTGTAGTGTAGTATGGTGATCAGTGTAGTGGTCAGTGTAGAATGGTGGTCAGTGTAGAATGGTGGTCAGTGTAGTGGACAGTATAGTACAGTGGTCAGTGTAGTGTAGTATGGTGATCAGTGTAGTTTGCTGGTCAGTGTAGTGTAGTATGGTGATCAGTGTAGAATGGTGGTCAGAGTAGTGTAGTGTGGTGGTCAGTGTAGTGGACAGTATAGTACTGTGGTCAGTGTAGTGTAGTTTGGTGGTCAGTGTAGTGTGGTATGGTGATCAGTGTAAAGGACAGTATAGTACAGTGGTCAGTGTAGTGTAGTATGGTGATCAGTGTAGTACTGTGGCCAGTGTAGTACTGTGGTCAGTGTAGTACTGTGGCCAGTGTAGTACTGTGGCCAGTGTAGTACTGTGGCCAGTGTAGTACTGTGGTCAGTGTAGTACTGTGGTCAGTGTAGTACGGTGGTCAGTGTAGTATGGTGGTCAGTGTAGTATGGTGGACAGTATAGTACAGTGGTCAGTGTAGTGGTCACTATAGTACAATGGTCAGTGTAGTATAGTGATCAGTGTAGAATGGTGGTCAGTGTAGTGGACAGTATAGTGTAGTATGGTGGTCAGTGTAGTGTAGTATGGTAATCAGTGTAGTGGACAGTATAGTACAGTGGTCAGTGTCGTGTAGTGGTCAGTGTAGAATGGTGGTCAGTGTAGTGTAGTATGGTGGTCAGTGTAGTGGACAGTATAGTACAGTGGTCAGTGTAGTATGGTGGTCAGTGTAGTGTAGTATGGTGGTCAGTGTAGTGGACAGTATAGTACAGTGATCAGTGTAGTTTGGTGGTCAGTGTAGTGTAGTATGGTGATCAGTGTAGTGGTCAGTGTAGAATGGTGGTCAGTGTAGTATGGTGGTCGGTGTAGTTTGGTGATCGGTGTAGTGGACAGTATAGTACAATGATCAGTGTAGTGTAGTATGGTGATCAGTGTAGTGGACAGTATAGTACAGTGGTCAGTGTAGTATGGTGGTCAGTGTAGTGTAGTAATTTAAAGTAGGGGGGGTGTAATGGCGCGAAATCCCAGCGTCCGTGTCACTCTTTTTAAAATCAGTAAAATTGTATTTACTGTGTCACTGTCCCAGCACCGCCGCCATGTTGCGGCAGATGGCGCCCTGTGATTGGGCATATGTGGTCATGTGGTGGCGGGGCTGGCCAATCCATGAACGTGGGCGGGCGCATGCGCAAAGGCTTCTCCTGGAGGAGTTCAGCCCACGCTTCTGTATCCGCCGCCATCTTCTCCTCCACCCTGACTGCGCCGGATGTGCAGTGGACTTAGTCTGGGAGGGACGGCCGGCCTACTCAGTCTGGACACAGGTGAGCCTGAGATATGGGAGTAGGACTTGGCACCGCTGGCACCTAGTTGGGGAGACTGGGAGAGTCAGACTCACGCCACCGCCATGCTGCCATGCACTGCCTGGCCAGGACAGCCACTCCAGCAAGCACACATGCAGCCAGCATGCCTGCCCTGCAGGCCTAAGTACAGTACAGTACAGACACTTACAGTAACATGCCTGATGCCATTGCCAAAAGCCCCCTCCTGCTGCAGCCTGCAAGAATTGGATTAATAACAGAGCTTCATGATCTATACCCTCAGGGCTTTCAGCATGTAAGGGATTAAATGATTAATCCAATGTAATATATAATTCAGTGCTTTCAGCATGTAAGGGGTTAAATGGTTGCAGGATTAATCACTTAACTCCTTACAGTCAGGGGTTAAATGATTAATCCTGCAATCATTTAACCCATTACATGCTGAAAGCCCTGAGAGGAAAACACTGCATAGGAAATAAAAAAATATGGGGGGGGGCACCTCACTTTAGGATGTGAAGAAGGCACACGCTGCCTCCTCATTTATGTTCCGTGTGTCCCCAGCACTCCGGCCGCCATGTTGAGTGTCCAATCACAGCACGCCAGACACCAAACAAGATGCGGAGACAAGCAAAAATGTGAGCCGCCTGACCGCCTCCGCTGCTGCCGCTGCTTCCTCCTCCGCCACCACCTCTTCCTGCAATCATTTAACCCATTACATGCTGAAAGCCCTAAAGGATGCATTACATTGGATTAATCATTTAACCCCTTACATGCTGAAAGCCCTGAGAGGAAAACACTGCATAGGAAATAAAAAATTATGGGGGGGGCACCTCACTTTAGGATGTGAAGAAGGCAGTGGCGGGGGGGGGGAATTTTCACGCTGCCTCCTCATTTATGTTCCATGTGTCCCCAGCACTCCGGCCGCCATGTTGAGTGTCCAATCACAGCACGCCAGACACCAAACAAGATGCGGAGACAAGCAAAAATGTGAGCTGCCTGACCGCCTCCGCTGCTGCCGCTGCTTCCTCCTCCGCCACCACCTCTTCCACCGCCGCCTTCACCACTGCGGGAGTCGGGAGACACCCAAAAAAGTGAGCTGCCTCCACCTCCGCTGCTGCCTCCTCCTCCTCCACCGTCAACCAAAAATGTGAGCCGCCTTTGCTACCTCCTCCTCCTCCACTGCTGCCGCCATATCGCCGCCTCCTCCTCCACCGCCTTCGCCTCCTCTGCTGGGATGCAGGCTAGGACTGCACAAGAAGGTGAGTGAGACTCCCTAGTGTTACTGACCCCGGGGGATGAGAGAGAGAGAGAAAGGGAATACTTTAGGCAGCAGGACAGTGTAGTGTAAGTGTATTGTGGTATGGTGGTCAGTGTAGTACGGTGATCAGTGTAGTATGGTGGTCAGTGTAGTGTAGTATGGTGGTCAGTGTAGTGGACAGTATAGTACAGTGGTTAGTGTAGTATGGTGATCAGTGTAGTGGACAGTATAGTACAGTGGTCAGTGTAGTGTAGTATGGTTATCAGTGTAGTGGTCAGTGTAGTTTGGTGATCAGTGTAGTATGATGATCAGTGTAGTGGACAGTATAGTACAGTGGTCAGTGTAGTACGGTGATCAGTGTAGTGGACAGTATAGTACAGTGGTCAGTGTAGTATGGTGATCAGTGTATTATGGTGGTCAGTGTAGTATGGTTGTCAGTGTAGTGTAGTATGGTGATCAGTGTAGTGGACAGTATAGTACGGTGGTCAGTGTAGTATGGTGGTCAGTGTAGTATGGTGGTCAGTGTAGTGTAGTTTGGTAATCAGTGTAGAGGACAGTATAGTACAGTGGTCAGTGTAGTGTAGTATGGTGATCAGTGTAGTGATCAGTGTAGTTTGCTGGTCAGTGTAGTGTAGTATGTTGATCAGTGTAGAATGGTGGTCAGAGTAGTGTAGTGTGATGGTCAGTGTAGTGGACAGTATAGTACTGTGGTCAGTGTAGTTTGGTGGTCAGTGTAGTGTAGTATGGTGGTCAGTGTAGTGTAGTGTAGTGGTCAGTGTAGTGTAGTATGGTGATCGGTGTAAAGGACAGTATAGTACAGTGGTCAGTGTAGTGTAGTATGGTAATCAGTGTAGAATGGTGGTCAGAGTAGTGTAGTGTGGTGGTTAGTGTAGTGGTCAGTGTAGTGCTGTGGTCAGTGTAGTACGGTGGTCAGTGTAGTGGACAGTATAGTACAGTGGTCAGTGTAGTATGGTGGTCAGTGTAGTGGTCACTATAATACAATGGTCAGTGTAGTATGGTGGTCAGTGTAGTGTAGTATAGTGATCAGTGTAGAA
This sequence comes from Rana temporaria, assembly GCF_905171775.1. Classification (NCBI taxonomy): domain Eukaryota; kingdom Metazoa; phylum Chordata; class Amphibia; order Anura; family Ranidae; genus Rana; species Rana temporaria. The sequence goes on from NC_053496.1 coordinate 152,398,917, forward strand.
TGGTGGTCAGTGTAGTGGACAGTATAGTACAGTTGTCAGTGTAGTATGGTGGTCAGTGTAGTATGGTGATCAGTGTAGTATGGTGGTCAGTGTAGTGGACAGTATAGTACAGTGGTTAGTGTAGTATGGTGATCAGTGTAGTGGACAGTATAGTACAGTGGTCAGTGTAGTATGGTTATCAGTGTAGTGGTCAGTGTAGTATGATGGTCAGTGTAGTGGACAGTATAGTACAGTGGTCAGTGTAGTACGGTGATCAGTGTAGTGGACAGTATAGTACAGTGGTCAGTGTAGAATGGTGGTCAGTGTAGTGTAGTATGGTGGTCAGTGTAGTGGACCGTATAGTACAGTGGTCAGTGTAGTATAGTGGTCAGTGTAGTGTAGTATGGTAATCAGTGTAGTGGACAGTATAGTACAGTGGTCAGTGTAGTATAGTATGGTGATCAGTGTAGTGGTCAGTGTAGAATGGTGGTCAGTGTAGAATGGTGGTCAGTGTAGTGGACAGTATAGTACAGTGGTCAGTGTAGTGTAGTATGGTGATCAGTGTAGTTTGCTGGTCAGTGTAGTGTAGTATGGTGATCAGTGTAGAATGGTGGTCAGAGTAGTGTAGTGTGGTGGTCAGTGTAGTGGACAGTATAGTACTGTGGTCAGTGTAGTGTAGTTTGGTGGTCAGTGTAGTGTGGTATGGTGATCAGTGTAAAGGACAGTATAGTACAGTGGTCAGTGTAGTGTAGTATGGTGATCAGTGTAGTACTGTGGCCAGTGTAGTACTGTGGTCAGTGTAGTACTGTGGCCAGTGTAGTACTGTGGCCAGTGTAGTACTGTGGCCAGTGTAGTACTGTGGTCAGTGTAGTACTGTGGTCAGTGTAGTACGGTGGTCAGTGTAGTATGGTGGTCAGTGTAGTATGGTGGACAGTATAGTACAGTGGTCAGTGTAGTGGTCACTATAGTACAATGGTCAGTGTAGTATAGTGATCAGTGTAGAATGGTGGTCAGTGTAGTGGACAGTATAGTGTAGTATGGTGGTCAGTGTAGTGTAGTATGGTAATCAGTGTAGTGGACAGTATAGTACAGTGGTCAGTGTAGTGTAGTGGTCAGTGTAGAATGGTGGTCAGTGTAGTGTAGTATGGTGGTCAGTGTAGTGGACAGTATAGTACAGTGGTCAGTGTAGTATGGTGGTCAGTGTAGTGTAGTATGGTGGTCAGTGTAGTGGACAGTATAGTACAGTGATCAGTGTAGTTTGGTGGTCAGTGTAGTGTAGTATGGTGATCAGTGTAGTGGTCAGTGTAGAATGGTGGTCAGTGTAGTATGGTGGTCGGTGTAGTTTGGTGATCGGTGTAGTGGACAGTATAGTACAATGATCAGTGTAGTGTAGTATGGTGATCAGTGTAGTGGACAGTATAGTACAGTGGTCAGTGTAGTATGGTGGTCAGTGTAGTGTAGTAATTTAAAGTAGGGGGGGTGTAATGGCGCTTGCTAGAATTAAATAAGAACTATCTAAAAATTGATCAAAGAAATAATCATGTAGGAGTATCCAAAAGTATCTGTAAGTATATAATATATATGTTCCACTTCAAGTCAAACCCGCCCAGCATCAATCAATTGATGTAGAGGGTAAAGAGAGTGGAATATTAATAATAAAAAACTGTTGAGTAGACAAACGTGCCACCAAGAGCACCGTGCTACCAGAAAATAATCATAAATATATTGAGGAATAAAAAATATAAAAATTGTAGCATTGACCAAAAAAATATATTTATAATGTGAATAAAAATTCCTAAAATAATGCTACATCAATATAAAGTGCAATGTGCAAAAAAATATAATAATATTCAGTGAAAGGAGTACTGAAATCCAGTGATCACAATCTAAAAATAAAATTCAATTCATGCATCAGTGAAAACAAATCCAATCCAAAAAATTGCAGTGAAAAAATATGTGTCCCATACAATAAATCCCTCAAGGGATTAAAATCAAATATAGTGTCAGAAAATTAAAACATGCCAAAGTGACAAGTGCACAATTGTGCAAATATAACACAGTCCAAAGTTCAAAATATATTTCTTTAAAACTTCAATCGCTGATTTCCAAAGTGTATTATGTGCTCCACCAACAATCCATAAATTGATGATTCAGTGTATCAAAATGAACATGCACACGTGCTTGCAAAGAAAATAATAGATGCCAATCGTCTCTCAGTGCAAATGTGAGATAAGCGTTTCCACCAGCCCCTTACCTTAGTAAGACTTTAATATAGCCTAATGTAGTGCTGTTAAGAATGGGATATACCTCACACAGCCAGCCTGCTGCTCCAAATACCGCACCTGAACGCTCACAGATCCCAGCGCTGACACTCAAATAAAGAACAGGAAGGCTCCCATAGCATAAAAACCTTTGACAATTTATTTGTAAAAAACAAAGAATACACCCACAAACATAGATGAGTCATCAGCGTGTGTAGTACAAGAGTGTCTCCGCTCTGCGGCCGCGAGCGGATGACGTCACCAACAGCTCTCCGGAATCCTCACGCGTATCGTGACAGCACGTCACTTAATCATAGGATAGAGAGCCGCTGGTGCGGGGGTGACTTATATAGTGCCGTGCTGACATGGTAATAACACAGCGGGCAAGGCATAACAATTTTCATACAATCTGCAATGTGCTATAGTAACTCAATAAGATAAATAATAGCCAATTTAAATAAATACTGAATAGCCAATCAGATACTATTCTTGGCTCCCTCTAGTGGTATTAAGCAAAACGTCCAGATGTATCATATCATCCAAATGGCAGATAAAAGGGTAACTATCCCCCTGCTGGATGCCGGAGATATTACATAAGACCAATTAAAATGGAATAAGGTTTGTACTATTAAAATAGACAATGGGATAATAAATATATTAATAATAAAATGCTCAGGCTAAGTGAATAGAATATTAATTCAATAAGAGATGACTAAATCTAAAATCCATGGAGATGAGGAATAATAATAATATTAATAATAATGGATGGCAATAACCAATAATCAAAGAAAATATAATGGGGAGCAATGGTGATTGTAAACCGCAATATATAGAATACCATAAAATCAGTAATTAATAACTCAATTAAAAACTGACACCCTACAAATAAAAGGAGGGGGAGGGTGGGATAAAAATACTAAAAATTGGATATAAAACAATTAAGATCAAATTCAACATTATGCCCATGCGGCGTCAGAGTGCACAATTCATGTATCCAGCGGGATTCCGCCTGACTGATCTTCTGTACCCTATTATCCCCCCTCCAATGGGGTTTGTATTTCTCTATGGCCCATACCCTTAGTGAGGAGGGGTCTCTGTTATGGCAATGGTCATAATGACGAGATAGGCTATGCTTGGGGAACCCATATTTTATATTTTGTGTATGCTCCCGAAGTCTTTTTCGAAGTTTCCTTTTTGTCCTTCCAACGTACTGAATTTTACATGGGCATTCTAAAAGATAAACTACCCCCTCCGTCTCACAGGAGATAAAATCTTTTATCTTATATTCTTTCCCTGTAAAATTGGATTTGAAAGTTTCTTTTTTCTTTTTACTTTCTATGGTATGTCTACATGTAATAGCCTTTTTCATTAAAAAATGAGAAACTTTTTTTCTCAGGTGGGTCAAGTACATTTTTTGCGATCATATGTCTTAGGGTAGGTGCTCTCCTATAAGTGAACATCGGTTTTTCTGGGAGTATTAGTGACAAATGTCGATCAGCTTTCACAATGTGCCAATATTTCTTGCAAATAGTTTCAATCTGTTTATGTTGCACACTGTAATCCATTATTAAGGGTACTCCCCCAACAAAAGAATTGGTCCTTGTGGAGTCCTGAATTAGCATATTTCTTTCCATAGCAACAACATCTTGTATTTTCTTTTCAATGAAATCCTGTTTGTAGCCCTTTTCCACAAATCTTTTACCGATAAAATCGGCCTGTTTCAGAAATATGTCTGTCTTAGTGCAGTTTCTTCTTAATCTTAGAAGCTGTCCCTTTGGTATGTTATCTAGCCAGGGAGTGTGGTGACAGCTGTCTAGAGGTAGGTAACTATTTCTGTCCACAGTTTTAAAGTGCGTTTGTGTCATTAGTTTGGCCCCTTATTTAGTAATCTCCAAGTCCAGAAAATGAATTTTTTCATCACTTATCTCCCAAGATAATTTGATATTTTTTTCGTTTGAATTTAGATAAAAGCCAAAGTCAATAAGACTCTCCCTATCCCCTGACCAAATAATTAAAATGTCATCAATAAAACATTTATATAAAAGCAACTGATGCGGTTTCCTGTTGTATAAAACCTCTGCTTCCCACTCCGCCATGTAAAGATTAGCCACACTAGGTGCATATTTCGCGCCCATAGCTATACCGCAGATTTGCTTAAAATAATAATTTCCATACCAGAAATAGTTGTGATCCAAGCTATATTCCAGACAATTGCAAATAAACTTTTTTGTGCATTTTTTAGGTCACTAAGACCATTCAATGCTCAGTTCGTGGCTTGTATAGCTTCCTTATGGTTAATGATTGTGTATAATGATGATACATCTGCTGTGGCCATACAGATCGAGCTTCCATCCAGTGCAATGGTATCAAGTAACTGAATTAGATGTTTCGTGTCTCTAAGATAGGATTCGGTTTTTTTCACTAACGGCTGCAAGAACCAGTCTATATATTCTCCTATTCTTGCCCCCACGGAATTGATTGCATTAACAATTGGCCTTCCTGGGGGATTTTCTCTTGATTTATGGATCTTCGGGAGCGTGTACAAGACTGGAATCTTACACCCAACAGGTTGTAAATATTTCCCTTCCTTCTTATTCAGAAGACCTTTCTTGGTTCCTCTCTTTATGAGAATAGCTAAATCATCTTTATAGCGAACTATAGGGTTCCCTGGTAGTTTCAGGTAAGTAGTGTTGTCACTTAATTGGCGCTCAATCTCCCTCTTATAGGCCACTTTCGATTGAATGACAATGGCCCCACCCTTATCTGCTTGTCTCACCACTGTATCTTTTCTTTATTCAAGTTTTCTTATACCATTTTTGATATCTCCTGGATCAGATATTTTCTTAATTTTCATCTCCTGCAGGTCCTTTAGTACCATCCGTCTGAATGCTTCAATGTGTCCCTCATTGCTTATTGGCGGATTGAATACAGATTTATTCCTTAAGTTACTGAATAAAACATCATTCTCTACAGTAATATTTCTTGCTATACCTTCCCCTGGTTTATTCATCGTGTACTTTTTTATGTGGAGTCTTCTAGCAAATTTGTTAATGTCCACATATGCATCAAATTTGTTAAAGTTTTTCTTTGGGGCAAATTTGAGGCCCTTATCAAGCACTTTGATTTCCTCTTTTGTGAGTTCCACTCCACTAATATGAATAATCCCTTCTCCTATTAGTCTCTTCTTCTTCTGTTTCTTTGCTCCCGCCTCTCCTTGATTTCCGTGTCTTCCAGATTGATTTTCTTGAGTCCTTCCTGGTGTTCTTCTCGTTTTCTCTTCTCTGTCTCGATTCCTCTGAGCATCCTGGTTCCTGGGATCCCCTCTCCTCGTCTCCACTGGTCTGTGTTCCGGGCTCCAATTCCTCAATCTCTGCACCCCATTCTCCTGATGACGCCTCAGGGATTCTTGGCGTCTCTGCTCTAAAAAACGCCTAGGTGATCCGTTTTTGTTTTCTCTTCCATAAGTGTGGTGGTGATTGGGTGTTCTCCTGTTGTCATAATGTCTTGGAGTTCTTCCCCCTCCACCATCATCTCTTCTTAGAGCATCATACTGATTGTATACGGGCACATTATATGAATTCTCATACCATCTTCTGTCTTCCTGTTGGTAATGGTATCCATCCCGTCTTTGGTTTTCATAGTAATTTCCATTATGGTAAGCCTGATTTCTCCACGGAGGTGAACGTGATCTTCTCCTATTCGGCATCTGTTGGAATGGTCTAGGTGCATTATATGTATTTTGATTCTGCCAGTTCTTTTTCCAGAAAGGTTTCCATCCATTATTATTTCCATTTTTTATGGGATTTTGATTCGGAGTATTAGTCACTTGGTCTCCATTGTGTTAGAATTTTGATTGTTTTCTCTTTCATTAGTTGTATTCTGTCTTGTATCTTGTTCAGGAGAGCTCCTATTTGAGGCAATCCCAGATTCCTCCAGTTTGTTCTGCCACTTGTATACTAGATCATCTTCATAGTCCTTCATGTCCCTCTGGTATTTTCTCTTTTTCCTGGCAACTGTTTCCTTGTCCTTTTGTTCCATATCCCGTTGTAGTTGTTTAGAAAGGGCTATGAATTCAGGTAGCTCTTTACTACTTTCCAAATTGGTTTTTAGCTCAGAGATGCTTCGATCAAGGGCTCTGATTTTTCGTTGTTTTCTTTTAATTAATAGCACCATTAACTCAAGGCCTTTATCATTAAAAAACTGAAACCACTCATCAGTGGATTCTTTATCCATTAAGCCATCATTGATAGGTACATCCCATCTTAATCTCCTTGGAATTAATCTATCCTTAATATACTTTTCATGGGTAGCTATATCCCACCACGCATTTATTTTCTTCGCCATCAGATGGCCCATTTTTCTAAAGCTGTTTTCAATATTCCCTGTTGGGTTCTCATCAGGTTTCTCAAAAATATTCTCCATATCTATTGCCCTATTCTCAAGAAATCCAAATACTTCCATGATATGCTGCACAAGTAGTATAGATCTAATGCAAGTATGAAAAATGGGGGGAACTAATGCGCAAATCAAACTAACCAGAGCATGGATAACATAAATAAATAAAAGGATCTACTTAAGCAGCAGCCACGACTAATAGTGTTCACACACTGGTAGTAATTTAAAGTAGGGGGGTGTAATGGCGCTTGCTAGAATTAAATAAGAACTATCTAAAAATTGATCAAAGAAATAATCATGTAGGAATATCCAAAAGTATCTGTAAGTATATAATATATATGTTCCACTTCAAGTCAAACCCGCCCAGCATCAATCAATTGATGTAGAGGGTAAAGAGAGTGGAATATTAATAATAAAAAAACTGTTGAGTAGACAAACGTGCCACCAAGAGCACCGTGCTACCAGAAAATAATCATAAATATATTGAGGAATAAAAAATATAAAAATAGTAGCGTTGACCAAAAAAATATATGTATAATGTGAATAAAAATTCCTAAAATAATGCTACATCAATATAAAGTGCAATGTGCAAAAAAATATAATAATATTCAGTGAAAGGAGTACTGAAATCCAGTGATCACAATCTAAAAATAAAATTCAATTCATGCATCAGTGAAAACAAATCCAATCCAAAAAATTGCAGTGAAAAAATATGTGTCCCATACAATAAATCCCTCAAGGGATTAAAATCAAATATAGTGTCAGAAAATGAAAACATGCCAAAGTGACAAGTGCACAGTTGTGCAAATATAACAAAGTCCAAAGTTCAAAATATATTTCTTTAAAACTTCAATCGCTGATTTCCAGAGTGTATTATGTGCTCCACCAACAATCCATAAATTGATGATTCAGTGCATCAAAATGAACATGCACACGTGCTTGCAAAGAAAATAATAGATGCCAATCGTCTCTCAGTGCAAATGTGAGATAAGCGTTTCCACCAGCCCCTTACCTTAGTAAGGCTTTAACCACTTCCAGACCGCCGCATGTATATGTACGTCGGCAGAATGGCACGTACAGGCACATTGGCGTACCTGTACGTCCCTGCCAAGATGTGGGTCGGGGGTCCGATCGGGACCCCCCCCCCGCTACATGCGGCGGTCGGATTCCCGCGGGGAGCAATCCGGGACGACGGCATGGCTATTCGTTTATAGCCGCCCCGTCGCGATTGCTCACTGGAGCTGAAGAACGGGGAGAGCCGTATGTAAACACGTCTTCCCCGTGCTTCACTGTGGCGGCTGCATCGATCAAGTGATCCCTTTTATAGGGAGACTCGATCGATGATGTCAGTCCTACAGCCACACCCCCCTACAGTTGTAAACACACACTAGGTGAACCCTAACTCCTACAGCGCCCCCTGTGGTTAACTCCCAAACTGCAACTGTCATTTTCACAATAAACAATGCAATTTAAATGCATTTTTTGCTGTGAAAATGACAATGGTCCCAAAAATTTGTCAAAATTGTCCGAAGTGTCCGCCATAATGTTGCAGTCACGAAAAAAATCACTTATCGCCGCCATTAGTAGTAAAAAAAAAAAACTAATAAAACTATCCCCTATTTTGTAAACGCTATAAATTTTGCGCTAACCAATCGATAAACGCTTATTGTGATTTTGTTTACCAAAAATAGGTAAAAGGATACGTATCGGCCTAAACTGAGGAAAAAAAAATGTTATATATGTTTTTGGGGGATATTTATTATAGCAATAAGTAAAAAATATTGCATTTTTTTCCAAATTGTCGCTCTATTTTTGTTTATAGCGCAAAAAAAATTAAAACCGCAGAGGTGATCAAATACCACCAAAAGAAAGCACTATTTGTGGGGAAAAAAGGACGCCAATTTTGTTTGGGAGCCACGTCGCACGACCGCGCAATTGTCTGTTAAAGTGACGCAGTGCCGAATTGTAAAAACCCCTTGTGTCATTTAGCAGCATATTGGTCCGGTCCTTAAGTGGTTAATATAGCCTAATGTAGTGCTGTTAAGGATGGGATATACCTCACACAGCCAGCCTGCTGCTCCAAATCCCGCACCTGAACGCTCACAGATCCCAGCGCTGACACTCAAATAAAGAACAGGAAGGCTCCCATAGCATAAAAACCTTTGACAATTTATTCGTAAAAAAAACAAAGAATACACTCACAAACATAGATCATCAGCGTGTGTAGTAGAAGAGTGTCTCCGCTCTGCGGCCGCGAGCGGATGACGTCACCAACAGCTCTCCGGAATCCTCACGCGTATCGTGACAGCACGTCACTTAATCATAGGATAGAGAGCCGCTGGTGCGGGGGTGACTTATATAGTGCCGCGCTGACATGGTAATAACACAGCGGGCAAGGCATAAAAATTCTCATACAATCGGCAATGTGCTATAGTAACTCAATAAGATTGGCTATTCAGTATTTATTTAAATTGGCTATTATTTATCTTATTGAGTTACTATAGCACATTGCCGATTGTATGAAAATTGTTATGCCTTGCCCGCTGTGTTATTACCATGTCAGCGCGGCACTATATAAGTCACCCCCGCACCAGCGGCTCTCTATCCTATGATTAAGTGACGTGCTGTCATGATACGCGTGAGGATTCCGGAGAGCTGTTGGTGACGTCATCCGCTCGCGGCCGCAGAGCGGAGACACTCTTCTACTACACACGCTGATGACTCATCTATGTTTGTGAGTGTATTCTTTGTTTTTTTACGAATAAATTGTCAAAGGTTTTTATGCTATGGGAGCCTTCCTGTTCTATATTTGAGTGTCAGCGCTGGGATCTGTGAGCGTTCAGGTGCGGGATTTGGAGCAGCAGGCTGGCTGTGTGAGGTATATCCCATCCTTAACAGTACTACATTAGGCTATATTAAAGCCTTACTAAGGTAAGGGGCTGGTGGAAACGCTTATCTCACATTTGCACAGAGAGACGATTGGCATCTATTATTTTCTTTGCAAGCACGTGTGCATGTTCATTTTGATGCACTGAATCATCAATTTATGGATTGTTGGTGGAGCATATAATACACTCTGGAAATCAGCGATTGAAGTTTTAAAGAAATATATTTTGAACTTTGGACTTTGTTATATTTGCACAACTGTGCACTTGTCACTTTGGCATGTTTTATTTTTCTGACACTATATTTGATTTTAATCCCTTGAGGGATTTATTGTATGGGACACACATTTTTTCACTGCAATTTTTGGGATTGGATTTGTTTTCACTGATGCATGAATTGAATTTTATTTTTAGATTGTGATCACTGGATTTCAGTACTCCTTTCACTGAATATTATTATATTTTTTTGCACATTGCACTTTATATTGATGTAGCATTATTTTAGGAATTTTTATTCACATTATACATATATTTTTTTGGTCAACGCTACTATTTTTATATTTTTTATTCCTCAATATATTTATGATTATTTTCATCATTATTTTAGATAGTTCTTATTTAATTCTAGCAAGCGCCAGTGTGTGAACACTATTAGTCGTGGCTGCTGCTTAAGTAGATCCTTTTATTTATTTATGTTATTTATTTAGATCTCCATGCTCTGGTTAGTTTGATTTGCGCATTAGTTCCCCCCATTTTTCATACTTGCATTAGATCTATACTACTTGTGCAGCATATCATGGAAGTATTTGGATTTCTTGAGAATAGGGCAATAGATATGGAGAATATTTTTGAGAAACCTGATGAGAACCCAACAGGGAATATTGAAAACAGCTTTAGAAAAATGGGCCATCTGATGGAGAAGAAAATAAATGCATGGTGGGATATAGCTACCCATGAAAAGTATATTAAGGATAGTTTAATTCCAAGGAGATTAAGATGGGATGTACCTATCAATGATGGCTTAACGGATAAAGAATCCACTGATGAGTGGTTTCAGTTTTTTAATGATAAAGGCCTTGAGTTATTGGTGCTATTAATTAAAAGAAAACAATGAAAAATCAGAGCCCTTGATCGAAGCATCTCTGAGCTAAAAACCAATTTGGAAAGTAGTAAAGAGCTACCTGAATTCATAGTCCTTTCTAAACAACTACAACGGGATATGGAACAAAAGGACAAGGAAACAGTTGCCAGGAAAAAAGAAAATACCAGAGGGACATGAAGGACTATGTAGATGATCTAGTATACAAGTGGCAGAACAAACTGTAGGAATCTGGGATTGCCTCAAATAGGAGCTCTCCTGAACAAGATAAAAGACAGAATACAACTAATGAAAGAGAAAACAATCACAATTCTAACACAATGGAGACCAACCAAGTGACTAATACTCCGAATCAAAAGCCCATAAAAAATGGAAATAATAATGGATGGAAACCTTTCTGGAAAAAGAACTGGCAGAATCAAAATACATATAATGCACCTAGACCATTCCAACAGATGCCGAATAGGGGAAGATCACGTTCACCTCCGTGGAGAAATCAAGCTTACCATAATGGAAATTACTATGAAAACCAAAGACGGGATGGATACCATTACCAACAGGAAGACAGAAGATGGTATGAGAATTCGTATAATGTGCCCGTATACAATCAGTATGATGCTCTAAGAAGAGATGATGGTGGAGGGGGAAGAACTCCAAGACATTATGACAACAGGAGAACACCCAATCACCACCACACTTATGGAAGAGAAAACAAAAACGGATCACCTAGGCGTTTTTTAGAGCAGAGACGCCAAGAATCCCAGAGGCGTCATCAGGAGAATGGAGTGCAGAGATTGAGGAATTGGAGCCCGGAACGCAGACCAGTGGAGACGAGGAGAGGGGATCCCAGGAACCAGGATGCTCAGAGGAATCGAGACAGAGAAGAGAAAACGAGAAGAACACCAGGAAGGACTCAAGAAAATCAATCTGGAAGACATGGAAATCAAGGAGAGGATGCAGGGCGGGAGCAAAGAAACAGAAGAAGAAGAGACTAATAGGAGAAGGGATTATTAATATTAGTGGAGTGGAACTCACAAAAGAGGAAATCAAAGTGCTTGATAAGGGCCTCAAATTTGCCCCAAAGAAAAACTTTAACAAATTTGATGCATATGTGGACATTAACAAATTTGCTAGAAGTCTCCACATAAAAAAGTACATGATGAATAAACCAGGGGAAGGTATAGCAAGAAATATTACTGTAGAGAATGATGTTTTATTCAGTAACTTAAGGAATAAATCTGTATTCAATCCGCCAATAAGCAATGAGGGACACATTGAAGCATTCAGACGGATGGTACTAAAGGACCTGTAGGAGATGAAAATTAAGAAAATATCTGATCCAGGAGATATCAAAAATGGTATAAGAAAACTTGAAGAAAGAAAAGATATAGTGGTGAGACAAGCAGATAAGGGTGGGGCCATTGCCATTCAATCGAAAGTGGCCTATAAGAGGGAGATTGAGCGCCAATTAAGTGACAACACTACTTACCTGAAACTACCAGGGAACCCTATAGTTCGCTATAAAGATTATTTTGCTATTCTCATAAAGAGAGGAACCAATAAAGGTCTTCTGAATAGGAAGGAAGGGAAATATTTACAACCTGTTGGGTGTAAGATTCCAGTCTTGTACACGCTCCCGAAGATCCATAAATCAAGAGAAAATCCCCCAGGAAGGCCAATTGTTAATGGAATCAATTCCGTGGGGGCAAGAATAGGAGAATATATAGACTGGTTCTTGCAGCCGTTAGTGAAAAAAACCGAATCCTATCTTAGAGACACGAAACATCTAATTCAGTTACTTGATACCATTGCACTGGATGGAAGCTCGAACTATATGGCCACAGAAGATGTATCATCATTATACACAATCATTAACCATAAGGAAGCTATACAAGCCATGAACTGGGCATTGAATGGTCTTAGTGACCTAAAAAATGCACAAAAAAAGTTTATTTGCAATTGTCTGGAATATAGCTTGGATCACAACTATTTCTGGTATGAAAATGATTATTTTAAGCAAATCTGCGGTATAGCTATGGGCGCGAAATATGCACCTAGTGTGGCTAATCTTTACATGGTGGAGTGGGAAGCAGAGGTTTTATACAACAGGAAACCGCATCAGTTGCTTTTATATAAACGTTTTATTGATGACATTTTAATTATTTGGTCAGGGGATAGGGAGAGTCTTATTGACTTTGGCTTTTATCTAAATTCAAATGAAAAAAATATCAAATTATCTTGGGAGATAAGTGATTAAAAAATTCATTTTCTGGACTTGGAGATTACTAAATAAGGGGCCAAACTAATGACACAAACGCACTTTAAAACTGTGGACAGAAATAGTTACCTACCTCTAGACAGCTGTCACCACACTCCCTGGCTAGATAACATACCAAAGGGACAGCTTCTAAGATTAAGAAGAAACTGCACTAAGACAGACATATTTCTGAAACAGGCCGATTTTATCGGTAAAAGATTTGTGGAAAAGGGCTACAAACAGGATTTCATTGAAAAGAAAATACAAGATGTTGTTGCTATGGAAAGAAATATGCTAATTCAGGACTCCACAAGGACCAATTCTTTTGTTGGGGGAGTACCCTTAATAATGGATTACAGTGTGCAACATAAACAGATTGAAACTATTTGCAAGAAATATTGGCACATTGTGAAAGCTGATCGACATTTGTCACTAATACTCCCAGAAAAACCGATGTTCACTTATAGGAGAGCACCTACCCTAAGACATATGATCGCAAAAAATGTACTTGACCCACCTGAGAAAAAAAGTTTCTCATTTTTTTAATGAAAAAGGCTATTACTCATGTAAAAAATGTTTTACATGTAGACATACCATAGAAAGTAAAAAGAAAAAAGAAACTTTCAAATCCAATTTTACAGGGAAAGAATATAAGATAAAAGATTGTATCTCCTGTGAGACGGAGGGGGTAGTTTATCTTTTAGAATGCCCATGTAAAATTCAGTACGTTGGAAGGACAAAAAGGAAACTTCGAAAAAGACTTCGGGAGCATACTCAAAATATAAAAAATGGGTTCCCCAAGCATAGCCTATCTCGTCATTATGACCATTGCCATAACAGAGACCCCTCCTCACTAAGGGTACGGGCCATAGAGAAATACAAACCCCATTGGAGGGGGGATAATAGGGTACAGAAGATCAGTCAGGCGGAATCCCGCTGGATACATGAATTGTGCACTCTGACGCCGCATGGGCATAATGTTGAATTTGATCTTAATTGTTTTATATCCAATTTTTTGTATTTTTATCCCACCCTCCCCCTCCTTTTATTTGTAGGGTGTCAGTTTTTAATTGAGTTATTAATTACTGATCTTATGGTATTCTATATATTGCGGTTTACAATTACCATTGCTCCCCATTATATTTTCTTTGATTATTGATTATTGCCATTCATTATTATTAATATTATTATTATTCCTCATCTCCATGGATTTTAGATTTAGTCATCTCTTATTGAATTAATATTCTATTCACTTAGCCTGAGCATTTTATTATTAATATATTTATTATCCCATTGTCTATTTTAATAGTACAAACCTTTTTCCCTTTTAGAATATGATTAAACCTTTTGTCATTAAAACCATACAATATAATAGGGGGTGTACCATCGTCCTAGTATTTAGATATAGATTGAGGGGTCTCAAGGATTCCCCACAAACCCTGAAACTCCAATGAAAAAATGTGGGCAGGGAGGACTATATCGGTACTGTGTGTGTATAGGTTCAGAAACCTGAGTAATTCATATTGGATAAGTTTAAGAAAAATGTATTTACATATAAACATCAAAACAAAAATAAAAACTACATCACATTAAAACACATTACAAAAATACAAACTTGACCACAATCAGGTCACCGGTTGTGCAATCCCATTTTTTAGCAAAAAAGGTGGGGTATCGGTGAAGAAATTGGAATCATGAGACCAACAGTCTCTAGTCTCGACTAGTTTCGCTTTCACTTCGTCAGGAGACGGTCTAAAATATAACATGAAACATATATCAGACATTAAAAACAGCACATCATTGTTTATCTAAGTCGGGGGTTTTTTTGTGTGAGAAAACACCCCGAAAAATAATATGATACGTAATGGGGGAATTTTGTCACATCATGTCTCCTACCTAGAGGCACAAAGTCCCTTGGCCCCAGAGAGAGGGTCCCAGACAAACAGTGAATGGATATCTCACACGTGGACCAAGACCAAGTCTTTGAAGCAGACCTGGATAATAAGAATGTATATCAGTGGTAGTAAAGAATTGATTGCATATTTGAATCAGTGAATATAGTAAGTGCAAGGGGCTACTGAAAAGTGCAGTAGTGTGCACCGCTTGAGAGGAAGACATTATAGGAGTATTCCTCATAAAAGGAACTAGAGTCCAGAGGTGGAAAGGGAGGACAAAAGAAATTGAATGAAATAAAGGAAGTATAAATGTGGGAGCACCCAGGGGAAGAAACAAAGCAACAGGAAGGGGGAGGGGGCCATAGAAAGTAAAGGTAAGGAGGAAGAAGCATATCACCAAAACCACCAAATATTAAGATGCACCAGGGGATAAAAGAGAGAGGCAGGGGAAAGTCCCCAAGATACAGAAACAAAACCATCACCCGGAGAGCCAGAAACATGCAGAAGATGCAGATAGGGGAAAGTATTCAGAAGAATAGCACATCCCAAATACCAACAAGTGACTACAAAGAGCCTATAATTAAACATAGTGTTAATACCTGTGTGCCCAAACGGGCATGAAATACTAAAAAAGATATGGGTCCCATGACATGGAAATCCCGTATGCAGAATGTGCAGATGCTCACAGTAATGGCCCAGTTAGAGTAGCCAGTACAAAAGGCTGGTGATATATCAGTCACCAGTCCATGGGGATGACCAAAAACGAGCCTGGTAAGACAATGATAGGAGGAAATCAGGATAATGACATGGATCACCATAGCACAGTATAGAGGTACAGATAACGATTGACCCGCAAACCATAAAGACTCACTTTTTATGTATATGATGATATACATATGTCCTGGGACCTGGCTCCGGTGCAACCTGCATCACTGGAGCCAGGTTTAAATACCCCCGATGTCTGTGTCACCACCTGGGAGACGCCATGGAGGAACGAGCGTGCTGACATACAGGGGGCGGAGCTGCTGAGAGGCGCGGCCATCTCCCGGGTCAAGGATTGGTCTATGCAGGGTAACCAAGCCGTGCAGTAAAGGACGTAGGTTGCGTCTGACAAGGGGAAGGGCCATGGGCGGTGTTTGCATCTGACACGTAAGTAACCGTGTCGACGCGGGGGGGGGGGGAAGACAGCCTCACCGCCGCTGCCATGGTGACCGCCGGTGGGTGTCACCTGCAGGGCGTGTAGCTGTACATCAGCCTCTAATCCCTGGTCTGCCCTTACTGCAGCCCTGGGCTGAAGCCCCAATGGATGCGGCCATGACTAAGGGCAAAATATAAAATTGAGTCCTAAGGTATACGTCTGCATTCATCCTCATCTATTGTGGGGAAATCATAACAGACGGGCCAAATTGAATGACCAGGCAAGTCAAAGCAAAGGGATTTTGTTGCAAACAGAACATCATTGGTACTGGAGCAGCCGATATCCACACATAGAGCGCATATGAATAAAGCCCATTAAAGGGGAAAAAAAATTAAACGTGGAAAGTGGAAAGAACATTAGTAATGAAAAAGTGCAGTGATAAATGCTGTGCTATGATTATTGCAACCCTGATAAATCAGGTGTGCTACGTGCAGAAAAAGGGGAAAGCTGGGGGACCAATCAAATGGGGTCCAGGGAACAATTAGGGCATGGAGACATGATCGACAACATAATACCTGATAATCAAATACATTAGTATATTTAAATATAATTTATAATATATACACATTGCAATTGACAGTTTATATAGCAGTACAAACAAATTCAGTATGTGAATATATATAGCAGCCTCCTGTGTTACAAGAGGCTGATCGCAAGACATTTCAAAACAGTGTATCTCTATCAAAATGGTGTCTGGGTGACACAGTTTGAAAGTTAAATAGGCATTCACAACGTGACAGGAAACAAAGGTTTTTGTTTCCTATACCCCGGTAGGGGAAATTTGAAGAATCACTCCCACGTTTTGCCTATTAGGTGTCTAAGTCTGGGCAAGCCAAACAGTTGAATGAGCAAGGGGCCTCAATTTGACCATCTAGCATCTTATTGGGATGGATTCCCAGCCGAAATCCATTCTATTAAAGAAAGGGTTTAAACGAGTTCATTTCGTTGAGACCGGGGGATACAGTCGCCCCCAGTCGTTCGATCCAGAGGCATTCTCGCTGGAGTAGCGTTCTGTCTCTGTCCCCTCCTCGTGAATCCAGGGGTATCACCTCTAACACAAAAAACTTTACAACATAGGGATTGAATTTGTGATACAGCCCTATGTGTCGGCCAATAGTCGTGAGTTTACCGTTCGTTGAATGGTATATATGATCGCCTATTCGTTGGCGTAATTCCCTTATAGTTTTCCCTACATAAAATGCACGACACTCACATGTCATGAGATAGATGACTCCAGTGGTGCCACAGTCCACTGAGAAGCGTGGGGCAAATACCTCACCATTAGGCAAGGTATGTTTATGGCCCGGGAGGATCCAGGGACACAGGGAACAAGAACCACATATCGATGTACCTCTAGGTCCACCTGTTCTCAGTTTGGCCGGTTTGTAATGACTGCTTGTCAGACGGCTTTTAAGGGCATTTGCCCTACGGAACACCAACTCAGGGGTTGCACGTACGTGTTTATGGAGTATAGGGTGGTCACTCAACAAATGCCAATGTTTTCCAAGAATTGATCGCAATTGATCATGGTGTGCAGAGAATTTTGTAACCACTTTTGCAGTATAGGGTCTGGCTACCCGAGGTTGTTGAAATAATAAAGAAGATCTGGTTCGGGCCTTAGCCCTATTAAAGGCCCTTCTGAGGGTTGATCGAGTGTACCCTCTCGAGAGTAGGCGTTCACGTAGTGCATTTGCCTGAATACAGAAATCTGTCTCCAAGGTGCAGTTCCTCCGCAGGCGCAAGTATTGCGCGTATGGTATACTTTGTATAAGGGAATGTGGGTGAGCGCTAGAAGCGTGTAAGAGGGTATTTCCCGCCGTTGGCTTGCGGAATAAATCCGTGACTATCATACCATCTTCATTCTTGATGATTGTCAGATCCAAATAAGGGATCTGAGAATCATCAAATGTATACGTAAAAAACAAGTTGTCAGTATTTTGATTGAGTAGATTAATAAATTCCTGTAATAATTGACTAGGTCCTGTCCAGATCATGAAAACATCGTCTATGAAACGATACCAACATGTGACATGTTGGAGGTAAATATCGTATTTCTCATTAGAAAAAATCTTACATTCCCAAGCGCCCAAAAATAAATTAGCGTATGAGGGTGCACAGGAAGTGCCCATGGCCACTCCCTGGCTTTGTAAAAAATGCTGGTTTTCAAATAAAAAATAATTCCTAGTGAGAATGAATGTCAGAAGTTTAAGGATGAATTCATTACGGGGCCACAATGTGCGTTCCTCCTCCATGAGGAAGGATCTGGCTGTCCGGACTCCCTGCTCGTGGGGGATGCTAGAGTACAAGGCCTCCACATCAATAGCCATGAGCAGGGAGTCCGGAGAGACCTGGATCCCCTCCAAATGGCACAAAAGATCTGAGGTATCGCGGTGTAAGATGGGAGGCTCTGCACATGAGAAATTAGAAAATAATCAACAAACTTACTTGCATGATCTGTCAATGAACCTATTCCAGAAACGATTGGACGACCGGGAGGTCGCACCAACTGTTTATGGGTTTTGGGCAGTGTGTAAAACGTGGGAGTTCGGGGATGTTTTGGAATCAGATAATTCAAAGTGTCTTGATCTATATGACCACCCCAGAAGGCTTCAGTACAGATGTCAATAAATTCATTGACATATAACTGAATATTGCATACTGTCTAAAATATTCAGTATGCCAATGTTTTACTGAATATTTTAGACAGTACATTCGGGAGGAGGTGTGTCCAATGGGACTCAGAGTCCAATTATTTCCAACTACTAAAGATCCATCCCCAACCTTTAAATCGACTTGGGAAAAAGTTCTGACTCAGTGCAGTCTAGATCTCATGAAAACTTTAATTAATCAATACATACTCGACATGGTGCTACTCGACGGTGAGATTGAACGTCTCAGTGTCCAGTACCAACATGTAATGGATGTTACCTCATTTCCGGACAAATGGAAGGAGGTCAGGGTACGATTGGAAGAACTGAATAAGGATATCATCATCAAAAAACAAGCAAAATTTGTGAAAGATAAGCTGGCCTTCTCTGAAGGCTACGCTTATAAATGGGCAGACCGCCCATCTGGCCGTAGAGGACCCCCAAGAGGGCAACCTCCGCCCAGACATATGACTGCCAATTCTGAATCTGACTCTTCTGTCTCTTCATCCCGGTCCTCCAATGTAGGTACACGACTGCAGGGATCAGCATTGACTAATGCCACCCGTAAACGTCAATGAAAAACAGGAGGTACTCCACCGACTGCACCTAGGAAAGGTAAAAGAATGTCCACATCACATCAGTCTGCCCATACACCAGGCGAACCTTCACCTGAGGCCAATGCGACTGCAGGGACGACCACTCCAGTGACGACACTACATCATGTAATCCCAAAGGTATTAAGCTCCGTTGCAGTCA
Organism: Rana temporaria; assembly: GCF_905171775.1. Lineage (NCBI taxonomy): Eukaryota > Metazoa > Chordata > Amphibia > Anura > Ranidae > Rana > Rana temporaria. The sequence goes on from NC_053496.1 coordinate 152,418,290, forward strand.
ATCCCAAAAAGGCCCTATTGGACCTAGATTTTTTAGATCTGACCAAACAACTGAAGATAGACACATTTGTACGCAAGGGGTCTCTGACCACCCCCCTGCCGGCCACACCTCTCCCCAACCAACATCTATCTCAACCAATCTAAATATTATCAACCTGACACCGACCATCTTGTCCACTGATGAAATATCAGTTTTACAATTGGGCCTGGGCTTTTGTCCTACTGACCCCATACATGTAACGGAGACCATTAAAGACCTTTATCTTTTCGCCCGCAATTTAACTTTTAAATTTATTTTCGACAAAGATCGTCAGAACTTAGCATTGGAGCGTGAATTGTCCGAACGCACCAAGGACTTTACGATGAAAGAATTTAGGGCGTTATGGGACTTAATGTTGCTTTATGACGAGGGATGCACCGATGACCCCCTGACATCTCCGGATGGTGGTGGCGTTGGAGTCAACGGTGCACCCCCTGATGTGTCCATTGGGACGCTTCCCTGCGGCCCTAATAAATTGAGAAAATTTAAACCCAGTTCCCGTAAATTTCCCGACTTAATGACCTGTCCGGCCATTTGGGCATTCTTACAACAGACCATTAAAGATCTTAAGCGAAGTCGATGGCAATCTTTCCATCCTAATTTAACCTCAAACCAACAAAAAGCTCTGTCTTCACTGCAGCAACGTAATGACATTGTTGTGAAGCCGGCCGACAAAGGCGGTAACATTGTCATTATGACGCATGACCAGTATCTTTCAATGTGTTATAACGTACTGGACAATACAACGTGGTACCAGCCTATCCCAGCTAGCAATATTCAGTTATATGTCAATGAATTTATTGACATCTGTACTGAAGCCTTCTGGGGTGGTCATATAGATCAAGACACTTTGAATTATCTGATTCCAAAACATCCCCGAACTCCCACGTTTTACACACTGCCCAAAACCCATAAACAGTTGGTGCGACCTCCCGGTCGTCCAATCGTTTCTGGAATAGGTTCATTGACAGATCATGCAAGTAAGTTTGTTGATTATTTTCTAATTTCTCATGTGCAGAGCCTCCCATCTTACATCCGCGATACCTCAGATCTTTTGTGCCATTTGGAGGGGATCCAGGTCTCTCCGGACTCCCTGCTCGTGGCTATTGATGTGGAGGCCTTGTACTCTAGCATCCCCCACGAGCAGGGAGTCCGGACAGCCAGATCCTTCCTCATGGAGGAGGAACGCACATTATGGCCCCGTAATGAATTCATCCTTAAACTTCTGACATTCATTCTCACTAGGAATTATTTTTTATTTGAAAACCCAGCATTTTTTACAAAGCCAGGGAGTGGCCATGGGCACTTCCTGTGCACCCTCATACGCTAATTTATTTTTGGGCGCTTGGGAACGTAAGATTTTTTCTAATGAGGAATACGATATTTACCTCCAACATGTCACATCCCTTATTTGGATCTGACAATTATCAAGAATGAAGATGGTATGATAGTCACGGCGGGAAATACCCTCTTACACGCTTCTAGCGCTCACCCACATTTCCTTATACAAAGTATACCATTGCGCAATACTTGCTCCTGCGGAGGAACTGCACCTTGGAGACAGATTTCTGTATACAGGCAAATGCACTACGTGAACGCCTACTCTCGAGAGGGTACACTCGATCAACCCTCAGAAGGGCCTTTAATAGGGCTAAGGCCCGAACCAGATCTTCTTTATTATTTCAACAACCTCGGGTAGCCAGACCCTATACTGCAAAAGTGGTTACAAAATTCTCTGCACACCATGATCAATTGCGATCAATTCTTGGAAAACATTGGCATTTGTTGAGTGACCACCCTATACTCCAAAAACACGTACGTGCAACCCCTGAGTTGGTGTTCCGTAGGGCAAATGCCCTTAAAAGCCGTCTGATAAGCAGTCATTACAAACCGGCCAAACTGAGAACAGGTGGACCTAGAGGTACATCGATATGTGGTTCTTGTTCCCGGTGTCCCTGGATCCTCCCGGGCCATAAACATACCTTGCCTAATGGTGAGGTATTTGCCCCACGCTTCTCAGTGGACTGTGGCACCACTGGAGTCATCTATCTCATGACATGTGAGTGTCGTGCATTTTATGTAGGGAAACTATAAGGGAATTACGCCAACGAATAGGTGATCATATATACCATTCAACGAACGGTAAACTCACGACTATTGGCCGACACATAGGGCTGTATCACAAATTCAATCCCTATGTTGTAAATTTTTTTGTGTTAGAGGTGATACCCCTGGATTCACGAGGAGGGGACAGAGACAGAACGCTACTCCAGCGAGAATGCCTCTGGATCGAACGACTGGGGGCGACTTCTATCCCCCGGTCTCAACGAAATAAACTCATTTAAACCCTTTCTTTAATAGAATGGATTCCGGCTGGGAATCCATCCCAATAAGATGCTAGATGGTCAAATTGAGGCCCCTTGCTCATTCAACTGTTTGGCTTGCCCAGACTTAGACACCTAATAGGCAAAACGTGGGAGTGATTCTTCAAATTTCCCCTACCGGGGTATGGGAAACAAAAACCTTTGTTTCCTGGCACGTTGTGAATGCCTATTTAACTTTCAAACTGTGTCACCCAGACACCATTTTGATAGAGATACACTGTTTTAAAATGTCTTGCGATCAGCCTCTTGTTACACAGGAGGCTGCTATATATATTCACATACTGAATTTGTTTGTACTGCTATATAAACTGTCAATTGCAATGTGTATATATTATAAATTATATTTAAATATACTAATGTATTTGATTATCAGGTATTATGTTGTCGATCATGTCTCCATGCCCTAATTGTTCCCTGGACCCCATTTGATTGGTCCCCCAGCTTTCCCCTTTTTCTGCACGTAGCACACCTGATTTATCAGGGTTGCAATATTCATAGCACAGCATTTATCACTGCACTTTTTCATCACTAATGTACTTTCCACGTTTAATTTTTTTTCCCCCTTTAATGGGCTTTATTCATATGCGCTCTATGTGTGGATATCGGCTGCTCCAGTACCAATGATGTTCTGTTTGCAACAAAATCCCTTTGCTTTGACTTGCCTGGTCATTCAATTTGGCCCGTCTGTTATGATTTCCCCACAATAGATGAGGATGAATGCAGACGTATACCTTAGGACTCAATTTTATATTTTGCCCTTAGTCATGGCCGCATCCACTGGGGCTTCAGCCCAGGGCTGCAGTAAGGGCAGACCAGGGATTAGAGGCTGATGTACAGCTACACGCCCTGCAGGTGACGCCCACCGGCGGTCACCATGGCAGCGGCGGTGACGCTGTCTTCCTCACTCCCCGTGTTGACACGGTTACTTACGTGTCAGACGCAAACACCGCCCATGGCCCTTCCCCTTGTCAGACGCAACCTACGTCCTTTACTGCGCGGCTTGGTTACCCTGCATAGACCAATCCTTGACCCGGGAGACGGCCGCGCCTCTCAGCAGCTCCGCCCCCTGTACGTCGGCACGCTCGTTCCTCCATGGCGTCTCCCAGGTGGTGACACAGACATCGGGGGTATTTAAACCTGGCTCCAGTGATGCAGGTTGCACCGGAGCCAGGTCCCAGAACATATGTATATCATCATATACATAAAAAGTGAGTCTTTATGGTTTGCGGGTCAATCGTTATCTGTACCTCTATACTGTGCTATGGTGATCCATGTCATTATCCTGATTTCCTCCTATCATTGTCTTACCAGGCTCGTTTTTGGTCATCCCCATGGACTGGTGACTGATATATCACCAGCCTTTTGTACTGGCTACTCTAACTGGGCCATTACTGTGAGCATCTGCACATTCTGCATACGGGATTTCTATGTCCTGGGACCCATATCTTTTTTAGTATTTCATGCCCGTTTGGGCACACAGGTATTAACACTACGTTTAATTATAGGCTCTTTGTAGTCACTTGTTGGTATTTGGGATGTGCTATTCTTCTGAATACTTTCCCCTATCTGCATCTTCTGCATGTTTCTGGCTCTCCGGGTGATGGTTTTGTTTCTGTATCTTGGGGACTTTCCCCTGCCTCTCTCTTTTATCTCCTGGTGCATCTTAATATTTGGTGGTTTTGGTGATATGCTTCTTCCTCCTTACCTTTACTTTCTATGGCCCCCTCCCCCTTCCTGTTGCTTTGTTTCTTCCCCTGGGTGCTCCCACATTTATACTTCCTTTCTTTCATTCAATTTCTTTTGTCCTCCCTTTCCACCTCTGGACTCTAGTTCCTCTTATGAGGAATACTCCTATAATGTCTTCCTCTCAAGCGGTGCACACTACTGCACTTTTCAGTAGCCCCTTGCACTTACTATATTCACTGATTCAAATATGCAATCAATTCATTACTACCACTGATATACATTCTTATTATCCAGGTCTGCTTCAAAGACTTGGTCTTGGTCCACGTGTGAGATATCCATTCACCGTTTGTCTGGGACCCTCTCTCTGGGGCCAAGGGACTTTGTGCCTCTAGGTAGGAGACATGATGTGACAAAATTCCCCCATTACGTATCATATTATTTTTCGGGGTGTTTTCCCACACAAAAAAAGCCCCGACTTAGATAAACAATGATGTGCTGTTTTTAATGTCTGATATATGTTTCATGTTATATTTTAGACCGTCTCCTGACGAAGTGAAAGCGAAACTAGTCGAGACTAGAGACTGTTGGTCTCATGATTCCAATTTCTTTACCGATACCCCCACCTTTTTTGCTAAAAAATGGGATTGCACAACCGGTGACCTTTGTATTTTTGTAATGTGTTTTAATGTGATGTAGTTTTTATTTTTGTTTTGATGTTTATATGTAAATAAATTTTTCTTAAACTTATCCAATATGAATTACTCAGGTTTCTGAACCTATACACACAGTACCGATATAGTCCTCCCTGCCCACATTTTTTCATTGGAGTTTCAGGGTTTGTGGGGAATCCTTGAGACCCCTCAATCTATATCTTATTCCATTTTAATTGGTCTTATGTAATATCTCCGGCATCCAGCAGGGGGATAGTTACCCTTTTATCTGCCATTTGGATGATATGATACATCTGGACGTTTTGCTTAATACTACTAGAGGGAGCCAAGAAAAGTATCTGATTGGCTATTCAGTATTTATTATAGAGTTACTATAGCACATTGCCGATTGTATGAAAATTGTTATGCCTTGCCCGCTGTGTTATTACCATGTCAGCGCGGCACTATATAAGTCACCCCCGCACCAGCGGCTCTCTATCCTATGATTAAGTGACGTGCTGTCACGATACGCGTGAGGATTCCGGAGAGCTGTTGGTGACGTCATCCGCTCGCGGCCGCAGAGCGGAGACACTCTTGTACTACACATGCTGATGACTCATCTATGTTTGTGAGTGTATTCTTTGTTTTTTACGAATAAATTGTAAAAGGTTTTTATGCTATGGGAGCCTTCCTGTTCTTTATTTGAGTGTCAGCGCTGGGATCTTCGAGCGTTCAGGTGCGGGATTTGGTGCAGCAGGCTGACTGTGTGAGGTATATCCCATCCTTAACAGAACTACATTAGGCTATATTAAAGCCTTACTAAGGTAAGGGGCTGGTGGAAACGCTTATCTCACATTTGCACTGAGAGACGATTGGCATCTATTATTTTCTTTGCAAGCACATGTGCATGTTCATTTTGATGCACTGAATCATCAATTTATGGATTGTTGGTGGAGCACATAATACACTCTGGAAATCAGCGATTGAAGTTTTAAAGAAATATATTTTGAACTTTGGACTTTGTTATATTTGCACAACTGTGCACTTGTCACTTTGGCATGTTTTAATTTTCTGACACTATATTTGATTTTAATCCCTTGAGGGATTTATTGTATGGGACACATATTTTTTCACTGCAATTTTTTGGATTGGATTTGTTTTCACTGATGCATGAATTTAATTTTATTTTTAGATTTTGATCACTGGATTTCAGAAAGGATTCACTGAATATTATTATATTTTTTTGCACATTGCACTTTATATTGATGTAGCATTATTTTAGGAATTTTTATTCACATTATACATATATTTTTTTGTTCAACGCTACTATTTTTATATTTTTTATTCCTCAATATATTTATGATTATTTTCTGGTAGCACGGTGCTCTTGGTGGCACGTTTGTCTACTCAACAGTTTTTTATTATTAATATTCCACTCTCTTTACCCTCTACATCAATTGATTGATGCTGGGCGGGTTTGACTTGAAGTGGAACATATATATTATATAATTACAGATACTTTTGGATACTCCTACATGATTATTTCTTTGATCAATTTTTAGATAGTTCTTATTTAATTCTAGCAAGCGCCATTACACCCCCCTACTTTAAATTACTACCAGTGTGTGAACACTATTAGTCGTGGCTGCTGCTTAAGTAGATCCTTTTATTTATTTATGTTATTTATTTCGATCTCCATGCTTTGGTTAGTTTGATTTGCGCATTAGTTCCCCCCATTTTTCAGTGTAGTGTAGTATGGTGATCAGTGTAGAATGGTGGTCAGTGTAGTGGACAGTATAGTACAGTGGTCAGTGTAGTATGGTGGACAGTATAGTGGTCAGTGTAGTTCTCAGTTTTTAGTAGTGGATAGTGTAGTGCAGTGAACAGTGTAGTGTGTAATGGTCAGTAAAGTAATCAGGTTGGTCAGGGACTCTGGGAGTGTCTAAGTGTGCAGGTTGGGGCCCAAATTTCCTGCCTTGCCCCGGGTGCTCACAACCCACGCTACGCCACTGACACAGCCGAGCTGGAACAGAGACCCATAATTTGGCATGAAAATTTGATCTAAACTACAGCTCAGATAACTAAATTTAAAAAATAGCACCTAATCAACAGGAGCAGGGCGCTACACATGTAATATGAGGAATTACCTAAATGATCTTATCAGAAAGGCGTTTGCACTATGTAGTTATTTGTATAGCTAAAGCTAACTACACACTATACAGTCTGATTCGACAATTTCCTTTAGATCTACCAATATTTATGTAGTGTAAGGACACTCCAGACTGGATACAAATCAAATAGATTGTTAAGGTTTGTCTTTATGTTACAAAGTTTTGATAAATCTATGACCTCATTCACACCTTCGTGTTCTGGGAATTTGTGCAGAAATGCAGCAAAACATGCATTACATTTGCGTCACCAAATTTTTTTAGAACCCCAAGTGTAGTTTGCCGAAAAATGCTCAAATACAGAATAAATTTAGCTGTAAATCCACGGACACCTTTTAGAGGAGATTGGTGCACATTAATTTTTATTATTTATAACTCCTATAGACCAGTTCTCACCTTGAGATGTTCGCACTGCAACAAATCCCACTGCAATCAAAAAGCAGAGATCACAGTTTAGTTGAATCCAAAAATGTCTTTTAATATACTGACATATTTTAAAAACCTAAAATGACTTCAGGCTGGCCCCTTTTGCAGGTATAGCTATGGAAAACATTAGATATAAGCACCTATCAGTGGCTGCCTGTGCATTGTGGGTGCTCAGGCATTGCCCCTCACTAACACCTCCGCAGCTCCCTAATGCATGTGCCGGACATATGGATTTCTATTGCAGGGGTGGGCGAGGGAGTGTTTTAACACTAATAGGCTTCAAAATAGGGTGGGCTTGGGGTGCAAAGAGTGCACCCCAATTCCACCCAATTGTGTGACCATAGCGAATTAATTTTCACTGTTTTTAAACTACAGTGCCTCCCCGCCAATCAGGGGGCAGGTCAGTGAGACATGTTTCCTGATTGGCCAAAGCACCAGGAGATGCCTAGTGTTGTGGAAGAGGAGATACTGGAGCTGGACCCACCGATGCCCGGAGGACACAGCCAGCGAGGAGAGGAGGACACAGCCAGCCCGTCCGTCACATAGTAAGTGATGGACATGGGGGGGGGGGTTAGGGTTAGCTGGCTGTCAGTGGCACGAGTTCCGTGGCCGTCCCTGGTGCAGGGGGTGCAGGGCCGGCCCTGTGATAGGATCGGATGGTACCATGGTACCAAGCGGCACTTTTAGGGGGGCGGCAAAGTGCCGCCCATCAGCCAGCTCGTTCCGCCGCTCCGCTGTCTGTAAGGAGCCCAGCGCCACTGCCTGTGAGGAGTGGACATTTGCAGCCCAGGGGGGAGCAGTCAGGCACCGCTGCCTGCGAGCAGCCTGGTGCCGCTGCCGCTAGTGGGGGCGGGAAGAACACTCGCAGCTTGGGGGGGCAGTCAGCGAGTGAGGCGCCGCTGCCTGTGAGACAGAACACTCGCAGCCCGGTGGGGGGGGGGGGGGGTTAGTAGCAGTCAGTGAGTGAGCTGGCAGGGGAGCAGAGAGATGATGTCATCTCTCACCGCCCGTCCTGCATCACCATCATGCAGTGACCATCTGCAACGTGTGGCAAGTGACAGGATATACTACTTTGTGTCTGAATGATCAGCCGGCTGTCTCCAGTCTCAGGTGTTTTAGAGCTCTCACAGCTGCAAAAACTTGACTATGGTATAACAGATATCCCCTTTTCGCTGCTAAGACCCACCAATTATACTCCCCCTTTAAACCTTTAATAAATAACGAGACCACCACTTGTAAATTGGAGTAAAAACTGTCCGTAGCAGCCTCCTTTATTTTAAATTAACTTTAAATATTAAAGAACAAATGAACAACAACATATTCCTGTAAACAGTTCTCTCCACAACTAGCGCTGGAGTTTGCAGGCACCACTAAAAAACACTATCTTGTAACCTTTAACATTTATAACATTTTGGCACTGCGGTACCTAACCTCTGCTCATAGGCCTCAAGCCGACAAGCTGGCTCAGAGACGACCACTGACCGCAGTGCCCCCCATTAACCAAACATTCCAGCTACACTTTGGTAAACTGGCAAAGAACACCCCTTCAACACCCATACCACCGCTAGGTATTGGCATCCTCTTTGAGGTATTCCTTCTCCTGCAAAGTCCAACACCCGCCACAAGCACCCAAAGGTAACACCTTACCTTTGGGCGCACCTCCACACCCTCAAGGCTCGCTGTACCCCATCCTGCAGGCCCAACACCCACATATCGATACCCATGTCTGTAAGGTGAACTCCATCACCCCGCAAGTATCTCCATGTATCCACCTCCAACTCCGGGTGCCTAACTACCAATCCCCCATTCCTAATTACAAACCTCCCCACATCTCTATTAACCACTTCCCGCCCGGCCTATGGCCGATTTACGTCCGGGAAGTGGTTATGAAATCCTGACAGGACGTTCTAGAACGTCCTGCAGGATTTCATGCCGCGCGCGCCCGTGGGGGCGCGCATCGCGGCGATCGGTGATGCGGGGTGTCAGTCTGACACCCTGCATCTCCGATCTCGGTAAAGAGCCTCCGGCGGAGACTCTTTACCACGTGATCAGCCGTGTCCAACCACGGCTGATCACGATGTAAACAGGAAGAGCCGTCGATGGCTCTTCCTCACTCGCGTCTGACAGACGCGAGTAGAGGATAGCCGATCGGCGGCTCTCCTGACAGGGGGGGTTAGCGCTGATTGTTTATCAGCGCAGCCCCCCCTCGGATCGCCACCCTGGAGCACCAGGGATGCCCACCCTGGAGCACCAGGGTGGGCAAAAAAAAAAAAAAAAGGCAAAAAAAAAAAAAAGTCTAAAAAAAAAGTCTAAAAAAAAAGTCTAAAAAAAAAAGCATAAAGAAAAAAGATGCCAGTCAGTGCCCACAAATGGGCACTGACTGGCAACCTGGCAAAAATAAGTGCTGCCACCCCAGTGTCCATCAGCGCCACCCCAGTGTCCATCAGCGCCACCCCAGTGTCCATCAGTGCCACCCCACAGTGCCCATCCATGCCCAGTGCCCACCTATCAGTGCCCATCTGTGCCACCCATAAGTATCCATCAGTGCCGCCCATCTGTGCCGCTTATGAGTGCCCATCTGTGCCGCCCATGAGTGCCCAGTGCCGCCTATGTGTGCCCATCAGTGCCGCCTATGTGTGCCCATCAGTGCCGCCTATGTGTGCCCATCAGTGCCGCCTATGTGTGCCCATCAGTGCCGCCTATGTGTGCCCATCAGTGCCGCCTATGTGTGCCCATCAGTGTCGCATACCAGCGCCGCCAATCAGTGCCACCTCATCTGTGCCCGTCAGTACTACCTCATCGATGTCCATCAGTGCCATCTCATCGGTGCCCATTAGTGCCGCCATATCAGTGCCCGTAATTGAAAGAGAAAACTTATTTACAAAAAAATTAACAGAAAAAAATAAAAACGTATTTTTTTTTCCAAATTTTCAGCCTTTTTTTAGTTGTTGCGCAAAAAAAAAAATCGCAGAGGTGATCGAATACCACCAAAAGAAAGCTCTATTTGTGGGGAAAAAAGGACGCCAATTTTGTTTGGGTACAGTGTAGCATGACCGCGCAATTGCCATTCAAAGTGCGACAGTGCTGAAAGCTGAAAATTGGCTTGGGCGGGAAGCTGCGTAAGTACCTGGTATGGAAGTGGTTAATCTTCCACCACGCTCTGTTCACCCCTTCCACTGACCTTGCCATCCTCCATGATGTCCTTGCCACCATGTCCGACCAAACTACAATTGTGTCCGGGAATGACATGCGTATGCGCAGAAAATCAAACTTTATGTCCCGTAATACATCCAGAATTGACCTAACCCCTAAATCATTTCCCCCCCACATGGAGAACCAGAACATCAGGCGGTCTGTCCAGGCGTGCAAACCTGTGCACTTCCTGGAACCGTCCTGCTCCACAGCATCCCAGGAAAACCTATCCAACGCACAGATGCCTCCTGTCTTTGGACCCCCAGCTGTCGACCGTCCGGTCGCACATCCGCTCTCCTAGCCCCCCAATGTACGAAGGAATGGCCCAGTATCCAGACCAAACCCTGTCCTGTACCTGAAAGACATTAAGCAATATATACATCACCAAACCATACACATCGGGAAACCGCCCCCTCATTAACATCGCCCCAATCCCATTGGTGTTAACATGTCATTTTCACTCCCGTTTTTTTTTTTTTTTATGCAACCCATTTCACTCTAAGCCCACCAGCAGCTGTGGCCTGACATATAGTCGAAACCTCCTTGACTCCCACCTACCTATCCGCTTGACCGTTTCCTCATCAAGCCCATTACGCGCCGCCTCTGTTGCTGCCCCAATTCTAAAGGAATGTGATGAAAATTCCTTCTCCGCAAGGCCCAAAGCCCCTAGACATTTTCTTTATCGTTACATCACGGGACACAGAGCGGCATTCATTACTATATGGGTTATATGGAGTACCTTCAGGTGATGGACACTGGCAATCTCAAACAGGAAATGCCCCTCCCTATATAACCCCCTCCCATAGGAGGAGTACCTCAGTTTTTACGCCAGTGTCTTAGGTAGATCGGGGGGTATGTGATCGAGAGTCCTAAAAAAGGATACAGCACCTCATCCCAAAATAGATTCAAAGGAGGGGAATTTTTTGGAAGAGTTGGGGGGATTATTGCGGTGCGATGAAGAAAACCAGACAAAGTATGTATGTATATATAAAAATATATAAAAAAAGGTTTATTCATTCAATTTTTACAAAATATAGTAATTCAATATACAGATAGTGCATAAATTATTTTGTGGGAGCAAGATCTAGAAATTTTTTTTTCGATCAGGTCGACCCTGGCTTCTTCAGGGGAATTTTCTTCATCGCACCACAATAATCCCCCCAACTCTTCCAAAAAATTCCCCTCCTTTGAATCTATTTTGGGATGAGGTGCTGTATCCTTTTTTAGGACTCTCGATCACATACCCCCCAATCTACCACGTATTTAGGTGTTTCAATTCACCGTCCAATCCGTGGTCGACAGTCCTTATAATAAACCAGACAAACTGTGTTATTTTTTCTTTGTCTTTCCCCTTTTTTCTTTATAAGAATTGTGATATTTTCCTAAAAAAAAAAAAATGTTTTGGTACTTTTTGTAAGAACTGATATTTCTATAACTGTAGATACACAAAATAACGATTTATTTAATATAGTTGGTTGATAGTAGCCTAAATACCGGTATTGGTGTACATCGTTAAACATGGCCGACTTCTGTGGGGCAGCCTGGGAGGATTTGATGTCCAGAATCCAGTCCTCCCAGAAAGAGGCCAAAATGTCGGATGAGGACTTAGATAAAATCTTCATGCGACTACAATGCCTTTTGGAAAAGAAGGCCAGAATCTATTGGCATAAAGCCTATTTTGAAAAATACATGGAAAATCATGTGGTCCCTTGGGGTCTACGAATCCAAATTTTCCCTAACGTACGTAAAATCAATGATTCCTTGAAGCAGTCATGGGAGCATAATTTACAAACTTGTTCTCAGGAAATGATTAGTATATTGTGTAAACAATATGAAAGTGAATTGGAGGAAATAGATGTCCAAATTGGTAATTGGTACTCTGATTGTGTACTTGCTTCGGTCTCCCCCAGGTTTGTCTCTCGTGACAAACATCTGAGGGCATACCTTGAGGAGTACACACTGAGTATCATTAGTACTAAAGAAGGAAAGTTCCAACGAGATAAACAAGCTCATGAAAATGGTTATGCCTATAAGTGGAACCAGGCTACACCCTCTAAGTATACTAAACCCTCAAATTTTGAGGGTCCTAAAACTCAAAACAATATACCAAATACAGGTTCTGCTTCTGTCTCTGTCTCTCCAAGTACCTCAACCACGTATCATGACTTTTCACAGGATAGACTTCCTAAGAGACGAAAGGGAGATCGCACTGCTGCGTCACTGGAATCACTACATCGCACTTTCGGCCCGCCCGGTAACCGTAAGTCACAAACAACTCACAATATTCCACTAAATACGCACTCGTCCACCCCATTACAGGGTAGACCATCCATCGCGGTTAAGGCCTCTAACCCCACACTACTACCATCAGTTGGGATTATCCCCTCTATCCCCTCCGCTCTATCCTCGTCCATCATACGACGGGTAAGCGAACCTCTCATTCCTACAATGTTTCCATCTAACACACAGTTAATCGATCCCAAGATTGCTCCCATTTTTTTAGGGAAAAATCAGGAACAAAACCCAACACCTACTCCTCAAGCTCCAATGTTGGCACTTCAGGACTAGAGGTAATCAACCTTTCAAGTGAAAACCTGACCACTGAACAAATCCATGTACTTGGCCTTGGACTAACTTTTTGCCCATCAGCTGATATGGACAAATTTCAGCTGATAAAAGACACACATTTATTTGCTCGACGCTTACTATTTAAGGTTCTTTATGATAAACCGAAACAATCAGACGGCATTGATTTTTCATTGATGGATTACACTGATCGGGAACTCCAGGCAATGGATGACCTGATGTGTCTATGGGAGGAGGGTCAGACTGGAGATGATACCACACCAAGATCTGTTGGTCTGGTCGTCTCTGGTGTGACCTTCCCTCCCCCGGCTTCATACAAGCCCAAATCGAGATCTTTTCCATCTTTACAGATGAATCCCAACCTTTGGGCTTTTGTTCAACAAGTGACAAATGAAATTCAACTTATGGACTTGAACAGGAGGGTTGATAAAAACTTGTCCCCTGCTCTGTTGAAAGCTGTGTCTGACTTGCAAAACCATCCCGGATTGATCATAAAGCCAGCCGATAAAGGCGGAAACGTCGTTGTCATGGATGTCGGGGCATATGAGTCCATGTGCCTCGACATCCTTGGCAACAAAGACTGGTACAGACCGATCTCTAAGACTTTAATAGAAAACTTCAATAAGGAGTACTATGAACTGATTTTTGAAGCCTATCAAAAAGGCACGATCGATTTAAATACCTGGAATTTTTTGAACGTGAGGGAATCCAAAATCCCTACATTCTATGCACTACCAAAAGTTCATAAATCTTTAGAACATCCCCCAGGTCGACCGATCGTTTCGGGATGCAACGGTTTAACAGAAAAAGCCAGCACCTTGGTGGACAGATATTTGTTACCACATGTTACGTCTCTTCCCTCTTATGTAAAGGACACCATCCACCTGCTCCAAACTCTGGATGGTAAGTCCATTCCACCTGGATCTTGGCTGGTGGCCCTCGACGTGGAGAGTCTGTATAACTGTATACCACACTCCAAAGGCCTTGAAATTATATCCATAGAATTACAGGCACGTGGCCTAAACTCTGATCCCTACAATGCTTTTGTCCTGAAACTTTTGAAGTTTATCTTAACAAGAAATGTATTTATGTTCGACTCCTCCCACTTCCTCCAGATACAGGGAGTGGCTATGGGGACCAAGTGTGCCCCCAGCTACGCTAACCTGTATCTGGGGGGGTGGGAGAACTTTTCGAACATATGTCTGTCAAAACTGTTGTCTAAGGCCATTAAATGGTACAGATATATAGACGACATACTGATTTTGTGGTATGGCTCTAGGGAGGAACTCACACTCCTTATGCAATTATTGGCTATTAACACCTTCAACCTAAAGTTCACCATGGAATGTAGCCAAACTGATGTAAGTTTCCTGGATCTGCGTATCCATGTTGACCGTATGGGTCGCTTGCATACATCACTGTATCGCAAGCCGTCTGCGGGCAACACTGTTTTGCACGCGACCAGTGCCCACCCTGAACCACTCTTGGATAGCATTCCTTACAGCCAGTTCCTGAGGCTCAAAAGAAACTGCACCAGAGACACAGATTTCCACGCTGCAGCTAATGATCTATACTGTAGATTACTCTCCAGGGGCTACAGTCGATCCTTGCTCAAAAGATCATTCAACAAGGTGATCAGACTAGACCGATCTAATCTTATTTATTCAAATGCCAACAAACAACCTAATAAAACTGACTCTATCAGAATAGTGACCAAATTTTCGCAACAGCATATTCAAATGCGACAGATTTTTAAAAAATTATGGCCCCTACTTCTAGCCGACAATACGATATCAAAATATATAAAACCATATCCTGAAATCACATTTAAACGGACTCCCTCACTGAGGGATCGCCTTGTCCAAAGTCACCACACCAGAAAGGAATGTGAGACATCTACTATTAAAGGTACTTTTTCTTGTGGTAACTGTGACATTTGTCGGTTTATATATACCAATGACGTCACTCTTTTACCCAACGGTCGCATTCACAAACTAAAGTTCCGTGTCACCTGTCAATCGGTGGGCGTCGTCTACTTGGCATCTTGCCAATGTGGATGTTTCTATGTTGGCAAGACCAAGAGACCGTTTTTTAAACGCATTAGAGACCATGTCAACCCTCTATATAAGCGTCTAATGACCACTGCTTTAAATAGACATGTAGGTTGCCTACATGACTTTGATCTTAACGCTGTAAGTTTCTCAGCCCTGGAGCATGTTCCTATACATGTTCGAGGTGGAGGAATTGACCAGACCTTACTCCAACTTGAAACCAAATGGATACATCAGTTAGATGCCACTAAATTTCCGGGGTTGAACGAATATATCAGTTTCAAGCCCTTTCTGTGAAAGAAATATTTATAAGAAATTCTATTATTATTAAATAAAATGGTGTGGCCTCTACGTTATTCCATCTAAGAAAGGTGTTATGGTCTGGTCATTTCCTCCCTCCTCATTACATCCTGCTCTATTGCCACTCTCCAGCAGGTCCTACATGTATTCTACTTTGACCACCAAACTCTTTGCCCCATATTCCACCTAGTGGGCAAGTTCCGGCACTGGCTAAAATCAACCCACCTGCTCCCATTTATGATGGGGGCAATAATGTGTTATATATTGCTATATATCATTATAACAACCACATTTACTTCCTTTGAATATTGATGTATAATTTATGAATCAATAATAATGTTGTCGATTTTTGATTGTATGTATTGAAATATACTGAATACATATGTTTGTACATATAGTGTAAACCCTACATTTTTCATTTTATTGGTAAATATGTTGTATATAATTTTTTACTTTGGCTTGGGTCTCTGGCTTGGCAATTTTTCCTTTCTGGGTTCACCTATATGTGGGACTAGCTTGAGCCCGAATTAGTTCTGGAGGTAATGCGCATCCTTCCCAATAAGCCACTACAGCCCTTTTCCATACATCAGCCCATTCACATCCCTGTTCAGGGTCTCTCTCCCCTTCTTATTAGTGATTATTTGTTTGTCTTAATTCTTTATTATATTTTGACTTCTACAATATATGATCTACTGCTTTTGCTTTCATGTTTGATTGCTTGGTTTGCCTTGATCAGTCAGCTTGCAGTCATGGTCCACGCCGCTCTGTGTATGTGTGACTGTTTTGGTGCTGCTGGCTGGCAATCGCTCTCTTTTAGTGCTCTGTGTTCCTCCCCTCTGCACTCATACGTTTCCTTCCTTTTTTCCTTTTTCTCCAGAGTGCGGCTCTGCTGATTGGCCGGTGTCATCATATGACACGGCTGCTTCAGCGCTAAGGAGTGTGGGAATTGTAGGCATCTCAGCGACCATGTGACCTCTGAGATCCAATCGCGATGCACCCGCCTCCCCAACAGGCTATATATAGCATGATATGATCATTATCTGTCTGCTACCAACAGGGTACTGACAGATGTCTTTATTCCTCTTAAAGATAGGTAAGTTTCCATCCTGCAACCATTCACTCTCCTCACTATTGTCTCCTCTGTGTAAGGTTTGAATACTTATGGCTAAACCTTCACTTTTTCATTTATTTTCATTCATTTTCGACCCTTTTTAAAGGAGATTATCTGTGGACTTTTCAGCTGCAATTGACTGGTCCTTGATTTTTGCTGCAAACGACTATCCTTTGACTTTCTATCACCAGCTGATGTTTGCTTGCACTCAGACTGTTCATCTAGTTAAATACTCCATGTAAGTTGACCCCTTGCTTACACTTAATAATTTAGTTACCCATGTTCTCACTAACTTTATGAAGTATACTAAATCTATTCAAACACTTTTTTTTTTTTTTTTTCTCAGATGAATTGAGGCTCTTCAGTGCCCATGTTATTGTCTTACTTAATTCCCCTGTATTCACCTTGATTTTATTACGCTTCAAGGTATGGCTGTTTTACATATATTAACCCTATTGACTCTATTATGGATTTGTTTAATTAGTTGAAACAGATCATAATTTAATAACACATATTCTAACATAGATTATTTTTCTTCTGTATTTCTAAGTCCTGTCAGTTGAACTTGGATTTCAATATCCACCCTGAGGGGGTTTTTCCTTGACTGGCTGTGCATGAAGCTAGGGTAGGTTTTATTTCTCCTACCTATGGAATTTTGCTGCCAGCCCCCTCTCATGGGCTGAACAGCATTGGCTGCTACCAGGCTGTGGATATATGCGCATTTGCTCCTATGAACTTTGGTTTCTCTTGCCCCGCCAGAGATCCCAGCCAAACTTTTGTTTGTACTCTATATACATGACATGTTTTGTTGAACATATATAATCAAAGTTCTTTTAGAGCTTATATTGTATGCATATGTTAAAATTGTTTTATTCTTTTTCATCTCTTTAGAGTAATCTAGAGAGACGATCTTGTCCTAATTCCCCTGAAGAAGCCAAGAGGCGAAACTAGTAGGGTCGACCTGATCGAAAAAATTATTTCTAGATCTTGCTCCCACAAAATAATTTATGCACTATCTGTATATTGAATTACTATATTTTGTAAAAATTGAATGAATAAACCTTTTTTATATATTTTTATATATACATACATACTTTGTCTGGTTTTCTTCATCGCACCGCAATAATCCCCCCAACTCTTCCAAAAAATTCCCCTCCAGTGTCTTAGGTGTTGGTCATGGTTTAGCTTGCCTCCGCATCCTTGGGATTAGGTGAGCTAACCGGTTCTGTCCAAAGGCCTCAGCGCTAAAGTGGTCAGTAACCGGGCCCCAAACCCTTGGGGTATAGCCCATAATGCTTTTCTTTTTAGAGAGCTGGACCCTGGGCCCAGAACTTAGAAACCTTTGGGGGCCTAATGTTTCTGTTGCCAGGGTGCTATATGGGCCCAGGACAGTGGATCCTTCATAGGAATCCAGGGCCTGAAGGTCTAGACATCCCCACGGAGATGGGGGAAGATTGGGCCTCTTGCTTGGCAAAGTCCTGCGGCATGGAGCAGGTAAGTGAGGGGAAAACTTGCGGAACTTGGTTCTTAGCAGGTTTTTTCTGGGGGGTCACAGGGGACATGCCTAAGGTTATGCGCTGCATCTGGCAAACTAGTCACATATCTTAATGATAGGATGGCTCTATGTGTATTATTCCCCATAAGAAGTGACCTCCCTTGTAGTGTTGGAAAAGCATTGAGTGGGGCCTGTGTGATATAAAGTGTATGTGTGTGTCAGAGAGCTGTGCTTACCTGCAAGCCTCCAGGCGATGCTCCATCAGTCTTCCTCCTCAGAGCCTGCAAAGCAGGCAAAACGCTGACCTCCTCGTGGTTCCAGGATGGAGCAGAGAGGCTCCCTTCCCCCCAACCCCCCCCCCTGTCGGCGGGCGCGCGCGCGTCCCCGTGTTATAGGCGCAATTCGCGCCGTTTAGCTGAGGGGGGAAGGGCGGGTCAGTGGCTTAAGGAAGGGGCGGCCCTTCCTTTTTCGTTCCAACAGCTCATTCTAACATTGGAACTGAGGAGGAAAAGACCAGAGCGGCAGCACGGGGCGCCGAGGACACACAGTGGCCAGAAAGGATATTGCAGTCTTCAGAAGACTGTTTTCAAGCCTAGAAATAGGCTGTTTCTTTTTCCTTCCTGGATTGAAAAAAAAAAAAAAAAAAAAAAAAAAAAAAAAAAAGTCATCTAGGGGAGAGGAGGCATTTTTTATCCCCCAAACAGGTGTTTGGGCAATTAACTATTTATAGTTCCAAGTACCAATAAGCTAGCAGGTGTACCTCGGTATTGTACCATGGCATCCGGGTCAGAGGGTACAAGAGGTGGGGATTCCCCCAGAGAGTCTGAGGTCTCGGACAAAGTTATGCCGCTGCTTTCCCCAGAAAGAGCCTTGGGGCCATCGGGATCTGGGGCTGGAGCTGGCGCGGGTCAGTCCAACCCTAAGATAGTCACGGACGAGGTATTACTCACCTCTTTAAAAGAGATGGAGAAAAGAATGGGAAAAATGATAGCCACAGCTATGCGTGGCAGTAAACGGATTAGATCTCCGTCGCCTGAGCGCGGACCCTCAGAAGAGGAGGTCCTTTCCTCAGGGGAATTGGACGACCTCTTGGACAAGGACCAAGTGGGTTCAGGGATCGAAGATCCGGATACAGAGGAATCTGGAGCAGTCTCCCAAGGGGAGAGCTGGTGGATTCAAGCCTTAACGGACTTGGTCCATAGTGCATTCAACTTGCCAGTACCAGATCTCCAGGTATCGACGGTTTCAGCTTTGGGCTCACTGAGGGCGCCTCAAAGCAATGCAGTGTTTCCGATCCATCCTCTACTAGAGGGAGTTTTGTTCCAAGATTGGAACAAGCCAGATAAGATCTTCTTACCACCTAAAAGATTCTCTGCCCTATATCCTATGGAGGATACATTTTCCAAGAAATGGGCTACTCCTGCAGTGGACGCAGCCATCTCATGTGTTAACAAATCGTTAACATGCCCTGTAGAAAACATACAGGTGTTCAAGGATCCAGTTGATAAACGCTTGGAAGCACTACTTAAGAACTCCTTCACTACTGCAGGGGCAGTAGTACAGCCAGCTGTGGCTGCGATTGGGGTTGCTCAAGCATTATCGGATCAAATTAAGCAGATGCTTAAACTTATTCCTGCCCAGCAGGCAGAAGAATTTTCGGATGTCCCTAGGGCCATATGTTTTACGGTAGACGCAATTAGGGATTCTATCCAGCAAGCGTCACGTTTATCGTTATCCCTTATCCATATGAGAAGACTCTTATGGTTAAAGAGCTGGGAGGCCGAGCCCCCATGCAAGAAGCTCCTGGTAGGGTTCCCCTTCCATGGAGGTCGACTCTTCGGAGAAGACCTAGATAAATACATTCAGACCATTTCAAACGGCAAAAGTACTCTCTTGCCAACTAAAAAGAAGTTTTAGGGGCCTGTGTTTAAACAACAGTACTCCCCTGGGCAGGGGCCCTCTAATGCCAAACAGTATCGACGGCCTCCTGCGAAAGCAAACTTCGGCTTCAACAGCAAGTCGCAAGGACAGGCTGCTAGAGGCAGAAAGCAGTGGTTTCGCAAACCAGCAAAACCAGCCCCCAAGCCGACCTTATGAAGGGGCGCCCCCACCCACGAAGGTGGGGGGAAGGCTGCGACTCTTTTCAGAGGTTTGGGAAGCCAGCATTCCCTGACGAGTGGGTACGGTCTTCCGTGGTCATGGGCTACAAATTAGATTTCCTAAAGTTTCCTCCTCCTCATTTCCAGGAGTCGAGGATTCCAAACGATCCGGAGAAGGGAGCCGCATTAATGTCGGCATTAAATCATCTACTTTCCCAGGAAGTAATAGTAGAGGTACCAGTCCTGGAACAGGGGCTGGGTTTCTACTCCAACCTATTCATCATCCCAAAGTCCAATGGAGATGTCAGGCCAATTTTGGACCTAAAGATGGTAAATGCATACCTAAAAGTCCGCTCATTTCGGATGGAATCCGTGCGGTCAGCAGCTGCCACACTCCAAAAGGCGTCCATAGACATAAAGGATGCCTACCTTCATGTTCCAATTTATCAGCCACATCAAAGATATCTACGTTTCATGGTGGCTTCGCGTCATTTCCAATTCGTGGCGCTTCCCTTCGGGTTGGCTACGGCCCCCCGGGTGTTCACGAAGGTCCTAGCTCCAATCCTAGCCAAGCTAAGGATCCAAGGGGTCACGATCCTAGCATACCTGGACGACCTCCTAGTCATAGATCACTCGTCTCCCGGCTTGGAGCGAGCAGTGGCCCTCACGGTCCAATACCTCGAGAAGTTCGGCTGGGTCCTAAATCGAGAAAAGTCAGCTTTCCTGCCCACAAGGCAGTTGGAATATCTCGGCATGAGATTAGACACCGAACAACAAAGAGTGTTTCTACCTCTGAGGAAGGTCAAAGCCATCAAGGAATTAATCCTACTGGTTCTAAGCAAGAAGGAACCGACTATTCGCCTATGTATGAGGTTACTAGGCAAGATGGTGGCCACATTCGAGGCGGTACCATACGCCCAGAGCCACACTCGCATCCTGCAGGCAGCCATCCTGTCAGCATGGAGCAGAAGGCCACAGGCCTTGGATATCCCGTTGCCGCTCTCATCAAGAGTCCGACAAAGTCTGTGTTGGTGGTTAGACCCTCAGAATCTACTGAAGGGGAAGTCTTTCAGCCCAGTGTCTTGGAAGATAGTGACCACAGACGCCAGCATGACGGGCTGGGGAGCAATTTTGGATGGTTGCACTCGCCAAGGTACTTGGGCAAAGCCAGAGAAGCAGTTGCCCATCAACATCTTGGAGCTCAGAGCTGCTCGACTAGCCCTCAGGGCTTGGACGTCAAAATTGCAGGGGTTCCCGGTGAGAATTCAATCAGACAATGCCACGGCCGTGGCATACATAAATCACCAAGGGGGAACCAGGAGTCAAGCCGCTCAGAGAGAGGTGAGCTTGATTCTCCTATGGGCAGAGGCTCATGTGCCCTGCATATCGGCAATATTCATTCCAGGAGTGGACAACTTTCAGGCGGACTTCTTAAGCCGCCAGACTCTATGGCCGGGGGAATGGTCTCTGCATCCACAAATCTTTCAAGCACTCTGCCAAAGATGGGGAGTGCCGGACGTGGATATCATGGCATCGAGACTCAACAAGAAGCTAGACAGGTTCATGTCCCGCTCAAGGGATCCGATGGCCTACGGAACCGATGCGCTGGTTTGCCCTTGGCATCAGTTCAAACTTCTTTATGCGTTTCCCCCGCTCCAGTTACTACCCCGCCTGCTGCGCAGGATCAGGGTGGAGCACATACCAGTTATCCTGGTAGCTCCAGCATGGCCCAGAAGGGCATGGTACTCACTAATCTTAAGGATGGTAGTGGGAGACCCTTGGACTCTTCCTCTACGGCCAGACCTGCTATCGCAAGGTCCGATCCTCCACCCTGCCTTACGGCATCTAAATTTGACGGCCTGGAAGCTGAATCCCTGATTCTCAGGGGTAGAGGTCTGTCTCAGAAAGTAATCTCTACCCTAATCAGAGCCAGGAAACCGGTCTCTAGGGTGATTTATCACAGGGTCTGGAAGGCCTATGTAGGCTGGTGTGAGTCCAAGCTATGGCTTCCTCGCAAGTTCACCATCGATAGAGTTTTAAGTTTTCTCCAGCTAGGAGTGGATAAAGGATTGGCATTAAGCACAATCAAAGGACAGATTTCTGCTCTGTCAGTGTGGTTTCAGCGGCCGCTGGCCACCCACTCGCTGGTTAAGACCTTCCTTCAAGGGGTCTTACGTATTAAACCTCCAGTTAAATCCCCGCTTTGCCCGTGGGATTTAAATCTTGTTCTGTCAAGTTTACAGAAACAACCGTTTGAGCCGTTGGCTGAAATTCCTTTGGTTTTACTGACAAGGAAGTTAGTATTTTTGGTCGCCATAGTTTCCGCAAGAAGAGTTTCGGAACTGGCGGCCTTATCCTGTAAGGAACCATATCTTATTTTTCATAAGGACAAGGTCGTTCTCCGCCCTCATCCTTCCTTCCTACCGAAGGTTATATCCAGTTTTCATCTAAACCAGGATTTGGTATTACCATCCTTCTTCCCTAAACCTACTTCCAGAAAGGAAGGGTTGCTGCATACCTTGGATATTGTCAGGGCCATGAAGGCCTATCTTAAAGCTACAAAGAAGATCCGGAAAACGGATGTGCTGTTCATTTTACCGGATGGGCCCAAGAAGGGGCAGGCAGCTGCAAAGTCCACCATCTCTAGGTGGATTAAGCAATTAATCACTCAGGCCTACGGCTTGAAAGGGTTGCCTCCTCCAGTATCATTAAAGGCTCATTCTACTAGGGCCATGGGCGCCTCCTGGGCAGCACACCACCAGATCTCTATGGCTCAAGTTTGCAAGGCGGCAACCTGGTCTTCTGTCCACACGTTTACAAAATTCTACCAGTTGGACGTAAGAAGGAATACTGATACAGCCTTTGGGCAGGCAGTGCTGCAGGCTGCAGTTTGAGACCCTCGGATTCCGGGGGCTCCTCTTTTTTTTTAGTTAAATTTAAAATTTAAGATTATTTTTCTCAACTAAGTTGGATTTATTATGATTTGAGTATATCTCTAAATTAAATCCTTTTGTCTTGGAGATGTTCTCCCTCCCCTCATTGTAAGCATTGCTTTGGGACATCCCATATAGTAATGAATGCTGCTCTGTGTCCCGTGATGTAACGATAAAGAAAAAGAGATTTTTAATACAGCTTACCTGTAAAATCTTTTTCTTGGAGTACATCACGGGACACAGAGCTCCCACCCCTCTTTTGGGGACCATTTTGGGAGGCATACTGCTTGCTACAAAACTGAGGTACTCCTCCTATGGGAGGGGGTTATATAGGGAGGGGCATTTCCTGTTTGAGATTGCCAGTGTCCATCACCTGAAGGTACTCCATATAACCCATATAGTAATGAATGCCGCTCTGTGTCCCGTGATGTACTCCAAGAAAAAGATTTTACAGGTAAGCTGTATTAAAAATCTCTTTTTCTAAACACTGCTACAAATTGATAGCGCGACAAGGGAGCCCCATCCTCGTGTAACACCAACGAACCACCCACTTTCGGGCGCACTTCCAAGAACTCCCGTACCGCCCCGACCGGGCACAGCGCTGAACCAGGAATAGGGAACACCTGCACTGACTTACCCCTACCCCTCTGATCCATTTTGGATCTCCGTAAAAACAGCGTCATCCCTTCCTGCGCCCACCCCACATCGGCAGCCATCATACCACCCTGTACCTTTTTAGAAGAGCTGACCAACTCACCCACTCGAAAACGCTCCGAAAAACGCCAGCGCAAATGCTGCGCGAAACACTACCTCGTATCGAGATGAACACAATTTTCCCAACTCACCCATAATACCTCTCAAAATGTCAAACGACACCGGGCGCCTAAAGTCCGGACCCCCTTGCCATTTAAACAAGAAAGCCAGACTCGCCAATTTCTTGTTCAAAACTGATTGTGACACCCCAGCCTCCATGTTCCTTGACAATAAATACAGAACCAGAACTCGTACCTCTGGACCGGAAGGGTCCACCTCCACCTCCCGAACCAGCACCTGCCATTCCAACCAGACCTTCGCATAGGCCGCCCACGTCCCCTCACTTACCGACCTTCTGATCCAGTGGGAGACGATTCCAACGTCAAGGGACCCCACGCTCCTCTGCCTCCGGCACCAACTCCCGAAACCTGTCCCACTGAAAGCGAGACAAGGCATCAGCCACTATATTGTCCACACCAGGCAAATGCACTGCGTACACAAATATTTTCAATTGTAGACAGCGTAGCACCAGGTGCCGCAGGAGCCGAATCACTGGGGGAGAAGACGCCGTAACCCTATTGACAACTTGCACCACGCCCAAGTTATCTATGTGGAAACGAACCTTCCGATCCCGGAAAGATGCGCCCCACAACTCCAATGCCAGCACCACCGGAAGCAGCTCCAGAAGCACCAAATTCTTTGTAAACCCCGCTGTCAGCCAGGACTGAGGCCAAGGGCCAGCACTCTACTTGCCTTGATAGAAAGCCCCAAACCCAGACCCCCTGGCTGCATCCGTGAACCGCTCCATGTCAAAATTGCTGACCGGGCCGGCCATCCACAGTGCCCTGCCATTGAAGGACTCCAAAAACGAGTGCCACACTAGCAGATCCTCCCTATGGTCTTTCCCCAGCCGCACGTAATGCTTGGGCGACCGAACCCCCGCCGTGCCAGCCGACAGCCATCGGCAAAACACCCTACCCATCGGGAGGATGCGGCAAGCGAAGTTAAGCTTCCCCAGTAGAGACTGCAGAACTCAGAGTTGTACCTTCCGTAAGCCTATCAGCTCTTTAATCTCTGCCTTGAGGCCCTCCAGTTTGTCCAGCGGCAACCTGCATTCCATCGCCTCCGAATCAAGGACAATGCCCAAGAATTGGATGACTGTGGTAGGTCCTTCCGTCTTCTCGGGCGCCAAAGGAACGCCGAACCGTTCCGCAATATGCTCCAGCGTGGCTAACAACACCGCGCAGATGCGCGTTGAAGCCGGGCCAATACATAGAAAGTCGTCCGGGTAATGGATCACGGAGTTCACTCCGGCCACATCCCGGACCACCCACTCCAAGAAAGAACTGAATTGTTCAAATAGCGTGCAGGAAACGGAGCAGCCCATCGGCAGGCACCGATCCACAAAAAACTCCCCACCCCAGTGGCAACCCAACAGCCGGAAGCTGTCCGGGTGTACCGGCAATAGCCGAAAGGCCGCCTCGATGTCCGACTTGGCCATCAACGCCCCCCGACCATACCACCACACCCAACCAACTGCCGCATCAAAGGATGTGTAACTCGCCGTACAATCCCCTGCACTGATGGCATCGTTCACCGACCCCCCTTCGGGAAGGAAAGATGATGAATGAGCCGGAACTTGTTCGGCCCCTTCTTCGGAACCACCCCTAATGGTGAAACTACCAAATCCTCCAAAGGATGGGACTGAAACGGACCCTCCATGCGACCCAGCGCCACCTCCTTCCGTAGTTTCTCTGAAACCACCTCGAGATGTTGTAGCGCAGAGCGCAAGTTCTTGGACACCGGAGGGACCACGGACAATGAGCAAAGAATACTAAACCCCTCCGAGAAACCTCTCTCCAACAACTGAGCGGCCGCCCTATCGGGATACCTACCTAGAAACGGTCGCATCCTTTCCACCATCACTGAAGTCCTCCCTCTTGCTCGCAGACTCTCCAGAATGTCCTTTGCCCTGTCTAAAACATCTGGAATGCGGGTGGGTGCCTCCGCAGCCCGAGCACTCGTGCTTGTACCTGCAGGACCCCCAAAATTTGCAGCTACCATCATTAAACTGCCAGCAGACCCCCTTTTTCTTTCCGGCCGATTGTCCCAGGGAAGGGGTTCCACCGCCCCCCCCCCCTGAAAAAACGGCGTGGACGTCCGTGGGGCCGACATAAGCCGCAACCAAAGGCCAATGTCCTTGGTATCCCACCGGATATACGGCCTGCGTTGCCTAAACTGCTCATCATAACGGAGCCACCCCGTGCCCCCGTAACACCTGTGGGCCTCGCTGATCGCCTCTTGATAGCTGAAGAGCGCCGAACACTGTTCAGGGTTCTTCTCGCCGATCACACTTGCCATGATCGAGTAAGCCTGCGACCAATTCGCAAATGTCCTGGGTATAAATGCCTGTACCTCCTCTTCTCCTCATCCTCCTTCTTAGACTCCTCCGGCTTAACCCTGTCCAAATTAAACTTTTCTAAAGGCAACAGTGCAAATATCTCAACATATTCACTCTTCCAGATCTTCTCCCGCACCTCCTGTTTCAAATGAGAACCCAGAGGCGCCTCGTAGCACGTGTAAACCTCCCCCTTTGCTGCGTCCGCCAAACGGACCAGATCTCGTTTTTTCGTCGAGTCCCCCCCAGCTTCCACCTTGTCCCCGGCTTGCCCCGCGGGACTCGCACCATCCCCCCCGCACTCTTATCGGTTGCTACCGGCACAGCAGCTGCCGCCGGGGCCGCCGTAACGGTACCTCCTCCCGTCGGCACCCAAGCAACTGCCGGGCTGGCGACGGGGTTGTTGCACCCCTTCAGCTGGCTCACCAGGACCTCCAGCCCTAACAAAAACCGATGCAACCCCCGAGTCAGCTGCAGCATTACCCCCCTGGGCGCTGGCCCCCCCAACAGCCCCCCCACTAACCCCAACCGCCCCTGTGGGCACAGTCAACTGACCTGGAGGCCCCCCCAGGCCCCCCACCGACACCCCACTATACTGTAAGGGAGAATGTGATGAAGAAGAAAACTTACCGGGCTGCCTGGAAGCAATCCCACCAGCCGACCGCCTCGTCTCCCTCGGTGCCGCCACCGTCTTGGGTCCGTTCCCTTCGTCCGAATCAGACAGCTTTCCCTCCGACCGGTCCCCGGGCCGAACATCCTCCTCTGATGAAGGCCCACCAGGCGACTCGGGCCTGGCGGCTGAGGGTCCAGCGCTCGATTGACTACCCCTGCGCACTCTGGACCCGCCCACCGATTTCCCCGTCGCCTTCCTGGGTGCTGGGCCTCTGCTCCGATAACTGCTGTCATCCTCTCCCACACGCTCCCTCACTGTCCTCTCCCCCTGGCTGGATTGGAGGTGGCTAGCCGTGGATGGTGGCGTGCTAGCCACCGCTGCGACAGAAATCCCCCGCCGAGGCTCGGGGCTCTCCGGTGCACAACCGGGGGTGGAGCCCGCAGTAATCTGATCAACACGCATGGCGGGCCTAGCCACCGCACTGGGGCCCCCCGACCGTCCACCCCCAGAACTCTGATCCCGTCGGGGATTCCTCCCGGAGCCCCCCCGCTACCACTGGAGCAGTCCGCTTAGCAGGGGGGCCCGAAGGGGCCCTCCTGGGACTCCCATCTCTCCTCTGTGTCCGCGTTACGGGTCCCGGGGAGTACCGCTCTGGAGGCCGCGACCTCCGCGCTCGCGTGGCCTCCCTGCCCAAGTCCTGTGCGTCCTCTACCCCGTGCGGGAGAAGCAGCCCCAGCATCTGCTGCAGCCACCCCTCGCCGCGCCGCTTAGTCTCCGCGTGCAAACGAGCCAGCATGTCATCCACCGCCGCCATTACAAAAAATCCCCCAGCTACTGTGCTCCTACCTGCTGAACTTCTTCCCACGTTGTGTTGCCCGGGAAGAGGGGAGGGAGTAATTTATCACCTCTCCTCCTCTCCCCACTTCCCTCTCTCCTGAAAACTATTCTTTCTATTAACCCTGTCATGCCGGCCCTGCGCCTATTGCAGGCTGTCCTTGCTCGGGCCTCTGTTTCCCATTGCATCCACTCTTCAAGGTTTTTCTCTATGGGTAGGAACCTTGATACACCCAAAGAGATCATACTGGATTGGTTCTCAATTGGGAAGGATTTTATAAAACAGTGTTCATTATTCACTAATGATCTGCCAGTGACCCACCTTAAAAAGAGTAACCAGTAGTTCAGTAGAGGGTGTTCTTACTTTCTACAGGATAGGATTTCTACTAACTGCCTCTTTAAATCCAGGTTCTCGCTGGCAGGCCCTGCCCTTCATCCTTTTTTGGCTGTGACCCTAATTTTTTGAATAGTCCAAATGCCTCAAAAGGGATCTTTCCACTGCATCAGTGGATTCTTCCCTAATAGAACAGGTGAAAAAAATGCCTGGAGCCAGGCCGGCCCTGGAGAACACTCGCGGTCTGGGGGGGGGCAGTCAGCGAGTGAGCTGCCTGTGAGACAGAACACTCGCAGCTCGTGGGGGGGGGGGGGTTTGGGGGGGTTGGTAGCAGTCAGTGAGTGAGCTGGCAGGGAAGCAGAGAGATGATGTCATCTCTCACCGCCGGCCCTGCATTACCATCATGCAGTGACCATCTGCAATGTGTGGCAAGTGACAATACGCAACGTGTGGCAGGTGACGTTGTGACAATACGCAATGTGTAGCAGGTGACGTGGCAAGCGACAACCCGCAAGGTGACGTAAGTGACCATCTGCAACGCGTGGCAAGTGACGTTGTGACAATACGCAACGTGTGGCAAATGACAATACGCAACGCGTGGCAGGTTACATTGTGACAATCCCTTGTAATAGGACTAGTGTGTGACAGGTCCTTTTTATGGAGAGAGGCGGGGTCAATAAGACCCCACATCTGTCCTCCAGGCTGGAAAGCATGAGATCGGAAAAAAAAACACTGATCTCATGCTTTCAGCCGCAATCATGTTCGTTCAGCACAGTGGTGTAGTGGATAGCACTTTCACCTAGCAGCAAAAAGGGACGCTGGTTCGAATCCCACCCGTGACACCATCTGCCTGGAGTTTGCATGTTCTCCCTGTGCCTCCGTGGGTTTTCTCCCACAATCTAAAAACATGCTGTAAATCGGATCCTGTCTAAATAAGCCCTAATATGCAGTAGTATATTTAGGCTTTATGCTGCCCTAGGCCTGACTAAACGTCTGCACCTCCTAATAGAAAAATGACCCACCTCTTCCTGTCAAGGCCACACCCTGTTTTAGGACCCGCCCAGAATTTTTCAGGGGGGGGCACTGGATTCCCTTAATTTGCATAGTTTTTCTCTCACTTCCTGTTTGGCTATGGGGCGGGAAGTGTGACGAGACCCCTTCTCGCCCAGGTCCTGCTCTCCCGACACTCCTCTGCTTCTATTGGATCAGCTTGCAGATTGCAACGTCTGATGGTCCAGTCATCCAAGGTTCCGGGATCCGAATTACAGCTATGTGCCATTCGGACCCATTAAGAACAAACACCAGGCAGGCTGTATGTACGTTCAAACAGGACTCTTTATTTTCAAGTACACAGCACACTTTTATACAGAATTTGGAACATCCCACTCCCAACAATCGCTTTCCTATTGGTCAATTGTAAAGTATGCAGTTCTCACTCAGGTCCTCCTTGACCATGCAAATGAGGACTTGAAATAGTCAACAGGGATTGGCCCAATAGCTTGGATAGAAAGGCTTATGTGTATTGAGACAGAAGCCCCAGGGGGCAATCAATGTATACAATAGCCAGCCACAGAACAATGGGACCGTCTGGAGAGTGAGTTAGCCTTAAGACAGGGCAGAGACCCTTTTGACTTAATCAGTTACAACACAGTATTGGCATCACACAATAGAACATGGTATGTCATTACACATCTTTAGACAGACGGTCTGTCTCTACTAACAGAAGGTACCCACACCTGCTAATCAAAAGGCTTTAAACAGGCTTATCACATAATGGAAATGTCTTTCACAATTCAGCTTACTTAGCATCTTAAACGCAGGTGTCCTTGCATTGAATAAGCCAACAGCTTGTAATGTCCCTCTCCTGTGTAACAGATGTCAAGTAGAAACACTTTAATATCTTAAGATCCATGACATTACTTCCCCTGGGAAACAGTCCAACAGCCGCAGTGGGACCCAAACGGGTCAACTCGAGGATGTTGGAAAAGTAGTCTTAAGGTTCCAGGACTGTCTGCCGGGATAACCCATCTGCCTTCCTGTTTTGAGGTCCTGGCCCATAATCGGATGGCAAGAGGCTCGCATTAAGTCCTCTCCAAAAGCCCCTGTCCCGGCTAGGTCTGTCACACATCTCCCCCTTTGGCAGGAGACTAACACTGGGAGAGACCCCAATTCCGGTACCCACCCAGTACCCCAGATAACTTGTCCCAAACAGAGCATTACTCACCCAGCCAATCTCTGCCTCTCTCAGAGAGCACGCCTGCCGCTGGGGAGAGGCCTGGACTGGCCCTTCTCCCTGGAGTCCTTTCAGCCGCTGGAGAGAAGACAGGGTGGCTGGGCTCAGTCCATCATGCTGTTGGGGATCTGGGCCAACTGGCCACCATTCCTGGGGTATACCAGTGGAGACTGAAGTCCCATCCCCTGATGCTAGGTGAAAATCCCCCGGTGCTTGCAAAGCAAAGCCAACATCCTCCTGTCTCAGTGCCGCACCATTTTCTGGGGTTGTGTCAGTGGAGATCTGAGTCCCATCCACTACCACCCCCTCTTCTGTTAGTTGAGAGCAGAGGCCCGGGGCACTCTGCTCTGTTGCCAGCTCTTCCGCTGGGTTGCTGTGAGTGGAGACCACAGTCCCATCCACCGATATCCGCTCAAGCTGTAGTCATGTGCAGCAGCCAGTAGCATCCTGCCCTGCTGCCAGTGATTCAGCTGGGAGTAACAGCTTTACTACCTCAGCTTGTTGCTGGGGAGGGGGGCCAACTGCCCCGGCTCCCTGGAACTCCACAGTTGGTTCTGGTGCTGGGCAGAGATGGCTAGCACTCTGCCCTGTTGCCAGCACTTCTGCTGGAGGCTCCCCAGGTTGTTCTCCCTCAGCAGGAAAGTCTATCAAATCCCCTGTCTCTACAACTGGTGTCTGGGGATAGAGGTTTACCATCTCCTGTCCATGGAACCCAGAAGATGCTATAGGTACTGAGCAGAGGTTAGAAGAGCTTGGCCCTGCGGTCAGTACTTCAGCTTTGGGAATGGCAATCTCCAGATTTTCCACTGCCGATTCACTGGCATACTGCTGGACAGGCACATTCCTCCATTCAAAATCTTCCCATGCAGAAACAGGATCATCAAGGTCAGTCAGCGCTTGCTGCATCCGCCATAAGACCTCCGGGTCCATAGCTGCAGGGGCAGGTTGGCAAAGCCCACTGTTACTCTGCCACATTGCCGATTCTTCAGCCAGGATTTCATCACTGTCAGCTGATATTTCCTCATAGTCCCAGGTAAAGGGAACCTCACCCTGTTGCTGAGCGGAGTGTAGCAGCTGTTTGTAGGCGATTTCCAGTTCCCATTCCTGAGCGGCCAGGAATTCCAAATCTTCCTGTAACCAGTGCACTTCCGGGACATTCAGTCTTCGCTCTCTGTGCTCCATTATTTCCTCCCAACGCCACTCCCGATCGCTCCCAAAGTTGGGATCCCTGGACATCCTCCAATACAATAATCCCAGGCCATCATAGTCAAAGCCTTCCGTGGTGCTGTCATCCGCTGACCACGGGCACTCTTGGACTACATACCACCGGAGGGCTCTGTAGCTCTCGTCCAACCGCATTTCTGCCCCGATCAGCCTGCTTAACTCTGCTGTCCACTCCTGTTTCGGTTGTTCCCCTAATAACAGCATTCTTACTTCATACTATGACCAGTACCTTACATGGATGGAGGGGAGAGCTTTTCCCTGGTGTCGCTGCTCGTTGGCTAGCGCTTCTTTCCAGAGTTCGCAGCGGATCGAATCAGACCATCCAAGCAGGACCTCCTCTGATACTGGTCCTCTGTGCTGTATCTGCTTCTCTCGCAACCTCCTTCTGCATTCCTCTTCTATGGTTACTGGTATCTGTATCTCTCCTCTTCTTTCATTTGGTGCTGCTTATTTAGGCGTTGTCACCGATCGCTGTATTTCTGCAATTCTCAGCTCATGTTGCCGCTCTTGTTCTCTCTGTTCCTGCAGCCGGACGTCTCTAATGGTATTCTGTATGACGGTCTCTGATGGGTTAGCACCATATAATGCCAACCGCTGTTGAACTCGCTGCTGGAACAAGTCTTCAACTGACCGTGGTCCTGCATCACCATCCCTCTGATCCATCTCGGCTAGCGTAATGATCAGGGTGGCCTTGTTCTTCCCACCGGTCCCTCCACGGCTCTCAAGCAAGTCTTTTAGCATGGTTCTCCTCCAGGCTGCATAGCTGGTCATTCATGGTGGTGGTTTGGAGTTGTCCCAGTAACTGGAGAGCAAATCCCACCGCTGCCAACCAATGTGACGAGACCCCTTCTCGCCCAGGTCCTGCTCTCCCGACACTCCTCTGCTTCTATTGGATCAGCTTGCAGATTGCAACGTCTGATGGTCCAGTCATCCAAGGTTCCGGGATCCGAATTACAGCTATGTGCCATTCATACCCATTAAGAACAAACACCAGGCAGGCTGTATGTAAGTTCAAACAGGACTCTTTATTTTCAAGTACACAGAGAGGACTAAGAAAATATAACCATGCCAATATGCCAGGATACAGCATTGCTAATATGTATGAATGTGTGTTAGGGACCCCCACAAACACCACCCAATGTTAAATAAACAATTTTCTTAATTTGCAAATAAGTATCATCTGCTCATTTTTTGGGGATGTCTGCACCCTTGATAGGGTGAAGACACCTCACAAATGTTGTCACTTTCTACTTCAAATTCATTCACTTCCTGTCACATAGCCAAACAGGAAGTGAGGGTAAAACCTTACTAATGTCTTTTCCTCTGGGACACACAGATCAATCTAAATAGTTTCCCATTATGTAAATTGCACTCTAGCATTTTGCTGTGTACACCCCAAATTATTAGGGATCTTGGACTTTGGGGTCCATTTACTAAAGGCCAATCCACTTTGCACTACAAGTGGACAAGCAAGGAAGAAAAAATCATCAGTGCCTCCCCTCTGATTTTCAGCGACTACGCTTGTACTGCAGAGTGGCTTTGCCTTTACTAAACCCCAAACTAACTAATCATTTGGGGTGTACACAACAGTGCTGGAGTGCAATTTGCTTAATGGGGACATTAGTCAGATTGACCTGTGTGGCCCAAAGAAAAAACATTGGTAGGGTTTTACCCTCACTTCCTGTTGAGCTGTGTGACAGGAAGTGAAGCCAATTTTAAGAAAACGGACACAAAGCCCAACCCAAAAACACAAGCAGGGGTTCTAACACTCACTTGGCTTCCCTCAAACACCCACAATTAGAATAGGATTGCCTTGCGCTAGATTTAAGCACAGTGCTGTAAATCAGCACTTCAAGCCTGTCCGCCAATACCCCCCCCCCCCAACAGGCCATGTTTGCAGGTTTTCCTTCATCTTGCACATGTGCTTTAAAAGACCGTCTGGACAGAAATTCTTGATAAGATAAATCCACAAAACATGTCCTGTCAGGGTTTCTTGAGGACTGAGGCTGAGAACCACTGCAGTAAAAAAGGAAACAATACTTACCGCTCTGTATTTTTTCTTTCCTGGTGACTATAAGGCCGGGTACACACGGACAAACATGTATGGTGAAAGCGGTCCGTCGGACCGTTTCCACCATACATGTCTGCCAGAGGGCTTCTGTACGATGGTTGTACACACCATCGTACAGAAGTCCGCGCGTAAACAATACGCGGGGCGTGTCCGCGGTGTCGCCGCGTCGATGACGCGGTGTCGCCGCGACAATGACGCGGCGACGTGGGCGGCCCGCCTTTAAAATGCTTCCACGCATGCGTCGAAGTCATTCAACGCATGCGAGGGACGGCGGGCGCCTGGACATGTACGGTAGGTCTGTACTGACGACCGTACATGTCCGAGCGGGCAGAATTCCAGCGGACTGTTTTAAAACAAGTCCAGGAATATTTTTCTGCTGGGAAAAGGCCCGGCGGGCAAATGTTTGCTGGAATTCGGCCCGCTCGCGCCCACACACGACCAAACATGTCTGCTGAAACTGGCCTGCGGGCCAGTTTCAGCAGACATGTTTGCTCGTGAGTATGGGGCCTTAGTGTTGAGCAGAATACGTCATATTCGATTTTGCGATATATCTCGAATATATAGTCGAATATTCGAGATATATTCGCTAAATTCGAATATTCGTGATATTTTATCGAAATGAAATGATTGCGAATTTTCGCTATTGCGAATGCGAAAATAATTGCGAATTTTCGACAACTGCGGTAGGAGCACTCTGATTGGCTCAGAATATTCTTGATATTTTTTCGAAATTTCACAAAATGCGAATGCGATATTTATTGCGCAATTTCGACAAATGCTGTAGGAGCACTCTGATTGGCTCAGAATATTCGTGATATTTTATCGAAATTTCGCAAAATTGCGAATGCGATAATTATTGCGGAATTTCCCCAAATGCTGTATGAGCGCTCTGATTGGCTCATTCTGAAATCGAATATTCGAGATATTTTAGTGCAATTTCACAAAATGCGAATGCGAAATTGATTGCAGATATTTCGAAAACTGCTGTAGGAGCACTCTGAAATCGAATATTTGTGATATTTTAGCGAAAAAAATATTGCGATTGCGATTTATATTGCGAAATTCTCGATCGCGCATGCGCAATCGCGCGAACAACACGCGCCCAACACGCGACCATTTCCTGGACCCTTGCCAGTTTTCTACTTTATGA
This sequence comes from Rana temporaria, assembly GCF_905171775.1. Classification (NCBI taxonomy): domain Eukaryota; kingdom Metazoa; phylum Chordata; class Amphibia; order Anura; family Ranidae; genus Rana; species Rana temporaria. The sequence continues at coordinate 152,453,020 of NC_053496.1, forward strand.
TCGCATCGCAATATTATAATGGTTGGAAGCAATTTCTCACTCGCTGAGGAAAAGATGCTGATTAGTGTAAGTATTTTGACCACTGTTATTTCATTATCTTTAACTGCATTTTAGTCTAGTTTAAAAGTTAGTATATAAGATCAGATATTAGTATTTCCCAAACAATGTGTCTCCTGTTGTTACAAAACTACAACTCCCAGCATGCCTGGACAGCTGCAGACACCCTGGTTGGCAAATGTGTATTTAGGCACTTTCCTTGTTATTTAGCATAATGAATTTAACATGTTGTGGACATCCTGACGTCCTGACTTCAGGGTCCTTAAGGCCCAAGGACGTTCAAATACATATTGCCCTTTAGATGTTGCAGAACTACAACTTCCAGCATGCCTGGGAATGCTGGCACTTCTAGTATTGTAAGTTCTGCATGCCCACATTTTTCAGACCTTTATGCACGGGTCTCTAAACTGTGGCACCCTAGATGCAGCAAAAGTAAAATTCTTAGCATGCACTGACAGACCGTGGCTGATGGGAGTAGTAGTTTTGCAACAGCTGGAGGTGGACTGGTCTTGAAACCCTGAGTTAGGTAACAAACTCGTAGTGTTTTGCAACCATTCTGCCTCCAGTTGTTTTTTTTTCTGTTGAAAAGCCTGTGGCGTGCAAAACACAACCCAAAAACTCCACCCGGTGCAGGGAAAAATGTGCACACACATAAAGAGTGACATCACAAAAAACTGCGACGGGTGCATACGTCATTGGTCCTCCGAAAAGGACCCATCTCTGATCCCCCGGGGCGTTAGGCTCCTGACAGGGAAAAGAGTTACTGTGGTCCATACAGCCGAAGCCATATGGACCCATCTTGGTCCAAGCAGCCAAAGCCACAAGGACCCAACATCCTCGGAGGGAGTGCCGAAACAGAACCCTCCTCGGTGAGGCTCCCCCGAAGGGAGACCCCATGAGAGCCGGTGAACCTAACCAGAAGGCCGAGTCCACCAACTCCCAAGACTTTCAGAGACCGGCCCGAGGACCAGTACCCTACTCGCCACACATAAAGTGCAAGCACCAAAACAAAAAGAGTGACAAACAAAACAGAACATGGGGAAAAATAATAAAAGAAAGTGGGGAAAAGGAAGATGGGAGAGTGAGGAAAGTGACCAATGTGAAATAATTCTGCCTCCAGCTGTTGCAAAACTACAACTCCCTGCATGCAACTGGCTGCAATTACCCCCCCCTCTCCCCCAATGTGAATGTACAGGGTACATTCACATGGGCTGTGGCTTACAGTGTGCTTCTAGCTGAAGCAAATTTGGCGCTGCAGCTCAAACCCTCAGCGGGAAACTACTGTGAACCCCATTTCCCTCTCTGACTGCACCTTAAAAACACTACACCACACTAAATATAAATTAAAAAACAAAACATATACACATACCCCTACATAGCCACCCTCACCTCCACATTAAAAGAAAACATCTTGTACGGCACTGTTTCCTAATTGGAGCCTACAGCTGTTGCAAAACAACTCCCCGTTATTACCGGACAGCCATTAACTGTCCAGGCATGCTGGGAGTTAAAGTATAATTGTTGTACAGCTGGTGACGGTGAGCTACATGGTGTATCAGAGCATGCTGGTAGTTGTAGTTGTTAAATAACATCAACTCCATTATTTATTCAAAATTAATTCATCAAAAAGTCAAAAGAAACAAACATATTATTGTTCCTATATAAAGATAGGGATCAAAAAAAATTATGTATTGTACAGGCCCATTATAAGTGTCCAAAAATAATTATAGCGGTCAGATGAATAGCAACGCATATCTCCCCTATACGTGTATCCTGTGTTGTTAATCATATATACATAATTATGCAAATGATAATGGCTGCTATATTTATGCAAAAAAGGTGGCGACCGAAATGGCAGGATATAAAATGTGTCATGTTACCCCTGTCATTGATTAATAAGGCGAGAATGCTTCCAATTGTTGAATACCATAGATTTCCGTCATATATCCATAAGGCTTTAAACAAAAGTATTACAATATACTTTGTTCTTCATCTTGCAGAGGTTCCTAGAAAAGGGCTACGACCAGCTGCGCCGGCAGCCTGATAAAAAGGCCGTGGTCAGCGCCCTAATGACGGACTTAGGTGGCCAACACGATCGCCTGGCGATCGTTAAAAAATGGTCTGACATGAAGAGGCGCCACATGGACCGGGTCAGGCATATCCGGGATAAATATCATCCAGGTAAGTTATTGGTGACAGTTATGTTTTTTTTTTCCAAAGTGTATTTTGTGCGTGAACTCGAGAGAGGAGCCGGACTGCAGGAGTTGGGAGTAGGCAGGCCTCCCCCAGAGGCAATCTGCCACCTTTCTCCATGCCCCGGGTGGCAATGGCGGGTGTGAGGGGGTCCTCCCACACAGACCGTCCTACCTGCTCCGCTTCGAAGCCCAACGAGCAGAGGGACTCCCTATAAGGGAGTGAGAGGATTTGCCCGCTCAACCAGCCCCGTTAGTCCTTCGCCTCTCTTTTTAGAGACCGCGTGGTCAGAGTGCCTGCATGTTAACCCAATATCGAGTGCGTGTGAAAGTGTGGTGGTTTTTGTGGGAGGGGGGTGGGCGTACTAAGCGCAGGCTTACCTCGCATAGCACACCCACCGGGGGCTGGGCTGAGACCACCAAACTCAATTCACATGTAGCCGAGAGCGGGATCCGAACCCCTAGCTGCAGAGGTGAATGGCTTGTCAGCGCAGTGGCAATCGCGTTGAGCCACCGCAGCTCCTTTGGTGACAGTTATGTAAGGTCATATGTAATTAATGTAAGGTCAGATGTTGTTAACCCAGACGCCATGTTGTGGTAACATATATCACCACCAGCCAAGGTATTCATAGTACTGTTGAAAAAAGACATGGGACAGCAGACAGGAACACAGAAGTTATGTGGGAACATACTTTTCCCATTGCTTTGCATGGGACTTTAAACAAAAACCCTGACCCTCACCAATGGGGGTAGTTAAGGAATAAATTAACGATCCTATACTTTAAGTGGACGTATAAGTAACATGTGACCAAGTGTTATCGAAATATCTACAGCTGTTATGAAGTAACATGTATTTCCCATAGAGTTGAATGGGACTTTAAAGAAAAACCCCGACCATGGCAAATGGGGGTGGGTAAGGGTTAAACCACCTATCCTATGTTTGTGGCTGACATATAAGTAACCTGTGTGCCAAGTTTCATGTAAATATCTTTAGCCGTTTGGACGTGATGCTGGAACATACATACATACATGCACACACACGTTGAGTTTTATATATATAGATTCCCACTAAATTCCTGTGTTAGGCGTGGGGTTGTTATAGTAATCCCGTGTACTCCATCAGGCCCTTTTTTAAACATGAGATCGTCTGAACAAAACAAAGGAGACAAAAACAGCTCATTTTACCATGGTGGCAGCCCAGCTCACGCTCAATCCCCTGTAGTGCCCACAAGACCCTTTAATATAACATTGTCCCATTGGTTAACTGTCTATACAAATTAATTTGTATTCATATACAATACAGCACAGAATTTGCATACGTCATTAGAAAACATTTTAACATATATGAACATTGTGTTATTATAGGAGCTTCTCTACCAGCTGTGCGCCCCAAGCGCACAAGGCGACAGGCCGCTGAGGAGGAGGATGAAGAGGAGGATGCGGCAGAGGAGGATGCGGCAGAGGAGGAGAGGGATGAGGATGAGCAGCCAGGGCCCTCCGACTCGCCACCCACAGCTCCTGTTGAGGAGCATCCCCCCCCCCCAACAAACTACTGGTGATGACGAGATCACGGCTGCTGGAGAGGTCGAGGTGCAGGATGAGCCCGTTGTCATGAGCCTCGGTCACGAAGGTAAATATGTGCACAAAGATTAATAACATTTCAACAACAAAATGTAGATATAAAAATGGACAACATATAAAGCGCACCCGTCAGATTTCAGAACCATAATATTGTATTTATGATAGAAGTATACAAGTAGTGCAGAATTATTAGGCAAGTTGTATTTTTGAGGATTCATTTTATTATTGAACAACAACCATGTCCTCAATGAACCCCAAAAACTCATTAATATCAAAGCTGAATATTTTTGGAAGTAGTTTTTAGTTTGTTTTTAGTGTTAGCTATTTTAGGGGGATATCTGTGTGTGCTGGTGACTACTATTACTGTGCAGAATTATTAGGCAACTTAACAAAAAAAAAAATATATACCCATTTCAATTATTTATTTTTAACAGTGAAACCAATATAACATCTCAACATTCACAAATATACATTTCTGACATTCAAAAACAAAACAAAAACAAATCAGTGACCAATATAGCCACCTTTCTTTGCAAGGACACTCAAAAGCCTGACATCCATGGATTCTGTCAGTGTTTTGATCTGTTCACCATCAACATTGCGTGCAGCAGCAACCGCAGCCTCCCAGACACTGTTCAGAGAGGTGTACTGTTTTCCCTCCTTGTAAATCTCACATTTGATGATGGACCACAGGTTCTCAATGGGGTTCAGATCAGGTGAACAAGGAGGCCATGTCATTAGTTTTTCATCTTTTATACCCTTTATTGCCAGCCACGCTGTGGAGTACTTGGACGCATGTGATGGAGCATTGTCCTGCATGAAAATCATGTTTTTCTTGAAGGATGCAGACTTCTTCCTGTATCACTGCTCGAAGAAGGTGTCTTCCAGAAACTGGCAGTAGGACTGGGAGTTGAGCTTGACTCCATCCTCAATCCGAAAAGGCCCCACAAGCTCATCTTTGATGATACCAGCCCAAACCAGTACTCCACCACCACCTTGCTGGCGTCTGAGTCGGACTGGAGCTCTCTGCCCTTTACCAATCCAGCCACGGGCCCATCCATCTGGCCCATCAAGACTCACTCTCATTTCAGCAGTCCATAAAACCTTAGAAAAATCATTCTTGAGATATTTCTTGGCACAGTCTTGACGTTTCAGCTTGTGTGTCTTGTGCAGTGGTCGTCGTCTTTCAGCCTTTCTTACCTTGGCCATGTCTCTGAGTATTGCACACCTTGTGCTTTTGGGCACCCCAGTGATGTTGCAGCTCTTAAATATGGCCAAACTGGTGGCAAGTGGCATCTTGGCAGCTGCACGCTTGACTTTTTTCAGTTCATGGGCAGTTATTTTGCGCCTTTGTTTTTTCACACGCTTCTTTTGACCCTGTTGACTATTTTGAAAGAAACGATTGATTGTTCGATGATCACGCTTCAGAAGCTTTGCAATTTTAAGAGTGCTGCATCCCTCTGCTAGATATCTCTCTATTTTGGACTTTTCAGAGTCTGTCAAGTCCTTCTTTTGGCCCATTTTGCCAAAGGAAAGGAAGTTGACTAATAATTATGCACACCTGATATAGAGTGTTGATGTCATTAGACCACACACCTTCTCATTACAGAGATGTACATTACCTAATATGCCTAATTGGTAGTAGGCTTTCGAGCCTATACAGCTTGGAGTAAGACAACATGCATAAAGAGGATGATGTGGTCCAAATACTCATTTGCCTAATAATTCTGCACTCCCGGTATGTGTTAGACACATAACAAGTGTATAGACATGATAATGATTGATTAATAAGCAACAAAAATATTTTATTTATTTGGTAACGGTCTTTGAAATCCAAATGTTTTTTTCTTATATCCTAACAGTAGCAAAAAAGATGATGCGTCAGCAAGCGCTGATAAAGAAGACACATCTGAGGATCCAGGGAAATCATCAGCAAATTCGCTACCTGGTCCAGCAAAATACGCAGCTAGAGCAGCAGCAATTAGAATATTTTGCTGAGCTGGAAAGGCTTCAGAAGCTCATGCTCAATTATGTCTGAATTAATTTTTTTATTAAAAAATGTTATTTTTTGGAAATGTTTCCTTTCTTTTTGAGATAGATTTATAGGTTTTTCAACACATCTAACTTCACATCGAACAAATCAACATCAACACATCTAACTTCATAATAAGCAAAAACATTTTATACTATTATTTTATTTAACACAAACCTAGGACAAACTAAAGCACACGGACACAGACACGACGAACACAAAATAAACTGTTGAAAAATGAACATAACAAAAGCAACAATATATATATATATATATATAGATATATATAAAGAAAGAGAAAGAGAGTGCAGATTTGCTCTTGCAGACAGCCTAATGGTTGCAGTATAAAGGCCGCAAACCAGGGTTTAACATAAAGTTCATTGTTTTAGTTACACTTGCTGTTACGATCCGGTCTGGTAGCTTGTAGCGGAGGCTGTTGGTGGATCCGCTGTGCCAGAGAGGTCATGAAGCATTACTCAGCATGGAGGCAGCAGCAGTAGTATTAAAATATAATGTAACTAGACAATGCATTTCCTGAGGAAAATGCGAGTGGGAATGCTGAATAGCTTAATTGCTGAGCCCCTTGCCAAAGCCATTCACCATAACCACTACACTATCTTTAAAAAAAAAAAAAAAAAAGACAGGAAAAAAAGCGCCTCTGGGTCATCTGGTTTAATTACATTGATTGGTATAAGTATACAACACTTACATGAAGTATTGCAGGAACAGGAGTGCAAGTGAGGAAGTATGGCGTGGAGCCAGCTCGTGTCTCAATACTGGTGATGGGCGAACAGATCAGCTGGAAGAGAAGCCGGGTCTGATGGCTGTGTATGAGCGGTGCTGAAGCACAGCGCTCAATCCAATGAGGTTTGCAGGACGGTGGCCGATAAGGGCCAAAGCAGTATAGTTCAGAGCAAATGCAAGTGCACAGCGCTCGTTCCGAAGGTGGTGACGTCAGCGGGAAGGTGGCCGACAAGCTTGTCGGCCACCGTCCCGCTGACGTCACCACCTTCGGAACGAGCGCCGTGCACTTGCATTTGCTCTGAACTATACTGCTTTGGCCCTTATGGGCCACCATCCTGCAAACCTCATTGGATTGAGCGCTGTGCTTCAGCACCGCTCATACACAGCCATCAGACCCGGCTTCTCTTCCAGCTGATCTGTTCGCCCATCACCAGGATTGAGACACGAGCTGGCTCCACGCCATACTTCCTCACTTGCACTCCTGTTCCTGCAATACTTCATGTAAGTGTTGGATACTTATACCAATCACTGTAATTAAACCAGATGACCCAGAGGCGCTTTTTTTCCTGTCTTTCTTTTTACATGTATGCCTGAGTTGACTTCACTCTTGGAGAGCAGCCCTTGGTCATCTATTGGAATTTGCCTAGAGAATACAGCTTCAATGCATGGACTGATTGTATTCTCACTCTTGAATTTTTAACCACTAATTTTTAATTTTTATAATTAGTGGGAATGCTTTAATAAGCATTCCCAGTATTGATATTCGTTTTTTATTATTAGTGGGAATGCTTTAATAAGCATTCCCAGTATTGATATTCGTTTTTTATTATTAGTGGGAATGCTTTAATAAGCATTCCCAGTATTGATATTCGTTTTTTATTAGTGGGAATGCTTTAATAAGCATTCCCAGTATTGATATTCGTTTTTTATTATTCTTAATTTTAATTTTAATTTTATTATTCCGTACGTTTTTTGGCTCTGCGTAACTTCTGCATACTTTCAGCTATTGAGACCATTCAACTTTTAAAATGTTCGTCTCGTTCAGCTAACGATGGGACTTCTTCAAGTTTTTTTGTACTATTTATACTTTTTAAAATATTAAGCTTTTAGACACTTTTTTTTAACATTGAAGTCAATGAGAACATCCTTTTTCCTGCTTCAAAACACACGTTCTGCCAAAAGTTTCAGCTCCTTCATACTTTCACTTACAGACACCAAACAAACTTTAAAGCGGTCACAAAATATTCAGCTATCCAAACATGACTTTTTAGATTGATATCTTTTACGGTTTTTGTGAAAACGCAATTTACGTTTAGTGATTTATCGGTTATAATGTAATCCTATGGAGCAGGTTTAGAGTGTGTCATGTGACCTTTAGAGTGGAGATCATCCACAAAAAATATTATCTTTAAAAAAAGGGGGAACAAATTGCTCTCACGCCCACAAGATCTACTTGTCATACACAATTTATATATCAAAACGTAGGTATGCTTGTCTGGTTTCAGGCAATGTGATCAGTTTTGTGATACGTATTTTAGTTTTAGTTCCAGGAGCTTCTAAAGGACAAGAGTCATGTTAAAAAGTCTAAAAAATGTTTCTGCAAAACACACAAAGACGCTCTTTTCTAAATCGCTGACATGGCCACATTTTTAAGTTTATCAACATAAATTTCATATCGCTGCGTTCACAAGGGCCGTGTCTTTCAAACGGTGAAGTCGCTGTATCGATCGCATGTACGGTTGTGGATTTATTACGTTTTGTTTGAAGGCGTATTTCATGTATTTGGTCTGTGAATAAAAGGCGTTTGTAATGGAATTTCTTTCCATAAATAGCTTTCTACCTCAGTGCAATATTCCTCCTCACTGACCTGGGGGGAGGGGAAACCTCTTGAGGGGGAGGGGCGACCAGGAAGTCAGGATACTCTCTACTTTGCACATAGAGAAAGGAGCTGTGTGTCCTAAAGATAGTGTAGTGGTTATGGTGAATGGCTTTGGCGCGGGCTCAGCAATTCAGCATTCCCACTCGCATTTTCCTCAGGAAATGCATTGTCTAGTTATTCTTAATTTTAATTTTAATTTTATTCCGTACGTTTTTTGGCTCTGCGTAACTTCTGCATACTTTCAGCTATTGAGACCATTTAACTTTTAAAATGTTCGTCTCATTCAGCTAACGATGGGACTTCTTCAAGTTTTTTTGTACTATTTATACTTTTTAAAATATTAAGCTTTTAGACACTTTTTTTTAACATTGAAGTCAATGAGAACATCCTTTTTCCTGCTTCAAAACACACGTTCTGCCAAAAGTTTCAGCTCCTTCATACTTTCACTTACAGACACCAAACAAACTTTAAAGCGGTCACAAAATATTCAGCTATCCAAACATGACTTTTTAGATTGATATCTTATACGGTTTTTGTGAAAACGCAATTTACGTTTAGTGATTTTTTTATCGGTTATAATGTAATCCTATGGAGCAGGTTTAGAGTGTGTCATGTGACCTTTAGAGTGGAGATCTTTGAAAACAAAAATTATCTTTAAAAAAAGGGCGAACAAATTGCTCTCACGCCCACAAGATCTACTTGTCATACACAATTTATATATCAAAACGTAGGTATGCTTGTCTGGTTTCAGGCAATGTGATCAGTTTTGTGATACGTATTTTAGTTTTAGTTCCAGGAGCTTCTAAAGGACAAGAGTGACAAAACCACTCTCATTGACCGTCCATGTTAAAAATTTAAAAAATTTTCCTGCAAAACACACAAAGACGCTCTTTTCTAAATCGCTGGCATGGCCACAATTTTAAGTTTATCAACATAAATTTCATATCGATGCGTTCACAAGGGCCGTGTCTTTCAAACGGTGAAGTCGCTGTATCGATCGCATGTACGGTTGTGGATTTATTACGTTTTGTTTGGAGGCGTAATTAATGTATTGGTCTGTGAATTAAAAGGCGTTTGTAATGGAATTTCTTTCCATAAATAGCTTTCTACCTCAGTGCAATATTCCTCCTCACTGACCTGGGGGGAGGGGAAACCTCTTGAGGGGGGAGGGGTGACCAGGAAGTCAGCATACTCTCTACTTTGCAGATAGAGAAAGGAGCTGTGTGTCCTAAAGATAGTGTAGTGGTTATGGTGAATGGCTTTGGTGCGGGCTCAGCAATTCAGCATTCCCACTCGCATTTTCCTCAGGGAATGCATTTTCTAGTTCTTCTTCTTAATTTTAATTTTAATTTTATTATTCCGTACGTTTTTTGGCTCTGCGTAACTTCTGCATACTTTGAGCTATTGAGACCATTCAACTATTAAAATGTTCGTCTCGTTCAGCTAACGATGGCACTTCTTCAAGTTTTTTTGTACTATTTATACTTTTTAAAATATTAAGCTTTTAGACACTTTTTTTTAACATTGAAGTCAATGAGAACATGCTTTTTACCGCTTCAAAACACACGTTCTGCCAAAAGTTTCAGCTCCTTCATACTTTCACTTACAGACACCAAACAAACTTTAAAGCGGTCACAAAATATTCAGCTATCCAAACATGACTTTTTAGATTGATATCTTTTACGGTTTTTGTGAAAACGCAATTTACGTTTAGTGATATTTTATCGGTTATAATGTAATCCTATGGAGCAGGTTTAGAGTGTGTCATGTGACCTTTAGAGTGCAGATCATCCACAAAAAATATTATCTTTAAAAAAAGGGGGAACAAATTGCTCTCACGCCCACAAGATCTACTTGTCATACACAATTTATATATCAAAACGTAGGTATGCTTGTCTGGTTTCAGGCAATGTGATCAGTTTTGTGATACGTATTTTAGTTTTAGTTCCAGGAGCTTCTAAAGGACAAGAGTCATGTTAAAAAGTCTAAAAAATGTTTCTGCAAAACACACAAAGACGCTCTTTTCTAAATCGCTGACATGGGCACATTTTTAAGTTTATCAACATAAATTTCATATCGATGCGTTCACAAGGGCCGTGTCTTTCAAACGGTGAAGTCGCTGTATCGATCGCATGTACGGTTGTGGATTTATTACGTTTTGTTTGAAGGCGTAATTCATGTATTGGTCTGTGAATTAAAAGGCGTTTGTAATGGCATTTCTTTCCATAAATAGCTTTCTACCTCAGTGCAATATTCCTCCTCACTGACCTGGGGGGAGGGGAAACCTATTGAGGGGGGAGGGGCGACCAGGAAGTCAGCATACTCTCTACTTTGCAGATAGAGAAAGGAGCTGTGTGTCCTAAAGATAGTGTAGTGGTTATGGTGAATGGCTTTGGTGCGGGCTCAGCTATTCAGCATTCCCACTCGCATTTTCCTCAGGAAATGCATTTTCTAGTTCTTTTTATTCTTATCCTTTATTCCGCACGTTTTTTGGCTCTGCGTAACTTCTGCATACTTTGAGCTATTGAGACCATTCAACTATTAAAATGTTCGTCTCGTTCAGCTAACAATGGGACTTCTTCAAGTTTTTTTGTACTATTTATACTTTTTAAAATATTAAGCTTTTAGACACTTTTTTTAACATTGAAGTCAATGAGAACATGCTTTTTACCACTTCAAATCACGTGTCCTGCCAAAAGTTTCAGCTCCTTCATACTTTCACTTACAGACACCAAACAAACTTTAAAGCGGTCACAAAATATTCAGCTATCCAAACATGACTTTTTAGATTGATATCTTTTACGGTTTTTGTGAAAAAGCAATTTACGTTTACTGATTTTTTCAGAAAATGTAATCGGTTATAATGTAACCCTATGGAAGGGATTTAGAGTGTGTCATGTGACCTTTAGAGTGGAGATGATTGAAAAAAAAGTTATCTTTAAAAAAAGGGGAAACAAATTGCTCTCACGCCCACAAGATCTACTTGTCATACACAATTTATATATCAAAACGTAGGTATGTTTGTCTGGTTTCAGGCAATGTGATCAGTTTTGTGATAGGCATTTGACTTTTAGTTCCAGGAGCTTCTAAAGGACAAGAGCGACAAAACCACTCTCATTAACTCTCATGTTAAAAATTTTAAAAATGTTCCTGCAAAACACACAAAGACGCTCTTTTCTAAATCGCTGACATGGCCACATTTTTAAGTTTATCAACATAAATTTCATATCGATGCGTTCACAAGGGCCGTGTCTTTCAAACGGTGAAGTCGCTGTATCGATCGCATGTACGGTTGTGGATTTATTACGTTTTGTTTGAAGGCTTCGATAACTGATTTTGTGTGTGGATGAAAGCGTTTCTAATGGTATTTTGATTCCCTAAATAGCTTTCTTTACCTCAGTGCAGTCCTCCTCCCCCACCTATGTGGAGAAAGCCTCTTGAGGGGGGAGGGGCGACCAGGCAAGTCAGGACACTCTCTATATTGCAGATAGAGAAAGGAGCTGTGTGATATTAGGCTTTATAAGTACTGAAGGAACACTGCTTGTATGTCCTAAAGATACTGTAGTGGTTATGGTGAATGGCTTTGGTGCGGGCTCAGCAAATCAGCTATTCAGCATTCCCACTCGCATTTTCCTCAGGAAATGCATTGTCTAGTTGCTGCTGTCATCTCATCTCGTATTTTTAACCCCTGCTAACTGATTGTTGTCATTGGATTACTCTGAGCGCTGTTTTCTTGTGATTTTACTACACTATCTTTAGGACACACAGCTTCTTTCTCTATCTGCAAAGTAGAGAGTATGCTGACTTCCTGGTCGCCCCTCCCCCTCAAGAGGTTTCCCCTCCCCCCCAGGTCAGTGAGGAGGAATATTGCACTAAGGTAAGGAAAGCTATTTATGGAAAGAAATAACATTACAAACGCTTTTAATTCACAGATCAAATACATGATTTAAGCCTTCAAACAAAGCTTAATAAATCCTCAACCGTACATGCGATCGATACAGCGACTACACCGTTTGAAAGACACGGCCCTTGTGAACGCATCGATATGAAATTTATGTTGATAAACTTAAAAATGTGGCCATGTCTGCGATTTAGAAAACAGCGTCTTTGTGTGTTTTGCAGCAACATTTTTTAGATAATTTAACATGAGAGTCTATGAGAGATAATTTCAGGCTGTTGTCCTTTAGAAGCTCCAAGAACTAAAACTAAAATACGTATCGCAAAACTGATCACATTGCCTGAAACCAGACAAGCATAGCTACGTTTTGATATATATATTGCGTATGACAAGTGGATCTTGTGGGCGTGAGAGCAATTTGTTTCCCCTTTTTTTAAAGATATTTTTTTTTACAAAGATCTCCAATGTTAAGGTCACATGACACACTCTAAATCCCCTCCATAGGATTACATTATAACCGATTCCATTTTCTGAAAAAATTAGCTAAACGTAAATTGCGTTTTCACAAAAAATTGTAAAAGATATCGATCTGAAAAGTCATAGCCGGATAGCTGAATATTTTGTGACCGCTTTAAAGTTTGTTTGGTGTCTGTAAGTGAAAGTATGAAGGAGCTGAAACTTTTGGCAGGGCATGTGATTTCAAAGGGAAAAAGGATGTTCTCATTGACTTCAATGTTAAAAAAAAGTGTCTAAAAGCTTAAAATTTATAAAAGTATAAATAGTACAAAAAAACTTGAAGAAGTCCCAACGTTAGCTTAACGAGACGCACATTTCAATAGTTGAATGGTCTCAATAGCTGAAAGTATGCAGAAGTTACGCAGAGCCAAAAAACGTACGGAATAAAAATAATAACTAGACAATGCATTTCCTGAGGAAAATGCGAGTGGGAATGCTGAATAACTGAATTGCTGAGCCCGCACAAAAGCCATTCACCATAACCACTACAGTATCTTTAGGACATACAAGCAGTGTTCCTTCAGTACTTATAAAGCCTAATATCACACAGCTCCTTTCTCTATCTGCAATATAGAGTGTCCTGACTTGCCTGGTCGCCCCTCCCCCCTCAAGAGGCTTTCTCCACATGAGGTGGGGGAGGAGGACTGCACTGAGGTAAGGAAAGCTATTTAGGGAATCAAAATACCATTAGAAACGCTTTTATCCACACACAAAATCAGTTATCGAAGCCTTCAAACAAAACGTAATAAATCCACAACCGTACATGCGATCGATACAGCGACTTCACCGTTTGAAACACAAGGCTTTTGTGAACAAATCGGTATAAAATTTATGTTGATAAACTTAAAAATGTGGGCATGTCAGCGATTTAGAAAAGAGCGTCTTTGTGTGTTTTGCAGAAACATTTTAAAGTCTTTTTAACATGAGTGTCAATGAGAGTTTATTTGTCCCTCTTGTCCTTTAGAAGCTCCTGGAACTAAAAATAAAATACGTATCACAAAACTGATAACATTGCCTGAAACCAGACAAACATACCTACGTTTTGATATATAAATTGTGTATGACAAGTAGATCTTGTGGGCGTGAGAGCAATTTGTTTCCCCTTTTTTTAAAGATAACTTTTTTTTCAATCATCTCCACTCTAAAGGTCACATGACACACTCTAAATCCCTTCCATAGGGTTACATTATAACCGATTACATTTTCTGAAAAAATCAGTAAACGTAAATTGCTTTTTCACAAAAAACGTAAAAGATATCAATCTAAAAAGTCATGTTTGGATAGCTGAATATTTTGTGACTGCTTTAAAGTTTGTTTGGTGTCTGTAAGTGAAAGTATGAAGGAGCTGAAACTTTTGGCAGGACACGTGATTTGAAGTGGTAAAAAGCATGTTCTCATTGACTTCAATGTTAAAAAAAGTGTCTAAAAGCTTAATATTTTAAAAAGTATAAATAGTACAAAAAAACTTGAAGAAGTCCCATCGTTAGCTGAACGAGACGAACATTTTAATAGTTGAATGGTCTCAATAGCTGAAAGTATGCCGAAGTTACGCAGAGCCAAAAAACGTACGGAATAATAATAATAAAAAACGAATATCAATACTGGGAATGCTTATTAAAGCATTCCCACTAACTAGACAATGCATTTCCTGAGGAAAATGCGAGTGGAAATGCTGAATAGCTGAATTGCTGAGCCCGCACCAAAGCCATTCACCATAACCACTACACTATCTTTAGGACATACAAGCAGTGTTCCTTCAGTACTTATAAAGCCTAATATCACACAGCTCCTTTCTCTATCTGCAATATAGAGAGTGTCCTGACTTGCCTGGTCGCCCCTCCCCCCTCAAGAGGCTTTCTCCACATGAGATGGGGGAGGAGGACTGCACTGAGGTAAGGAAAGCTATTTAGGGAATCAAAATACCATTAGAAACGCTTTCATCCACACACAAAATCAGTTATCGAAGCCTTCAAGAAAAACGTAATAAATCCACAACCGTACATGCGATCGATACAGCGACTTCACCGTTTGAAAGACACGGCCCTTGTGAACGCATCGATATGAAATTTATGTTGATAAACGTAAAAATGTGGCCATGTCAGCGATTTAGAAAAGAGCGTCTTTGTGTGTTTTGCAGGAAAATTTTTAAAATTTTTAACATGAGTGTCAAATAGAGTGGTTTTGTCGCTCTTGTCCTTTAGAAGCTCCTGGAACTAAAAGTCAAATACATATCACAAAACTGATCACATTGCCTGAAACCAGACAAACATACCTACGTTTTGATATATAAATTGTGTATGAAAAGTAGATCTTGTGGGCGTGAGAGCAATTTGTTTCCCCTTTTTTTAAAGATAACTTTTTTTTTCAATCATCTCCACTCTAAAGGTCACATGACACACTCTAAATCCCTTCCATAGGGTTACATTATAACCGATTACATTTTCTGAAAAAATCGCTAAACGTAAATTGCGTTTTCACAAAAACCGTAAAAGATATCAATCTAAAAAGTCATGTTTGGATAGCTGAATATTTTGTGACTGCTTTAAAGTTTGTTTGGTGTCTGTAAGTGAAAGTATGAAGGAGCTGAAACTTTTGGCAGGGCATGTGATTTCAAAGGGAAAAAGGATGTTCTCATTGACTTCAATGTTAAAAAAAAGTGTCTAAAAGCTTAAAATTTATAAAAGTATAAATAGTACAAAAAAACTTGAAGAAGTCCCATCGTTAGCTTAACGAGACGCACATTTCAATAGTTGAATGGTCTCAATAGCTGAAAGTATGCAGAAGTTACGCAGAGCCAAAAAACGTACGGAATAAAAATAATAACTAGACAATGCATTTCCTGAGGAAAATGCGAGTGGGAATGCTGAATAACTGAATTGCTGAGCCCGCACAAAAGCCATTCACCATAACCACTACAGTATCTTTAGGACATACAAGCAGTGTTCCTTCAGTACTTATAAAGCCTAATATCACACAGCTCCTTTCTCTATCTGCAATATAGAGTGTCCTGACTTGCCTGGTCGCCCCTCCCCCCTCAAGAGGCTTTCTCCACATGAGGTGGGGGAGGAGGACTGCACTGAGGTAAGGAAAGCTATTTAGGGAATCAAAATACCATTAGAAACGCTTTTATCCACACACAAAATCAGTTATCGAAGCCTTCAAACAAAACGTAATAAATCCACAACCGTACATGCGATCGATACAGCGACTTCACCGTTTGAAACACAAGGCTTTTGTGAACAAATCGGTATAAAATTTATGTTGATAAACTTAAAAATGTGGGCATGTCAGCGATTTAGAAAAGAGCGTCTTTGTGTGTTTTGCAGAAACATTTTAAAGTCTTTTTAACATGAGTGTCAATGAGAGTTTATTTGTCCCTCTTGTCCTTTAGAAGCTCCTGGAACTAAAAATAAAATACGTATCACAAAACTGATAACATTGCCTGAAACCAGACAAACATACCTAGGTTTTGATATATAAATTGTGTATGACAAGTAGATCTTGTGGGCGTGAGAGCAATTTGTTTCCCCTTTTTTTAAAGATAACTTTTTTTTCAATCATCTCCACTCTAAAGGTCACATGACACACTCTAAATCCCTTCCATAGGGTTACATTATAACCGATTACATTTTCTGAAAAAATCAGTAAACGTAAATTGCTTTTTCACAAAAAACGTAAAAGATATCAATCTAAAAAGTCATGTTTGGATAGCTGAATATTTTGTGACCGCTTTAAAGTTTGTTTGGTGTCTGTAAGTGAAAGTATGAAGGAGCTGAAACTTTTGGCAGGACACGTGATTTGAAGTGGTAAAAAGCATGTTCTCATTGACTTCAATGTTAAAAAAAAGTGTCTAAAAGCTTAATATTTTAAAAAGTATAAATAGTACAAAAAAACTTGAAGAAGTCCCATCGTTAGCTGAACGAGACGAACATTTTAATAGTTGAATGGTCTCAATAGCTCAAAGTATGCAGAAGTTACGCAGAGCCAAAAAACGTACGGAATAAAGGATAAGAATAAAAAGAACTAGACAATGCATTTCCTGAGGAAAATGCGAGTGGGAATGCTGAATAGCTGAATTGCTGAGCCCGCACAAAAGCCATTGACCATAACCACTACAGTATCTTTAGGACATACAAGCAGTGTTCCTTCAGTACTTATAAAGCCTAATATCACACAGCTCCTTTCTCTATCTGCAATATAGAGAGTGTCCTGACTTGCCTGGTCGCCCCTCCCCCCTCAAGAGGCTTTCTCCACATGAGGTGGGGGAGGAGGACTGCACTGAGGTAAGGAAAGCTATTTAGGGAATCAAAATACCATTAGAAACGCTTTCATCCACTCACAAAATCAGTTATCGAAGCCTTCAAACAAAGCTTAATAAATCCACAACCGTACATGCGATCGATACAGCGACTACACCGTTTGAAAGACACGGCCCTTGTGAACGCAGCGATATGAAATTTATGTTGATAAACTTAAAAATGTGGCCGTGTCAGCGATTTACAAAAGAGCGTGTTTGTGTGTTTTGCAGAAACATTTTTTAGATAATTTATTATGAGAGTCTATGAGAGAAGATTTCAGGCTGTTGTCCTTTAGAAGCTCCAGGAACTAAAACTAAAATACGTATCACAAAACTGATCACATTGCCTGAAACCAGACAAGCATAGCTACGTTTTGATATATAAATTGTGTATGACAAGTAGATCTTGTGGGCGTGAGAGCAATTTGTTCCCCCTTTTTTTAAAGATAATATTTTTTGTGGATGATCTCCACTCTAAAGGTCACATGACACACTCTAAACCTGCTCCATAGGATTACATTATAACCAATAAAAAAATCACTAAACGTAAATTGCGTTTTCACAAAAACCGTAAAAGATATCAATCTAAAAAGTCATGTTTGGATAGCTGAATATTTTGTGACCGCTTTAAAGTTTGTTTGGTGTCTGTAAGTGAAAGTATGAAGGAGCTGAAACTTTTGGCAGAACGTGTGTTTTAAAGCAGGAAAAAGGATGTTCTCATTCTCAATGTTAAAAAAAAGTGTCTAAAAGCTTAATATTTTAAAAAGTATAAATAGTACAAAAAAACTTGAAGAAGTCCCATCGTTAGCTGAACGAGATGAACATTTTAAAAGTTGAATGGTCTCAATAGCTGAAAGTATGCAGAAGTTACGCAGAGCCAAAAAACGTACGGAATAAAATTAAAATTAAAATTAAGAAGAAGAACTAGACAATGCATTTCCTGAGGAAAATGCGAGTGGGAATGCTAAATTGCTGAGCCCGCACCAAAGCCATTCACCATAACCACTACAGTATATTTAGGACATACAAGCAGTGTTCCTTCAGTACTTATAAAGCCTAATATCACACAGCTCCTTTCTCTATCTGCAATATAGAGAGTGTCCTGACTTGCCTGGTCGCCCCTCCCCCCTCCCCCTCAAGAGGCTTTCTCCACATGAGGTGGGGGAGGACGACTGCACTGAGGTAAGGAAAGCTATTTAGGGAATCAAAATACCATTAGAAACG
Source organism: Rana temporaria (assembly GCF_905171775.1). NCBI lineage: Eukaryota > Metazoa > Chordata > Amphibia > Anura > Ranidae > Rana > Rana temporaria. The sequence continues at coordinate 152,471,440 of NC_053496.1, forward strand.
CTTTCATCCACACGCAAAATCAGTTATCATAGCCTTCAAACAAAACGTAATAAATCCACAACCGTACATGCGATCGATACAGCGACTACACCATTTGAAACACAAGGCTTTTGTGAACGCATCGATATGAAATTTATGTTGATAAACTTAAAAATGTGGCCATGTCAGCGATTTAGAAAAGAGCGTCTTTGTGTGTTTTGCAGGAATTTTTTTTAGACTTTTTAACATGACGGTCAATGGGAGGGCGTTTGAGGCACTTGTCCTTTAGAAGCTCCTGGAACTAAAAGTCAAATGCCTATCGCAAAACTGATCACATTGCCTGAAACCAGACAAGCATACCTACGTTTTGATATATAAATTGTGTATGACAAGTAGATCTTGTGGGCGTGAGAGCAATTTGTTCGCCCTTTTTTTAAAGATAATTTTTGTTTTCAAAGATCTCCACTCTAAAGGTCACATGACACACTCTAAACCTGCTCCATAGGATTACATTATAACCGATAAAAAAATCACTAAACGTAAATTGCGTTTTCACAAAAACCGTATAAGATATCAATCTAAAAAGTCATGTTTGGATAGCTGAATATTTTGTGACCGCTTTAAAGTTTGTTTGGTGTCTGTAAGTGAAAGTATGAAGGAGCTGAAACTTTTGGCAGAACGTGTGTTTTGAAGCAGGAAAAAGGATGTTCTCATTGACTTCAATGTTAAAAAAAGTGTCTAAAAGCTTAATATTTTAAAAAGTATAAATAGTACAAAAAAACTTGAAGAAGTCCCATCGTTAGCTGAACGAGATGAACATTTTAAAAGTTGAATGGTCTCAATAGCTGAAAGTATGCAGAAGTTACGCAGAGCCAAAAAACGTACGGAATAATAAAATTAAAATTAAAATTAAGAACTAGAAAATGCATTTCCTGAGGAAAATGCGAGTGGGAATGCTGAATAGCTGAATTGCTGAGCCCGCACAAAAGCCATTCACCATAACCACTACACTATCATTAGGACATACAAGCAGTGTTCCTTCAGTACTTATAAAGCCTAATATCACACAGCTCCTTTCTCTATCTGCAATATAGAGAGTGTCCTGACTTGACTGGTCGCCCCTCCCCCCTCAAGAGGCTTTCTCCACATGAGGTGGGGGAGGAGGACTGCACTGAGGTAAGGAAAGCTATTTAGGGAATCAAAATACCATTAGAAACGCTTTCATCCACACACAAAATCAGTTATCGAAGCCTTCAAACAAAACGTAATAAATCCACAACCGTACATGCGATCGATACAGCGACTTCACCATTTGAAAGACACGGCCCTTGTGAACGCATCGATATGAAATTTATGTTGATAAACTTAAAAATGTGGCCATGTCAGCGATTTAGAAAAGAGCGTCTTTGTGTGTTTTGCAGAAACATTTTTTAGACTTTTTAACATGACTCTTGTCCTTTAGAAGCTCCTGGAACTAAAACTAAAATACGTATCACAAAACTGATCACATTGCCTGAAACCAGACAAGCATACCTACGTTTTGATATATAAATTGTGTATGACAAGTAGATCTTGTGGGCGTGAGAGCAATTTGTTCCCCCTTTTTTTAAAGATAATATTTTTTGTGGATGATCTGCACTCTAAAGGTCACATGACACACTCTAAACCTGCTCCATAGGATTACATTATAACCGATAAAATATCACTAAACGTAAATTGCGGTTTCACAAAAACCGTAAAAGATATCAATCTAAAAAGTCATGTTTGGATAGCTGAATATTTTGTGACCGCTTTAAAGTTTGTTTGGTGTCTGTAAGTGAAAGTATGAAGGAGCTGAAACTTTTGGCAGAACGTGTGTTTTGAAGCGGTAAAAAGCATGTTCTCATTGACTTCAATGTTAAAAAAAAGTGTCTAAAAGCTTAATATTTTAAAAAGTATAAATAGTACAAAAAAACTTGAAGAAGTCCCATCGTTAGCTGAACGAGACGAACATTTTAATAGTTGAATGGTCTCAATAGCTCAAAGTATGTAGAAGTTACGCAGAGCCAAAAAACGTACGGAATAATAAAATTAAAATTAAAATTAAGAAGAAGAACTAGAAAATGCATTCCCTGAGGAAAATGCGAGTGGGAATGCTGAATTGCTGAGCCCGCACCAAAGCCATTCACCATAACCACTACACTATCTTTAGGACACACAGCTCCTTTCTCTATCTGCAAAGTAGAGAGTATGCTGACTTCCTGGTCGCCCCTCCCCCCTCAAGAGGTTTCCCCTCCCCCCAGGTCAGTGAGGAGGAATATTGCACTGAGGTAAGGAAAGCTATTTATGGAAAGAAATTCCATTACAAACGCCTTTTAATTCACAGACCAATACATTAATTCCGCCTCCAAACAAAACGTAATAAATCCACAACCGTACATGCGATCGATACAGCGACTTCACCGTTTGAAAGACACGGCCCTTGTGAACGCATCGATATGAAATTTATGTTGATAAACTTAAAATTGTGGCCATGCCAGCGATTTAGAAAAGAGCGTCTTTGTGTGTTTTGCAGGAAAATTTTAAATTTTTTTAACATGGACGGTCAATGAGAGTGGTTTTGTCGCTCTTGTCCTTTAGAAGCTCCTGGAACTAAAACTAAAATACGTATCACAAAACTGATCACATTGCCTGAAACCAGACAAGCATACCTACGTTTTGATATATAAATTGTGTATGACAAGTAGATCTTGTGGGCGTGAGAGCAATTTGTTCGCCCTTTTTTTAAAGATAATTTTTGTTTTCAAAGATCTCCACTCTAAAGGTCACATGACACACTCTAAATCCCTTCCATAGGGTTACATTATAACCGATTCCATTTTCTGAAAAAATCGCTAAACGTAAATTGCGTTTTCACAAAAACCGTAAAAGATATCAATCTGAAAAGTCATGTTTGGATAGCTGAATATTTTGTGACCGCTTTAAAGTTTGTTTGGTGTCTGTAAGTGAAAGTATGAAGGAGCTGAAACTTTTGGCAGAACGTGTGTTTTGAAGCAGGAAAAAGGATGTTCTCATTGACTTCAATGTTAAAAAAAAGTGTCTAAAAGCTTAATATTTTAAAAAGTATAAATAGTACAAAAAAACTTGAAGAAGTCCCATCGTTAGCTGAACGAGATGAACATTTTAAAAGTTGAATGGTCTCAATAGCTGAAAGTATGCAGAAGTTACGCAGAGCCAAAAAACGTACGGAATAATAAAATTAAAATTAAAATTAAAACTAGAAAATGCATTCCCTGAGGAAAATGCGAGTGGGAATGCTGAATTGCTGAGCCCGCACCAAAGCCATTCACCATAACCACTACACTATCTTTAGGACACACAGCTCCTTTCTCTATCTGCAAAGTAGAGAGTATGCTGACTTCCTGGTCGCCCCTCCCCCCTCAAGAGGTTTCCCCCTCCCCCCAGGTCAGTGAGGAGGAATATTGCACTGAGGTAAGGAAAGCTATTTATGGAAAGAAATTCCATTACAAACGCCTTTTAATTCACAGACCAATACATTAATTACGCCTCCAAACAAAACGTAATAAATCCACAACCGTACATGCGATCGATACAGCGACTTCACCGTTTGAAAGACACGGCCCTTGTGAACGCATCGATATGAAATTTATGTTGATAAACTTAAAATTGTGGCCATGCCAGCGATTTAGAAAAGAGCGTCTTTGTGTGTTTTGCAGGAAAATTTTTAAATTTTTAACATGACGGTCAATGAGAGTGGTTTTGTCACTCTTGTCCTTTAGAAGCTCCTGGAACTAAAACTAAAATACGTATCACAAAACTGATCACATTGCCTGAAACCAGACAAGCATACCTACGTTTTGATATATAAATTGTGTATGACAAGTAGATCTTGTGGGCGTGAGAGCAATTTGTTCGCCCTTTTTTTTT